>NW_025999990.1:17658020-17895334 GCF_001458135.2 Marmota marmota marmota | reverse complement strand
GATGGTGCTACTGTGGAGGCACCCTTGTCCCCTCGCCTCTACCACCCATCCCACCCCAGCCCCACCCCCACCCCCGCCAGGTGAAGGAGTTCCCAGAACTATCTGGTGGTGCTGTCTCGTTGGATCTGAGGGCACCACACACTCCAGCATAAGCGGCCTGCCATATTGGTAGATCAAAGGGCCAGCATGGTTGTCACTTGCCAGTCAGGGAACCAAAAGGTAGTGGGAAGCAGACCAGTTGGGAAGCACCAAGCAACACTTGGAGAGTGGAAGAACTTAGGTTTATTACGAGGTGAGCTCAGAGGAGTCTCTGCTCTGAAGTCTGAGCCCCGATCCACAGTTTCTTACATTTATAGGCTGTATGGATTCATTGTAGACCTGCCCTGTCACTGGGAGTTTAAAAGAATTTCTTCTCATCTAAGTGAAGAAGATCTGTTAAATTTCTAGCCTTTGGTGCCTGAAAGCCCTGCATAGAGGGGTTTACATTTCAAAAAAATGACCTGGGGGATCTTAGAGAAAGTTATTTACATTCCAAAAGGTTAGAGTAAGGATTCTTGTTTAATGAGGTTTCCCAAAGAAAGGCTCTTAGCAGGAGGGGAAGTGAACTTTTCCCAGGCAGTTCTCTCTCTGGAGATAAGGTTTTGTAATTTCCTTTTACAACCCATTCTACTTTTGCCACCTCACAGAGCAAGGCTCAAAACTACCTCCTCAAGGATCGGGTTTAGAGGATAAAAAAGAAGATTGGTCTAAGGTGTGGGGGAAAGGAAATTGGAAGTAAGGAAAAACCGATGGAATCAGTGACTAATACATGCATATTCAAACCTCATGGCTCATCATAGGAAGCACGTTTAGAAAATGGCAGGGTAGCATGCTCTGAGGGGGCAGTGTTGGACCTTCTAACATCAAAAGATCATTGAATATATGTGCAGGCCTGAGTAAAAGGTCAGTGGTTCCAGCCAGTTTGAGCTGGACAAAAGTGACCAACTAAAAGGAAGTGAAGTGAGCTTAGTCTAGAAGATTTTTTTTTTCAGGTTCTTCCTTTGTTTCACTCTGCCTTAGTTTCCTCAGCTATAAAATGGGTTTGATAACAATAGTCCTCCCCTCAAAAGATGTCTCAAGGATTAAATGAGTAAACACATGTACAGTAGCATTGTGGCTAGTACTTGGTAAGCCCTATCCTGTAGTTCCTATTATCCACGGGGGATATATTCTTAGGCACCCAGAGTATGCCTGAAATCACAAATATTACTGAACCCTATATATATTATGTTCTTTAACTTACAAATTAGGCACAAAATAGCTAATTAACTCATAATAAAAATAGAATGACTATAACAATATTCTGTAAGAAGAGTTATGTGAATATGATCTTTCTAAGTATCTTATTGTACTTTCACTTTTTCTTTCTTAAAAGAAGCACTTCGGATGCATTGGATACAGCTCAGTTGGTAGAGTGCTTGCCTCACATGTGCAAGGACCTGGGTTCAATCAGCACCACAAAAAAAAAAAAAAAAAGCACTTTGGCTGATGTAAAGTAATGTCTCTACTTCAATGGAAATAAGAAAATAGTTTATTTTGAACCAAATATGAATGACCAAGGCCCAGAAACACAGTTACAAGTTGCCCCAAAAAAATCTTCCAAAGAAAAAGAAGTGTAATGATCTTTAAAGGTAGAGAACAAAGGAAATCATAGATCAGTACAGTGAATAGATTAGTGAGGATATTACATTGGTGGGTTCAACTAAACTGGGGAAATTCTGACCTTTGGACTGAGATGGCATTTTACTGCATTCTTAGTAAGAAGATTGATCAAGTCAGGAGTCTGTTCTTTGACAAGCTATGGATGGTTAACCAAGTCTAATGTACGTCCCAGAAAGTTTAAGTAGTAGTCATGAGAATGATAGGTCAGAAACAAAAGGTCACAAGTAATGGCTTGTGTTCTAAAAGCCCAAAATAGCCTTTATTTCACCAGCTTTTTAGGGCCTCCTTTTGAGAAGAAGTTATCTATTTGGTGCTTATTAACTCTATTGTAATATAGTTTCATTGGGAATATTTGATTTTATAATTCTCTGGCATATTCAAGTTGTCAGTATCACTACTGCTGCATTTTGGGGTCATTACTGCATAAAATAAAAATTACTCGAACACATGATACTATGACAGTATGATAATCAAGACAGCTACTCAGTGACTAATAGGTAGGTAGCATATATAGTATGGATATACTAGCCAATGGGATGATTCATGTCCCAGTCAGGAAGGGCCAGGATGATGTGACATTGCATCAAGCCACTCAGAATGTTGCACTACTTAAAACTTTTAAAATGTGTATTTCTGGTATCTGGGTAATGAAAGTATTCTAAAACTGGATTGTGGAAATTATTACAAAGCTCTCTAAATTTACCAAAAATTACTTAAAAATCACTTGGTAAATTTTATGCTATGGAATTGCCCCAATATAATTTTTACAACTTAGTCTAAAAGAATAAATTTGTCTAAAATTTTTACATATGACATTGGTCAGTTTTACGTGCAACATTGGCCAATAGTAAGAATGAAGTATTGCTTTATTTAGAAAGGAATATCCTGCTGAAAACTCTGAATTCCCTATGGGAATGATGAAATAAATCATGTGAACATGCAAGAGAAAGCTGAGCGTTTCCAAAATGGTGTTGCCTCCTAACAGATATAATCAAGTAAGTGTAGGTAGCAGGGATTAAACAAAGATACCTGGGTTCTGTTCTGTCGGGGCAGTGGGATAGGTTGCTGAGACACCAAAGAAAACCCAACGATGGCATGTAAGACATAATAGTTTCCAAAACTGCTTACAGGAAGGTCTGGTGGCAATGGGCTTAACAAGTAGCACCACTGTCCCCATATGGTGCTTTGCCAGAAAGTTCAAGGGTGGATGGTTTAATGAGCAATCATATCCAATTGCCACAGAGAGAAGGGTTTTCTAGTTTAGGCTACAGAAGAAGTGACATCATTAGCTTGCTTTGTTCCGTGGTATGACCAGCACCAGGGAATTTGGTGTACATGCAGGAAAGCAGCTTTCTACAGATAACTAACTTGCTCTAGTTTTCAGTGTTTATGAGATAGATTTAGTGACCTTCGAGATAATACTTATCTGAACAGTCCAGTCTGGACTCTTTCCCATCGTTCCTTTGACTTGGCTATATTCTTGCAGGGAAAGGGGACATTTCAGGGACATGGTTCTTTACTGTCCTCTGGTTTTTTGTTTTGTTTTCTTTTGATACCAGGGATTGAATGCAGAGGCACTCAACCACGAAGTCACATCCCTAGCCCTATTTTGTATTTTATTTAGAGACAGAGTCTCTCTGAGTTGCTTAGCACCTCGCTGTTGGTGAGGCTGACTTTGAAACTGTGATCCTCCTATCTCACCCTCCTGAGCTGTTGTGATTACAGGCATGAGCCATGCGCCTGGCTGTCCTCCATTTTTGTCAAGAATGATGCACATTCTTTGAGGCCTTCCCCAGAGTCTTCTAATATTTCAGTGTTTCTCATGCCTTTCCAGGAAAGGGATGTGGTCTGTATTCTTTCCTAATCTGTTTTTCACAAAAACTGGTGTATCACAAAGCACACTTTGACAAATAAGAAATGCTTTGCAGAGTAGGGGTAGAATCCCGCATAGAATATTGATCAGAATTACCCAGTGACTTCCTAATTTCTTTGAATTCATTTTGTTAAGGCGAGATTGCAATAAATCACTGAGTTGATCTTGAAGCAGAAGACAGAAACTTTTCACCAGTTGGCGTGAATCCACCAGCCAGCCAAAGGGTAGGTTGCAAGTCTATATCCTTCGACTCTCTCCCAGAGTTTGAATATACCTATTAGGGTCCAAAACCATATTAAAGCATAAGTGGTTGTTGCTATGATTCAAAACCAAAAACAAACGTCATGAGATCTAAAATCATAAGCAGAAAAGGGAGTGGGCCAAAATGTCCCTAGTTGTATACAAGTTAAAGAATGGTTACTAACATCTAGACAATCAATATATGACAGAGTACATTGTCCAAGAAAAATGGGAACCAAAGAGAGAACATTTTTACACTGTATAAGAATTGCCATTTTGTGTTGCCAAACACACTATGCTAAGCAACTGTTGATGGATACAGAGGCCAGGATTTCCATGGGAGAAGCATTTCTTACATGACATGGAGTCTCAGGGCAAAATGGAGTCTGTTTGATCATTGCCCAAATAGCCTGGCCCATAACAGTTTGTCTGAGAATACCTCTAGATTCACAGCTTGAAAGAAATGTAAACTCTTTCCTACAAGGATGATTTATTTGTTACTGCTCAGACCAAAACTATGTGGTCATATTTGACTTTCTTTCAACTCCTACATTCATGTACATTCAACATGTACATTCATCAGCAAATCTACATGGCTCTAACTTCAAAATATAGCCAGAGCCTGACCCCTCCTAGTGTCCCAGATAACTCCCTGTATTAGTTAATTATCTATTTCTGCTTAACAAAACACCCCCAAACTTAGTGGTTTAGAACCACAACAAATGTGTGTTCTCTCTCCCAGTTTCTATGGTTGAGAAATCAGGAGCAGCTTGAATGAGGGGTTTTAGTTCAGATTCTCTCATGAAATTGCAGTCAGGATGTCAGCTAAGGATGCCTGCCTGGTGCTGGACCCAAAGGATCTTCTTCCAATATCACTCATGCATGTAACTGTAAGATTTCTAGTGGGCAGCCACAGTGTCTCCCCAGTGATCCTCTCTGGAGGGCTTCTTGAGCATCCTAAGTTTACCAGCATAAGTGGTTGGCTTACTTCCTTCAGAAGGAATAATCCACAAGACTAAGACAGAAGCTGCTGCATCTTTTATGACATAGACTTGGAAGTTACATCCTGTCACTTGTGTGATATTCTGTAGCATTCACTGGCCAGCCATGACCTAATATAGGAGGACATGAATACAGAATCTTGCACTCAGTTATTGCCATCACTTTTTAACTGAGATTATTTTCCCTGGTGTTATTCACAACACAGTAACCTGTTTCATAATGTCTTGTGGTTCCTTTGCTGAAAGCCCTCCAACAGCTACCTAGAACCAGGGAAAAGCCAGCTTTCATGATGGCTCCAGATGATGGAAGCATCACTCTACTCTAGCACAAATAGTATGCCTCAAATGCACTAAGCAGGCTTTAGCCTCAGGACCCTGGTACTGGCTCTTTCCTCTTTCCTTTGCCTGAGATGTTTTTCCATGGCTAGTTCATTCACATCTCTTTTTAAAAGTCAGCTGCCAAGATGGACCTTTTCTGGCCAACACATAAAATAAAGCAGCATGCCAGTCATTTCCTGCTTTATACTACTTAATGCTTATTTCCTGTTTTCTTCCATTAGTGCTTCCAGAGTCCTAGGCAAGACGGTCAACTCTGGGTTGGGGTTCCCAACAAATTAAATTCAGCCACTTGCCCCAAAAACCAAACGTAAAAAGTAACATTGAAAAGCAGGAAAGGAACTTTAATCAATATGGCCATATTGGGAAGGCAAGATCAAGCATTTCAGCCCTGTCTTTAGAGATATTGACATGAGCTTTAGATTTTTACATAGAGAAAAATTGAAGCAGGAGGGTAAGAGGTATGCATAATTAAGCAGGCTTACTCAATCTTTCGTCTGGTTGATCATTATCTCATTTCTGGATATGCAAGGTGGCACCAGAGAAGTCCTTATTGCTTGAAGAGGCAATCTCCATTTGCTTCACAGGATATTTACCTATCATACCTGATCCTGAAACAGGGGCAATTCAGTTCCTATGATACAAGTGCTCCTGCTTAGGGGTAGATGTTCTGCCTGCAAGATTCCACTGTTCCTGGAAGGTATGGGGTAATGACTTAAAACTTCCAGGTGCCATTCCAGGGTTCTGGAACAGGACATTGTAAAAGTTGAAAGTTGAATGTCCCTAAAAATCTTGAAAGCATCTTACTCTTACGTTGGAATTTTCAACATTGAAGATGGTATATTACCAACTTTGGATGAATACTCCTTAAATGACTAAAATGTTTACCTGCAAAATTGAACAGGAATATGACCTAAGGTTTAAGGTTATAAAGGTGACAGATATAAAATGAAAACACAGGTATCAAGCATTTGTCCTGCTTCAGTTACCCATTGGGTATCTGTAGGCCCAAGTGAAGAGTCAGTGTTTTTTAGCAAACACCACCTCTCTAATTTCCTACTAGAATAGAATATAAGTTCCATAAGCGAAGAACTTATTATTATTGTTGAAGCCTCAATATCTAGAATAGTGCCTGGCACATAAAGACACTCAGTACTAATATTTGTTGAATGACTGAATATGTGGGTTAATGAAAGTGGTTATTAGGCCCAGTTCTGCCAGCAAAAATGCCCTGTTGACACTGAATTATGTATGTGAAAGAGAAGAGATAAAAAAGGAAATGAGCATATTGATAGGTAGATGTCAGAAAATGTAACTATTAATAAGTGAATAAAGAAGGAATAAAAGAAAAGAAAAAAGAAAGAGATGATACCAAAAGTTTGGTCATTGTTCCTAGTGCTGAGGCAAAAAGCAAGGACAAAGTTTCTAAGAAAAAGGGAAAAGAAATTTTATTGATTTGCTAACAAATGAGAAGAGCAACAGACTAAGGTCTCAGAGATGGTTGTCCTGCTCATGAGGGGAAACAAAAGGCTTTTTTTTTTTAAAAAAAATATTTATTTATTTATTTTTTTTAGTTCTCGGCGGACACAACATCTTTGTTTGTATGTGGTGCTGAGGATCGAACCCAGGCCGCACGCATGCCAGGCGAGCGCGCTACTGCTTGAGCCACATCCCCAGCCCACAAAAGGCTTTTTGAAGGGAAATTCAGGGACTAGGCTTTGAGTGTAATTATCAGTAGATATGATGAATGTCCAGATGGTGGCCTTGGGGGAGCCACTGCTCGACTTGTTGGTAGCAGTTCCCAGGTCTGACTCCTTCATTTTTGTGGTCCATGAGTTGAAGGACATGATAACTCGGCCTACTACAGGAAGAATATCAAACTTATTCCCTAGCAGTTAGAGAAGAAGGGAAAGAAGAAAAAGAAGACAAATGCCAGGTTCCTGTTCTTGTGACTAGAAGGCTCAGGGGTCACTCCAGAAAAACTGGGCTGACTGGGCTGCGCAAAATAACCACACAAGAGACACAAATACCTTTATTTTTGGGGTCGCTGTGATGGCTCCTCTGACCTTAAGCGTCCCCAGGAAGAGAGAGCCAGAGCACACGCTGACCCCTTTTATTGAGGAGAAGTTATTCAAATGAGGCAAGGGGTCAGGTTTCAGGGGGCTGAGTCTATCTTCATGATGTCCACTGTCAGCAGGTTGACTGACACCTGGGTAGGCCACACCCAAGGGCACAGTAAGAGAAGGGGACACACACAAGGCACTTCCATGGAAGATCCTATCCTAAACAGAGCAAGGGGTTATATTACATGGGGTTGCAGCAAGACACACCCACGCACGAGACACTGACCCTCAAACCCAAGAAGGGTGGGGAAAGCTCTGCCACACTTCTGTGACTGAGTGCCAGCACCCAGCCAGGGAGTGTGACTCAGTCACATCATATATCAGTTTTTAAATAAGCCGTCAGTGGTCAAGCAGCAAGATTCAGACTCAAAAGTATGAAATGGACCCCTGTTAGAGGGAAGCATGGGGGGCAAGTCAGGAGAAAAACTGTGATATGAAGTAGGCCATTCAGATTCGTAAGTCTATAAACTCCAAAAAAGAAATAAATTTATTTGAAGGAATAAAATTGTGTAAAATACATTATACAAATTCAGAGAATAACATTAAAATATTGAGAAAAGATGCACTGATGTTTAAAAGCTATGATGGAAGCTTATCAGGGCATGCCCTCCTCCAGGGATGAATGTTTCGGGGCAACACTTGATGGTTGGTCAGGAGCTCCTGGATCTTGTCCAGGACAATCTTGTTTTCTGCCACTCCTGTTTCAAACTCTCGACGTTGCTCTTCCTTCTCTGCTTCACGGGCTTGCTGCTGGTAGGCTATTTGCATCTCAAGTTGCTTCCTATACTCCTGGGCTAACGCATAGCGTCTAAAGGATTAGAAATGCCAAAGTACAAAGTTATAATATAAGTAATAAGCATTTGGATTTAGAGCATTTTAATAAAATTTGATCCATGAAGCCAAATCATGATTCCCATTAAAATCAGGAAAGTTTTAGGCCTGGAGTTGTGGCTCAGCAGTAGAGTGCTAGCCTAGCACATGCAAGGCGCTGGGTTTGATCCTCAGCACACATTCGAATACATAAATAAAAAAAAAGGAATTGTGTCTGACTACAATGAAAAAATAAATATTTTTATAAAAAATCAGGAAAGCTTCCTTTATAGCTGAAATTTTTCACAATAAAATGTATGGGAAAAAATCAGGGTAAGTGGGAAAGAAATGGATGACATAAGATACAATGGGTTTATTACACATAATCCTTATAATCTTATGACAATCAACCTATTTCTGTATATCAGTGACAACTTCTAAAAGGAAAATGAGGAAAACTACCCCATTTACAATAGCCTCAAAAAAAAAAAAAAACTTGGGAATCAATGAAAAAGGTGAAACATCTATACAATGAAAAGTACAGAACCCTAAAGAAAGAAATCAAAGAAGAAGATCTTAGAAGATGGAAAGATCTACCTTGTTCTTGGATAGGCAGAATTAATATTGTCAAATGATCATACTACAAAAAGCACTATACAGATTTAATGCAATTCCAATTAAAATCCCAATGACATTCCTCATAGAAATAGAAAAAGCAGTCGTGAAATTCATCTGGAAAAATAAAAGACCCAGAAGAGTTAAAGCAATACTTAGCAAAAGAGTAAAGCAGGTGGCATCACTATACCAGACCTTAAACTATATTACAGAACAATATAAAAAAAAAAAACCAGCATGGTATTGGCACCAAAAGAGACTGGTAGACGAATGGAACAGAATAGAGGACACAGAGACTAACCCACAAAATTACAAAGATAAAGGCACCAAAAATATACACTGGAGAAAAGATAGCATCTTCAACAAATGGTGCTAGGAAAAGTAGAAATCCATATGCAACAAAATGAAATTAAAACCCTCTCACCATGCACAAAACTCAACTCAAAGTGGACCAAGGACCTAGGAATTATACCAGAAACCCTAAGTCTAATGGAAGAAAAAGTAGGCCCTAATCTCCATTATATTGGATTAGGCCCCAACTTCCTTAATAAGACTCCTATAACATAAGAATTAAAATCAAGAATCCAATAAATGGGATGGATTCAAACTAAAAGTTTCTTTTCAGAAAAAGAAACAATCAGTGAGATGAAGAGAGAGCCTACAGAATGGGAGAATTTTTTTACCCCTCACACATCAAATAGAGCACTAATCTCTAGGGTATAAAAAGAACTCAAAAAGCTAAACACCAAAAAAACAAATAACCCAATCAATAAATGGACCAAGGACCTGAACAGACACTTCTCAGGTGATATACAATCAATCATATATGAAAAAAATTATCATCATCTCTAGTAATTAGAGAAATGCAAATCAAAACTACTTTAAGATTTCATCTCACTCCAGTCAGAATGGCAGCTTATTCAGAATACAAACAACAAGGATGTGGGAGAAAAGGCACACTCATAAACTGCTGATAGGACTGCAAGTTGATACAGCCAATATGGAAAGCAGTATGGAGATGTCTTGGAAAACTGGGAATGGAACCACCATTTGACCCAGCTATCCCTCTCCTTGGTCTATACCCAAGGACTTAAAAACATCATACTACAGGGACACAGCCACATCAATGTTTATGGCAGCACAATTCACAATAGCCAAATTGTGTAGGTGTCCTTCAGTAGATGAATGGATTAAAAAATGTGAGATATATATATAATGGAATACTACTTAGCAATAAAAGAGAATAGAATCATGGAATTTGCAGGTAAATAGATGGGAGTTGGAGGAGATAATGCTAAATGAAGTTAGCCAGTCCCCAAAAATCAAATGCCGAATGTTTCCTCTGCTATACGGAAGCTGATTTATAGTCTGGTAGGGAGGGGGAGCATGGAAGGAATAGACAAACTCTAAGATAGGTCAAAGGGAAGAGAGGGGATGGGAGGGAACATGGAGTTAGAAATGATGGTGGAATGAGATGGACATCATTATCCAAAGTACATGTATGAAAACACAAATATACTTTGGAATACAACCAGATATAAAAAATTGTGCTCTATATGTGTAATATGAATTATAATACATTCTGCTATCATATTAGAATAAAAAAATTTAAAAAATAATCTTATGACAGATATGATTTTAGAGAAGGAATGCTCTATACTTCTCAAAATATTTACTGCTGAGTGGAGGGAGTCCTTGGTCTCCATTCCATCCCTCACTCTTCTCCAAGGAAAAAGTAACTTATCTATCAGTAAAATGGGAGAGAAAATGGCATGCCACTTAAGCTTTTCCCTTGTCCTCTTAGAAACTGGCCTGCTTGTTTTCTGTTTTGCTCCAGATCCATGCAGGGGAGGCCTGCAGTGGTCTGGCATTGCTGAGGACTGGGTGGATAAGTTAGCCTCATTCTACCATTCTGTTTAGCATTAATACGATAATTTCTTGCATATATAAATCTCATTTTGAACATATAAGACACACTTTTAAAAAATGCATAATGTGTTTTTTCTTGTATTAAAAACTGCAACAGGGCTGGGGTTGTGGCTCAGTGGTAGAGTGCTTGTCTTGCATGCATGGGGCATGGGTTCGATCCTCAGCACCACATAAATAAATAAAATAAAAGTATGGTGCCATTCTACAACTTAAAAAAATGCAACAAAATTTGCCATCCTAACCATTTTTAAGTGTACAGTTCAGAAGTTAAGAATATTCACATTGTTATGAAAGAGAACTCCAGAATTTTTCCATTTGAACAAACAATTCCCCTTCTTTTCTACCTCCCTTCTGCCCCAAGTAACTACAATTCTGCTTTATTTCCATGAAAAAAAAAATTTTAACACAGAGGAACTCACTGAGTTACATCTCCAGCCCTTTTTAACTTTTGTTTTGAGACAGGATCTCTCTAAGTTTTGCCCCAGCTGGCCTCTAATTTATGGATCCTCCTGCCTTAGCCTTCCAAATAGCTAGGATTATAGGCACTCATCACATTGCCTATTTTAAAAAATCTATTTCAAATGTATTTTATATTTTAAGATGTTAATATAGCTTTATAACCAATGTGTATAATATAATATAAGAATATAAATAATGATCTTATATTTATAAGAATATAAATAATGACAATGGAATTTTATTTCACCAAGACAGTTGGTGCCTATTTTAACATAAAATTTTGTTAATGGTTTTGAGCTTCTAGAAGGAAAAAGGAGGTAACGCTAACATAAGATAATATGAATAATGTATGAATTATGGCAAATTTTCTCTCTCTGTTAAAAATTTGGATTTTAGGAAACAAATGATAATAAAAATCACAAAACTATTTCTGTGTTGACAGAGGACCGAACCCCGCGCCCCGGGCACGCCAGGCGAGCGCGTTGCCGCCTGAGCCACAGGGCCCATAACCCACTTGAATCAAAGTGTCGAATATGATATGTCAAGAAATTTGTAATGTTTTGAACAACCCACAATAAAAAATTAAAAAATAAAAAAAAATAAAAAAAAAAGAAATAAANCTTTCTTTCTCTCTCTCTCTCTCTCTCTCTCTCTCTCTCTCTCTCTCTCTCTCTTTCTTTCTTTCTTTCTTTCTTTCTTTCTTTCTTTCTAAATTCCTATGCATGAGAGAAAATAAAGAATACTTTTATTTTTGGATTTGAAAAAAAAAAAAAATCACATAACTATACCTCGCAAAATTCTGCTTCTCTTCACAGTGAAGTTCTTTAAGACCTTCATTTATGCGTTCCTGTTCCATAGCATGTTCTTCCTCTTCTTTGGCTTTTCGTTGTACTGAGAAAGGCAAAAGACATAGTTTGCTAAATGACTTTTTTAGACAAAATCTGCTGGTATCTTTCTTGGCACCAAAGTCATACTGTCTTTAGAACTTAGAATCACTGGGCTTGATCTTGGATCAAGAAGGAAGAAGTAGTTCTCTCCAGAGTAAATAAGCCTAGGCTCTTAAGTACTATGATCTACACAGATTTCCTCTTAACCATTTTCCATGAAAATTTATAAGTAACCTTTTTAATACCAGATGTTAAATTAACATTAGCAATGTTAAAACGTGCCTCACTTTACTCCTCTTGAGGACAAGGAGAGTTTTATGCCATTTATGTTAATAAGAGAGCTTATTATAAAATAAATATTTTTAAAAGTATATAAAACCCTTATAAGTCATTTTTAGAAACTTAAGCATCACAATGGAAAAAAAGACAAAAGAAGCAAAGAGAGTTTACAAATGAATAAATACAATCAGTCACATGATCCAAATTTTCGAGAAAAAACTCTATATATAGTAAAAATACTAGACGGAAATACTCAAAATTTGTGAATAGTGATGAATTCCTAAGTGGTGAAATTATGGTAGATTTTGTTTTCTTCTTCATAAAAATGGCCCCAAATATTTAAATTTTCCATGTGTTCTCAATAATTTCACCATTTATGACTGATGAATATAAAAACATCTTCAGTTTATAAGCTTTGTTATCATTTGCTTTACTTTTATTTTTGGTGGTGTGGGGATCAAACCCAGGGCCTCATGCATGCTAGGCAAGTACCCTTCCCTAAGCTACATACAACCTTTCTTTTCATTTTCTGAAAATTTCATCTAATATTGAGTTAAAGTTTATTATAATTCTTGGAGTAGAGAATTATTCAGTGGAACTGGGATGAACTTTCTCTTGCAAAGACCACTTGTGTGAAATATAAAGGCATCCTAATGGTAAATATGTTCCTATATTGCTTCTCTGGCAAATAGCAGAAATCTGAAGGTGTCAGTTTACCCTCTCTACAAACATTACTCTGTGTCCAAGCATTGTTTAAAGCTGAGGGAATATAATGGTGTTGTGTAGTGTACTATAAGAGACACAAGTGGCTATAAGATTAATGGTAGCCATAAGGCCACTTAAGCATCTCACAGGGTTGACACTATGTGCAGGGACAAGATCAACTACATACAAACAAAACTTTCAAAGCTTACCTTTAAAGAATAACTTAAACTTCCTTTATGAGAGAAAAACCCAGTTATTGATGTGAACTGAATGCAGGTATAAAGAAGGGGAAGGATTCCCCGAACGTAGAGAATAGTATCTAGACAGACACCATCTTGGCCAGTGGGTCATCTGAGATGTGAACAAGCCACAGTGAAAGTCCTAAGAAGATGATTCATTTCTCTGAAACAAGAAAGTCTCTCAAGGAATGAGACATTTGAGCTGGCCTTGAAGGGTATCTAGGAATTTTCAAGATCAAGAGCATCATAGGCAGAAAAAAACTACTTAAACAAAGCTATGGAGGTATGGAAACACCTTCAGAAAGAAAAGAGGGACAAATAAAAGGGAGGAGGAGGAACTGTGTCTGTGTCCCCCACCCTTCTGTCCTTTACAATTATCAAGGCGCATGGTATTCAAATAACATGCCGCTCCTTTAACCTTGAGGACATCTCTCCTGGGACTATTCATCAACTGCTGGGATATGAAATTCTTCGTGTTTATGTCTCATGTATTGAAGTAGGTAAGATTAACAAAAGCAGGAACCTACTGTAATGTGCTCGGCTCATGGTGTTTCACACACATCGACTTAAATATTTTGGTTGTTACTTAAACTGAAGTAAGGGTACAGTATAAAATAATTGTAATTTAGTTCCTTACACTTTTCTTGAACTTGGAGTTTTCTTGTACACATGACCTCATTCAGGAGTTGTTTCCTCGCCTCCTTTTCAAGCCTCAGCTGCTTGTCCTTCTCAGCCATCTTCTTTTCCTTCTCTTCTTCTAATATCCTGTCCAATTCTTTCTCCTGAGCTTTTTCTTCCTCACGTCGCTGTAGCAAATATTTATAATATATCTTCTGTTCTCTTGCCATATCTCCCTACATAACATAAAAATTAATTCATTTATTAGAATTTTAGACATGGTAAAGATATTAATGATAAGTTTAAAAGCAATCTTTTAAATCCATAATCCCAACCTTTCAGCGCTACATACTGAAACATTCACAGATGAACTACTGTGACTTGGGTTTAATTCAAAATACTCAGGAATGCTGGTGAGTATAGATGAAATAAGAACAGTAATTAGTTGATGGTTGTTGAAGCTGGGTAATAGACACAAGGGGGGTTCATTGTATTGTTCTTTGCATTTGTTTGAAATGCTTGATAGTGCATTTTGAATACATTAATTCAGATACTTTCTTAAAGTATTTAAAGTATTTCTCAAAGAAGTTGCTGAATCATTTTCAATGATACAGCTTTATTTTCATTTATTACAATTAGGTTGATGAAATCTTAACCAGATAAATTAAGTCACTTATAATATAATGCCGTCTTGATGACTCGTAATCACAAAACTTCTTAATACCAATTATGAATTTTGGCTACAGTTTGGAATCACCTGGAGAAACAAAAGAATACTGAGGAGGGGTTAGGGCTGTAGCACAATGGTACAGTGCTTGCCTACCATGCACAAAGCCCAGGTTCTATTATTAGCACTGGCAAAATAAATAAATAATAAAGTATTGAGGGATGAATTTCAACCCTAGAAATTCCTGTTTAAGGGATAGCTTTTAACTTCCCCAGGTGATCATAATGTGCAGCTAAGGTTGAAAACTGTTTCTTTTCATGAAGACATTTTTAGTTAGCTACTGCCACATAACAGTGATAACCCAATAGCAATGAGTTCATCTAATACCTAGGTTGTAGTTGTTATTAAATACAGTTTCTCACTAAAATGGGGGAAATGACTGATTCTAGGACTGGGCAGAAATTGAACAACATGAACCTAGATATTTTACTGTGTCATAAAGCAGGAAAACTATCAGACTACTGGGTAATATCAAGAGCATGGCAGCCAACTTAAAGGGACTCCTAACCTATGAAGAGGTAATTTGAACATCAAAACAGAAGAATGACCTAAGTGATCCATTAAAATAGTTTAAAACTAATAAATTTAGCAATGCTACAAGATACAAGATCTATATATAAAAGTCCAATGTGTTTCTATTCTGTAGCAATAAACAATCTGAAAATAAAATTAAGAATTTCATTTACAATAAGAATTTTATGCTTAGGAATAAATTTAACAAAAGAATTATGAAATGTATGTTCTTTTTAAAGTTTTCAATCAAGCTTTTAATGAAAAGATGAAATGTATATTTTTAAAACTAAGAAATATTATTGAAAGAAATTAGTTAAATAAAGTGAAATACATCCCAAGTTCATGGATCAGAAGATAATACCTTTAAAATGCCAATACTCCCCAAATTGATCTAAAGATTCAATCCAATCCTTATCAAAATTCCATTGGCTTCTTTGCAGAAGTTGACAAGCTGGACAGCCCAAACAATTAGAAAAAGAACAAAATTGGAGCTTCATATTTCCTGATTTTGAACTTACTACAAAGCTACAGTAATCAAGACATAATAGATATGTGAGACTGGCATAAGGACAGACACATAGAACGACAGAATAGAACTGAGAGTTCATCCAGAAATAAACCTTTACTGTCACTGATTTTTGACCCAGGATGCTGAAGCAATTCAACAAGGGGAAAAACAGTCTCTTCAACAAATGGTGCTAGGCTAGGATAACTGGATAGCCCATGAAGAATAATCAAGTTGGAACCTTATTTCACACAATATACAACATTTTGCAGGGAGCCACCCGTAAATTACTTGAGGGTTTTTACTTGGTAAGGAGCCATGGAAATTTAGGTTTTTCCTAAATAACACTGGCTCCCCCGAGTGCATTATGTTGCCCAAGGCACATGACCTCTATCTCTGCTCTACTAGGAAGACCCCGCTTGTACCTCTGGGAACTGGCCAGCCCACTTCCTACCTTATTTGGCAAAGAACATTCCATGGAAAACCTTTGATGTTCCCCAATATAAACAAAGCAAGCACAGGCTCCATTTTGCTCTTTTTATTGTGGCAGCTTCATCCCTAAGATCAGCTAGCCCATCCCACACCCACTTTTAAAATTACTTTCTGGTCCTATGGTTTCTTCACCACTTAACGTTTCTTAGCTTTTATTCCGCAGACAGCTCATTCCACCAAGAGGAACTCCATTCCCACCCACCAACACCCCCATGTCCCTGCGTGGGAAATGGGCAGGACATTTAACTCAGAATAGATCAAAGGCCTAAATGTAAAAGCTAATACTACAAAACCCTAAGAAGAAAACAAAGGAGCATATCTGCATGACCCTTAAGAGGTAACAGGGTTGTAGACCCAATATCAAAATCACAAGCAGCAAAACACATCAGAAATAAATTGTACTTCATCAAATTCAAAACTTTTGTGATTCAAAGGACACTAAGATGATCCCACTCCTCGATTTATACCCAAAGGACTTCAATTCAGCATACTACAGTGATGCAGCCATGTCAATGTTTACAGCAACTCAAATCACAGTAGCTAAACTATGGAACCAATCTAGATGCCCTTCAACAGATAAATGGATAAAGAAAATATACATATACAATGGAATATTACTCAGCCTTAAAGAAAAATGAAATCTTGGCATTTGCAGGTAAATAGATGGAACTAGACAATATCAAAGCTGAGTGAAATAAGCCAATCCCAAAAAAACAAAAGCCGAATGTTTTCTCTGATAAGCAGATGCTGATCCATAGTGGGGCGAGGAGACAGGAAAGAATGAAGGAAATTTGGTTTGTGTAGAGTGGGGTTGTAGGGATGGGAAGGACATTAGAAAGAGACATTATTACCCTATATACATGTATGATTACTGGAGTGACTCTGAACCATGTACAGCCAAAGGAATGAGAAGTTGTGCTCCATTTTTGTACTATATGTCAAAATGCATTCTACTAGAAAATAAATTAATTAATCTTAAAAAGGATGCTAAGAAAGTAAAAAAAACAACTCACAGAATAAGAGAAAAATATCTGTAAATCATTTATTTTTAAGGGACTTATATGTACAATATATAAAGAATTCTTCATAATGAAAAGAAAACATGGCTTTAAAAAAAGGCAAATGGCTTCCACTGACTTCAAATAGATGTCTCCAAAGAAGATACACAAATGACCAATAAGCACAGGAAAAGAGGCTCAATGTCATTCATCATTAGAAAAAGGTAAGCCAAAGCCATAATGAGATATCACTTTAGATACACTAAGGATGACCAAAATAAAAATAAAAAAGAAATCAGAATCCTCAGTACACTACTGGTAGGAAGGCAAAATGGGATAGTTGGCAGTTACCAAGAATCTTCAACATGGACTTACTTATAACTCCATACTACTACTACTCCTAGATACATGCCCAAAAGAAATAAAAACATCCATCAACGTAAAAATTAGTACACAGACTTCACGGTAGCATTATTCACAATAGTCAAAAATGTCCATTGACTGACACGTGGATAAACACAATGTGGTGTATCTATACAGAAGAATCTTTTTCACCCATATAAAGGGATACAGTGATAAATGCTATATAATATGGATAAATCTTGAAGACATCATGCTTGGTAAAAAAGTCAGTCAAAAGGTCATATATGATTCCATTCATGTGAGAGTCTAGGCCAGGGAAATATGGAGCCAGAAAGTGGATCAGTAGTTGCTTAGGACTAGGGCTTGAGGGTAGAGAAGAGAGGAAGGTTGGATAATGAAAATATTTTAAAATATAGGTATGTGGCAATGGTTGTACATACCTATAAATATGCTAAAAACCACTTAAGTATACATTTCTAATGGGTGAACAATATATAATATGTGAATTATATCTCAATAAAGCTGTTAAAAATAAAATAATTCAACTGAAAAAAATCCTCAATAGAAAAAAAAAATTCAAACAAGCAAGTCAATTAGAAAATGGGCAAAAGACATGAAGAGACATTTCATTGAAGAGAATATACAGATGGCAAATAAGCAAATAAAAAGTAGCTTAATATAATTAGCCATTAGGAAAATGCTATCCTATCCTTGACATTGTATATTTTTGTAAGATATTACCTTTGAGAGAAACTGAGTAGATAGTACAAATGAATCTCTCTGTATTCTTGTTTGTTTCCTTTTCCTTTCTCCTTTCTTTTTCTTTTGCAGTACTTGGGGTCAAACCTAGGGCCTAGGCAAGTACTCTACCATTAAGCTGCAGCCCCAGCCCATTTTTTAAATTTTATTTTAAGATAGGGTCTTTTTCTTTTAATATTTTATTTTTTAGTTGTGGTTGGACACGATGCCTGTATTTAATTAATTTATTTTTTTTATGTGGTGCTGAGGATCGAACCCAGGGCCTCACATAGTGCTAGGCGAGCGCTCTACTGCTGAGCCATAACCCCAGCCCAAGATAAGGTCTTGCTAAATTGCCTAGGCTAGCCTTGAGGTAGAAATCCTCCTGCCTTGGCTTTCCAAGTAGCTGAGATTATAGGCTCTCTTTCTCTCTCTCATGCGATTTCTTAAAATTGCATATGAGGGGCCTGGATTGTGGCTCAGTGGTAGATCGCTTGCCTAGCATGTATGAGGCACTGGATTCAATCCCCAGCACCACATAAAAATAAACAAATAAAATAAAGGTATTGTGTCCAACTATACCTAAAAACAAATATTTTTAAAAATTGCATGTGAATCTATAATGACCTAAAAACAAAAACTTCAATTAAAAACTAGGAGCTGGTGGCATGGTGGCACATGTCTGTAATCTTAGCAACTTGGGAGGCTGAAGCAGGAAGATCACAAATTCAAGGCCAGCCTCAGCAATTTAGAGAAGCCCTAAACAAAGTAGTGAGATCTTGTCTCAAAATAAAAACTAAGGAAAGAACTGGGAATATATTTCTGTGGTAAAGTGCCCCTGGGTTCAATCCCCACCACCCAAAACAAAACAAAACAAACAAACCAAAAAGGGTTAAACTGAATACAATGGTTCATATCTGTAATCCCAGCTACTTAGAAGGCTGATGCAGGAGGATTACAAATTGGAGGCCAGCCTGTGCAACTTAGTGAGACTGTCTCAAAGTAAAAATTTTAAAAGGGCCAGCAAAGTAGCTCAGTAGTAGAATATTTGCCTAGTTTGCCTGAGGCCCTGGGTTCAATCCCCACTACTGCTACAAAACAAAACAAAAACAGGGCTAAGGGTGGTGCTCTGAAACATGCAGAACATGCTTCAGCACACTCAAGGTCCTGGATCCATTCCCCAGAACTACCCAAAACACAAAGCAAAGCAAAATCCCTCAAAACAAAGCAGCTGTCGGAAAAGCACAAACCCCTTAAAAGTTCAGTACAAATTCCAAAGGTACAAGCAGCAAAATAAACACAGAATGCCTTTCCCTAATCTCTTTGTCTGATACTAAGACTTTACATATCCTTTAAAGTTCAACTCAAAGGCTACTTTCTCAGTGATGTCCTCCTCAAATTCCAGCTTTCAAACTTTGGCAGCCATCAGAATTCACCTTGTCCCTGCCAAGATTCTGATGCTGTGGATGCTGTGATTTTCTGTTTCTAAGCTTTTCTATGGCGTGCTGACCCTGCCCTTACAGCTGCCACTGGTAGTTCATGGACCACACTCAGAGCAGCACCATCATACTTATGGTCATTTTCCACAAGACTGAGAATGCAACAGGAAATCCTGTCCAGCACTTAGCAGACACTAAATAAATATCTTACTCTTTTCTGTTTCTTTTTATCTGCTTCTTCCTGTAAGTCTTGAAGGGCCTTTTGTGAGAGTTTCATGTTCAGGTCCTGTTCTTCTCTGTACTCCTGCTGAATATGCTCCATCTTCTCCTGTAAGGCTT
Organism: Marmota marmota marmota; assembly: GCF_001458135.2. Lineage (NCBI taxonomy): Eukaryota > Metazoa > Chordata > Mammalia > Rodentia > Sciuridae > Marmota > Marmota marmota. Next base: position 17,875,405 of record NW_025999990.1, on the reverse strand, counting down.
TCTGCAGACTAGTCCTCATTCCCTGCTTTGCCTTCTGTTTCTTTAGTTTATCTTGTTCCTTCTCAAGTTTAATCTGTGCATTGTCCTTTTCCTAAGGTAGAGCAATAATAAAGTTAATGCTTCAATCAGTAGAGCCAAATAAAACAAAGAAGTTAATACATTTGCTTTAAGAGATGAGACTAAGAGGTTTCTGGGAATAAGCCCCCGTGCATGCATGCACATGTACATACATACACCAACACAACTGAATTCAGGGGGGGTTTAAGAATAAAAGTTGCCTTTTCATGGAAGACGTAGCTATAAAGCTTTGTGAAAGCTGCTGTGTATACGTTACTATAAAGTAACAAGTAGTTAGTTGTGAAGCTTGCAAATGCAGAAAAGTAAAGAGAAGTCACTTTAATTCCAGTACCCATCACCCACCACTAATCTCAACGTTTTGATATATTGGCCTTTCAGCCTTCAGCTTCTGAGCACATCTGCATATCTAGGGTTGGATACATTATTAATCAGCAGTCAGAGTCCAAGAATGGAAATGTGCCCTGGGAACCAACCAGCCAGGCCTCAAGGAAACAGTTCAGGAACAGACCGGCCTGCAGACTGTGGGAGCTGCAGAGCCAGAGCTGCAGCCTGTTGCCGACCTTCAGGAAGGCTCACCAGGAGGCGCGCCTCCTCCTCCTTCAAGAGCTGTTCGGCCTGCTTCTGGGCCAGGATGCTGGTGATCTGTGCGTTCAGCCCCAAGCGTGTGCTCTCCACCAGTTCTTTCCGTCTCCTCTCCTCCTGGGCTTCTCGCTTCTCCTTGGCTAATCGGTCTTCCTCCCAGAGCCTGGAGAACATCTGCTCTTCCACTAATTTTTGCCTCTTCTGCTCCTCATTAAATTCTACCTGTGCTTTCCGCTCCTCACACACCTTCTTCTCGTGGATATTGAACAATTTAGTACGAAGTTCTTCACAGCCTTCCCTGAAAGGGGAATTAAAAAAGAAGAAAAAAAAAGTCAAAACCCAGCCTTTTGTGAGGCACTGCTATTCAGCCACATATCTTCACAATCATAAAAGAGAGAGGTGAAAGACCCGGATGTACACCATGTGCACTGAGGAAATACATGAGGGTCAGTAGGGAGGCCAGCCAGGAAGCCACTGCTCCAACACAGGTGCCCAAGTCAGGCAAAGAAGGCTCATAAACCTAGTTTTACAGTTTGCTGTTGTAAGGTCCTTGCTTAGCATCTGGATGGCCATCTTAAATGACAGCTGCCATTTTAAGAAAAATTTCGCTTTCCCAGCCAAGGGCCTTTCTGAGAAAAGCTCACCACTCCCTCATACCAACCCTTCACCCCTGCATTCTTTCCAGCCCAAGGGCTTATCATCACTCCCTCCTTAACTATCAGCATTAGGACCCCCCCACCTTGAATCTAATCCCTGAATCTGTCCCATAAAAGACCCGAACCCCAACCCTGTTTTGCCTCTCTCCCTCTATGGAGACATGGCCTTTATTTGTCAGCTCTGATAAATAAGCTCTCATGTGTATCTCTGCCTGGTCTCCGTCTTTCATTTCTTGCTCGTCATCTCTCAGTTCATCGCTTTCCTTTCACCTATATGACGCTGGATCAAAAATTCAACTTATTTGAGCCTGTTTCCTCATCTAACTGCCTTTCAAAAGTTCTAATGAGGATGATGGTTAATGGATATAAACACCTGCCAGATAATAGAGGCTCAATAAATGGAAACCATAATTATTCTTTTAGAGGAAATAGAGGAGCAGTGGTTCCTGCAATATTGTAAATGGATTAATGACTGGATGGAAGAGACCCTGCGTGCACTTCCAAGGAAAGCGGTAAAGGCAGGGTCAGCATGCCATCGTAAAGCTTCACTGCTTCTGCCGTCCTGGCAGGGCCCATGCCCACTGAAGGGGTTTGGCCCAAGAAGAGAAAACAGCCCCAGTGTTGGGGCCCCAGTCAGTGCCTTTTCACACCAAAGCTGATGTACTATTCAAGAAGAAATGCTCAGCCAGGTGCGGTGGCACACACCTGTGATGCCCAATGACTGGGGGGACTGAGACAGGAGGATCCCAAGTTCAAAGCCGGCCTCAGTGATTTGGTGAGACCCTAAGCAACTTAGTGAGGCCCTGTCTTAAATTAAAAAGTTTAAAGGGACTGGGAATGTTCCTCAGTGGTAAAGTGCCTGGGTTCAATCCTCAGTAAAAGAGGAGAAGGAGAAGGAGGAAGAGGAGGAAAGGAGGAGGAAGGAGAAGAGAAAAAAAAAGAGAGGAGGAGGAGGAGGAGATGCTCTTCAGTAAGTGTCACACCTCATCCTTTCTTTCAGTTATAGCAATTCAAATTTTTTTTCAAAATTTCTTCATCAAACCTGCTGCGGTTTGGATATGCTATATTCCAGAAGGTTCCTGTATTGGAAGTGTAGTCTCCAGTGTGGTGGTGTTGGGAGGTGGTAGAACCTTTAAGAGAAGGGGCCTATGGAGGTAATTAGGCCATGGGGCCACCATCCTCATGAATGGGTTAGTGCTGTCTTCTGGGTATTATAAAAGATTGATGCCATCCCCTTCCCAGTCTCTTACTTCCTTGCTTGCGTATGTGTCCCTTCTGCACTTAGCCTGTTCTCTTTTCACTTCTCTACCATATTGTAGCACAGCCAGGAGGCTCTTGCCAGGATGTTGGCATCATGCTGTTTGAACCTTCCAGCCAATGAAATTGTGAGACAAACAAACCTCTTTACTTTATAAGTGTCCCAGCCTCCAGTACTCTGTAATAGCAACACAAAACAGACTAAGAGCCCATTTTTAAATTTAAGGACTGTGATTCTCAATCCTGTCTGTATGTTAGAATTACTTAGGTATATTTTCAAAATCCTAATCTTTCCTTTTTTCACTATCCTTCTCTCATGCTGGATGAGTAAAATTAGACATATAGGGGTGGGACCCAGGCATCTATGTTTTTAGAGCACCCTAGGAGGTCTGGCATTCAGCCCAGTTTAAGAACCTCTGATTGAAGTCAGTGCTGATAAAATATAAGATCCTTCTTATTGGCATCAGATCAAATTGGCATCAGATTCACCATTTTAGGTCGGGGGCCATTTTACCTAGAGGCTCCAAAGTTTGGATTCTGAGGCAGTGCTGCTTAACTTCCCGAAGAACATGTGTTTGCTAAACGATCAGCCCCACCTCAGCTCATGAAGCAACTTATGAAATTCCTCTTGTGAGCTATAAAGTTTCTCTATGAGTGCCGACACGCTGCTGCTCTCCTGGGAGGGACAGCCTTGTCAGTTTGCCTTGTGTTACTACCAATAAATCTCTTGCGTGAGATTCCAGTGTGTGGTGTTTGGATTTTGCGTGGACTTTGACCCTGGTTTCTAAATCAAATGTAGCACCAGGAGGCTGAAAATTGGATAACAAGTTCAATAAAGAATTTTTGAAGATATCATAGTTGCTAAGAAAGGATCAGGTCTAAAAAGTCATTACAAAGGTGGCAATACCACACAAATCAAATATTGTTGTGTATTTTTTCATTATTTAATGAAAATTAGACTCATTTCCCTAACTGAACTGGAATCATTTTTAAGGACTGGGACTCAGGAGTGTACTTCTTCAATATGTTCCTTACTATTTACTCAGTGCTCAATGAATAATCATTGGTTTAACTGACACATAATCATATTAGCAACATAAATGGAAATCAGTAGTTATCTCATATTCTGTGGAAGACCCAACAGGACAATAAGAGCTGAAATTACTAGGGCATTAAAAAAACAAACAAAAAACCAAAAGGCAAAAACAAAACAAAAAGGACACTTAATACTTAAAAATGAATTCATCAGTCTCAAATTTTATCAGTTAAATTCTATCAGAATTAGGCAAGAAAATTTATTAAAGTCCTTCCCAATCCTATGACTCTGACACTATAAAAAATGTTATTTAGTGAATGAAATTCTAAGGCCTAATCATAACAAGAAGTATGAGTTGCAGCATTGTTTTCTTTTTTAAATTTTCTAATTATAAAACTAATAGGTATTCATTATTTTAAAAAAAAAAGCAGCTGGAAAATGCTAGGTAGTACACACTTGTAATCCTACCCACTTGGGAGGCTGAAGCAGGAAGATAACAAGTTTGAGACCAACCTAGGCAACACAGCAAGACTCTGATTAATAAAAGACTCTGATAAAATAAAAAGTCCTATAGATGAGATTCAGTGAGAGCCATTCAAGAGGCTGTGGGTTCAATCCCTGGTGCCCAATGAAACACAACAAAACAAAACCAGAATGCTGTAAAATACAAAAAAGTATGAAGACGCCAAAAATATAAACATTGCCAGGCATGGTGACACATGCCTGTAATCCCAGCAATTTGGGAGGGTGAGACAAGAGGATCAAAAGTTCAAGACCAGCCTCAGCAACTTAGCAAAACTCTGTCCCAAAATAAAAAATAATTTTAAAAAAGACTGGGAATATAGCTCAGTGACCCTCAGTTCAATCTCCAGTATGAAAAACTAATTAATTCATTCATTAAAACACAAAACTTAATCCCAGTATATTTTCTTCCAGTCTTGTGAGTGTGTGTATGCAGTTTTTACTAGACTGGAGGTCATTCTGTGTGTGTGTGTGTGTGTGTGTGTGTGTGTGTATTTGCATCTTGACTTTTTTAACCGAACATTTTATCGGGAACAATTCCTCATCAAATATTCTCAAAATTCTCAAAATATAATTGATTACTTCAAATCTTTATTGTAGTTTAAGAAACTATGTAATAAAGGCATAGACTATAAATATACCATGGTTTACTTTAAAATGTCCCTATTTGATAAATATACGTTACTTTTGTCTTCTATTATTATATTCCAGTCAACATTTTAGTATGTGCCTCTTTCTGCTTATCTCTGATGGTTTCCTTAAGATAATTTCCTTCCTTAATATATAATCAGAGTGTACAAACATTGCTAAGACAGTTGAGACCATCTGCTGCCAAAAAAAAAAGGGCTGAATTAATAAGCACAGGAAGGTGCCCACATCAAATAAATGTGTCTCAGATCAGCAGGGGCTTCAAACTTTTTTTTTCCCAGTACTGAGGTTTTAACCCAGGGGTGCTTTACCATTGAGCTACAAGTAAGCTCATAATGAGATATCACTACACACTAGTAGAACAGTGAAAATAAAAAATAGTGACAATACCAAAACCTAGCAATGTGGAAAAACTGCCTCTTTCATACATTTCTGGTGAGAATAAAAAATGGTAAAACCACTCTAGAAGTCTGGCAGTTTCTTAAAAAAATTAAACATACACATATGACCTAGAAATAACATATGGCAATTATCCTTAAAAAAATGAAAACTTAACATTTACACAAAAACCTGCCACCAATGTTCCTATTACATTCGCTTGTTAAAGAGCCCCAAACTAGAAACAACCAAAATGTCCTTCAATAAGTGAGTGGTTTAAACAAACTAAGATGCTTCAATACAATGGAATACCACACAACAATTAAAAAAAAAAAAAAAAAGACAAACTAGTGACACATACAACAACTTGGATAGACCTCAAAGGCTTATACTGAAACTAAAAGATCACATATTATGTGATTTCAATTATAAAACATTCTGAAAATTATGAAACTACAGAAATGGAGACGTGTTTAGTGGGTGACAGGGCTTGGAAATGATGTGGGTGAGAGGGGAGAGTGTGACTTGTAAAAGAGTACAAGTCTTTGTGGTGCTGTGGATTCAAGTTGTGGATCATGAATGTGGTAGTGCTCACAGAAGTGCACATACACATTGTACTACTGACGCTTTTCTTCTCATATTGTACTATGAGTACAAAAGATGTAAACAGTGGAGGAAATTGAGTGAAAGGTACATGGAACACGTACATTTTTTTTTGTGAATAAACATTTAAAAGTTAAAAAAGAAATCATTGGCTATCCTTTCTTCTCATTATTACTGAAAATAATTTTGTTGTGTAGAATACTAGAATCACTGAAAATAATTCACTCCAGGTATCAAATATTTTAAGAATGTCACTGATTATACTAAGAAATAAATGCATAAATAAATAATGTGTCTACCAAAAGACAATATTCACTGTAGCTTTATTCCTAAAAGTCCCCAACTAGAAATAACCCAAAATGTCTATCACTTGGAGAAAAGATAAATAAATTGTAGTGTATTCATACAATTCATACAAAATACAGTATATTTTCTTCCAGTCTTGTGAGTGTGTGTATACAGTGTATTTTATTTTATTTTAGTTGTAGTTGGACACAATACCTTTATTTTAGTTTTATGTGGTGCTGAGGATTGAACCCAGGGCCTTGCACTTGCTAGACGAGTGCTCTACCGCTGAGCCACAACTCCAGCAAAGAGAGGAGATTTCAGATGTTTTTTGGTGTATGCAGTTTTTACTAGACTGGAGGTCATTCTGTGTGTGTGTGTGTGTGTGTGTGTGTGTGTGTGGTGTATACATATTTGCATCTTGTAAATATACCATACAGAAGCAAATAGAAGAAAAAGAAGAAATTTTTCATTTTTCTTTATGTATGTATTAAAGCCTTAATTATATTATCAGTAATGAGACCTAATACAGCAGCCTTACTCGTTTACTGCTCTACATTGAAGACTTGATCATGTTGCATCAAAACTCTGAAAACAACTGATTTTTTAGATTGATGAAATTATTATAAGACGGATTTGTTTCTTTAAAAATTCTAACAATTCCTCCAACTAGCAAAATTGTTACACAAAGTGAAATTTGTAAAATGTCGCTGAATTCATAGATTTTTTAAGAGCACAAATCACTTACGAACAATTCATTTTTCTTAATATGCCGAGAAGCATTCACTAGGGAATAGGAAGTATATGAATGAGCCATTGAGAAGCATTTTGCAAGTATCCCCTCTGCCTCCATGGCATCTTCCCCCTCACAGCAAGTAGAGAGGCTGTCCAAGCCGCACTGAAGACAAGGTATGAGGATATTCTTTGCAGATGCTGCAAATCTAAGTTGAATCCTGTTCTGGTTACTTACAAGCTTGAGACCTAGGAAAACTCCTATCTGTGGAACTTGGTTTCCTAATGGCAGAATAGGTGAGTGACAAATCCCTCTGGCCCTATGTATCACTACTCTGGTCTTCTTCAGGGCCCTCCTTCAGCAGCTTCCCAAGCTCTGGAACTTCCATCCTTTCCAGTTTCAGCAGTCTGAATTTACTCTTCCCCTATGTATCTGCCACCGTGCACACTATTCACCACAGTAGCTTACTTCTGTGGATTAGGATAGCCTACATTGTTAAAAGCAACTTTATGGGGTTGTTATTAACAACAAAGAGAGGAGATTTCAGATGTTTTTCTTTGAAGCATGTCTTGCTCCCTCCATATGCTAGAATTTGCTGCTTTCTCATATTTGCTGACCTTTGGGTTTCTGACCTACTTACATTTTGAGTGCTGTCAAAAATGAACTTTAGTATTCTCTCAGTATTCTACCAGATTTGAGCTTAGGATTTATGTTATTCTTGGACCACCCATTTTTGATTCCAGCTTAATATATATGCACTCTTTCCCCACTCATACTCAGTGACCTGATGACCTAAGTGACATTAATTTTCCTTAAGTCAATCAATTGATTATTCTACTACAGAGCTTGGCACAAAGCAGGGGCTTGTTATGGTTTAGATATAAAACATCCCCTGAAAGCTTATGTGTGAGACAATGCAAGAATGCTTTGAGGCAAAATGATTACACTATGAGAGTTGTAACCTAATCAGTGGATTGATCCACCTGAATGGATTAACCAGGTGGTAACTGTAGGCAAGTAGTAGGGTATAGCTGTAGGCAAGTAGTAGGATGTAACTGGAGATAAATGGTCACTGGGGGTTTCCCTGGCACCTTGCTCGCTCGCTCTGCTTTCTGACTGTCATGAACTGAATAGTTTTCTTCCACCACACTCTTGTGTCATGATGTTCTGCCTGACCTGGCACCCACAACAATAAATGGCTGATCATGAACTGAACCTCTGAAACTGTGATCAAAATAAACTTTTCCTCCTCCAAATTGTTTTTATTGGGTATTTTGGTCATAGCAATGAAAATCTGACTAATACAGGTCTCAAACATACTTATTGAATGAATTCATAACTTCCAATGGCTATATTTTAAATACTTTCAGATAATATTTGAACTATAAGAATCTTAACCAGTTATTCTAAAATTAAAGAGAAATAAAGTGGATGATTTGGAACATTTCATAAGTCACATCATGTGATCATCACAGCATTGAAAGGCATGAATGAAAAAACCGGGCAAAATGAACAAACCAACCTGAGAAATACAATAGCAATTTTTTTTTTAAAGAGAGAGAGAGAGAGAATTTTTTAATATTTATTTTTTAGCTTTCGATGGACACAACATCTTTATTTCATTTTTTATGTGGTGTTGAGGATCGAACCCAGCACCTCGCGCATGCCAGGTGAGCACGCTACTGCTTGAGCCACATCCCCAGCCCCAAATGGCAATTCTTAATGTTCACCCTCTTTAGAAGTACAAGAAGCACTGAAAATATAACTGAGGAACTATAATATAATTTATAAATTATAAATATGCCCTTGCTCTAAGAACTGTAGCTCTAAGAAAAAATATAGGACACTGAGAATTTTCAGAATATTTTCTTTAGATGTAAGAAATCTCTTAGTTTCTGAAGTTAAAAACATCTGCCAAACTCTTGATGATGTGATACTATAGGTCATCTTAGAGGATGGGCACTATAAACCTATAAACCTTCCCACTATTAAGTGCATGGCACTGAACTGAAATCAGGTTATAGAATCAGAGTATCCTAAAATGAAAGCCCAAGATGAAAAGGGATCTGTGAAGTCAAACCACAGAATCAGATTGAGTACAGTAAAATGCAAGGATCTGAAAACAGAAGGTTACCATGGATCTGTGTCAGGAAATGGATTGGAAATCCAGATGATCAGACTCCACGGATCAGGATATCAGGCAAGAAAACAGACAGGAAAGAGCAGGGAACCTGGCATACACTTGGTATAGGTAGAAACTACAGCACTAAGGAGGAGAGCCAGACTTTACCAAAGATTCCCTGGGACAGGGCTTTAAAAGAACCTCCTGCCAACAGTAAGGCTAAGGTTAACAGCTAATATTCAATAACAAAATCTCACTAGGTATTACCATTCTAACTGGGAAGCAAGCACAGAACACTAGAGCAGAGTTTTCAGACAAATTCAGTACTTGTATTTTTCAGGGCTAAGATTTAAAAGTAGGAATACTGTGTTACAGCCTCCTGATGCTATAGTAACTGTAAATTAGCATTCTTAAATCTTTTCTAATATGCCCAATTCAGATTCTATGTGTTTTTCCAATTCCATTACCTGAATTGCTGGTCTAACTTTTCCGCCACAAAATTTTGTCTCTCTTTTTCTTTCTCCTCTTTTAATAATTTGCTTTTCTCTCTCATTCTATCTTTTTTCTCCTCAATGGTTTCTTTTTTCTGTTGCATTTCAGCAAAATACTCATTTTCTTCTGATGCCAAAAATTCACGTAGCCTGAAACAAACACATATATACACATACAAATTAAAACTCTCATTTAATGTGTACCATTTTACTGATTTTTGTTATATTCAATTTCAGAATGACATATTTAATCATAAATTTTACAATATAATTTTGTTTCCATCTAAATGTAGGTTATCACTAAGAATATTAACAAGCAATAGCTATTAATTTGAATATAAATAACTGAGCCATGACCTTTACTACACTTGATAATTTGACTGACTAATATTAAATTGCGGTTTGGAGAATGTTTCATAGTCTGGGCTGCCAGGTGTATAAACCTTACCTGTTTCGTCTTTCTTCAATGTTGATGATAAACCCTTGCATAGCATCCTTGACTCTTGCTTGCACAAGGTTGTGCAAAAACTTGTGGTCATTGCGACGGTCCCACTCAATTTTGAGACGATCCCGCTCTCTAGCCTTAATGGAGGCCAAAGTAGCATGGTACTTCTGGTGGCTGCGTTGGAATCTTTCCAGATGTTGCTGTTCAGACCATTGGACTTTGGGAGGTTTGGCTCTCTGAAAACAAACAAACAAACAACAACAACAAAAAAAAACTGTAGAGAGCCACAAACAAGTCAAGATGGCGCCTGGCACTTTGCCAGGAGGAATGGTTTGGGGGTTAATGCCAGCGAGTCATTAAGATGATGTTAATTGAGTTGAGCTGTGTATAATTGTTAAGATGATGAGGATTGCTGTATCTGGATGATGTTGATTGAAACAAGCTGTGTATAATTAGTTAAGTGTATATATACCTTTGCTGTCCTGCATTAAGGCGGCTCCCGCTGTATCAACCTTCACAAGTTGCTTGTCACTCACCCCCCGGCTATTTTGCCCAGCCAGCCGGACTGCGGCAAAAACCACTATCACTTACAATAAATAAAAAATAAATAGCATATTTTCAATTAACCATGACTTCCACCAATACTTACACTAAATACAATTGGGTATTAAAAAACTAATACATCCTGTTACAACTGAAAATACCATAAACACATAAGGAATAGATTGTTTGATTCTCTGAGTTTATACTTAAGATATCATCAAATTAGTCTCAAATACAGATGTTCCTTGACTTATGGTGGGGGTTACATCATAATAAATTTTGTCATTAAAAATGCTTGTGGGCTGGGGTTGTGGCTCAGTGGAAGAGTACTTGCCTCACACATGTGAGGCACTGGGTTCAATCCTCAGCACCACATAAAAATAAATAAACAAAATAAAAATATTGTGCCCATATATAAATAAAATATTTTTTTAAAATGCTTGTAATCCACCTAACCTACTAAACTTCACAGCTTAGCAACACAGTACACCACAGAGTATCTTTATTCACCCTCAAGACATTGTGACTGACTGGGACCTGTGGCTCAATGCTCTGCTCAGCATCTAGAGAGTCTCATACTATATATTGCTAGCCTGAGAAAAGACCCCAATTCAAAATTCAAAGCACAGTTTCTACTGAATGCGTGTTGCTTTTGTACCATTAAAAAATCAAAGAATTGTAAGTTGAATCATCAATGGTTGAGGATCACTGTATGTCTAAAGTGTTATTTGAGTAAAAGTAAATGAAAATATAAAGTTAAGATTTGTACAGGACTCTATAGATTATTTATTCAAACCCAGTTGCTTAAGTGATGTGCCCAAGGTACGAATAGTTAGGGTAGACCTGAACAGAACAAGAATTAGAGGTCTTTTAATTCCTGACCTTGATCTTGCCACCCACTGCTCCACATCGTTTCTCAGGGGTAAATACCATAGTAACTACCATCAAAATACTTTGAGAAGGAGCTATTATATAAGTGTAGGATGTGTGTGTGTGAGTATTGTGTGTGTGTATATATATATATAAATGTGTGTGTGTGTGTGTGTATATATATATATATATATATATATACACACACACACACACACTTAGTATATAGCTCTACATCATATATATATATTAGTATATATTACTACATATGCTATATTATATAGCAATACAATATATAGTATATATTATAGACTTATGTAATATATTGGATATATACAACAGATGCTATATGTAACAGTATACAGGAAAATATATAGTATATAAGAACTATATGTATTGTATAGATCTCTATATTATATAATATATAGTATATACCATTATATATAATATAGCAAATATAACATAGTATATTACATACTGCATATAATATATAATAGATTTATAGACATTATATTTGTGTCAATGAAAAACCCTAAGGAAGAAATGAAGTGAGAAGGGAGGGGAAGGAAAAGAAAAATTCAAAAAGGCTGGTGGTAGAACTTTATTTCTATTTCTATGGTTTCCAGAGGTTAGAATGCAAGGGCTGTGCTACTGATATTCTGGGGTAGCTTTGTTTTTTGTAAAACAGCATAATAATCTCTACCATAGTTAGTTTCTCAATACAAATGAATGAATTGATCAATCAATCAACATTTCTGTGTGGACTCAATGCAATTTCTGCGCCTCCTGGACCCACCATGAAATCGATTGTCTTATGCTTTGTGTTTTCAGTAACAATTTTATCTAGTCATCCTTAGGTGAGTTGTGAGACTCTGGGGTGTTGATTCTCAGTAACAAAACTTTAACTCGTGAGGCAGAAAATCAATTTGATAAATTATATTTAGGACATCAGTGGCAGGGTTACCAGAATACTTGGTGTTTTCTAAGAATATTTCCAGGGGAAAGAATACCAACAGGGCTGGGGATGTGGCTCAAGCGGTAGTGCGCTCGCCTGGCATGAGCGGGGTGCTGGGTTCGATCCTCAGCACCGCATAAAAAAATAAAATAAAGATGTTGTGTCCACCGAAAACTAAAAAATAAATATTAAAAAATTCTCTCTCTCTCTCTCTCTCTCTTAAAAAAAAAAGAAAAGAATACCAACATATGAAGATAGTTTGATGAAAAAGATTCAGGGCTTTGGGGGCTGGGGTTGTGGCTCAGTGGAAGAGTGCTTGCCTAGCAGGCATGAGGCACTGGGTTTGATCCTCAGCACCACATAAAAATAAAATACTGTGCCCATTAAAACTAAAAAATAAATATTGAAAAAAATAAAAATAGAGATTCAGGGCTTGAAATATATATATATATATATATATATATATATATATATATATATATATATATATGCACTTAGATGTAGCTAAACAAGATAAAGTGGGGCTGGGGATGTGGCCCAAGCAGTAGCGTGCTCGCCTGGCATGCGTGCTGCCCGGGTTCGATCCTCAGCACCACATACAAACAAAGATGTTGTGTCCGCCGAGAACTAAAAAATAAATATTGAAAAATTCTCTCTCTCTCTCCCACTCTCTCTTAAAAAAAAAAAAACATTAAAAAAAAAACAAGATAAAGTAGGACTGAGGTGAGGAGGAGGCAGATGTCATTGAGGGTTAGATCATGAAAAGTAACTAGTAATCCATATCAGAGTTACTTGGAGCCTTACATCCAACTATAGAGAAAGTATTATTCTCTAATATTTTGGTATTTCACAATGCAGATTCTGTGACAATAAAGCTAAGCAGGAGCAGGGCCATGGCACCTTGGGCAAAATACACAGCAGGAACTTGGGCTCCTGGTAGACATAAAGGATGAGAACAGGAACCATGCATTATTATCTAGAAACAATTATCTTCAGTGGCCAGGATAGGAACAAGCCTGAGGGGTACATTTTGTCTAAAGAGAGGAATGAGGGTGAGGGATGGTAAGAAACAACATGAGCAGCAGCTTCGGGGCCAGGAAGCCTTATAAGGCTCAGGGTATCCTATGCAGGACTCCAGTCTTGAAAGAACCCAGTCCCTGGATAAATAAAGTAAAACCTATAGTTCTCTACCAAGGTGATGCCAATCTAGGCAGTCTTTGGCATTGCTCAAAATCCATATTGTTCAATAGAAATATAATGCAAACCAAATATGAAACCTTTGTAGTAGCTTTATCTTTAAAAGTAAAAAGAAGCAGGGGAAGTTAATTTTGATAATTATTTTATTAGACCAATGTATCCAAATATTATTTCAGCATGTGACTCTACATTTCAAGTGGTCTAAAGCCATGGGTGGCTTGTGGCTACCATATTATACACCAAAGCACTGGACCACACTAAAGGCAAGATAACAAGATCTACTAATGGGCTTGTATTTTCAAAGTTACTGAGGGCTTGTTACTGTAACATCTCCAATTATAATTTTGAGGAATACACTTTACAGTTTACTATCTTAAAGAGCAATGCCTTCATCCTAGGTTTAGTTCTGGCCTCTACCCATTAATTGTGTTGAGCAAACTGCTTAATCTCTTTGAGTCTTACTTTTCTCATCAGTCACAAGAGCAAAATAAATGCCCTTCCAGTAGATAACCACATTCTATTTTTTTATTGCTTTCTTATGGGGAATTGTCTAGTGTTCAGTTCTCATCTCTTGATGATTTTAATTATTTCCTTAATACAACTCTGTCATTTCTTAGCACACTCACAGGCCTGAGAAAGAGTAGACGCAACCACTCTGATCTCTTTTTTCCTCCAAATTCTTCTGTAAGCACAAAGTATTCAGTAGACCTGCTTCTTTGATTTGGTGGTACGTGGGAGACCAACCTTACTCGTGACTGAGTCACACTCCCCGGCTGGGTGCTGAGGCACTCAGTCACAGAAATGTGGCAGAGCTTTCCCCACCCTTCTCGGGTCTGAGGGTCGGTGTCTCGTGCATGGGTGTGTCTTGCTACAGCCCCATGGGTGAAGCTATGCTCACCTGTTCCTTTGTAATATAACCCCTTGCCCTGTTTAGGATAGAATCTTCCATAGAAGTGCCTTGTGTGTGTCCCCTTCTCTTACTGTGCCCTTGGGTGTGGCCTACCCAGGTGTCAGTCAACCTGCTGACAGTGGACATCATGAAGATAGAAGATTCCCTGAAACCTGACCCCTTGCCTCATTTGAATAGCTTCTCCTCAATAAAGGGTCAGCGCGTGCTCTAGCTCTGTCTTCCTGCAGACCCTTAAGGTCAGAGGAGCCGTCACAGCGACCCCAAAGAAAAAGGTATTGTATCTCTTGTGTAGTTATTTCGTGCAGCCCAGTTAGCCCAGTTTAACTGGAGTGACCCCTGAGCCTTTTAGTCGCGAGAACAGAAACCCAGCAGTGGTATATTCTTTTCCTGTTCCTTATTAGTTTTCAATATAAATTGTAATAGCACCAGATTACAGATGGCCCAGGCCCTGAGTGCTGACTCAAAATAGATTAGATGCTGTCCCTCAAGAAATCTTACTAGGATTATCATTGAGCCCTACTCCATAGAACCTTCCAGTTTACTGCTTTTCACCTCCAGATTCTATAGTCCTTGGACCTAAAGAAAAGGGAGCAGATCTATAGGTTGACTGAAATTTTCTGTGGAGCAAAATACAATTGTCCTTGATTATCACTGATATTTCTTTCACAAATTGCTAATACAGAGAATGCATATTATTATCCACTGTGTTAACATTTAGTGGTTTATATGTATGAGCAAGTTGTTTCTGCAACTAGATTATAAGCTCCTTGAACACACAGATCAGGCTTCTAATGAAGATTAAACCTCCTCCCAAAGTCACTGGACCTTATATCTTCTACAGTGCTGTGCTGGAGATGTTACAGGAGGGGCTCAGGCACTAATCATAATTGCCTAATGACACATGGTGGTGCTTTCTGATCTATAGAAACTAGTTGGTAGGAACAAATGAATACAGGTGCCTGAACCATTAGTATCTGGGCTTCTCAGCAAGATTCATCAGATTCTGCAATGCCTTCCTCTGGCATACTCCCAGCCTTGGAGGCAACCACCAGGCATATTTCCAGGTCTGCAGAGACACTTTGGTCCATTTCCGATTACTGCTTGAGTTGGCACAGGTAAGGTTCTATAGCCACACACAAGCCCACACAATCCAATTCCCCTTCCATAGACAATTTTCCTAGGGGTACATGAAGGATCACCCATAATCATACTGCTGAATCACAGCCAGTACAAATCCCAGATCTGCTTCCCACCCTGTTTCCTTTTTCCATGATACACATTACTCATTGCAAGGGGACAGAACTCCTTCGGGTGTCTTGAAGAACAAAAAAAAAAACCAAGATCCCAAGTGGTGATTCTCCAAATACAGATTGAATTATTTTAACTATAAGTCAGGAGGTAAAGAGGATAGTGGAGGATAAGTGGGTGAGGGCAGAAATAGATAGGTGACTATCCTGCTTTCAAAATTCATGACGCCACATCAGATACTCACTCCGCTAAAGAAAAGTCCCTGCAGGGGGGCAGGTTAGGTTTGACTAGGCCAGGAGTACGGGGAGATGGAGAAACCTGCAGGGTCCCACCACAGTTCCTGCACTTACCACCATCAACACTTTAGGGGTGGGGCCCTTAATTTCCCGCGGGAGGCTGCCGACCTGCTGGCTGTACATTTTCCCCTCCGTTGGTCGGCGGTGGGCAACCACTGTAACCTTCCTAACCGGCTTCCGCAACGCAAGAGATCTGGTTGCCATGGTGCACCTCGAGGGGTACGGGTGGATCCGGCGGAAGTCAGTCTGGTAGCCATGGGGGCCACAGACGCTGGCACACAGGACTTCCTCTAACAGCCCAGGATCCGAGTCTGCAAGTCGTCATCCCGCCCAGGCCAGACCTCCCACTTCTAGGCTCAGCGGAAATGGCAGGGGGTGGGGATAGCTCTCTAACTCAAGGGAAGTCGAAGGTCTAATTACAATTCCAGTTGCTGTTTGTAGACTAACAGGCCTAAAAGGATGGGAAAAGTTAGTGGACATTCTATGGGAAGGTTAAATTTTGAATCCTCTACAGGTTATTTTTGGTAATGGCGATATTAATCATCACAGGACCACCTTATATTTGTGTAGTTTTTTTTTTGTTTTTGTTTTTACAATTTGCAAGGTATTTTTACAGATACAACCTTGGAGCTTGACAAATATCTTACAGAGTTGACAGAACAGCAGATATTATCCTCATTTAGAGCGTAGTGGATTAAGGCTCAGGGAGCCAAAGTGCTTTATCAAACTACCCAACCAGTAATAATAATCTGTTAATAAAATTTTCCTACTGCACTGGGCAGAAACCAGGGTTTAGACTTAGGATTTTCTTAGGAAGGGGGTGCAGATCAAATGAGCTGGTGGGGCAGAGGCATTACCTGGCTGGGCAAAATAAAGACCAAAAAGAGTCTGAATCAAGGGATCACAGTGGACCTAGGTCAGGATGCAAATTCAGAAGTCCAGGTGATCATTTCCTGAGAATCAGGATCCCTGGCAGAACTGCAACACAGATCAGGGAACTGGATCTGGCAGAGACCTCAGCACAGGTAGAAGCCACATTTGTATTTCCCCTCAAGAGCATGAAGGTAGTTAATACATAAAAGCCAATTAAGAATGACTCTTTGGCATTCCCATTCTAAAGTGAGGTTGAGCATAGAACACCAGAGCACAGAAGGGAAAAACCAGTAACTACGCCAGTTATGAAGGTATACCAGTAACCAAAGTACAAACTGTGTATACCTTCTTAAGGCTGCAGTATACTGTAAATTAGCATTCCTTAATCATTTGTAGTTCAACCACTTCGGTTTTCTATGTGGTACATTTCTAGATTTGGATTCCATATCCTGAATTGCTGGTTCAGCTTTTCAGCCACAAAATAATGTCTTTCTTCTCTTTTAATAATCTTTTAATAATTCATTTTTCTCCTATAATGCTTCTTCTTTCAATTGCAGTTCCGTAAAATACTCATTTTCATTTACTGCTAAGAGTTTACGTAGCCTGAAACAAACAAAAAAGAAAGAAATTAGGAAGTCTACTGGATTCACTGGAAGACGTCCTGGGGGGCGGATCCTTGATCTTTAAGTCTCCCAGGCACTGACTGGCCTGTAGGGGTGGGTCTGAGGGGAACCTCCCCAGCCCATATACCCTCAGAGAAGTGAGGCAATGAAAATGCTGTGCCCTCCATCCTCTCGGGGTTTGGGAAAGGCCACTGAGATTGGGCTGCCAGTTGGGTGCCCTCGAGGTTGTGCAGGCCAGAGGGTCCCGATGAGTTCTTGGAGACGACAGACAGGGAAGCCAATTGATGCTGACAGGCGGCTGCCCTCAGATGTCTCAGCGCTGGTTCCTGAGTTGATCGTGCAGCACCCTCACCCTGGATGAGCCTGGTTATTTAACTCCAGTTCGATTTTAGTCCTTTACCTCTTCGAAAGGGGTAGTTGCTTCCCTCCAGGCCCTGTCCAGGGGGAGGCATTTGTGGTAAGTCTCACCCTAAGGCGGGACTGACTGCTGGCAGGCTCCCTAGCCCTGAGGAGATTGGAGGGCTGGGCCCAGTGTGAGTATCAGCAGCAAAAGCGCCTCAGCCTTTAGCCACCAACCACCCTGTGAGGCCTAGAAAATGATGCACCTTGGGGGTCCTTGGATAGAACTGACTTTGATCCTGCCATCCAATATCCCAGTTTCTTTGAGGCAATCACTGCTATCACCATCAAGTCACTCCCCAAAGAAACACTAAGCATATAAATCTATAAAGAGGACAATAAAAATCTCCTTAAAAGTAATTCAAAAATAGAACAGTTAGAGAACAGTTACTTGTTTCCAATTTCTACTGTGCCCAACAATTCCCCTTAGTTTCTTAAATTTTACATTTTCAGCATTAAATTCCATGATAAATTTGGAAATCCATTCACCACTTGTAATATATATTGATGCATTTAATAAAACTGCATGGACCATATATTTTCTCATTTCTGTCTCCCAGTATTAAATACAGTGCCTACTTTGGACCAGGTTCTTAATACCTGAATGAATGACAAAAATAGCTGAAGACCAGCAAGTTTGTTCTGGCTTGATAGAATTTGTCTTGAGTTTTGTGTTTTCAGCAATGTAGTTTTATCAAGTTATCCTCAGTTGAGAAGTGAGACCCTTGGGAGCTGATTCACAGCAGGTTAGCTTTAAACGCATCATCTTGGCTGTTTCCCAGAACTCCCTTCCCCATACGCTTCTGGTTAGGATGGCCACATGAGGCATTCTGGCTGATAACTGGAGGGCAGAAGTGAAGCAGTAACATAGTTTACAGCTGGAAGGCTGGTGCAGGGGCACCAAAATGCAGTTGCTGTTCACACATGCTGTCACTTATCTGCAGGCTCACCTCCTTGGTGTGGGGCAGCCCTGAGGCTTGCAGCCAGATCTGCAGCTGCTACACCTTCCCTGAGATCTTCCTTCAGCTTCTCTAATCCTGAGCCAGGTGCACATTTAACTCTGTGAGGAAAGGCACCAACTTCTTCTGCAGGACACCCACATCACTGAAGCAGGAGGTGATGATCGAGACTGACATAGGTTCCAGGCAATCCGTGTGGGTCCCAGCTTGTGCTCATGGGCTCCAATGTGTCCTCCGTCTCCCACAATTTACATCCATCTTCCCTTCCCGACTGCCTGCCCTGCAGACTTCAAGCTCCAGCATTAGATGCAAAGAAAACAGCCTTACAGAGACTGTTTAACCAGCTCCCACAATTATGTGAAGTCCAATCCTTCTAATAAATCCCTTAAAATATACATTATACATCATCTGTTTCTTGGTGGTCATGGTAATCACACTCTTCACTTATGAGTCAGAATGCCAATTAAATAAATTTCCCTTAGAACATCACTTGTCAGAATTATAGACTTACTAGGGTTCCTTAGCGGGGACAGAGCAATATTATTATTGCTCTATTAAGATTATCTATTCTTGGCTATGGCTGAACTAGGTAGAGCAGGGTAAAGAATAGGAGAGTGTTAAGAGAGCTGAATCTTGTGAGTTAGAAATGGGAAATGACCAATCTAAATCAGAATTACCTAAAGTTGCAGGGCTAGAACTAGAGGAGGCAAGGGAGGCACTCACTGAGTCCTGGCCATGTAAAACTAAGTAACAAATTATATATCAAATCTTTTTGGCATTTCATGAATGAAGCATTAGAGTGAGGTAAGGCTGAGCCAGGCTGACCCTTGGGCAGAATTCACAGCAGGAATTCAGCCTCCTGGAAGACATTTGGGCCAAAGACAGGAACCAAGCACAAAGGTCATCAGAGGGCAGATGTACAGTGTCAGGAAAGATGAGCCAGGCTGGCAGCTTTAGTTCCAAAGAATGCTCTGACTGAGGAGGGGCAGTTAGGGTAACAACTAAATAGACAGTAGCCAATGGGAAGGGACACCCTTTAGGGTTTGAAGAATCCTATGCAGCATCCAGGGCCTATGGAAAACCCAGATTCTGGATGAACAGGTGCTCTGAAAAGATCACCCTGTCTACATAATAGAGTCTTAGAACTCCCTAAACCATGCTAAAGGTAGGAGTGTAAAGGATTTATTATAGTATTAATAGCAATCCACTATATCTTCATTGTCACTGGAAACTATTACTGCAGTATTACACATTATTGCACATAGGATTGCAGTTAACAGATTAGTGGCTTGAAGAACAAAGTTTTACAGCCTGGGTATAATTCTAGGTTCTAGCAACACTAGATTTTGATAATGGGAAGTTCTTATCTTTTGAATCTCAATTTTCTCATTGGCAGAAGTGCACAAAATCTATGTCTTCTTAGAAAGACTGTTTTGAGGATTAAATAAATGGGTCCATAGGAGGAGTTCACCAAACAGCGGTTCCTTTCCTTTTTTCATTTATTCACATTGCATTTTCAATTACTGTCTCCCTGAGAAAATGTTTAGAGACACTGCTATGTCTCATCCAGAAGCCACTTAAAATTGTTTATGAAGATAACTTGTTTAGGTTCTTTGTGGTGGCTTTAATTACATTCCCTTCCTCACCCCAGCTCCCCCACCCCTAACACCCAACTTCTCATCACCCTCAGACCCGGGAGCAGATGCACCAACTTTCTCCCCTGACTTTCTCCTCCTTTTGGGCTTGTTTCCTCTAAGCTCCAAGTAGGAAGTAGGCCTGCTCCTTGGGTTTGCTGGTAGGTTTTCCTCCTACAGTTGATCCACATACAAGCCCTGCAACCAGTCTAGCCCCTTCCAGCCCCTGGTAGATCAGGGTTGTCTCTCACAAAGCCGGTCTGCATGTATCACCTTGAGTCCTACAGTCTGCAGAAGCCTCCAGTCTACTGCTTTCTAGCTCCAGGTTTTTTAAGGTCCTTGGACCTAGAGAAGAGGGAGCAGTTCTGTATGTTGAATGAGGTTTGCTATGTGCAAAATGGAGCATCACAAAACCATTTCCTACCATTCTGCATCCTCCACCCACTTTCCCTTAATCATCCTATACCTCTTTCTTTCTTCTAAAAACCACCAATACTGACAGCCCAACACCTACCCTGTAGCATGTAATGATTTCATTATGCCCAGGGAATGATAAGCTCCCTGCAGGTAGGGATCCTGTCTCTTCTGAAGGGCAAGCCTTACAGGGCTCAGTGTAATTAGAGTAGGATCTCTCTACACTACTATACACCCAGCAGGGGCTCAGTTAGTAACTCTCTCCCAGGTACAGACGGATCTGGTTTATAGGAACAGGGGAATCCAGTGCTTGCACTGGATTCTGTTGCCTGTGTCTGGGGGTTCTGTGCAGGGCCTGTCAACCTTCTGTAGGAGGCAGCATGCCATGGTCCTCCTTCAGCCATCCCAGTTCTTATAGGAACCTACCCTTCATCCTATTGCCAGGTCTAAAGGGAATTTTGTTCAGCAGCTGAAACAGTAATCTCAACAAGAAAGGCTCAAGGGAGGTAGCCTGAGCCCTTCTACAAAGGCTACTCCAGGAGGCACAAGACAAGCCAGAGGTCACACAACTGAGTGTGAACCCAGCTCACAGACCCAGATCAGGACCCAGAGCCTCTACCAACCTCACTGCCCAGGCTAGCCCAATGTCATTTCTGTGATATATGCTCTTCTCATCTTTAGGAGACAGCCTACCAAGGGGTCTCTGGGAGACTCCAAAGGCTGTTTTTCTGAATAAGAGTTTATATATCAAGTCTGACCCCTACAGAATTTTCTTAGAGAGGTAGGCACCAGACTCTCCTAATCTTTCTTTTTCTTTCAATCTCATCACATGGCATCAGGTCTTCTCCCCCTCCCACCAAAGTAGACCTTGACTTGGAACACTACTGGGCCGAGACTCTGGAAAAAGTTCTAGGGTATTGTGCAAACCCTGTCACCTGACCAGTAGTGAACAGTATAGTGAGTGTGGGTCTTCATCTCCTTCTGTACCCAAATTGCTGGCTGTACTTTCAAAACTCAGGGTCCACATCTGGCAGGCACCCTCCCCATCCCCACCCCTCACTGTGTGGGGCACACCTTGGCAACCAGACTGCTGTGTCCCGGAAGCGGGTTCCACCCAGGCTGAAAATCTCCGTGATCTAGGGAAGAATTAACATCATGGATCAACATGGCTGGAGGGGCTAAGACAAGGTCAGGGCAAGATAGGGCATCCCCCAGCACTGACCACGGGCGTGCCAGGCCCTCCTGCCATCTCCTCCTCTGGGGCCGATTCGGAGACACAGCCATCCTTGTTCTCCTCCTTTCCCTCCTCAGGGTCAGGTGGCTCTTGCTTCACAGATGGCAGGCACAGGTCTATTGCCTGAGAGAAGCAGGGGAAGGGCAGTGGTTAGAAGGATAGGATTGGCCTAAGGAAAGTCTGTCAGCCAAATGGTCACTGTGTTGACAGATCCCACTTCCATCATAGTTTAGCACAGAAATGCCACCTTTCTGCCTACAAATCTTTCCCATTCTTCACTAGCCTTCATTTTCCTGTTAATTGAACTGAAAGTGGGTATCTAGTTGCACCTACCCTGCTCACAGTGCCACCATCATGGTTCACCACTACTCTGCTTATAGACCATCCCACTATGGCACCAAAAGAACACCCATCACTGTTCCCACCTTGCTAGGGCAGCCAGGTTGCAATGTGGGAGAAGTCAGGACAGCTATATCCGATGTCCACTCTTCCTGGGCATCTGCTTTCTCTTGCTTTACCTGAGGTAAGGCCACAACCCAACTCAGGCCAGAGCACTGGGCTTCCTGCATGAGGGAGGATGGTGGCAGACTTGGTCTTAGCACCCTGACATCAGGCTGAGTGGGATAGTAAAGGGAGGATAAGATGGGACTCTCACCTGCAATGGGGCTTCTGTGGAAGCTGTAGCAGGGCCAGGCACCTGCACAGGACTGCTGGCACCCTCCCGTAAAAACACAAGGTCAGTGCCAGGAGGGGGCAGTACAAAGCTAGCACCTGCTTCCTGTTTCATTGGAGGCTGAGCCCGGCCTGGTCGGGCTGTGCGAGTAGCCAAAGGGGGCTTCAGGGTGGGGGCCAGATGGGGCCGTTGAACAGAACCTGGTCTCTTTCGACGAGGGTGAAGTAGAGGTGATCCTGCTCCCTCCTCGGACTCTGACCCAATACTGGGCAGCAGCCGCTTCTGTAAGGAAAGATAGGAGTACTATGGCCACCTACTGCCTTGACTGGCCCCATCCACCCTGCACTGTTCAGTGTGTATACTAACCTCCCATTACTCCCAGCACAGAAATCTACTTACATGAGCCCTTATCACTGAGCCTACCAGTTTCCATTAGCAATGCCAGTGCCACCTAGACTCCTACCCCAGCACAAGGTCTGCTAATTCTTTGCCAGAGCCACTGTACCACCCAACCACCTACCAGGCCTGCCCGCCACTCTCAGACACTGGGGTGCCTGGCCCAACCTATCCCCTCCACCTAACCCTTCCTCTGCCCCACCCACCATGGCAAACTGCAGGCATTGGCGCCAACGACACTTCTGGCGCTTCTGGTTGCTGCCCCCGAATTTGGGCTTGTCGCAGCAGAAGTCGCAGCGGCCACAGTCCATCCGCCGTAGGCAGGCTGCACAGGCCCCGCACTTGCGGTTCTGCCGGCGGTTCGTGTAGGGCTGCTGGGTGGGGGGGAATGGTGGTGCTGTCACTAGGACTAGGAGAGGCCATCCTCAACACCCATTCCACTACTATTTCTGGTGTTCTTTTAGCTCTATCAAGGGAACCAGCTGCACACTAATCTCAACCTGCTGACTTCCCATTTGCCATAAATCAGTGTCTGCAAGTCCGATAACATTAGAACTATGGATGCTCCATCACAGTGCAGCTATCAACGCTGTCTTTGATTCCTCACTTCCAGCAGGATTCTGCTGACCCCACTGGCTTCAATCACCATGTCAGCTATGTCTGCTCATCCTACATGAACTCCAGTCACTATGCTACCTGCTCCTCTATCAGCCCTATCATGGGTGTGCTGGTCCTGCATTAACCACCAAGTGTTGGTTCATCTGACATTAGGCACTCTCACTGCACCTGCTGATCCCATGTCATTCCTCCCCTCCATTATTGCTCATCCCATCCTGGTACCCATCTCCTTCCTTGGGTTAACCAAGCATCTTGAGAGTCTAGGCTTATCCAGGTAGGGTAGGGCCACTCACTAGCTCGTCCTCGTCTACACAGTAATAGATGAACTCAGCAGGAGGTGAGGGCACCGGGGAGTTGTTGTGCTGCAGAGGCAAATGGGGCGAGGTCAGGGCAGATACTGGGATAAGGTGAAGGTTGTGCTTTCCCCTGCCCACTGAAATCTTACCAGCTCCATGGGCTCTGGGGGGTCTGGAGGCTGCAGTGTGGGAAGAATAGGCACTGGCTGAGCTCGAGAGTGTCGTCGGGCAGCCATCTTGGAGTCACGGCCTCCCCTGTGGCATCTACGTTTACCCTGGGAGACAGCCAAAAGAGTTGATTAGGGCTTCATGGCACCAGGCGAACACAGAACCCCTTAAAGTGCAGAAAGCATGCATGGGACAGGTAGAAAGTGTGTGCTGTGGGGCACTCACAGCATGGGGAGTCACCGCTAGGGGAGGTGTTACTGACATCGCCAATGATGGCGATGGTGGCAGTGAGCAAGGTGCTGGCATATAAAGACAGGTAGGTGAGGTCAGGGAGGTGAATGTGGGGTGGGAGGGAAAAGAAAGACATGAGTTAGGCAAGGCCAGGTTGGGAGGAAGCAGCAGCAGCAGTGGCAACTTTAATAACAGAACGAGCTCTGGCCCGGCCAGGCCAGTGCTGGTCCCTCCAGCCTGACTCACCCGAAGGCAGCGCCGCTGCACACACCTCCACTGGCGCCTGAGACCAGGGCGGGGAGGGCGAAGGCAGACTCGGCAATGGCCACAGTCCTCTTGGGTCTGACAGCCCCGGCACACTCCACACCCTCGGCTCTGTGGGGGGGGGCCGGAGGTGTGATGCATGGGGTCAGGGCTATGAGGGCCAGGGGCTGGGGTGAGCCTTGGGCCCACCCCACCTGCCCAACTCACCCTCTGCACAATCCGGAGGCAGCGTCTCCTCTCACACTTGCAGAACAGCCCTGAGGCCACATCATGGGGTAGCTGCAGGAGGCAGGTGGAGCAGGCCCCACAGTCTTCAGTTACCCGACAGGCTGTACACTCTCCACAGCCCACACGCTGCCAGAAATGGTGAGGTGAGGTTACAGGCCTAAATAGGGTGGCTCCAAGCCCCCTGCTCTCCCATGTCTGCTGATCTGACACTAGCTCCCATCACTATTATCTAATAAATATAGATTAGCTGCCCATACTGAAACCACTACTATGTCTACTGGTTCCCTGTTGACTTCATCACAATATCTATTGACAGATACCCCAATTAATTCCCATCACTGAGTTGGTAACCAATCCACAGTTCCCTATAAAAGGATTCCTGCACCCTATGGCTCTATGACTGACCCATCACACCCTCCACCAGCTTCATCACATCTTGGTCCTACTGCAGGGTTGTGAAGAGGAAGCACATGTACTTACCTTAAACATTCTCTGCTCGCGGTTGAAGGCAATTCTCTGTGCTGGGGGAGAGGGAGAGAGAGAAATGGGAAAGGAGCAACCGACACCTGGCCTTACCCACCACCTCAGCCCTGACTTCCATATTCAACTTGTACCCATGCTTCATACTTCCAACATCCAACCTCCACCCATGCCAGTAGTCTCCTCAACTTCCAGCCTAGCCTGACACTGGGCCTGTCCTGGCTCATGTTTTTTATGTCCCATCCTAGGGGGCCACTCACCTCGGCAGTCTTTGCACAATGTCTTGAGCCGCTGCCTTCCAGTACCATCCCCTGAGAAGCTGATTCCACAGTTCTCACAGCACCTGCGATGGAAAAGACAGATATGGGGCCTTAACAGTACCATCACAAATCTCTCCCATCTGGTTCACTTTAGGCCAATACTCACCCAGGTGCAGGGAATGAAGCTGGGATTGTGTCAGTATCAGCCTTGGTCTCATCCTTTTGGGTCTCTTTCCTTTCCTTTCTCTCCTTCCTGATCTCAGTCCTCTGGGGTGCAACCTGACGTTTCCGAGTTTTGGCCGATCTTGCAGGCTTTTTTCGCTTCTTGCTGGGGACAGCCACAGATTGGACCTGAAGATGAGTGAGGGCAGGAGGAATGTGGATCAGTGCATGGGTGTCAGGTGGCACAGTTACCCTTGCCTGGATACATTGTGAAGTACCTTGGGGGTTGGATAGCACAAGATGCCTTGTTTGAAGTCGAAGAGGGTGAGGTCACATGCAGGGCCCAGGTATCGAGTCAGCTCAACTTTGCTTCGGATCCTGTCTCCTGTGGGGCTGAGGATGGGTCAGGATGAGTTGGCACCAAGATGAAGCCAATGTAGTTCCACCCAGCTCACCCTCCTACAGAGCTAGTGGGATTCAAGAGGCACCCTGGAATTGGCCTGTGAGCCCCATCCAGATCCCACCCCAACCAACTGTGAGTAAAAGGGACAGATGAATAAAAATATCAGCATGTTTACAAACATTAATAAATACTACAGTCATGAGCTATATAATGACGTTTCAGTCCACAGCAGATCGTACATTGTAAGATGGTCCAATAAAGATTATAATAGAGCTGAAAAATCGATTACCTAGTGACATCATGGCCATTGTAATGTCAAGCAAAACACATTACTCATTTTTATGGTGACGCTGATGTACACAAACCTACAGCACTGCCAGCTGTATAGCCCATATAATTACATACAGTATGTACTACTTAATAAATATACTTAATAAATGACTACTCCTGGTTTATGTACTTGCTATTTTTGTGTGTGGTAGTGGGATTGAACCCAGGATTTCACTTGCTAGGAAAGCACTCTACCATTGAGCTATATCCCCAGCCCCTTTGCTGCACATTTTATCATTATTTTAGAGTGCATTCCTACTTTTTTTAGTTTCCTTTAAAACAGTACACCATGTGGGGACAGCAGCAGCCTCATCTCTCACATTTGCTGCATTTCTCAATTTCATCATTTTCTCTTGTGTTTGATTTGATCTCATTTTATCATAGCCTTAGGAGCAACAGGATTCAGCATACATAGTTATGCACTGCACAAGGATCAACCACAAACGGCATATATAAACATTATCCCGTAGACTATATTGCATGGTGAGGCACAGTGGTGCATTCCTACATAATCCCAGTTACTCAGGAGGCTGGGTCAGGAGGATCTCAAGTCCAAGGCCAGTCTCGGCAACTTAGCAAGACCCTGTTTCAAAATAAAATAAAAAAGGTTGGTAATGCAGCTCTTTAGTAGAGTACTTGTGCTGGCATGTGTGAGCCTCTGGGTTCAATCCCCAGTCCTCTTCCCTGTGGGAAGGTTTGAGGGGGGGATAGCCTAGTTTGTAGAAGTACATTCCATAAGGTTCACATGATGAAATCCTCTAATGACACATTTCTCAGAACACACTCCTCAGCCTAGGCATGTAGAGGTTATACAATCTAAATTTGTGAAAACTGTACTCCATGAGGTTTGTGTAATAAAATCACCTAATAATGCATTTCTCCTAATGTATTCCCATCACTAACACGACTGTATAAAATACAGACACATGGCACTAATGGTATTGAAAATACTTTTTATGAGTAAAAATTAACACAAATAAGAACACAAATACATAACATGTAAATATTTAAGTATTATATACCAAATGCATAATCAAGCAAAGAAAATTCTAACAGAAATGTTTAAAAAGCACATAAAGGACTGGGGCTGGGGCTCAACGGTAGTGCACTTGCCTGTGTGAGGCACTGGGTTTAATTCTCAGCACCACATATAAATAAATAAAATAAAGGTCTATCAACAACTAAAAAAAAAATATTTTAAAAAAAGCACATAAAAATATTAAGTACATCCAGGTGCAGTGACACACGTCTGCAATCCCAGCGAATCAGAATTTTGAAAAAGGAGGATTCTAAGTTTGAGGCCAGCCAACTTAACAAGTTCCTAAGCAAACCAGCAAGACCCTGTCTCAAAATTTAAAAAGTTTAAAAGGCTTGGGACGTAGCTTAGTAGTAAAGCACCCCTGGGTTCAATCCCCAGTACCAAAAAAAAAAAAAAGAGTACATAAAATATAAAGTGCCAAGTAGTTGATGCTGAGATACTGGAAGGTTACTCCGTGAGTCTCCATTTCTGCATGTCTCATAAGAGGCATCAGTTGTCCTTTGTAATAAACTATTTTTTCAAGGATGTTTCTAAGACAGACCTTGGAAGATAAGACAGGGTCTCCTTCTGGAGGAAGAGGAAAGCATACTGTCTTAATATTATAAAATAAGCTCAGGGTTTCTTTTCTATAATACAACCCACTGACATGCAGTGCATATGCTATTTAGCCCTCTTCATTCACTGTGGGAATTGGGATTCAGGGAACTGGCACTGGATCCTGTTGCTGATGTAATAAATTCTTTCATTTCTGACCCAGGAGTCTCATATTTCCTATCAGCATTCATTCACTTGTTATCTTATCCAAAGTAGGGTAAAATCTTGGATCCCTTATAATTCCTGACAATTAAACTTTTAAGTTTTGAGAGGTTAATACAAGTATGTAAATATGTGAAAAAATTAGAACTAAACATAAAAGGAAAGCAATCATATTTGCAGTTTTACTATTTTCCTCTAGGGAAATGTAAACTTTAATACAAAAAGAAAATTAGAGTAAAAAGCTTAGTTAACTGTATTGTTAATAATTCTAAAACATATGTAAAAGGTTTATAAACATCTGTATATGTAATTACAGTCAATTCTCATTATTCCTGGTAGTTATGTTCTATAAAACTGCCAAGAACCCAGAATTAGTAAGAAAACACTGGTCCGTGGGACCAAAACAGGGTTAGGGTCCAGCAAGTCTTTGGCCTCATTTTTATTCAATGATCAAAATATAATCCTTTTTAATGTGTTTCTGTTTAAAGACACCTTATTTTTCTTACAAATTATTGCTTAGGTTTTGAATGTCTCAAAGCCGGGGGATTTGGAGGCTGTTTTCATCACACAGATTGGCTTACCACTGTTCCATCAAAACAAATCAGTCTCACTGGCATTAAAAACCTTCTTCTATATAAACCTTTTCTCATATAACACTTTGTAAGTATTTTCCAGATTCCCACCCCCACTCCTCATCTGTAGCTCCTGCACTACATGCAATTTAAACAATTTTCATACCATATCAATAATCTTTTAAAATGTGCAAGCCAACCAGCACTAGCTGAGATGGGTTTATATTTTCCCAATGCTGGATAACGTATCTTTCTGGTGTTTCTCATAACAGTGCTATTCACTATGCTTTATTGCTCATCATTTCATGGATTCACAGATTTAGCTGCTTTCCTAAATCTTTTCCACAGCTTCATTAAGTACCACAAATGTTACTTTTTTTACTTCCCAGTGTGTCCTCACATACAAGTTTCCTCTTCTTTTTCTGGATGTACGGTATATGTTTATACAGTATTTTGGGTCCATAACATTGAAGTCACAGATAACAACGTTTTTAATTCATGCCTGAAGGAAGCTTATCTGACACGTATTTTCTGGGCAAAGCACATCACAGCCTTCTTGCACTCAACACTAGACGGTACTTCAGCACTATATATTCAGGCTTTATTTTAAACAGTTAAACCACCAACAAAATAGCATGAAAATGGGAAAAAATATGGCACTAAATAGACCACAAAAAGGAATGCTTGTTTACAATATGGAAACTGAAACAAAAAGGCCTTGTTCAACCTTGGCTGGGAACATGTGCATTGGGTGACTCAAATTTTTCACTGCTCTGTGAATGCCTGTGAATAACCACGAAAGCACCGTATTGACTTTGGTCAAATAAATTTTATTAAATAGGTGAATTTGCAAATATGAAAACTTTGAATAATAAGGACTGACTATATGTATAATTTAAACTCCACCCACAAAGTTAACCACACCCTTTTACCCTGCCCCTAACCAGGTTTAACCCCACCCAATTCTGACCACAACCCATCTATTACCTCTGGTAATAGGTGTCTGAACGTCCACATGTGACCCCTGACTTGCGATAGACCTCACGACGTTTCCAGCCAGGGCCCAGGGCTGGGCAGTCCAGCCAGTCTTCAGCCATGGAGGCTTCCGAATGTAGTAGCAGCCTGTAAGGTGTGGGAAGAGGAGGGTATAGGAGAAACCAAGGCTTCAGGAAGGGCAAACTGCCCCAGGCCACACAAATAACTGATATCCTATAATGCATGCCTGAAACCTAGGACCTGCCACAGCAGACAGCTGCACACACATATGAGAAAATCCTCCATTCTCACCCTTCTTCCCTGTCCTGGGCCCAAGAGCTCCTCATTCCTCCTGTTCCTTGACTTGCTAGCCTCCACTGCTCTCAATCTTCAGTGTACTGATTCCCTACTTCTCTTCATCTTCAAACTGAAAGCCCATCATTTC
The DNA here is from genome assembly GCF_001458135.2 of Marmota marmota marmota. NCBI lineage: Eukaryota > Metazoa > Chordata > Mammalia > Rodentia > Sciuridae > Marmota > Marmota marmota. The sequence continues at coordinate 17,845,118 of NW_025999990.1, read as the reverse complement.
ATTCACTGCCTATAAGGTCCCTGCTTAGCATCAAGACAGCCATCTTAAGTGACAGCCTCCATTTTAAGGAAAAAGTTTCGCTTTCTTGTCCAAGAGTGTTTCTGAGAAAGGCTCACCACTCCCCCATAGCAACCAACCCCTAACCACCCACATTAGGATCCGCCCAGCTCTGATTTCTGAGCCTGCCCCATAAAAGTCCCGGAAATCAAGCCTGTTTTGCCTCTCTCCACTATAGAGAGATGGCCTTTATTCATCAGCTCTGACAAACTCTTGTGTGTATCTCTGCCTGGTCTCTGTCTTTCATTTCTTGCTTACCTGTCTCTCGTTCCTCAATTTCCCTTCATTTTGGTGTCAAAACCTGGAATTGGTTTCCCGGTGTGCCCACTCCCCTCTTTGAGGGTCAATGAGCACCTCCAGGCCCCAATATGAATTCTATTGTGGGACCAGATCCTCCATTCTGCTGAACACTTTCTCCACACCCACCACCGGACATTCCAGTTAAGACTTCTGTTTCTGGGACTTAAGCAATCTATGGGTCCCGGGAAATGACCACTGAACATGACGTATTTCCAGAGTTACCGTGTGGTGGGGGGCACCCCTAGCCACACCTTTCACAGCTGCAGCTGATCCCTACTGTCTAACGAGTCTATAGGTGGTCTTTTATTTGGGCTCTGGGTTTTGAGAAAAAAAAAAAAAAAACCACCGAGGGCGACTGGGAGTCGTTCCTGGTGAGACTACCTCTCGACCTTGGGTTAATCTCTACGGGCTTCTGCCCCTACTATGTAGTCCTAGTGGGACGACCAAGTGCCTCTACAGGCTCCTGCCCCAACATTTACCCAGTAATGGCAACAACACCCTGAGCATAACTGTCCTCTTGACTAGGTGATACTGGAGACTGGGGGATGCTCCTCCTCTAAACTCACCTCCTGCGTCTCACCATGGGCAGCTCCTCCTCATCCATTCCCTCCCATAGTCCCCTAGGCTGCTACTTGGCTAACCTAAGGTATCTCGCTCTTTCTCCCTCTCTCTCTCCCTGCCCAGACCTAATGCCCCCCCAAATTATCTGTTTGTGTACAAATAGATCTGGCCTCATTATCCACTGGATAATGACTCTAAATGGCTGCTTAACAGCACTCCAGATCCCAATATTATAAGAGATCTTTTTAAATATTGAGAGCGTTCAGGAAAATTGAAAGAGATAACATATATTCAGGCCTTCTCTTCTCTACATTCTAAGCCCTGTCTCTGCAATACTTGCTCTTTTGCACAAGTCCCCTTAGCTCTCATCTCCTCTACTCCTGCTTCCAAAGGGACAGAAAATCCTACCCAGGACTCCTCCTTCTTCAACCCAGTGGATGTGTCCCCACCATACCACAATTCTCTTTCTGATGAAGCTGCCACAGCAAATGTCCCCTCGGCCCCTCCACCCTTCACTCCTCCTGCTACATAGGCTGCCACTGCCCAACCTGCATCTCTGTGTCCTGTCCACAAGAGGGCTGGGGAAGACGGTGTAATCTGGATTCATGTGCCTTTCTCTCAGATCTTTCACAGATAGAAAAGTGGCTTGAGTCCTTTGCTTCAAGCCCCACCACATATATCAAAGAGTTCCATATCTGACTCAATCATTTGATTTGACCTTCAATGACGTCCATATGATCTTTTCTAACACCCTCCTGCATGAGAAGTTCAGGCAAGTTTGGGAACAAGCTAGAAATTATGTTGATGAGGTACATCAGACCTTCCCTGCCCACCAGACTGGCATTGAAGCGGTCCCTGATCGGAACCCCAACTGGGATTATAATTCGCCTGGAGGAGTAACTAGTAGAAACCAATTAATTACTTGCCTCATGGCAGGACTTAAAAAGGCAGCCTATAAGGATATCAATTATAAAAACCTCCAGGAAGTCATCCAAGATAAGAATGAAAACCTTCAGCATTTTTAAATCACCTAAGGCTATATTACAATATACTAATCTGGACCCTGAGACTCCAGATGGGAGACAACTACTAATGACCTACTTTTCTCCCAGAGTTCCCCCAATATTAAGGCCGAACTAAGGTACCTCAAAAGGGGGCCCCTAACTTCCCAAGCTGAGGTTCCAGAAGTGGCCTTTAAGGTATATAATGACAGAGATGAGAAGGCCCAGAAGCAGAAATATCAGATGCTCGCTCAAGCCATCAGTCCGGCCTCAGTATCTGTTCCTGGTTCCACTTGCTCACAGAAGGGTCCCTTGGGACTGCTTGGACTGTTTTAAATGTGGTCAGATGGGTCACTGTACTCATATTATATGTCCCAAGCCTTGCAAGCCTCCAGGCCCTTGTCCTAAATGCCATTAAGAGGGACACTTGGCCATTGACTATCCCTGACTCCTTGGCAGCCCCTGGCCATCGAGCCCTTCTGGTTCCTCTTTCCAACTCTTAGGACTGGCTACAGAAGACTAACGAGTCCCAGGTCCCCATCACCCAACCATTACCATCACTCCAATGGAAACCAGGGTAATTCTGCATATTTCAGGTAGGCCTGAGTCCTCCCTCCTATACACCAGGGCTACATATTCAGTCCTCAAGGAGTTCTGGGGGCCTGCTATCAACCCTTATAGACACCTAGCCTTGTTTGCACTTTTGGCTCTCTAATTTTTACCCACTCCTTTTTGGTCATCTCACAGTGCCCTGTTCCCCTTTTGGGAAGGGACATCCTCACAAAGTTGGGGGCTATGCTTTCCTTCTCCCCTCATATATGCTTCCATCCAGACTTGCCAGCTGCTCCCCTGATCCTCACCCTTACCTTAGGACCATCCCCTATTCTGTCTGCCAGTGCTTTCCCATTACCCGCTTCCAAGGTGGACCATACTGTCTGGATATTTCAAGTCCAATTGCTTCCTACTACGAGCCCATTCACATAAGGGCTTACATTCTTTACACCCTATTGCCTTTTATCTCTACAGGTTTCTCTGATGAAAGATCCCATCTTATCTGGAAGGAGAGTGGATTCCTTACCACCAAAGGAACCTCAATTACTAATGCCCCCTTTATCTCTGATCTCCTTCAGGCCTCAAAGCTTCCCACTGCCATCAGCATCTCACATTGTAAAACCCATAAGACAGACACCTCCTTTGTGACACTAGACAACAACAATGCAGACTCTGCCCTCCAACAGCGAACTCCACCTGCAGTCCTCTGCCTTGCTAGTTCCCTAATGGATTCTTCCCCACCTGACACTCAACAGATACTTACCTTCCTTCACAACCTCTTTCACCCTAACACCACATCTTTAAAACAATTTCTCACTTCCCACCTTAAACTCTCTCCAGAAGACCTACAATTTCTTTCTACCCTCTCTGCCTCATGTGAAATTTGCCAAAAAGACAATCCCACCTCCAATCTCTGCCCACCTGCCTTCCCTTTAAACCAGGCAAGAGGACAGCTCCCTTGCTCTGATTGGCAAGTGGATTTCTCCCATATGCCCCCGTCAAGCGGTACTAATTTCTCTTGGTACTCATCAACACCTTCTCGGGATGGGTTGAGACTTTTCCTACCACAGTGTGCTCCCACAGTGGCCAGCATCCTCATTGAACACATTCTTCCTCGATTCGTCCTCAACCTCCTTGCTCCAGTCTAATAATCATCCTGAATTTACTTCCCATATTTCAAGGTCTGTAGCTAAGGCACTCAACATCTCCTGGCATTTTCATATCTCTTATCATCCTCAGTCCTCTGGAAAGGTGAAATGTACCAACTGAACCTTGAAGAACATTTTCACTAAATTATCCCTTGAATTACATTTAGATTGGACTAAACTCCTTCCCTTGGCTCTTCTTAGGTTACGGGCCCTCCCAAAGAAGCACTCAGCTTCTCCCCTTTTGAACTTCTATATAGACTGCCTATCTCCCTACTCAGCTCACCAAAATTGGGCAGCCAAGGGCAGCATTCCACCACCACTCAACTTCCATCATCATTTCAATGACATCCTAAGCCCCTACTGACAACTCAAATGCTGCCCCTTCCCAGCAGGAAGCAGTTACAGAAGATTGACATATGTTCCCGTTCCCTAAGGGGCCCAATAAACAATAAAAATGGGGGGAAATATAAGGTCCTTGCTTAGCATCTAGGCAGCCATTTTAAGGAAAAAGTTTTACTTTCCTGCCCAAAGGCGTTTCTGAGAAAGGCTCACCACTCCCGCATACCAACCCAACCCCTAACCACCCGGAACCCAAGCCTGTTTTGCCTCTCTCCACTATAGAGAGATGGCCTTTATTTGTCAGCTCTGACAAATAAACTCTCATGTGTATCTCTGCCTGGTCCCCATTTTTCATTTCCCTTACCTATCTCTCGTTTTCCTCAGTTTCCCTTCACTGTCAACCCAAGAAACTTATCCCCCACCCCGGTCATCTCCACCTGTCCTTCGTACAGAAGACACTAGCTGTCTTTGACCTAATAGTCCTTATTCTTCCTCTTATCACCCTAAGACCTGCCCCTAATACGTGCAAAGTTCAGTACAAGAGGCCCCATTTTGCTTGGTTTTAGTCGACTATTTTAGTGTTCTGAACTCCTATTCCCTGCTTCTTTAACCCACAATTTTCCAATTTCTCTTTCACTGTTTTAACTGTTCCATTTCTTCCCCACATGTGATACCTTCTTAGCCTACTATTTCAGAGTTATAACTTTCACCACAGACCTTCCCTGAGACAGACCCCAGCGCCACCATATTCTTTCCATTCCTCAGCCTGGAAGCCCCCATGTCTCCCCTTCTTCAGCACAAGAGCTCGGCAAGCGTTATTTCTTTCCTCTCTCAGGGTTCTGACCCATAGTTCCTCCCCAAGCACAAAGCAAAAACCTATGTCTCTCCTCTACAGCCAAAAAGTCATCCCTCTTCCCCTTCAACTTTCTCAACCTCCATTCTTCTCTTATCAGCCTGAGAAATTCTGACTTCTCCCAACACACACATATTCTCCACCTTTGTGTCCAGGATCATGACATCCCTGGTCAGCCTCTGACACCGCCCCCCCTTCTTTCTAGTCCTGCATGGAAGTTTTCCTCCTTCCTTTCAGTATTCCAACCCTAACATTTTTTCTTGTCATCAGGCCGAAGGCCCCTTATTTCTTCTTTTCAACGTTCTGAACCCCCATCTCTCTCTCCTTGAGAAGCCCGATATCTCCCCTTAGGCGTTCTGATCTTCCTCATTTTTCTCCGTCTTCTTTCCCAGGATCCCGACACTCCTGTCAGCATTCTGAGCCATATTTCTTCCCGTCCTCCACCTAAATCCTTCCAGACCTCCCTTTCAATACTCCGGCGCCGCCATTCCTCCACCTCCTCAGCCTGAGGACCTTTCATTCCTCCCCGGCAGGGTTCCGAGCCTCAATTCCTTCCCATTTTCCGCCTGAGCGCTCTCCATTTCCACTCCCACGGCTATCTCACCAGCTTGGCACCAGGCCGGTAGCTTCCGCCGCCCTAGGCCTGAGGACCCATGGTGAGGGTCCTGTCTGCGCGTCCCGCCTGCCCTAATTCCTCTTCCTCCTCCGAAGCAGTCTTCTCGTAAGCAGTAGCTGTCGTCTCCGCGGCCGTTCGCTGCTCCCGGAACCGGAAATCCGCCGCCTGCCCCTCGGGCTCCACCCACGACGTGACACCTGCGCGCTGCCCTGACGGCGCGTGCCCTTAGAGGGGAGACTCCCGCGCCTGCGCACTGAGGCTCCACAGCGGCGCGCGCCTTGTCGAGGATCTGCTGCGCCTGCGTACTGTCTCCAACTGCGTCAAGCGCCCGGGTCAGAGGCTAGAGGGGCCTGCTGTGGTGCCGGCGGTCCTCGCTTCCCCTGCCGGCGCATCTTACCCACGCTGCCCATCCAGGTGGCGCCTGCGCACCCCAGTTCTACCCTACGGGGGGCAGTGAACCGCTTGATTTGTGCCTGTGATCTCTTCCACAAGTAGTCCGCTGGGGAGGCGAAGCAACGGTTTGGGTTTGCGCGCTTCCTTTCCTAGGTGACACTTTCTTCACCACTCCCCGCGAACCTCTCCCCAGGGCTAGAGAGTTCTGCTTTCTCCGCCCCCGCCGACCAGCAGCTCCCTCCCCGGGAACCTGGGAAGGGGGCGGTGGCGCGCTGGGAGTGAGGGTGCGTCTCCCTCCCAAGAGCCACAGTGGGGAGAGCACTGTATGGGGTCCTGGCACAAGCACAAACAGTGGGCTCCTGATGTAAACAGGTCCTCCAGGAGGGGCTTGGGGGAGATGGCCTCTGTACGAGGCTGAACGTGCCTTTGGTCTGCTGAATGTTACTTCCACAGGGGATGGCTGCTGACTGGATACTACTGACCCAAGACTACAGGCTGACTGAGTAGGTCTTTGGGCTCAACCCTGGCAGGGCATATTCTCACAGCCCAAGGGAGCATAAAGTGTATGCCAACTGTATACTCACAGCCTACACATGTGCTGCAGCCCAGCCTGAGTACAGACATACCACCACCCATCTTATCCAGGGGTTGGGAATGCAGTTGTAACTGGAACACACATGGAGACCATCAGGAGTTATCTGATTGGTTCTTCAAAATTTTATTAACAAAACCAGGGGAGAAGGGAAGCAAGGGTGAGTAGACTCCACAGTCCCACCCAGGCACAGAAAATGGAGAGAGGGAAATTCTGAAACCCTTTAGGCAGTCAAAGGTGGATAGGCACAGGGAGAAAACTCAGGGACAATGGAAGAAACAAATAATGGAGAAATGGACAAAAGGGGATTCCGGGCCACTCCCCCAAATGGAATGCAGGGTGAGGGCTCTGAATCCGTAGGCTCAGCGGTCGGCACTGGAGCGCAGGTCGGTAGTGAGTGGGTCATGCTGGATGGTTTGGTGCAGCATCAGGGCCAGTAATCCTGCCCGGTTTGTCATGGCTGTGCGTACATTGCGCTCTTGTTCAAACAGCTCGTCCAACTTGTACCACTGCCAAGTGGGTGGAAGGTGCCATGAGAAGGGGAATCCCAAAGCCCCGCTTGACCCTAGCCACATCCATCATTGAAACCTACCACCCGTACACGCTCCAAGTCCACTTCAGCACGTCGCAGCTTCTCCCAGCAGTAATGGCGATTGCACTGGCGCTTCGGCAAGCGGCAGAAATCACCTGTGAGCTCAAAGACATCACGTACAAGGGGGCAACCGCATACCTCATCAGCTGGCACCTGCAGGAACACCAGAGTACAGATAAATAAGGATGGTGAGGAAGAAGGGAGAGTGAAAAGAGGAAAGGGCAGCGATAAGACAAGGAAAGAGAAGGGAATGGAAGTTGTCATAGAAAGGAAGAAGGGCAGCTGATGAAGGAAAATATGGAAGTGAGACATTGAGGTAGAAAGGGGCAGAATGGAGGAAACTGAGGAAAAATCTTACTTTGGGATCCCGAGAGTGCTCAGGACATAGCACCTGGAGCCGCTTACAGTATGTTTTGCTCTGAGGATTATAGACATCACAGAAGAGTCTTGTGGCCCTGGTGGTTTATAGTAGAGAGAAGGTAATGGGGAGAGAGAAGAAAAGAGGCCCACCTATCCTTGCCCCTGCCCATTTCCTGCCCTGGCTCCACATGTTCTATTTCTGAGCCCACCCTTAATCCAGCCCCAACTCTTCATGGCACCTCACTCACCCTTCAATGCGTGTGGGGTACATGGACCCAAAGGACGTCTGGCTCTCATACTGAAAGGATGAGCACAAATGGAAGGAACTGTGGGTGTGCGCTGCATGCCCTCCCAAGTCACCATCCAAACAACAAATCCATCCCCCATGGGCCCACTCATGTTCCCAAACCATCCATCCCCTCAGGTTGACACCCCAACCTTGGCATAGCAGCGCTCCATGTGGCGCAAGGCAACACGTGGGTTGATGGGGTGCCCACAGGAGACACAGAAGATCTGTAGGTCTGTGTCATCACTGTCGTTCTCATTGCTCTGCAGGATGTGAAAGGAATGATGAGATCAGGTGGGATTAGGTACTAAGCCATGTCCTAATGTATACTCCCTGCATCCTTACCTCTTCATCCTCGCGCACAGCCTGCTGCTTGGCACGAAGAATGATGGCCTCGAGCTCATGGAATCTGCGTTCCATTTCCTGAAGACGGGTGCGGGCACTCTGCTGCTCCCGGCGAATACGTTCAAGCAGCTTTTTGCCATGTTCTTCAGCAATGCAGGGGCTCTGCTGCCACTGCTGAATGCGCTGGGGAAGGATCTCATAGATGCGGCTGCAGGAGGGCAGTGGGTGGGGTATAGGCAAGGAAGATGGCAAACAGGTGGTCAAAGGATAGCAAATGGAAGGGTGATGAAATGGTGAAAGGGGAAGTAAACAGGTGAATGGCTAATGCTACATGGATGGGCAGAAAGATAGGTTAATGGATGGGCAAATGGGTATATGGATAGGTGTGAGACTGACTGACCAAATGGTAAAAAGGTACTGGTAGATACACTGAAAATTCTAGTGATGCTCTATTATGTACTTCTTACCTCCCTCCTCCCACCCCTCCATGCCAGGAAAGACTCACTTGGCAGCCAGTTTCATGCCACAGTCATCTGAGCAATACTTGGAGCCAGGCTGGGCAGCACGCACACAGCCAGGCCCCAGGCACTGCGGTAGTGATGCAGGGTCCTTAGCATCAGCTCTCTCTGGGTGTTTCCATTTGTCCTTGTGTTTCTGCTTTTGCCGATGTCTCTTGTATCTCTCCTCCTTCTGTGGTTAAGACAGGTCAGGGGGGAATCTAAGTCAGCTTCAGGTCCTGTCTCCCCCTCCATTCTAGTCTTTTCTGGCTCTTCTCCCACTTATCCCCTTATCTAATATTTCTGCCTTCCCCCCCCCCCCACCCTCTACCTTCCCACAACCATTTTACCCTCTCCATCACCTTCTTCTCAGACTTCTTCTCCCGACGCTTCACATGCTTCACTTTCACTGCTCTTTTCCGTAGGGCAGGGTCGAGGAATGGGGACTCTTCTGTGTCACTCATCCAGGGCTGCAAGCAGGGCATGCACTGACCCTCTTGCCTCATTCCTGACAGCCCTATCACCTGCTTATTTCCCAATAACCTTATATGCCCTCCACCTCCACTCTCCCCTTGGGAATCTCTCTGTTTCTAGAACTGCCATCCTCCCACCAAGGGAGGCTCCTGCTGCTCACTAGGCCATGGTCATCAAAGGCCCCTGCACAGAAGTCCTGGTACAGGTCAGGGTCCAGTGGTAGGTCTTCATCAGAAAGTGGCTCAGGTGTGGCTGTAGCCTCAGGTGGCTCCTTAACTGCTGATGATGCCACTGCCCCCTCATCTTCACGGATGCGCCCCAGCTTCTGTGATGGCTGTGGCTGCTGTTGAGTGGGTGGTGGCCGGCGGGGCCTTGGCAGGGACTCTGAAGGCGTCACCGGCGAGAGCTGCAGGGCAGAATCTCAGGACTGGCCCTGACCGCCCTGCCCGCATGCCCTGCCCCGCCCTGGGGGGCTGGACTCACCGAGGAAGGGAAGTACTTGTAGGATTCCTGTGCCGGCAGGAGGAAGGCCCAGGTCAGCCCCAGGTAGACAGAGGGTGGCCCTGCCCTAACCCTCCCCCCTAGCCTTGCTTTGCCTCCCCAGACATATCTGCCACCATTTCTCTCACCACCAGAACAGGCTTAGCCCTGCCTATTGTACTCTGACATGCCTGACCACCTGCCAACACTTGGCCCCCCCCTACCCACCAAGATTTGGTGGGGTTCACTTGCCAGCCCAGCATACCTGTTCATGCAGCATTCATGTGGACATGCTAGGCCCTTTCCCACATGTCTGGATACAATCGGGCTCCATCCCATCTGGTCCCCCATTCCTAGCCTCAAACAGCCCTGCCTGTACCTCCCAGCCATGCACCCCGACTTGACCCTGTCCAGCTCTGTCCATGCTCACCCGGGCCCGCAGCTGGCACTGGCGCAGCCGGCACTTCTGCCGGATTTTGTTGGGCCCCCCAAACTTTTTCATGTCTCGGCAGAAGTCACAGTGGCCACAGTCCTCAGTGCGCCGGCATGCTTCACACTCCCCGCACATTCGAGCTGACCTTTTGATCTGCTGCTGCTGCTGGTGATGCTAGGAGACAGTGCCCAGAATAGAAATCAGGAACCTAGAAACAGCTATGATGGAACCACTGTACCCATCCTAACCACTGCAGCCACTCACCTGGCTGGGTGTGGCCACCAAGGGCTGTGGAGAAGATTTATGGGGCGAAGCAGAGCCCCGAGCAAGCATGGCCCCAACCCCTGTCCCGGACCCTGCCCGGCGCTGCAGGTCTGGATCTGGGACAGGTCTCTTGCGCCCTCCACCCTCATCCCGGGGCTCACTGCCGTCCCGTTCATTGCCTTCCCGCTCTCGAGACTTTTTGTGCCGATAGCGAATCTCCAGCTTAGGGTCCTTCTCTGTGGGACAGAAGGTTGGGCCAAGATGGATTAACAAGGAGTTAATCCTCTTTCTAGAACCATCCAATGTACCTGCTCTGCCCTCCTACTTGAGGGCAGAGCTGCCCCTTCCTGTGGAATCCTCTATTACTGCTCTCAATGAGGCCTGCATTCCAGCTCAGCACAGACCAAGAGTCACTATGCCTACAGCCATATACCACGACTGCCCATGAGCCTCCAGTCATGGTTCTTCCTCCTCCCTCAATGCCCAGCCTGCATTCCCTGTCCATCCCGCCCTCCTCACCTCGGCATTCCCGACAGTACCACTCCCGGATGGCCTTGGCCATCTTCTCAGTGATCCGGATGCAGTCCCCATGGAACCACTCATTGCAGTTGTCACACCCGCTACAAAGATGGGCAGAGATGTGAGGGGCATGCCCTGACAGCCGCCCCTACTTCGCCAGGGCTCTGCCCCACCCACCTCTCCCTAGCTCACATCATGAAGCAGTTGATGTCCGGTTTGCGGCAGATACAGTAGATGGGCGCATTTTCCCCATTCTCCGACTTGCTGTCTTCTCCTGCGTCTGGAGGCTCTGGGTCTGAACCATCTCCCTCCTGTGGGGCACCCCCATTGTGGCAACTCCCAGCCCCGGGCCAGTGGCTCATCCCCCATTACAGCTCCATCCCGGCTCACCTCAGATCCCCACTCTGCCTAGGCTTCCTCCTGAGAGCTCTCCGCGGGGTTCCACAGACCCCCATCACTCAACCCGACACCCCGCTGCTCTGCTGATACGTCTCGTCACTCAGCCCCAGACCTCCCCTCAGTCACCCACTGACAGTCGCACATCATCTTATCCGCATTTCCCTAACAGCTCCTCACAAACACCCTCTCACTCGCCAACAAACTGCCCCCACCAGGGGTCTTCGCGGAACTCCATTCCGAGCTCTCCACAGACTCCGCAATAGCTCAGCGGCAGGCTTGGCGTCGCGGTCCCCAGCCCCGCTCACAGTTTCCACGTACTCCTGACAGACCGTCCGACCGGCTCACCACAAGCTCCTACCCCTCTGCCCAAGGAGCCCCGCCTCACGGTTTCCCACGGAACTGCCATTTGGAGTCCCCACTAAACTTCCACTACGGACCCCCGTGATGCCTCATCACAGAACTCCCAGGTGATTCACCCCGCACCCCACCTTTCGGCCCACAGTCTCGCGGTTACTGCTCACCACAGAACCCCAATGCGTCTACCAGGGACCACCAGTTCCAGCACCACCGACCTGGGCCGCCGAACCCCTCCCTCGACCCAGTACTCACCATGTTTCCGCTGCCGGCGCAGCCCCTCGTGACTCCAGTTAGCGACCAGCGAACCTGTACAAAACCGGCGGCGGCGTCGGCGGCGTCCGCGGCGGTTGCAAAGGCGCCCACCGCTACTTCCGCTACAGTCGCGCCTCCCGGGCACCGTACTCTTATTGCGCACGACCAGTGCGACGGCTCAGTAGCAAACGAGTAAGTCGCCCTCCCAGAGCTCCTGAAACTCCCTCAAGCGCCGCCATCTTGGCTGTCGAGTCCGTACGGCAGCCGAGTCCGTACGTTCGCGGGAAACATGGCCGCGCCTATGTGAGGCTTTCCGGAGGGCGTCGCCACCTTCTCCGTCGAGTCCGTACGGCGGACTCTTGGAATTACTCGACGTTATAAGCAATATGGCCACATCTACTTTGTGATTTCCATTCAGACGCCGACTTCTTGGAATCTGACTCCGTAAGGGACCCGACTCCGTACGTTCCCAGACGATATATGCCGGCGTCCTGGTCGGAGTTTCGCGGAGGGGGATGCCATCGTGGCTGTCAATTCCGAACATCGACCGACTCTCCTGCCCGTCTGTTTACAGATACACACAGCTGCCTCCTGCGAACTACTGCTTGGATCAAGTCCCGTTCAGTTCCCCTTCCACGTATGGCAGTGGGGCGCCGGCAGACTCTGTGCCTTGCCTGGGCGAAGCAAACCGGGATCCCCAGGTGTCTCCGACTTCACCTGCCTTCACCCGCTCTCACTCCTGGCTGTTAACCAGGTTTGTCTGGCACGGCTCCACATTTATTTATAAATAATTCTTAAACTAATTTCAAATTTCGTTTTAGTTGTATAAGCGGCACAATAGCCTACCAGTATAGCACACCTTACGCAGCCATTTCTTGGTTTTGAACATTTAGAACTGAAGACATAACTAAAAGGGGCCTCTGAAGACTGCTGTCAGCCCTGGAGAACATGGGCTGACAGCAGTCGGGTCCTCCGGGATTCCAGCCTCAAGATCTAGTTAATTTAAACTTTTAACCGTTTCAACTTAGGCGCTGACACCATTGGAGTAATAAATTACGTGGAAATGAACTTTCATGCGTATCACCGCTTCTTTCAATGAAAGTTTAATATAAATTAACAACAAGTTGCTGCAACTTTTTTTAAAAAAATAAATAAACCGGGCTGGGGTTGTGGCTCGGCGGTAGAGCGCTAGCCTAGCAGGGCGGGGCCTGGGTTCCATCCTCAGCACCACATAAAAATAAAGGCATTGTGTTGTGTCCATCTACACCTAAAAAATAAATATTAAAAAAAATCTATAAAACCAGATCTCTCGTTGCCATTCATGAGTCCCTTATTCTGGGCAACTAGAATCCTTGTCTCCTGGGTAGCCATCCTCATTCTCAAATAAACCCCTCTTCTTACACACTCTTGTGAAATTCTGTTTTAGGTGACAAAACATTTCCAAATATTATTGTAAATAAAATTGCAATGAAGATTTGTGTGTGCGCACGTGGGCACACGCACTGTGTGAGCACTATGTGGGAGTGAGACAACACACGCACACACTCTGGGATTGAACCCAGGAGCTTTAGAGCTACATCCCCAGCCCTTTTTATTTTTATTTTGACACAGGATCTTGCTAAGTTACCCAGGCAGCCCTCCAACTTACGATCCTCTTGCCCCAGACTCCTGAGTTTCTGGGATAACAGGCCTGTGCCACTGTGTGCTGTGCCAGGAACGTTCTTCAGCACTTATGATCATGTTTATTCTGATTATTTCCTTAAAGATTATGAAAATAAATGGAAAAATTATCATGAAAGTAAAACCAAGGGAAAATCTGAATAAACTCTCTAGCTTTGTTTATAGTTACTTGCTAAACAACAATTATCAATTACTTGATAAACACCAATTTTAGAAGTGACTTAAACAATATGTTCTCATTAACATTTCTATAGATAAACCCTCTGATATTTTGGTCAGGTAGTAATGGTTGTTTAAGTTGTTTTCAGAAACTTGGAGGCCACTGTTTTCTAAAACTGGTTGAACCACTGACCCTTTACTTGGGCCTGCACAAGTGTCCACTGGGTAACATTTTGCAGAATGACATATGCATGTCCCAAACTGCTGCCTGGAATGTGAACTTTGGTTACCTCTGATATTGTACATGGACGCACTGTATGATGAAATTAGAACTGATACTACAGCACTAGTATTCACAAAAAGAAAGAGCTCAATTATAGGTTGGCCGACCAGGAGACACAAGGCACACACTCAAATCTACACCCCCATCAGCCAGTGAAGAGGATTTTTAAGGGTTTGGGGAATTAAGGGGGCCACTAATGCCTTGGGTCTAGATTGAGCACAGTGTCTTTTTCTTGGGTTTTACTAGTTTAGTTCTAGGTTGTGATTTTTATGGTCAGAGCCACTTGCTATTGATTTTGGTTCATGTAGCTCCCAGTTTTGAATCTAAGTTTCCATTGGTTTGGGCTCTTAGTCCTGTCTAGCTCAGGAGACATCCTTAAGTCAGACTTGAAGATGACTCTTAGGATACCATGTTCTGGAAAACCACAACAGTTAGGAATCAGGAAGTTACCATTGAAGTATGGAGCAGGAAGTCGTGGCCTATCAACCAAGGGCTGTGATAAAGGCCGGGAAATGCTCAAAAATTAGACTGAGATCTTCATAAACAAATTCTTATTGTTTCTCAAATGCACTGGCAGACAGGTTATTCAACAATGTTTTCGGTGGCCTGATAAATCTGTTTATGGTTATTATGCCTGGTTGGAAAATTCTGGTATTAAACACCTGGCAGATGACAGTAACAGTCTACTGAATTATTGTCATGGTTGCATGTGGGTTATCATGCATAGAATCCTAGTGGATAGAAACATCTGATGTCTGGGAATGACCAATGGACATTTTCTCTGGTCAATTGCCTAGGGACAGTGTGAATTTCTATCCTGCTCTGCCATGGCCCACACAGCACCTGAGATGGGTGTGATCTGCCAAGATGGCAATCAATCTGCTGACTGCAAGACAGCAGGAAGCAAAACTCTGCCCTTGAAACCTTATCCCTGCTTTTGAGGTACCCCCTTAAGTAAACCACTGGAGCCATCTTTTCTTTGTCTAGTTCCAGTACGCACGTGGAGTAGATTTATCAGGGGCTCTGATTTATGTAAATATATTTCTGATTATTTGTATTTTGTTCATCACTAATTAATTTAGACTTTAAGTTTCCAGGTGGCTTACACCCTCCTTGACAGGAAGAAGATATCCCCCACCCTCCTACCCCCACCCCCTGTGAGCTGGCCTTTGCTCCTTTCACAATGACACCCTAAACATGAAGCTGGCCCAGGAGGAGATTCAAAGTAAGTAGATTCTCTGGTAAATGGGGCCTGATCACCCCCAGACACAGAAGATAGAAATTAAGGTAAGCTATACCCACCTCAAAGTAATAGATGATGCACCGCAATCTAGAAAGAGAATAGAGAGGTGGGAAAGTTCATTTTGATACTCTGATATAAAACCGGAGCAAAACTCTTCCAGAAAAAAAGGGCTATCCACTTAAAATCCTTATTAAAATAGAATTTAGGAGGAAAGAACCCATTTTCTACTGTTTCAGTAGTGCTTGAACAATTTAAATTGAGCAGACAAATTCTCCTCTGCAGTCCCTCCCACTGCATCCTTACAGAACTCTACATAGAGCAATTTAACTTAAAGGCATAACCCAGCTGAATTCTAATCATTTTAGAATTAATTCTAACTCTAATCATTTATATCTGAGGCTGGCTTTGAACTTGCAATCTTCCTACCTCAGCCTCCTGAGCCACTGGGATTACAAGTGTGGGCCACTGCGTCAGGAAGCTGTTAGGTTTTTAAGATCATAAAAATGTGATTTTGACCAAATAACATATAAATCAAATAGAGATAAATGTGTGTGGACCAAATCTGCAGGGAAGCCCATTGAATACTAAAATGTGGTATTTGGGAACTTCCAGTGGCAGTCTTGATGGTAAGATCACCCACACCTATGAGTCCTATTCAGCTCTGCCAGATCCCACACAGCACTGGACAAGAGGTGAATGCTGCAGCCACAGAGCCTCTCAGAGATGGGTATAGCCTTCCAAGATGCCAGTCAACCTGTTAACTACAAGACATTATAAAGCAAGACTTTACCCCTGAAACCTTATCCCTGCCTTTGATATACCTCCTTAAATAAGCCACTGGAGCCATTTTCTAATTGTTCAGCTCCATCTCCTATGTGGGCTGGATATATAAGGCGCTCTGCTTTTGAAACCTATTCTTTGACTCTGCCTCTTATTTCTTCATTAACTATTGCAGATTGTATTTTCTGAGGTGGCTTATCCCCTCCTGCACAGGAAAAATTACCCTGGTGAGGCACTGGTTGCCTTGTGATAGATAAATGTTTGTAAATGTACACAGTAACAAAAATAATTATTTTTACACTGTTTAAAGGTTTCCTCTAATCTGTTCAGTAACTAAACTTATAAGACAGATATCCATAATCTAATGGATATTAATTAAATATCTAGATCATTTCCAAATAAGATGAAATATTAGTGTATTAGTTAATAAACATATGTTCAAGCATTTTTACTTTTGGCTTCATAAAGTTTGTAGGGAGGGGCTGGGGATGTGGCTCAAGCAGTAGCGCACTCCCCTGGCATGCGTGCGGCCCGGGTTCGATCCTCAGCACTACATACAAAACAAAGATGTTGTGTCCGCCAAAAACTAAAAAAAAATAAATAAATATTAAAATTCTCTCTCTCTCTCTCTCTCTCTCTCTCTCTCTCTCTCTTAAAAAGAAGAGTGCACATTAAAAAAATAATAATAAAGTTTGTAGGGAAAATATGAGTCTGTTAATAGTTATGTATCTCTCCACGAGGAACACATTTCTAGAAACTAAGAAATGGTATTAAATCTGTAGAGTGGTGTTTCACAATTGTTAACCGTCATAATTCTAACATAAGGTAACTGAAACTAGAAATTAGAAGGGAAATGACTCTGAATGCAAGGAAAGTAAGGCATCTTTCAGGAAGAAGTTTATGAAATATGAGGATATGTTTTTGTTGAGGGAAAAAGAATGTGATTTTAACCTAAAAATTGGTTGTTCCAATGTTAGTGAGAACAAAAATGTCCAAAGACTATAAAGATTATGATTTTTCTAAAAATTGAGTAATGACATAAAATAGTACAGAGACATAATCCCCTGTGCTCAAATGTAGACTTGGAGTATTGATTAGTTCTTTTTAAAAAATATTTTAGTTGTAGATGGACCCAATAGCTTTATTTATTTTTTAATGTTGTGCTGAGAAGTGAACCCAGTACCTCACATATTTAGGCAAGTACTCTACCATTGGGCTACAACCTCAGCCCTTGATTTGTTCCTTTTTTTTTCTTTTTTTTTTTTTTTTTGGTACCAGGGATTGAACTACTCAGGGGCACTCAACCACTAAGCTACAACCCCAGCCCTATTTTGTATTTTTATTTAGAGAAAGGTTCTCACTGAGTTGCTTAGCACCTCACTGTTGCTGAGGCTGGCTTTGAATTCACGATCCTTCTGCCTCAGCATCCCGAGCTACTGGGATCATAGGCATGCACCACCCCACCTGGCTCTGAATTGCAATTCCTAAGACCTCAAATATCTTCTCTTAGTTTGACAATTTCTGGGATTGAAGTGATTGACAAGATAAAACTCTAGAAGTAGGATTATTTTATAGTTGAGAAGAGATTTCTTAAGACAGTTCATAAAAATATATTTCTAACAGTATTATATGAAGGTTTTCAGGTCAGTTTCCTGACTAGTTTCTTAGATTAGTGCAAACTCTTGAAATCATGCACCCCTTCCAGTAAAAGAGTGATGGCATCCACAGCCACTTATAAATAGTATACACTTATTACCGTACTAATATAGTGCAAAAATCAGAAACCACATAAAAAAGAAATATTTAACGGGATGATATTATGGTTTAGATCTTAAATATACCTCAAAAGTCCCACATGCTAAAGGCTTGATTGCCTCTTGGGAAGTGGTAGACCTTTAGGAGATGGGGCCTAGGAAGGGAGTAATTTATTAGGGGTGTGAACTTGAAAGGGACATTGGGACCCCAGCCCCTTCCTCCTTCTCTCTCTCTCTCTCTCTCTCTCTCTCTTCCTCTCATTCTCTTCTTCCCAGCCTCCATGAAATGAGAAAATTTTCTCTACCACATGCTCCCCATGTAGATGAGCTAAAAATAATATAAGCCAGATGTAGTGGCTGAAATTATTATTATTATTATTATTAATCCTGTATTATTATTACAGGATTATACCTGTAATCCCAGAATTTGGGAAGCTGAGGCAGGAGGATCACAAATTCAAGGCTAATCTGGGCAATTTAATGAAATCCTGTCTGAAAATATAAAATAATGGCAGTAGCAGAGCTGTCCAGTACTGCCAAAACACACAAACAAATTTAAAAAAAAAAAAAACTATCTCTAACATTTCCTTAAAATCCAGGTACCATCTTAGCTAGTACTCTTAGGGAGCTCCTGATTTCCACTAACGGTGCTCACTTTCATCTGTGTGCAGACATCAGGAGGAAAACAAAGAATAGTAAATGTTTTATCAAAAAATAGACACTTGTGACTGTAAATCTAGCTTAAGATAACAGTACTAATCATAATTTTAAAGCCTTATATTTGCCTAGTTCTTTATAGTTTGCAAGATACTTTCAAACATAGCACTTTATTTGATTCTAAGTAGCTTATAAGGTAAATGGAGCAGCAGAATTGCTATTCTTACTTTACAGTGAAAGCAGGTGAGGCTCAAGCAGCCCAAATCCCTTGCCAGAGCATGCAGTAAATAATAATGAACCAAATTTTAATAGTTAAGCCTTCATACTGTGAGTATTGGGCTGTGGACTGCAATCCACACATGGACTCTGAGAATCCCGAATGGGAGATACTTGGTAAAAAGGCTAATGGAGCAGTCATGGAATGGAATAGGTTCTGAAAACTGAGGGTCACAGTAAACCTGAGTAAGGAAATGGATTTGAAGTCCAGGTAGTCAGAGATCAGGATCAGAATCTTAAGCAGGGAAACAAGTAACACAAAATTAGAAACTATGTACAAAGCCTCAGAAGAAGTAGGGACCATAGCAACAGGAAAGGTAAGCCCAACTCTACCAAAAACTCCTCAGGAGGGAGATAGAAAACTTCCAGGTACTTATCGCAAACAACAAGGCTTAGATAAATACCTAAAATTCAGTTACAGAATGAAGTTTAATGCTTCAATTCTAATTGTCCAGCAAGTACGACAAAATCAGAACTAGAGTCATTCACTGATGCATGTATTAACAAAACTTACCCCATCCTGCTAAAAGTACAACTGATGAACTGATTAAGAGTGAATTTGGACTGGGGTTGTAGCTCAGTGGTAGAGTGCTTGCCTAGCATGAGGGAGGCACTGGGTTTGATATTCAGTACCACATAAAAATAAATAAAATATTGTATCCATCTAAACTAAAAACAAATTTAAAGAGTGAATCTACTGCATATTAATGTTTCCAAAACCCTTTTAGTCTAATTACTTGGATTCTGTATATATTTTTGTTAGATTTCAATTTTTTTATTATTAGTTGTTCAAAACATTACAAAGCTCTTGACTTATCATATTTCATACATTTGATTCAAGCGGATTATGAACTCCCATTTTTACCCCTAGATTTCAATTTTTGCTTGTTGATAAAACCCTGTGTTTCATATCTTCTAACATTTAATTTTGTTTTTCCAATGATATTAGGGCTGGAATTAGGGACTGTCACATGCTAGGCAAGTGCTCTACTACAGAGTTACTTCCCCAATCCCTAGTCCTTTTTCTTTTTTCTTTTGAAATAGGGTCTCACTGAGTTGCCCAGGCTGGCCTCAAACTTGTGATTCTCCTGCCTCAGACTTCCAAGTAATTAGGACTACAGGCCTGTGCCACCAGGCAACATTTAATATTTTGATTTTTAAATCTCTTTCCTTCTTTAAATTCCTTTCATGTGAAGTACTAATTTTAGTATATTGACAGTTCATGGAGCACGAGAAAAAACAAAGAAATTAAACTGTTGCCTGGTTTTCAGGAGAGTCAAAATGGTTTTTTTCATCTCTTAGGAAGAAATGAGAGCAGGGAATTCACATTCTCTTTTGGTAGTTTTTTAGTTCCGGGATACATCCAGAGGGGAGCAGTCTGGACTCCCGACAGCAAGAGACAGAGAATCTTTGATTCTTGACAACAGATTGTTGACTGAGGCTAGTGACAGGTGGGGTTGAGAAGAGGGCAGAGCCTTGGAGTGAAGGTGGAGCTTGAAGAGGGGACTGGGCCTGTGGCAGTGAAGGAAAGGCCC
Source organism: Marmota marmota marmota (assembly GCF_001458135.2). NCBI lineage: Eukaryota > Metazoa > Chordata > Mammalia > Rodentia > Sciuridae > Marmota > Marmota marmota. The sequence goes on along the minus strand of NW_025999990.1, from coordinate 17,825,081 downwards.
CAGTTGCCGGGTCAGATTTGACTTTGAGCTGTGAACTACCTACCTGAGCTGGCTGGTGCCCGAGTGACATAAATTCTATGGCCCTGCTACCTTCCCTTTTTATAGGACAGCCCCCACGAGGCCCTCAGTCCCTGGCTCTGAAGACACGGGGATATTTGGGGATGCCTCTGTGTTCTCTTTCCTCCCATCCCAGCCTGGTTTTAGAAGGGCCTTTCAAACTTGATATGAAGAACAAGAGACAGAAAAGATGAAAAGCCACCAGTAGGGACTCCAAAATGGTATTTAGAGAGACTGGATTAAAGAAATCATAAAATCGTGAAATAGAACACAGTGCTAACTCCAAAGGACAGTTCCAGGGATACTCCTGATTTGAGGAGATTTCTATTTATTAACTATGACCCGCATGCATATTCATCACAAAATCTGCAGCCTGTCTGCTGAAAAAGAAGAAAGCCCCCACCCCCCATGAAGTCGCTACTTCCAGAGTAAACAAAGAGACAAATTACTGGATAAAATCGGGGAGAGGGGATGGATCTGGAGTTAACAGGTCAATGTCTTTAGAAGAGGAGCCCCTCCTCTTTTGAGATGTAACAGGAGAAAGGAAATGGAATGGAGATCTCCAGACCACAAAAGGTATTTCAGAGACCTAATTTACATACTAAAGCTAGACACTGGAGGCTGTAACTAGGAGGTAGTGTAGGGGAACGGGCAATTCTTAAACTCATTTAATCTTGTGTCAAATACCCTTAGGCCAGAGCATGCGCCTCTCTGAGAGGGAGCTCGGACAAGGGTCTAGTTTGCCGGGCGGGGGTCTGGGGCAGAGGGAAGCCAGAGAACTCTCAGGGTCTGGCACACTGTCCGACTCCCACGCTGACCGTGGTTACCACCTTGGGAGTGGGGCTTGTCACCTTCCACCGCAGGTCGTCCAACGGCCGTTTGTAGCTTTCGGAGTTGTGATTGTAACTAAGAAAGGAAAAGCGGATGCAAGAGACCGGAAGCGGGCTCTGTCACCATGGGAACCGAAGACGCTAGTTTCGCAACTTCCTTCCGGGGCTGAGTTGCTGAGTGTACCTAGTCTCACCGCTAGTCAAGCCCTCTCACCTAGGCTTAAACCAGGAAAAGTGGAGACTTCAGGAAATAAATGGTGGTGACTGCTACACCCTTTCTCACGACAAACTGACCACGCTCTTGGAGAGAGTATGTGAAATAAAACAATTCCAGTAATTTAAAACGTACTACCAATGACAGAGGATTGCAAATGTCAAAAAAAGAAAAAAAAAACTGACACAGTCTTGAAAGGATCGTGGGAGATTGTCCTCCAAGGGAATTATTGAACTAAATTCTGATATCTGATTGAAATTGTTCACAACATAAAAGGGATCTGTAGGCTGAAGGATATTAAAAGTGTCAAATAGCATGTGCTATTGGCAGTGTGGGAAAGGCGGGCCACGAATATGACACGGCTACTTTGGGGGATAAACGGCATGGCGAGAGCACTCCGGGCTGGGGATGGGAAGGTAGGCCGGGGCCTGGACAACGGTGCTTTTCCTAGGCATTCTTAAAAAAGTGACAAGGAGTCTGCTTTTGTCAGTGACATTGGGTCCTACCACAATCACCACACTCCCCCATGTCCTCCATTCCACATCTAGGCCATTTCTTATCTGGTTCCCCTGGGCTCTCTCTCGTGTGTGTCCCCTCCTTTCTCCTGGAAATTGAAATTCAGGGGTGCTTTATCACTGAGCCATATTCCCCAGTCCTTTACTTATTTATTTATTTTTAAATTTTGATTCAGAGTCTACTAAATTGCTGAGGTTGGCCTCGAACTTTCGATCCTCTTGCTTCAGCTGGGATTAAGGGTGTGAGACAGCTCACCAGGTTTTAACCCTACTTCCCTAAGCAGTAAATCCAAACATGGTGGTTCATAAGAGGGTGTTGTCTATTCCAAATCTCTCATGAACATCTGTGAGGCAGGCCAGGTGGAAGAGAAGGATGAGCTAAATAAAGCCAGGACAGTACAACAGATGGCAGCCCAGGTAGTCCAGTCAGACCATTCTGGGGAATACATAAATTGGCAATGGAATGTGCAGGTATAATGGATTCACTACACATAGTGAACCCCAGTCCTACTTCAGGACTGCAGGTGTATTTCTCCAGCTGCAGATGGTGTTGCTAGCAGAACTTTTTCGTTGTTAGCCTTATTCTGAGTTGCCTAGACTAAAGAAAGGTCACACCCTTCCTGGACAGCTCACATCCAGGGATTCATTAATGATACAGGGAATTAAGCTTTCCTTTCCTGATTGTCCTAATTCCAGACAATTCTGACAGGTTATCCCAGCAGCAGGGGTTCCCTGTGTACTGGCTGGGGATTTCAAGGCAGTTCCAAGCTCTATGCACCCAATTTTGCTTTCTTCCACTGCTATGATTTCATGAACAAAAATAATTTTTTTTCATCATGAAATGGCTATTTGTATTTTTACTCATCTTTTCTTTCCACAGGAACAGCGATCCATTTGTGGTTGGTTTTAAGTCCCTTTTTTTTTTTTTTTTTACTGTCTCTGGTTTCTAATGAAAAACCTGTTTTTCAATCATTCCTCCCAATGTGCACTGTTTTCCTCTAGCTGCTTTCAATATTATTTTAGTTTAATTACAATGTTTTGGGCCATTATTTTCTTTGGGTTTATCTTTGAAACTTATTTGGGGTTTATTACCTTCTAGAATATATAAGCTTATATTTTTTCACTAAGTTTGAGAAGTTCTAGTCATTTTGCTTCAAATATTTTTATCTGCACCAATCTCATTCTCTTCTGAGATCTCAATGACATGAGAGTTGAACTTCTTATATAGCCACCAAAGATTTCCAAGTCCCTTTTCATTGCTTTTCGATCTTTATCCCTCCCCTTTGCAGACTGTATGGTTTCTGTTTATCTATTTTTAAGTCCCTTAACTCCCTCCCCTGTCATCTCCTTTTTGCTACTGAATTAAACCAGTGGCTCAGTTTTGCCTTCATTCAATTTTCATATTTTTCAATTCTGACATTTCCATATGAGTTTTTCCCATGGTTTCAATTTCTTTGTGGAGAGTTTCTATTTTTTCATTCATTTTATTTTATTTTATTTCTCCTCCAGTACTGGGGATTAAACCAGGTATGCTCTACCATGGAACTACACCCTAAGCCCCTTAATTTCTTATTTTGAGACAGGGTCTTACTAAGTTTCTAAGTCTGGCCTTGAATTTGCAATTGATCCTCCTGCCTCAGACTCCTGAGTAACTAGGATTACAGAGAGCCCAACTTTCCATTCATTTTAAGAGTATTCACCTTTATGTTATAGAAAATGGTTGTATGAAAGCTTTAAGATCTTGTATGATAATTCAGGATTTAAATTTTTATGGCCAGTTAGGGGTTGGGGTTGTGGCTCAGTGGTAGAGTGCTTGCCTAGCATGCATGAGGCACTGGGTTCGATCCTCAGCACCACATAAACGTAAAATAAAGATATTGTGTCCACCTAAAACTTAAAAATAAATTTAAAAAAAATTTTTATGGCCAATGTAAAGAAAAATTAGTGAAATAACTTTGCAGAAAAGTCACATTTTTGTGGCTATCTCTAGTAAAGGTTTTTGTTTGTTTGTTTGTTTTTGGTACTGGGGATTGAACTCAGGGGCACTTGACCACTGAGCCACATCTCAGCCCTATTTTGTATTTTATTTAGAGACAAGGTCTCACTGAGTTGCTTAGTGCCTTGCTTTTGCTGTGGCTGGTTTTGAACTCGTAATCTTCCTGTCTCAGCCTCCTGATCTGCTGGGATTACAGGCATGCACCACCACACCCGGCTTGTAGTAGAGTTTAATGACGATAATAATAATCACATGAGAAGCACACAATTCTGCAATACTTCATGTTTTATAAGTACTTACACATAAACGTAATAATAATAATCATTGTTATAATTTTGGTACTGCAGATTGAACACAGGGGTACTTACCACAGAACTGCATCCCCAGTCCTTTTTTAATTTTTAATTTTTTAATTGCTGAGGGTTTTGCTAAGTTGCTGAGACTGGCCTTGAAATAGTAATCCTCCTACCTCAGCTTCCTCAGTCACTGGGATTACAGGCATTTGCCATCAGATGTGCAGTTTACACATAAACATTCTTATTGGATCTATTAGGTAGACAGAAGAAAGGTAATATTCATTTGCAGTTAAAGCAGTTGAGATTCAAGGAGCCTAAGTGATTTGCCAAGCTACAAAGTCAGAAGTAATATTGGATATTAGTAAAAAAAAAAAACTTCCTACTATGAATACTGATCCTTGAGCTAAAATTAGGGCATAGGCCCAGGGAACTTCAAGATGGGAGAAATTCGATGAAAAGCTGATGGAGAAGCCATAGCACTGAGCTGGGCATGGTGAAGAAAAGGGTTCCAAAGGCTAAGGGTCTCAGTGGATCTGGGTCAAGACACATTAAATACACAATTAATCAAGTTCTAAAGTTTAGTATTGCAGGCTGGGAATAAGGAAAACAGAGCTAGGGACTCTCAGAATGGCACCTCAGGACAAGTGGGTACCATAGCAGCAAGAGAGAACACAAATCTACCAAAGATTTCTAGACAAAGACTCTCAAGATACTCCATGCCAACAGTAAGACCAAAGCTAATATCTAAAATTCATTTACTAAATCATACTTTGGTTCTTCCATTCTACCTTGGAGTTGAACACAGAATGCTAGAGAACAGACAAAGTTCACATTTGTGTATGTTCAGTGATTCACTAGGGACATAAAAGACTCACCAAATAGTCATATCATGGCAAAGAGTTGTTAAAATGAAAATATATAAGGCAAAACCAGAAATGGTAAAAGAAGCATGGGTCAGTCTGCAAGATACCAGACATATATTTCCAAAAGTCCTCTCTCAGTGGAGTTGTGCAGGTCAGACTTTATCCTCCAGCACCTATGTAACAACTAGTGTGAAGTGTTTCTCGACCTCATTAGAAACTCATTCTCCAAGGCTTTTATGTACCAAAATTCTAGAAAACCATACATAAGGCAGATGTTCAGCATAAACCATATTGTTTGCCTAGCAAACCACCCTTAATCCTTCAGAGGAAATTTTATGTCAGTGTAGGGACCTGTTTACCACCCAAGTTCCTAGATATGGGCCAAAAGTCAACTTTGCAGGCAGGCCTTTCTAAAGATAGCAGTCTCCTAACTTTCTCCCCTGACTTTCTCCTCCTTTTGGGCTTGTTTCCTCTAAGCTCCAAGTAGGAAGTAGGCCTGCTCCTTGGGTTTGCTGGTAGGTTTTCCTCCTACAGTTGATCCACATACAAGCCCTGCAACCAGTCTAGCCCCTTCCAGCCCCTAGTAGATCAGGGTTGTTGAGTCCTACAGTCTGCAGAAGCCTTCAGTCTACTGCGTTCTAGCTCCAGATATATTATATATATTTGTTGTTTTGTTTTGTTTTTGTTTGTTTATGTGGTGCTGAGGATCGAACCCAGAGCCTCACACATGCAAGGCAGGCACTCTACCACTGAGCCACAACCCCAGCCTTAGCCCCAGGTTTTTAAGGTCCTTGGAGCTAGAGAAGAGGGAGCAGTTCTGTATGTCGGTTGAGGTTTGCTATGTGTAGAATGGAGCATCACAAAACCATTCTCCTACTATTTTGCATCCTTCACCCACTTCCCCTTAATCATCCTGTATCTCTTTTTTTTTTTTTTTTTTCTAAAAACTAATAATACAGACAGCCCAGCACCTACTCTGTAACATGTAATGATTTCATGCACAGGAAATGATAAGCTCATTGCAGGTAGGAATCCTGTATCTTCTGAAGGGTAAGCCTTAACAGGGGCTCAGTGTAATTAGAGTAGGGTCTCCCCACACGTCTATGCACCTAGCAGGGGCTCAGTACCTCTTGACCAGGTATAGCTGGAGGGTTTTCTAGTCTGCTGGAAGTGGTTTATAGAACAAGGGAATTCATTACTTGAGCCAATTTTCTGTTGCCTGTGTCTGGGGATTCTGTGCAGGGCCTGTCAACCTTCTGTAGGAGGAAGTATACTGCAGGGTTTCTGTTCTCACTACTAAAAGGCTCAGAGGTCACTCCAGTTGAACTGGGATAACTGGACTGCGGAAAAAAAAAAACAAGAGACACAAATACCTTTTTCTTTGGGGTCACTGTGATGGCTCCTCTGACCTTAAGGATCCGCAGGAAGAGAGAGAGCAAGAGCAGAGAGCACGTGCTAACCCCTTTTATTGAGGAGAAGCTATTCAAATGAGGCAAGGGGTCAGGTTTCAGGGGGCTGAGTCTATCTTCATGACGTCCACTGTCAGCAGGTTGACTGACACCTGGGTAGGCCACACCCAAAGGCACAGTAAGAGAAGGAGACACACACAAGGCACTTCCATGGAAGACTCTATCCTAAATAGGGCAAGGGGTTATATTACAAAGGAACAGGTGAGCATAGCTTCACCTATGGGGCTGTAGCAAGACACACCCATGCAGGAGACACCAACCCTCGAACCCAAGAAGGGTGGGGAAAGCTCTGCCACATTTCTGTGACTGAGTGCCTCAGCACCCAGCCGGGGAGTGTGACTCAGTCACGTGCAAGGTTGGTCTGCCACAGTATACATGGTCCTCCTTCAGCCATCCCAGTCCTCGTAGGTGCCTGACATTTATAGCTGAAATTGTTAAGGACTTCTAGCAAGTTGAGAAAAGCCAGGAGGTGCAGGTAGAAACAGAGATTATACCCCTGGGAATGACTGTCTCAGGACCCAGACCTCCTGCCACCCTTTGGTAGCACCTATTTCTCAATTCAAGGTGATGCTTTGTCAGGGATGTCTTCAAGACACCCAAGCAAGGATCCTTTAAATATAGATCAAAAATAGTCCTAAATTAAGATCTTAACAGCAATGCTAGGAGGTATCTTTCCAAGCTAAGTACAACCCACCAGGTCAGGATACTCTCTTAAGTGTAGTTCCCAGTATGAACACAGCAGGAGGAACAGGGGGAGGGTCCGGGACACCCACCACCTGCCTGTACTTACCAAATGACCTGTAGACAGGGCTCTGTCACCAGTTGCGTAGGCATTGTCTGTAAATTTCTGTGTCCCCTATGAAATGGGATTGTTTCAAAGGAAATAACCTGCGAGGTCGGAGGGACCCACCTCTGGGATATGACTCTGTTGCCCTGGTGTGTTCCACGAGATGTAAAGCAAAGGTGTTCTGGGTGCTTAAATTCTGGGAGTGTGCCCATTTGCCATAGGAAAAGGACACAGGAACTGGTGACTTTTCCTAGCCGGGAAGACCTGGGCGGCTGAAGTCTTCTTCGGTTCTGGCTCCTCCCCTGGGCTTCAGCGGAGAGGCGGGGTAAAGCCTCCTTAAGCCCAACGAGAAAAATCCAGGTTCCATTGGCCATCTCACCGGCTGTTTTCACCCTGCGGTAACAATACAGCCAGCTTTAGGTAGGTCGCATCTACTTTAAAAGTACACAGGGCGCGTTGGTGCATGCGGGAGGTTGAGGCAGGAGGATGGCAAGTTCAAAGCCAGCCTTGGCAATTTAGTGAGGCCCTAAGCAACTGGTGAGACCCTGTCTCTAAATAAAGTTCAAAAAAAGGCTGGGGGTGTGGCTCAGTGGTTAGCTGCTCCCGGGTTCAATCCCCGGTACAAAAAAATAAAGGTACACAGTCCGGGTTTTCATAGCACAAGGGGAAGAATTTTGTTACTGTGCTCTTTAGGCAGGAGGAGGGATGACCACTGTGGTCCCCAGGTCCTGCAGCAGCCGCACCACTCGATCCCTCCAGGACCCCTCAGAATCCCCCTGAAACCTAACCCAGGTCGAGGGTGCCAAGAAGGCAGGTCCCGCGAAGGCTGGTCGGCTTGGAGCGCAACCAACCCTACCCTGCCTCTGGACAGCGAGCGCCGCCTTGAAGTCGTGCATCCCCAGCGGCCAGCGCGCTGCGAAGTTCGAGGGGCCTGGGCTCCGCGACAGGAAACCCGTCTGTCCCCAAGCCAGCACTGTCCCGGGAAGTGCCCCCAGACGCTGCCCACATCCGGGTGGCTCTCCGCAGAGTCCTGGGGCTCTTCACTTCCGGGGGAAGTGGCAGAAGGAGTCTGATGATTTTAAAGCAAAGAGAGGGGAGGGAGGAGGTAGAGGCGAGGGAAAGTGTTTTGTTCATGACACTTTAATCCAATTTGACAACAATGGATTTAAGCATAAATAGGTTCAATGCAAGTTATTTTCATTAACAAGGAAGTAGAAACAACCCAGTGGCATTCCCGAAGGAAATACCACCACCGTGGTTGTATTTATGTTTCTATTATTAACAACATTACAGTGCCAATTGAGAGGATGTTTACATAATTTGACAGAAGTTCATATTATTCAAGTAGCTTGATAGTAGCTAATTAAAAATGAGGATTTGGGGGCAAAATGAAATCCATTTGTGGAGAGATTTCAAATTTTTACAGTCAATTAAAACAATCTTGGAGATACATTTTGAATTTAATTTTATAGAAGAATAAATTGCATAGCTCATTCAATAAAAAGATAGTTATGAATACACCAGCCATACAGAATTTCTTTATCCTGCAGTTATCTAACATACAGGTTCAGTATGCATAGTTGAACCTTACATGGGAATACTCATTATACAGAGTTGGCTATTCCAAGAATACATAACATGGTTTCAGACTTTTTGCTGGTACTAACTGGAATTTCCTTAAGGAAAACACAAGGAAAGCAAGGAACACATTTCCCCTTAAGAGGTTATCATGTCTTCTTGAAAATTCCCCCAGCTACTTACCTGTGGCACACTCCATACACCTATTCTCACTGGGTTCTTGCAAACTTTGCCCTTCTGGCTCAGATGCAGTAATGACTCCCTGGCTACAAACCCTAGGGAACTTATCTTACTTATTGCTTTCCCCCACGTTTTCTACATATATTTGGTAGGGATCCTGAATGAGACAAAATACCCTTTTTACTTTGGATGAATTAATCCTTGCTTTCAAAGTACTATAACAAAATCGCTAATAAAAATGAGAAATTTCCTCCTACAAAACACCTACATTGATTAATGTTCTATAACTTTTGTTAGAAACCAAAGCGCTCTCTCTCTCTCTCTCTCTCTCTCTCTCTCTCTCTCTCTCTCTCTCTCATTTCCAGTCACCTCTGAGCCTCTTGCTCAGTCCACATTACAGACTGTCAGAATTTAAGAGGTCATTTGGTTTATTGTCAATGTTTAGGTTAGAAATTTTATCTTCCCATAAGTGGAAGAATTCCAATAAAATACTTAAAGTTTCATGGTGTCTGTATGTATCCCAAGCTCAAATGGTTCAGAAAAAAAATTAAATTAAATTACCAAAAATCAAAACAAGTTAAAGCCATATCTAGGTGGAGATAAATGAGGACAATAGTATTCATTAATAAATCTAGGTGACTATTATATGTCGTATCATTTCTTCCATTTTTCCATTTCGTTTGTAGGAAAAATATTCATCCCATATTGCAGGTAAGGAAACCAAGTCTCACATAACTTCTTTTGAAGATTTTCCAGTAAAATGTTAAGGGAAAATATTGCTGTGAAGAAATTTTTGGCTTGCCTGGTGTTAGCCCTGCAAGGGCTACAGCAGCTATGAGCTTTCATGATGCTAATACACGTTGCTGAAACCCAAAATGATGCAAGTGAGCTGTACTCATGGCCTTCAGATGTTGCTATTCTAGTAGACAGAAAGAAGTGACCTAATCCATGTGTCAGTGCAAAGAGGACAGCTTGGGTTATGGCTGTATAAACCAAGGAGAGGTCTGCCGTGCCACCAGCGCGCGCTTCATAAAAGAAGGTTGGAAGCATAGAAATTTACTAGTGAGTTTTAAAATTAAAGAGACAGACTCTCATTACCTTTAATTCCCAGCTCCGGAGATGGCTTCTTCTAGCTCTTGCCTCCAGCCACCTAATGCGGTGGCAAGGTTTATAGAAAAGGCTAGCAAGTTTAATTTTTTGAGTTCTTTGTATACTCTGGATATTAGGGCTGTATCTGAAGTGTGAGGAGTAAAAATTTGTTCCCAGGATATAGGCTCCCTATTTACCTCTCTTATTGTTTCTCTTGCTGAGAAAAAAACTTTTTAGTTTGAGTAAGTCCCATTTGTTGATTCTTGTTTTTAACTCTTGTGCTATGGGTGTCCTATTAAGGAATTTGGAGCCCGACCCCACAGTATGTAGATTGGAGCCAACTTTTTCTTCTATCAGATGCAGAGTCTCTGTTTTGATATCAAGCTCCTTGATCCATTTTGAGTTAACTTTTGTGCATGGCGAGAGAAAGGGATTCAGATTCATTTTGTTGCATTTGGATTTCCAGTTCTCCCAGCACCATTTGTTGAAGATGCTATCCTTTCTCCATTGCATGCTTTTGGCACCTTTGTCTAATATAAGGTAGTTGTAATTTTGTGGATTGGTCTCTGTGTCCTCTGTTCTGTACCATTGGACTACCTGCCTGTTTTGGTACCAGTACCATGCTGTTTTTGTTACTATTGCTCTGTAGTATAGTTTAAAATCTGGTATCAATATACCACCAGTTTCACTCTTCCTGTTTAGAATTGCTTTTGCTATTCTGGGTCTTTTATTTTTCCAGATGAATTTCATGATTGCTTTTTCTATTTCTGCGAGGAATGCCATTGGGATTTTGATTGGCATTGCATTAAACCTATAGAGTACTTTTAGGTATAAAACTCTGAAACTCCCTGAACTCGGGGTTCAGGGGATTGATTGATTACAGCAAAGGCTATACCTTCTGAACCTGGCTGCAGCCAAATAAAACTGTTTCCTGCTATCTTCGGTGCCTTGCCTCATTTGTCCCTACAACACTGCTAATTTTGTCATTGAAAATGAGCAACAGATAAGAATTCTGAAGAAGGCTCCTTAAGCAGGTTATTCAACAACCTGACAATGATCCTTACTGGCCTTCCTCAGATCAGAGATTTGTATTTTGATATTTTGAATCTCCCCCTAATCAATATGAATGAGCTAATGAGTTAGCCATCCTGAACAAATATAGATGAAAAATACAGTATCATTATACAATAACAATCTCATTTGAGAATAATACTTTTTTAAAAAAATATTTATTTATGTATGTATCTTTTTAGTTTTAGGTGAATACATTAGTTTGTTTTTATGTGGTACTGAGGATCGAACCCAGTGCCTCGTGCATGCTAGGCGAGCACTCTACCACTGAGCCTCCACCCCAGCCCCAAGGATAATACTTTTAATAGTTGAAAAAGCAGTGATGGCTGAAATCCTTTTTAAATCAATCAAAATCTTGTGCTTTTTTTTATCCTGAGCTGTCATCCCCTAATTCTTATTTTAAAACCTTTCCTTAAGTCTTTAGGAATTCCAGAAACTAAAAGAGGCATTTGGTAACTGGAAAAATAAAAGATGATGTTGATGTATGAGAGTAAACATGATTGGCTAATTGACCATGGTTGATGGACTTCAAATTTGAGAAAGTGATGTGGGAATTTGGACTAGGAAAAGAACAAAATACAGTATGTCCTGGAATTCTGAGTGTTTCAGGGAGTTCCATATGAAATTTGTGAAAAATTTTCTGGAGGTTAGTAGAAAAAGAAAATCACTCATACAAAGATAATTCTCAGGGGGTGTTTTCATTTGAAGCTTATTTAGGCTTCTATTGAAATGTATGCTTCTGCTCATTTAAACCAATAGAGTAGAGGGTATGGAGGGCTGGGGATGTAGCCCAGTTGGTAAAGTGCTTGCCTCACATGCACAAGGCCCTGGGTTCAATCCCCAGCACCGCAAAAAAAATTAATAAAAAGAATAAAGGGTACAGAAACATCTGGAAAATCTACTATCTTCTTTTTCAAAATGACCCCTGTGAAAGTTATGGGAAGCTGTGAGTTTGGCATAATTGTTTATTTGTACTAAAGCCATTTACAAAAATCAAATAGCATTCAGAGTTTGGATGGGTGACTTTGATTATGCCTTATGTAATCTACATGAATCAATGCTGACAGAATCAAAAGAGAGCAAAGAAGATTTGACAATAGAAATAGACTTTAAAACGACATTGAAGAAAGAAAAGGAAAGACCTCTTGAAAGGAAAAATGACCAATCACTGTTGCAAGAAGGAAAGAATCTCAAACTAGCAGTGGGTCAATAAAAAAAAAAATGTATATGTAGGCCGGGCGGTTTAGCTCAGAGGTAGATCACTTGCTTAACATGTGTGAGGGCCTGATTTAGTCCCTACTATGACCCCTCCCCACACAAGGAAAACTGTGATGAAAAGAAGACAAATGTAATGAAGTTGGAATAACACAACTTGGATCATATTTGGAATTATTCTTAGAACAGTAAATATGACAACTGACCTATTGAGGTCTCTCTCCATTTTTTTTCCATTCTCTTTTATTTTGCTTTCATTTGGTGCCGAAACTCAGGATGGAGTTTGGGGCTCTTTACCCCTCCCGAGCCTAATGAACCTCTATCACTTTTCATATTTCCCTCTCGTATTGGTGTTGGAGGCATCCTCTTTCTAATCCTCTCCTCTCCAATTCCTTCCTTCTCTTACACACTTAGACTTTTGGATCAGAGGTGGCTTTTTGCCATTGTTGTTCCCACATGCAATGCCAGCTCTCTCTTTCTTTGGGGAGGTAGGATCCGTTCCCGTCTCTTGCAGAGGTGCTCTGCCCCAGATCCCTGCCTTTTGGCTTGTCTGCACCCTGGGGGTCCTCCACCATTGGGATTGCAGAAAAGGACATATTTGGGGATGACCAGCACCCCACCAGGGCAGTTTTCTATTCAGGAGGGGATAAGCCACCTGAGAAAATAAAAGTCTGAAATAATGAAGAATTAAGAGAGCTAGAAAATAGGGTTTAAGGGAGCATCGCTATGGCTAAACATAGTTGCACATACCAACCTCAAGACTCTGGGGTCACTAGACCCAATACATGATTACTTGCCTCCTTGAGGGCATGACAAAAAATTCTCATACCCAGGTTAATTACGACAAGATCAGAGAAATCACCCAAGTCCCTGATAAAAATCCTGCCCTCTTTTTGGCTTAACTTACTGAGGCTACCAGATATACCAGCCTGGACCCCAATACTCCCATCGGTACTCTCTTTCTCCATATCTAATTTATGGGCAGTTCTGCACCTCATATCCCTAAAAATACTTAGTTTGAAAAGGGTCCCGAGACTCCCTCAGCAGCAACTTCTATATGTTGCTTTCAAAGTCTTTAACAAATCAGGAAGACAAGGCCAAAAAGGAGAATGAAAACATCCCAAAGCTAAATATCAACTTCTGGCCTCAGCCATCCATAACCCTAAAAAAGCACCTGCTCATGGCCCCACCAAACCCTCTAATACACCTCCCAGAGCATATTTCTGATGTGGGCAGACAGAACATTGGGCAAAAGCTTGCCCTTACCTGAGGCCCCCACTAACCCCTGTCCCAACTGTGGACAATGGGGACACTAGAGGATGGGCTGTCCCCAGGGAAGGACACTGGTCCCCTTGGTACAACCTGCTTCCCAAGTCCCATAGACTGAATTACCAAATGAGGGGGCCCAGACTCCACTGCCCCTATCACCTAAGGTGATACATCCAAGGAATCCCCACTTACAGAGATGGTGAACGGCCAGGTAATTTCTTTTTTGGTCGACACTGGGACAAGTCTTTCCCTTCTGACACAATGGCACGGACCTACTTCCAAAGCAAATATCCCTATTACAGGAGTCTCTGGAGTCCCTGTATAGCCACTGAAGTCACCTTCCCTCTTCTGCATGTTGGGATCCCTCACACTATCCCAGTCTTTTTTCGTCATGACACATTGTCCCATCCCCCTACTGGGCTGAGATCTCCTCCATAAATTAAAAGCTTCCATCATCATTCCTCCTTTAAGGTCTACTACCATTTTTAAAAATACATTCCAGCCTGGACCTGATCTCTCTCCCCCTTAAGCCTCCTGATCATTCCTTACTCACTGTTGTGGGGCAGGTCACTCAGAAAACATACCAAGTCCCAGTTTTGTCCAAATTGAAGAGTCTTTATTTAGCAGGCCAGCTGGCGACTGCTCCCCACAGGACCTATAACTGTCTCTTCAAGGAACAGCCCCAAGCCTGAGCATTTTAGGATATTTAAAGAAAAAAACCACACCTGGGTTGACATAGCTGCAAGCAAGCAGGTACAGAAGTTGAATTGGGCAGTTAGTGAGACAATGCAATAGGTGCATTGGTATTTCCCACGGGACTTTCCAGGTTGGCATAGCAGCAAGCAAGCAGGGGGGAAGAGGGTCAAAATGACTCTAGTTCAGTACACATTAAGGAATGGTTACTAACATCTAGACAATTGATCTCTGACAAGGTACATTGCCCAAGAAAAATGGAAAGCAAAGAGAACTATTTTACATTGTATAAAAATTGCTATTTTGTGTTGCCAAGTAAGTTATGCTAGGTAATTATTAATGGGTACAGAGGTGGGGCTTTTCCACAGGAGAAGCATTTCTTACATGACATAGAGGCTCAGGGTAAAATGGAGTCTGTTTGGTCATTGCCCATATAGCCTGGCCCATAACACTCAGTAGGATTGACTCCACAGTCTGGGACACCTCTCAACCCAACATTGCTAAACCCCATCCTCTTATTCAAATCCAACTAAAAGACCCTACTTCTTGACCATGTCCTGCACAGACGAGATAAACTGGGTTTAAATGGGCTGGCTGCAACATAAAGCTAAGAAGGGGGTGGTGAAAAAAATCACACAACACAGAAAATAGTATCCAAAAAATGGGGCAAGGACGGCTCTCCTTCGACCTTATACAAGAGAGAGAGAGCTTGAGCCATGTTTCCTTTATTTATACAAAAAGGATATCCTTTTTATCTTTTATTTATTTATTTTTAAATATTTATTTTTAAGCTTTAGGCGGATACAATATCTTTATTCTACATTTATGTGGTGCTGAGGATCGAACCTGGTGCCTTATGCATGCTAGGTGAGCACTACACTACTGAGCCACAACCCCAGCCCTATTTTTTATTTTTTGACAAGGTCTCAGTAAGTTGTTTAGGGCCTCACGGAGTTACTGAGGCTGGCCTCAAACTTTCAATCCTGCTTCAGCCTCCTGAGTAGCTTGTAATTACAGGTGTGTGCCATCTTGCCCAGTTCCAGCTAGATACAATAGGCAAAATAACACCAATATCATGAATAATAATACAATGTAGCATAATAATGAGAAAGGATGCATTTGGGGTATTACCTTTGGATCTTTTTTAACATGTGTATTTAACTATATCTGACATGCCATAACATTCACCCACTTAAAATATAAAACTCAATATTTGCCTGGCATGGTGGTGTATGCCTGTAACCCCAGCTACTTGGGAGAGTGAGGCAGGAGGATTATGAGTTTGTAAAATAAAGTAGCTGGGTTGTAGTTCTGTGGCAGAGCACTTGTCTAACATGCACCACATCCTGGGTCCCAACCCCAATACTGTAAAAAACAAAACCAAAAATCTTGAATGGTTACAGTATGTTCATAGTTGTTCAATCATCAACACCTCAATTTTAAAATATTGGCATCATCTCAGAAAGCAATCCTACACTGTAAAATGTAGCAATTGCTCCCTCTTCCCTCTAAATGCCTGTGGGGAGCCACTTTGAATGACCATGCCTTCCAGTCCTGATGCATTCATTGTGGCTTGGCATTGACCCGCTTGGATAGCAAGATAGTCTTCTTTGGGGGCTTACCCCTAGGGTTGAGTTACACTCACCTGTTCCCTTGAAATTCTACCCCTTCTGCCTTCTATGGATAGAACTTTCTAAGAACAGTGTCCAGTGTCCCCGCAATAGAAGCTGACTTCCAAACGTGCTCTCTCTCTCATCAGCCTTTCTCTTGCTCTCCCTTTTGGGGAGCCTGAGGCCAAGAGACAGGGAATCCATCCTGAAGCTTATGTAAAGGTAAATTGTGTCTGTGTTTTATTTTGCATTCCTACAAATTCACCTTAGTGACCTTAGTTCGTTCAACTGCTTGCGCTGGTTGAGGGCAGCAAGTGGCCTCCTTCTCAGCTCTAGGCAACCACAGATCACTTTTGTTGTGATTCACAGATTTACCCTTTATGGACTTTTCACAGAAATGGCATCTTAGAACGTGGTCTATTGCAACTTGATTTCTGCATATTGTTTCATAGTTTACCCATGTTGTAGCATGTATCTAGTCTTCCTGATTTTGTTGTCTTCTCACCCTTGTTGAAAATCATAATGTCAGGGATTGTTTCTGGACATTCAGTTTTATTCTGTTGATCAATAAATCTATCCTTATGCAGTACCATACAGTATTGGTCACTACATTACTTCATGCCTTCCTAAGAAGGCAATAATGCCAAACAATATTCTGTTGTATAGACATACCCTATTTTACTTATCCAAACATTAGCAGATGGACATTGGAGTGTGTTCTATTTTTTGGCTATTATGAATAATGCTGTGGACATTCATGTAAAAGTTTCATGTGAATATATGTTTTCATTTCCTTGGCTATAGAACACTTGGAATGGAATTTCTGGGTCATATGCTAACTCTATGTTTTATTTCTTTAGGAACTGCCAGAGTTTTCCAAAGTGACCATACCATTTTATAATCTACCAGCAATAGATGAGGGTTCCAGTTTGTCCATATCCCCACCAACACTTGTTACTCAATTTTTAAGAAGTATACTCATCTTTGTATGAGTTTATCAGGATGAACCCAACTACTATGTATAATCATAAAGGTCTAGTAAAAATTAATTAATTAAAAATACATTCATTCTAGTGGGATTGAAGTAGTATCTCATGATGGTTTTGATTTGTGTTTCCCTGGTTAATGATATTGAGCAACTTATCAAATGCTTACCAACCATGCTAATTCTTCTTTCTTTTAAGTTTTGTTGTTGTTTATACCTTTATTTTATTTGTTTATTTTTATGTGGTGCCAGGGATCAAACCCAGTGCTATCTTCTTTGTCTTTGGCAGTATATTCCTAAAATGAAAAATTATAAGAAAGAGCTATGTACAGGAGCTGACTCATTGATGAGAGTTAATTTGTAAATCTTCAGGAATTATATGTTATTATTACCATTATTAAAAAGTAAGTTATGTGGACATGTAATTCAAAAATTATATATTGAGGCAAAAGTTATACATGGACACAATATCTTTATTTTTTTATTTATTTTTATGTGGTGCTGAGGATCAAACCCAATGCTTCACATATGTGAGGCAAGCATCCTGCCACTGAGTCACAACTCCAGCCTTAATGCTTTCTTTAGAGAAAAGTCTACTTAATTAAATCCCTTGTATTTTAAAACATCCTCTCCTCCCACACCTGCACCCTTCCCTCCCTCTCCTCCTGCTACCACCAGTCCTCCTGCCCCCTCCCCACAGCTCCTCCTCCCCGCTCCAGGACCCTCCCCCTCCATCCCTCTCCCCCTCCTCACCTGTAGTCATGATTCCTCCACCCACTTCTTCTACTAATACAACCCTTCCTCCTCCCCCCTCAATGGATCCTTCCACCCACTCACTTCTCTCATCTCCTGTCAGTGCTCACACCTGGTCCTACCAGGCCCTCTTACCAGCTAACCCAAAGCTTCTTTGTCCTCTGAAGGAAGTGGTTGGCACTGAAGGGATTGTCCAAATACATGTCCCAATCTCACTTCAAGAAATCTCCCTGGGCTGGGATTGTGCTCAGTGGTAGAGCACTCCCCTAGCATGGGTGGGACCTGGGATTGATTCTCAGCACCACATAAAAATAGAGGTATTGTGTTGTGTCCATCTGCACCTAAAAAATAAATATTTTAAAAAAGAGTTTTTTTTTTTTTTAAAGAAATCTCCCAGATTGAAAAGCGCCTTGGATCCTTTTCTGCTGACTCTTCTACTTATATTAAGAAATTCCAATACTTCTCTCAAGACTTACAATCTTACCTGGCATGACATCTGTGTCATTCTCTCCTCTATCCTTAACCCAAATGAGCGAACCCACATTCAGCAGGCTGCACGAGATCATGCTGCTCAAATTCATCTAAGATATAACTTTCCCCGTAGGTGAAGTAGCCGTTCCCCTAACCAAACCCAACTGGGACTATCAAAATGGCCAACAACGTCACCATCACTGCACTCGCATGGTCCAATATCTTATAGTGGGCATGCAGGTGGTTTCCAATAAGATGGTTAATTTTGATAAGCTGAGAAAAATCACCCAGGATTCAGGTGATAATCCACCTTTATTTCCCAATCGCCTTATAGAGGCCTCACCAAGTATATTAAACTGGATACTGTCTCCCTCCAGGGCTGCAGTGTTAGCAACCCATTTCATTACTTAATCAGCTCATGATATTAGAAAACAGCTCAACGGAGCTGAGGAGGGCCCTCAGACCCCCATACGAGATCTGGTGAAAATGGCCTTTAAAGTCTATAATGCCTGAGAGGAATCTGCTGAACTAGCCAGTCGGGCTCAATTGCAGAAAAAGGTAACTATCCAAACCCAGGCCTTGGCAGTGGCCCTGAGGCCTACAGCTCCAGCGAGAGCTTCACAGGGGAACCGGCATTCCTCTCTCTTGCTTCAAATGTGGATGCAAATGTCACTGGGCTCGCCAATGCCCAATCCATGGCCCCCCCTCCAGGCTGTGCCCCACCTGTAAACAGTCAGGACATTGGAAGAGTGACTGCCCCATGGCTGGCCCTTTCTCAACACCTCCATGTGCGGGTATGACCAGCCAGGTGGTCCCTTCTCTTGAATTATTGAGGTTCGCAGAAGACTGAAGAAGCCCAGACTCAAGGACCCCCATCACCCTCGCTGAGCCCAGGGTAACCCTCCAAGTAATGGGCAAGTCCATAACCTTCCTTGTGGACACAGGACCTACCTATTCTGTCTTGCCTGCCCACTCTGGGCCTCTGTTTCCTTCCCAGGTCTCAGTTATGGGGATTGACAGCAAACCCTCCTTCCCAAACTGAACTACTAAGCTTGCCTGTGCCTCGGAGGGACACCCTTTCACACATTCTTTTCTGGTCATTCCATCCTGTCTGGTTCCTCTCCTAGGCAGAGATGTTCTCCAATTACTAAGAGCCACCCTCCAACTACCCAACAACACCCCAAGAATACTACCACCCATCTTCTTCTACCTCTAATTCTTCCTCTCTCTAATAACCCAACAGTACCTACTGTGCAATTGCCCCCTGACCTAGTTGATCCCCAGGTCTGGGACACCTCCAAGCTGGTCATAGCCTCCCACCACAAGTCAATCAATCCGTATCCAGCTGAAACCTCAAACTAAATTTCCTTCGCGTTCCCAATTTCCCATCTCCAAAACCCACAGGGAGGGACTTAAACCCATCATAGACCAAATAACCAGGAACTCCTCATACCTATTGACTCCCTCTGCAACACTCCCATATTGCCGGTATGCAAACCTTCAGGAGCCTATTGCTTAGTCCAGGACCTCTACCTAATTAATGAGGTGGTTATTCCCATCCATCCGGTGGTTCCCAACCCTTACACTCTTCATTCTCATATTTCCCCTTTGATCACTCACTTTACTGTCCTGGATCTTAAAGATGCCTTCTTTATAGTGCCCCTCCATCCTGACTCTTATTACCTCTTTGCCTTCACATGGGAAGACCCAATATACTTTATGTCTCAACAGCTGACATGGACAGTCCTACCCCAAGGCTTCAGGGACAGTCCCCACCTCTTTGGGCAAGCCTTGGCACAGGATCCAATTCTCTTACAGTTGGATAGAAGCCTTCCCTACCTCCAGGGGAACTGCTGACCTTGTGGCCTCCATCCTCATCAAACAGATCATTCCCTTTGTTTTGTCTTTTGAATGTCAGTTCCTCAACCATAAAATTGAGCAAAATCAATATCTTCCTGTTAAGACTGTTGAAGGAATTAAATAAACAGAATCAAGAAAAGGAACTCATCAAACAGTAGTTTCCTTATGCTTCAGATATGGCATTTTTAATTGGTGTCTCACTGAGGAGATATTTAGAATAAGTGCCAACTCCCATCAATCATTCATTAAAATTATTTATGAGAATTAATTAGTTGGGTTCTTGTGGTGATTGCAAATCCACTTACCCTCCCCCAGTTTTCATCCAGATCTGCACTCCTACCACACTTCTTACCACACTCTGAATTCTGGAGAGGAGCAGATATGCTCTCTTTCTACTCTACCTCATTTTCTTAGGGACCCAAAATTTTGAATTGACTTACACCTCTGATTTGTTGGGAGATTTTTCTGCTTTTGTTGATCTTAAATACAAGTCCTAGAGCCCAGTTTCTGACTGAAAGCTGATACCCACAAGAGTGAATACAGAATATGATCAAAACAGCTCTCTTTTGTCTCTCATGAATCCTATCTGTAAATACCAACTTTCATTCTACAGTATGTAGGAGACTCTGTACAATGCTGGCAAGCTTCCAAGCCACAATCCTTGCATGTAGAGAAGAGGGAGCCAGTTTCTTTGTTGATTAAGATCTCCCGTGAGTAAAGGAAAGTATGAAATCCTTTACCAATGCCATGTCTTTCTGTTATCTTCCAAAAACTACCATGACAGACAATATAGTAGAAAGGAAAGTGAGGAACCAGGAGATGGGTGAGTGAGAAATGAAAGACAGAGACCAGGCAGAGATACACATGAGCTGACAAATAAAGGCCATCTCTCTATAGGAGAGAGAGGCAACACAGGCTTGAGGTTCAAAACTTTTATGGGGCAGGCTCAGGGATTAGAGCTGGGTGGATCCTACTGTGGGTGGTTAAGGGTGGGGTTGGTATGAGGGAGTGCTGAGCCTTTCACAGAAAGGTTCTTGGGTGGAAAAGTGAAATTTTTCTTTAAAAAATGGTTGTCACTTAAGATGGCAGTCCTGATGCTAAGCAAGGACCTTACAGTCCCCCCTTTATTGTTTGTTATTGGGCCCCTTAAGGGACAGGGGCATTGATCAACCTCTGTAGCTTCTTCTTGCTGGGAAGGGGCAGCGTCTAAAGCCTTGTTAGGGGTGTGGGGTGTCATTGAGTCAATGGTGATGGTCAGAAGGTACCAGGTGATGCTGACTCTGGACAGCCCAATTTTGGTGAGGGGTTGGAAGTCCTGTAACAGAAGCTGGTTCATGGTTTGGTTAGAGATCCTTTGAATCTGGTCTTGAATAAATCTAATGACGCGGGGTAGGGGTTGGGGGCAAGCATTAGCAAAAGGCCTATGACAAGGAGAGAGGCCAGGAAAGGGAGTGCCCACTGGAGAAGGGGTTACTTAACTGCCATCCTTCAGTTCCAATGGCAGTGGGGAGCTCTGAGGCCTGAAGGAGATCAGAGATAAAGGAGACATTAGTAATTGAAGTTCCCTTGGTGGTAAGGAATCCACACTCCTTCCAAATAGCAGAGTGGGAGAGGAGTATGTGGAAAGCGTATTTAGATAGTCAGTGTAGACATCGAGGGAGGCCACTTGCCAAAGTGAAGGTTCTGATGAGGGCCACCAGTCCAGCCTGCTGATTGGATGTATTATTGGGGAGGGGAGCCACTTCCACAACCGAGGTTAGAGACTATAGCAAACTCTGCCTGAAGAACTCCCTCCTGAAGGAAGGAGGAGCCATCTGTGAACCATGTGCATGTTGCCTGGTGCCGCAGTCTGGCTGGGCACAATTCAGGAGCCACTTGTCAAAATAAATAAACTTTATTTTTAGAACACACACACCACACCACACAGCTCCTCAGGAAAAACCCTTAGAGCCCAACTGCCACCACCGGCTTCCCACAAGCCTCTGCACCTCCCCCACTCCTCCTGCTCTTGAGGCCCATTGGCTGGGTCGCGTGGGTGGAGCCAAAAAAAGTCCCCCAATGAGCAGCTCCGTGGTCTGAAAGGGCGGGGAAACAGCCCAATGAGCATCACCGCAGAGGAACCAATCAGTTGGCAGCTAGAAGTTTGCTGGGGCCGCTGTGAGCCAATCATCAGCTGGCAGCTGGAAGTTTGCTGGGGCCCCTTCGGCTGTGGCTCTCAACAGCCTGGAGCAAGGGGCCTTCCTGTATGTGGGAAGGATGTGGAAGAAGCTCCTCCAGAGTTGATGCATGAATGGGTAAGAGGAGAAGAGGTGGAAGTGTCCTGAGGAGCGGGGAGGAGAGGAGCAGGGTTTAAAGGTGAGCACGTGTGGAGGGTGAAAGGAAAGTGACCACAACACTCAGAGCAACTAAAAGATCTTTATTGCAGCAGTGCAACAAAGAGAAAGGAAAGAGAGAGAAAGAAAAGAGAAGAGATGAACAAGGAGAGAGCAAGAGCAAGAGAGAGACAGAGAGCGTGCGCAAGAAAGATAAAGAGCAAGAGAGAGAGAGCAAGAGAGAAAGAGCAAGAGAGAGAGGGAGCAAGAGAGAGGGAGAGAGCAAGAGTGAAAGAGCAAGAGAAAGGGGGCCTGGCAGGAGGGAGTTTTATAGCCCAAATCTAATGGGGCCTCTGGGTCTGCAAGCTGCCTTGTTGGCCCAAGGGGGGGTTAAGTGTTCAGCCTTAAGCAGGGTTGAATGTTCAGACTTGAGGCAAACAGGTGATAAAGGACCAGATAGAGGGGGGTTTGAGTGCGTGGGCTATCTTGTAGCCAACATCTGTTCAGCCTGCCCTGCAGACAACACAGTTCAGCCTGCTCTGCACCCAACAGAGGGTAAGACTGGGATCTTCACCAGGGAAACCTGTAGAGATAAAAGGTGGCAGGGGGGTAAGGAATGTAAGCCCTTGTAGGTGAGGAGTTCCTTTAGGTGATGGGGTGTGGAGAGCCATTCTCACGCGTGACTGGGCGACTCCCGGTTTGGGTCTGAGGCGTCCTGGCTGTGTCAGAACTTTCCCGGCCCTCTCCTGATGAGAGAACCCGTCAGTGTGGGGTGTGACTGACCACTGACCCCGGGGGCCCAATCACTGACCCTGACCTTGGAGTGCGGCCCCCCCCCAACCTTCATTGGATGGAATTCTCCCCTGAATTTCTTATTCCCCAATAAAAGGCTACTCCCTGGTGTGCTCGCTCACTCTCTCCTGCTAGCCCTGAGTAATCCTTGCTGCCCTACGGGTGGTTCGAGGTTGGAGCCAGAGACAGGAGCCGTCTCGGACCTGGTCTTAGAAAAAGGTAACTGAGTCTGTGTGTTTTATTTCGATCTCTGCTAGCTAACTTTTATGCCAAGAACCTCATTAATGAAACCAATGCACAGGCCGCATGGTGGAATGGGGAGCCAGGATAGTGAGTGGGGCCCCAAAGGTGAGTTTCTTTGACTCATTAATGAGAGGCTGTGGCCAACTGTAGGCAAGGGGCCCATCCCCGAATAGTAGGGTCAAGACCATTCCATAGACAAGCCACGGGGCAAAGGTTGACCACAGCATGTGTCCGAGAACCCCCTAGAGCAAATCCCTGCTTTTCAGCCACGTAAAGGTAGAATGGGCATTTGAGATCAGGGAGATAGAGAAAGTTTTAAAGTCATTCTTCTGTGTTGTAGCCAAGGGAGAAGTTAAATTGACACTTTTCTTTTTCTTTTTTTCTTTTCCTTGGGCCTCTTATCAAGCCTGCTGAGTCTCTCTTTTGTATTTCAATGTTAGCTTCATTGTGGCCAGTGGCCAGGGAGACTGCTGCCTAAGGCTTTACAATGTAGGAGAGTTCTGGGTCCCCTGTTTGTCTAGCAGTAGGAACTTTGGAGGAATCCAGAGCTTTAGTGGCAAGTAGAAGCTGGATAGGGGAAAAAGAGGAGCAAAGGGAAGGCTTAGAATGGAGAAAGGAGAAATCCTGCCCATAAGGGATTTTCTTCCATTTTCCTGAGCACTCGTGAAAATTATGAAGATTGGAAGGTTGAATTGGTCGATGGGCCTTTAGATCAGGAACCAGAGTGGGGCTAAGTGGGCAAGTAGGCAGCCAAGAGGTGAGTCAGATGGGATTTTGAGTTCCCCATGGCAAGTTGGAGTGAACTCGCCAAAGGGAAGGGATGGGCAAGAATCTAAGGTGCTGGGCCAAGATCTGAGTTCTAGAGAGGAGACTTGTCACTGCCATCTCTAGGGAGTAGACTTGTGAGGAGGAGAGGAGGAGAAGGGTGAAGTCAATTACCCAAATGAGTATCTTCATCCAGAGTGTGGATGAAGAAGAAGACCACTAGGTGCATGGAAGAAGATGTGTGGTCATTGTCCTGGGCCCTCAGGCCAGGATCCCAAATCCCTGGAGGGGAGAGCAAAGCTGATGGTAGAACAAGATAGAGTCTGTGGTAAGCCATTCTTATAGACCGTGGCCGCCATTAGAAGATGGCGCCGGCTTCCACTGTGGCCTGTGATAAACAACTCCTTTTATGGAGAGTTGGCGCGCAATCCCTTACCACCCTATGAGAGAGATCCACGTGGCGGCTTGGGATTGGGATGCGGGGGGCTTTATTAAGCTGTGCTTGGGCGTGTCGGGGCGGGCGCTAGAAGATGATACATGACTCAAGGCCTGAATAAACTGCTGAAAGAAGAATCCTGTGTCGTGTTTTCCCTTGCCGGCGAGGGGTCGCGACAGTTGGTGGCCCACACGGGGAACATATTCCTCGAACCCAGGATCCAGAACTTTCAGCAGTCAGGGTGGTGCACCAGTAAGTTCCCAGGTAAGTGGGAATCCGCAAGTAAGTAGCGGGACGCTCCTCCGTAGAAAAGGAGAGAGCGGGGATTTTTGTACTTTCACTTTCATTATATCTTTGGAGACATTATGGGCGCTACCTCTTCAAGCCCAATTTTGTTGGCCCTAGATGGGTTGCTACGTTCAAAAGGACTTAAGGTAAAGCAGAGCACTTTGCAGATGTTTTTGAGAGAAGCTGATATAGCAGCTCCTTGGTTTGCCTTTTCAGGGAGTCTTACGATTCCTAGCTGGGACAAATTAGGGAAAGATCTAGATTTCGCTCGTGAGCAAGGCACCTTAGAGGGTGGTGTTATACCACTTTGGAAGTTAGTTAGAGGATGTATAGCAGATAGTAAATGCCAAGAAGCTGTGAGTGAGGGTCAAGCTGTTCTTGAGCAACTACATGAGGAAAAATCTGAAGGATCACATAGTGAAGTGGCAGAGAGTATTAAGAGTAAGAGTAGTGAGAAGGCAAAAGAGCCTGAAAATAAAAATAGGAGAAGGCTCTACCCAGACTTGACCGAATTAAAAACACCTGAGAACACAAGCGACTCAGAGAGTTCTGAGGACCTTGATATATTGCTACAACAACTACGTAAGATAAAAATGAAAAAGAAGAAAAAGGAGACACAGGGCACGCAGGCCTACTGTAAGAAGGGGAAGGGATCTAATATCGGTCAACAAAACTCTGAGGAGGAGGAGGTAGAATATCTAGAAGAAGATATGGTGCCGGTTGCCCCACCCCCGTATGTGGGGGGGAGCCAAGGTTCCGGGAGATCTTTTCATGCGCAAGTTTGGAGGACAGTTAATACAGATATGGGACTTGCATACCCTGTATTTCAGGACAATAACAGGGGAAGATATCATGAGCCTTTAGACTTTAAGATAATTAAAACCTTGGCAGAATCTGTCCGCACTTATGGCATAGATGCCGCTTTCACCCTTACTCAGGTGGAGGGACTTACTAGATTTTGCATGACTCCTTCAGATTGGGCTAGTCTAGTCCGCGCTTGTGTTTCCCCAGGGAAATACTTGGATTGGAGAGCATTTATGCTAGAGGGTGCAGTAGAGCAAGCTGCCCAAAATCATGCAGCGGGACGCCCTGCCTGGGATAAGGATATGCTTTTGGGACAAGGCAGGTTTGCTAATCAACAAACAGGATACCCCCCTGAGGTATATGAACAGATTAATAACATTTGTATCCGTGCATGGAAATCACTCCCAAATAGAGGAGAAGTGTCTGGCAATTTGACTAAAATTATACAAGGCCCCACAGAACCTTTCTCAGACTTTGTTGCCAGGATGGTGGACGCCGCAGGAAAAATCTTTGGTGACCCTGATAGAGCAATGCCCTTGATTAAACAACTTGTCTTTGAACAATGTACTAAAGAATGTAAAGCAGCTATTACTCCTTATAAAAACAAAGGCATAGAGGCCTGGATGAAAGTCTGTAGAGAAATAGGTGGGCCGTTAACTAATGCAGGCCTTGCTGCTGCTGTCCTTCAATTATCACATAAATCCAGCCCTGTTGCCGGAAAGTGTTTTGGGTGCGGTCAAGGAGGACATTTTAAACGAGAATGTCCTAACAAGAAGGGAACATCCAAAATTGAGCCCACCTCTGTTAGCCGTCAACCGGGCTTATGCCCCAGATGTAAAAAGGGAAAGCATTGGGCTAATGAGTGTAGGTCCGTCAGAGATATACATGGTCAACCTTTAAAAGATAGAAACATGTCAAAAAACGGCCGGGGGGGCCCCCGACCCCAGGGCCCGCAAATATATGGGGCAATGGAAAATGGGACAATGGAAACCGAGTCATGGCCGTCCCTGCGCCATCCCAAGAATCGCGGAGAGCCACTGCAGGTGCCGCGGGACTGGACCTCTGCTCCGCCGCCAGACTCGTATTAACACCTAAAATGGGAGTCCAACTGGTGGAGACTGAATTTAAAGGACCTTTACCACCTGGCACTGTGGGCTTGTTAATTGGGCGTGCTTCCTCTGTCCTACAAGGCCTTCATGTTTTCCCTGGGATTATTAATCCGGATACGGTGGGAACAGTGAAGGTTATGGTGGAGGCTCCAAAAGGCATTGTGTCCATCTCCCCAGGAGACCGGGTTGCTCAATTGCTAATTTTACCCAGTTTACATACCCGCTTTCCTGCTGATTCCTTTTTAAGGACAAGTGCTGAAATTGGAACTACCGGAGGGAATTGTGTTTACCTGTCCTTAGATATGGATGACCGTCCCACTTTAAAGTTAACTATAGAGGGCAAATCAATTTTAGGTTTACTAGATACTGGGGCGGATCGTAGCATAATTGCATTAAAGGACTGGTCAAAGGGGTGGCCGGTGCAGCTCTCAAATCAATCACTAAGAGGTTTGGGATACGCTCAAGCTCCACAAGTCAGCTGCAGGCATTTATCATGGAAAGATTCTGAAGGACGTTCTGGCACTTTTCAACCATATGTGCTCGATCTCCCAATCTCTCTATGGGGACGTGATCTTATGAAGGACATGGGGTTTCAACTTAGTAATGAATATTCACCAGTTGCCCAAAAGATAATGCAGGACATGGGATATAGACCAGGTTTTGGATTAGGAAAAAATTTGCAGGGGCGTAGACATCCTTTAGAACCTCAACAAAAACTTGATAGACATAGGCTGGGTTTTTCTTAGGGGCCGCTGAGGATCAGGTGCCCATTACCTGGAAAACAGGGGAGCCGGTGTGGGTTCCTCAGTGGCCGCTCCCCTCTGAAAAATTGACTGCAGCTTATGCTTTAGTACAAGAACAATTAAAGTTGGGTCATATAAAACCCTCCACTTCTCCATGGAATACACCCATATTTATTATTAAAAAAAGGTCTGGAAAATGGCGGTTGTTACATGATCTACGGGCCATTAATGCTCAAATGCAGCTCATGGGACCCATTCAGAGAGGTTTGCCTTTGCTTTCAACAATTCCAAAAAATTGGCCAGTGATATGTATAGACATTAAAGATTGTTTCTTTTCCATTCCATTGCATCCTCAGGACTCCGAACGTTTTGCTTTTACTCTGCCTTCATGTAATCATGAGGAACCTGATCAAAGGTTTGAATGGGTGGTTTTGCCTCAAGGCATGGCCAATAGTCCTACAATGTGTCAAATGTTTGTAGGAGCGACCATTGTTCCACTCAGACAAAAGTATCCATTGTTAAAGTGTATACATTATATGGATGATATATTGCTGGCAGCCAAAACCAAATATATGTTGGAAGCAGCTTACACTGATTTGGTACATTTATTACAATCAAAGGGCTTGCTTATTTCACCTGATAAAGTACAAACAGGAGGTTCTATTGATTATCTTGGTGCTAGTATCTCTTGTAAAACTATTACACCCCAAAAGGTGACTCTCAGGACTGATAATTTACGTACCTTAAATGATTTCCAAAAATTATTGGGTGACATAAATTGGATTAGGGGTTATTTACATATTCCCAATGCTGAATTAAAACCCTTGTATGAAATTCTTAAAGGTGATTCAGACCTTTCTTCCCCTCGGCATCTTACTGAGGAAGCAAGGTCAGCGCTGCTGAAAGTGGAGGAGGCTATACAACATGCTAGCCTTTGCAGGCTTCAAGAGGATAAGCCTCTTCAATTATGTGTGCTCGCCACTGTACGGCAACCCACTGGAGTTTTATGGCAAGATGGTCCTTTATTGTGGATACATCCACGTATATCCCCTGGAAAATCCCTTGAGTATTATCCTGATGCAGTTGCTTCCTTAGCTATGTTAGGGATACAACAAAGTATACAATTTTTTGGTTTTCCTCCGACGTCTGTGATTGTCCCTTATACGTGTCAACAAATTCAAGTTTTGTGTGCTAACCTGGATAATTGGGCTATATTGCGATGCTCTTTTCCAGGAGAGATAGATAATCACTATCCTTCACATCCTCTTATAACATTTGTTAAGGAACATCCTATCATTTTTCCTAAAATCACTTCTTCTACGCCTATCCCAGGAGCTGCAAATATCTTTACAGATGGATCCAAAACTGGTATTGGAGCCTATGTGGTAAATGATCAACCTCCTATCCAACATCAGTTTGCTCCTGGCAATCCACAATGGGTGGAGTTACAAATTGTCATAAAAGTATTTGAACAATGTCCATTTCCTTTTAACTTAATCTCAGATTCTATTTATGTAGTTCAAGCTTTAAAGGTGTTGGAAGCAGTGGGTCCCATACACACATCAGGAGTAATGTCTTCCCTTTTTCTCCATCTTCAAACACTGATTTGGAATCGCTCCGCCTGTTTTTACCCTTTGCATATTCGAGCTCACACAGGTTTACCGGGTGCTCTTTCTGCTGGCAATGCCCAAGCTGACCTTGCTACTCGTCCTTCTTGGATGTTCCTCGTTTCCTCCTTAGACCAAGCTAGAAACTTTCACAGTAAATTTCATGTTAATGCACGAGCACTTCAAAAGCGCTTTACTATCTCCCGTGCTGATGCTCGCCAGATTGTCTTGGATTGCCCTAATTGCGTCATTTTGCATCATCCTCCTTCTGTGGGCGTAAATCCTCGTGGTTTGCGGTCTTTAACAATATGGCAAATGGATGTCACTCATATCCCTGACTTTGGCAAGCTTAAGTATGTCCATGTGTCTGTGGATACTTGTTCTGGCATTATCCATGCTTCTGCTTTGTCTGGTGAAAAGGCTGGAAATGTTATCACGCATTGCTTGGAAGCCTGGGCAGCATGGGGCTTACCACAGACCATTAAAACGGACAATGGTCCAGCGTATACTGGACGACAATTTTCTTCCTTTTGCAGCCAGATGGGTATCCAGCTTGTCCATGGTTTACCTTACAATCCACAAGGTCAGGGTATTGTAGAGCGTGCTCATAAGACTCTAAAAGAGATGTTAATAAAACAAAAAGGGGGAATTGGCTTAGGCCACACCCCGAAAGAGCGCCTCTCCCTGGCTCTATTTACTATTAATTTCTTGAATTTGGACATCCAAGGGCGCTCTGCTGCGACTAGGCACTGTTCGCCCTCTGCCCCGAACTTTGGGCACGTTAAGTGGAAAGATGTACTTTCTGGACAATGGTATGGGCCTGATCCCGTGCTGGCATGGGCACGAGGTTCCGTCTGTGTTTTCCCACAGGACCGGACGGAGCCGGTGTGGGTTCCAGAACGCCTGACAAGAAGAGTCCCGACATCAATCAACCAACAACAGGAGGCGCTACAACAATCTCATGATGAGGACCATCCTTCTACTGAGTGTCCTGGTTCTAATGCTGATATCGATGGTACAGGGGACATCAATGCAGTGGTGGGCGGTAGCTCGAACGTGGCCAATGCCGATGCCGGTTCATAGCAATTCTAGTGTTCTCCCCACTCTTTTTTCTACTTCATGTGAGATGTCTGCTCCTTGTGTTTCCCCTAGAGGGGACCAAGATCGGTCCTTCAATCTCTCCAGCATCAATCTCACAGGAGTTTTTTGCTTCAGTTTTTCCAAGGGTGATTGCATCCATTTAAAACTTAAGAACTTGACTAACTGGGAGGACCCATTGCAGTACAGTCGGATCTCGCAGGGAGTTTTGGGTGCAGTGCTCCTACAAATTAGCTCAGGGAAAAACCAGGGCTCAGGAAGCTTGACAAATACTTCTGAGCTTAATATTACCACTCTGGCCATTACTTCCCAGGTGTTAATTCCGTTGTCTCCTTCTAATCAGACCTCTAATGCCACTCATTTTAAGGCTTCTCCTTATTGCACTCCTGAGTGTGGCTTCCCCCCAACATTCACGCCTTGCCAAGATCATTCTTGGGAGAAACATCAGGTCGCTAAAGGTTTCTCCCTTTCCCCCTCTCTTAAAAGATACTTGTATAATTCTTCCAACAATAATTCCTCTATAGGAGCAGGTTGGTCTTGGTTTCAATGGTTGATTTCCAATGAAAAGGGAGCCACAGCTGATATTTCCGCTTTGGCTCAATTACGAGGAGTCCAAAGTTGGCTGTTTAATGTTTCTGGCAGTACCCAAGACTCGGAGCGAGGTAGGAGGCTTAAAATTTCTGCAAATAATTCACAATTATCTAATGCTACATTACCCTCCGCAGCAGTCTGTCTCCAATCTCCGTTCCTGTTTATTTTGGCTAATGATACATCACAGGGGATGCTTAATTGTTCTAATATTACCTGCTATTTGTCTGAGTGTTGGAATGGCTCCTGGACTACGGCAGTGGTTATGAAAGTTCCGACCTTTGTCCCGATTCCGGTTACTGCAGATCCAGAGTCTTTTCCTATTGTTGAACTGATTAGAGCCCGTAGAGATTTTGGAATTACGGCAGCTATAGTGACAGCTGTGGCGGTATCTGCTGCTGCAGCAGTTACAGCTGGAGTAGCCATGGCCAGCCAGGTACAAACTGCTGCCACTATTAATCAGGTTATTCAACAAACATCCACCATACTTGAATCTCAAAGTAGAATTAATCAACACATTTTATCTGGGATTCTGGCTGCTAATCAAAGGATAGATCTGCTTCAAGCTCAAGTTGAGGAGTTGTTTGATCTAGTACATTTGGGTTGTGTCGATCAACGTGCGCATTTATGTATAACCTCTGTCAGATTTAATGATTCCAGAAATGCCTCCCGCATCATCGGGGAGTATCTATCCGGAACCTGGTCCATGGAAGCAGAAAACTTGATCCAGTCTCAACTAACTCAGATTGCTGTTTTGAATAGTACCCGTGTCGAACCAGTGACTTTGGGTCAATTCACCAGTTGGCTATCCTCTGCCTTTTCCTTCTTTAAGGAATGGGTGGGAGTGGGCATTTTTGGGGCAATGTGTTGCTTCGGTGTTATACTTTGTTTGTGGCTTCTCTGTCGCCTTAAAACTCGCCATGCACAAGAAAAGGCTATGATTGTACAGGCTCTTGCGGCCTTAGAAAATGGCATTTCTCCACAAATCTGGCTTGCACATCTTAAACAGTGATTTCTGGGCAGGGCCATTGCACCCCAAGTTAGTTTCACATTGCACTGGGATTGGCCTGTCCTCTTCCTTATTCTCTCCCAGTGCTGAATAGCCCTTGCACTCTGCAGGTCTTGTTACCATTGCACGCAGATGGGTTTCAGGACTGGTCTTTCTTCTCGGCTACAGACTCTTTACCTTCCTCTGGGGCTTAGGGATTGTGTTGCCAACTTAAATTTTGTCATTATTACCAGGCTACCTGTGTTATCCTACTTCTCGCCGTCGTCACGATGCAGGATGCGAGGCAAGGCACTGCACTTGAGTGATCCCTCAACGGACCTCAAGGGAAGCATGTCCTATTGCATGCAGGTTTGACGTCCACGCCCCGCCCTATGAAAAAAGGCGTCGGCTGATATGGGATCAGGTCTGGGGAAGGCGCCTCCTTAGGACTGAACCATACATTGCAGCCACTTCTGCACAGTGGGATAGGACCTCTACTTTCGCCTGCATTGTTATATAAATTAGAAGGGGGAACTGTGGTAAGCCATTCTTATAGACCGTGGCCACCATTAGAAGATGGCGCCGGCTTCCACTGTGGCCTGTGATAAACAACTCCTTTTATGGAGAGTTGGCGCGCAATCCCTTACCACCCTATGAGAGAGATCCACGTGGCGGCTTGGGATTGGGATGCGGGGGGCTTTATTAAGCTGTGCTTGGGCGTGTCGGGGCGGGCGCTAGAAGATGATACATGACTCAAGGCCTGAATAAACTGCTGAAAGAAGAATCCTGTGTCGTGTTTTCCCTTGCCGGCGAGGGGTCGCGACAAGAGTCACTGGCACCAATGAAAGAAAAGTGGCGCAGGACTAATCACACACACACCTGGGGCAAGGAGCAGGTTTATTGTCAGGAGCCTGACAAGGCTGCTCTGCTAAAAGAGAGGGACAGCAGCAGCAAGGATGGAGAGTGGGTATTTGCCGCAGTCTGGCTGGGCACAAATAACCGAGCCGCCACAAAGCCTTGTAGATTCAAACAGCAACTCTTTATTCCCCAACTCTCACCAGCACTGCACACACCACATGGGACCACACTCCCTCCACCGGGCTCCGTCCAATCTCGACCGAACCACCCCCCCCCCAAGAACTCCACGGGAACTCCAAAGTAGCAGGGCCCCGAGGCAGCAAGAGCCGCCCTATTGCCCGACAGTAAAGGTCAAATATACAATTCAATCAATCCAGCATCATAGCAATTATATATAGCTTAACTCAAATCATCACCTCAATGGTTCACTGGTGTCATCTTTCAACCATTCTCTCTGGTAAATGCCAGGCGTCATTCTGACTGGGCTGTGGCTCTCAACAGGTATTGTGATTGGGCCAGAAAATGGAGGGTGTTTTGAGACAGATGTGAATGAGCTCATGTGGTGTGAGGTGATAGAAGGACTTGAAACATCCCACACAGTAGGGTCCACCTCGGAAGGGGGTAATGGGAAGGCACTGGCAGACAGAATAGAGGATGGTCCTAAGGTAAGGGTGAGGATCAGGGGAGTAGCAGGCAAGTCTGGATGGAAGCATACATGAGGGGAGAAGGAAAGCATAGCCCCCAACTTTGTGAGAATGTTCCTTCCCAGAAGGGGAACAGGGCACTGAGGGATGACCAAAAAGGAGTGAGTAAAAATTAGAGACCCCAAAGTGCAAACAAGGCTAGGTTTCTATACGGGTTGGTAATAGGCCCCCAGAACTCCTTGAGGACTGCATATGTGGCCCTGGTGTATAGGAGGGAGGACTCAGGCCTACCTGAAATATGCAGTTACCCTGGATTCCAGTGGAGTATGGTAGTGGTAGGTGATGGGGACCTGGCTCTCATCAGTCCTCTGTAGCCAGTCCTAAGAGTTGGAAAGAGGACCCAGAAGGGTTGGATGACTGTGGGCTACTATAGCTTAGGGACAGTCAATAACCAACTGTCTCTCCTGGTGGCATCTAGGACAAGGGCCCTAAGGCTTGCGAGACTTGGGACATGTATGAGTCTGGTGACCTGTCTGACCACATTTAAAACAGGGTTTGGGTGGTCCCAAGGGATCCTTCCACAAGTCAGTGGAATCAGGGACAGATACTGAGGCTGGACTGATGGCTTGAGCCAGTCAGTGTCTGATACTTCTGCTTCCAGGCCTTCTTATCTCTCCCATTATACACAATAAAGTCCACTCCCAGGACCTCAGCTTGAGGAGTTAGGGCCCCCTTTCGAGGCACCTTAGTATGGCCTTAATATTGGGGAAACTCTGGGAGAAAAAGTAGGTCATTAGTAATTGTCTCCCATCTGGAGTCTCAGGGTCCAGATTAGTGTATTGTAATAAAGCCTTGGTCAGGCGATCTAAAAATGCTGAAGGTTTTCATTCTTGTCTTGGATTACTTCCTGGAGTTTTTCATATGGGCTTTCTAAGTCCTGCCATGAAGCAAGTAATGAATTGGTTTCTACTAGTTACTCCTCCAGGTGAATTATAATCCCGGCTGGGGTTCTGATCAGAAACTGCTTCAGTGTCAGTCTGGTGGGCAAGGAAGGTCTGATGTACCTCATCAGCATAATTTCTAGCTTGCTCCCAAACTTGCCTGCGCTCCTCATTCAGAGGGTGTTAGAAAAGATCATGTGGACATCATAGAAGGTCAAATCAAATGATTGAGTCAGATATTGGAACTGTTATGCCAGATTCGTGGGTCTCCAATAGACCTCCAGGAGCCGAATGCGATGCAAGCACACAAGAGTCTTTATTGCAAGCTCAAGCCTGGACTCACAACCGTTCCTGACGCAGCAGTCCCAGGGAGTGAGTCCTGGTCCTTTGTTCAGTGAGATTTTACAGGTTTTGGGGGGATACTATATGCGTCACAACATCAAATAGCAAATCATTCCATACCGCGGGAAAGTCAAACAAAAACTCTTAACATTGATTAGCACATTCAATGGCGGGAACAAGTTGGGTAGGGGTGATTGGTTGGTACAAAAGGGGGATTTGTTTGAACTGATTGGTTTAGGCCACGAGGGGTGTATGTACTAAACTACATGGTTTCCCAACATGTTATCAATCACCATAAACTACTTGGGAGTCATCTGGCATTCTAGGTATTTTCCCTGTCTCATGCTGATTGGAGGTTGCTAGCAGGGTTACTATGGGTCTTCACCTAGCCTAACTGAGTCAGGGACACCTGGCGCCTCAGATCTCTCCTGTTATTTACAGACAAACAACTCAGCAGGGTGGGTATGTGCTTAGGAGTGCTCTGTGGGTTTTTTCAAGGACAAGGGTCACACCCCCTTCCTTAGGATAGGCCTTGAGGTAGAAGCTGCTATTATTTATTTATTTTTAAAAATGGAGTCACATTAGTTTCTCAGAACTCTTTGATATATGTGGTGGGGCTTGAAGTATAGGACCCAAGCCACTTTTCTATCTGTGAAAGATCTGACAGAGAGAAAGGCACACGAATCCAGATTACATTATCTCCTCCAGCCCCCTTGTGGAGAGGACACAGAGATGTGGTTTGGGCAGTGACAGCATGAGCTGTAGCAGGAAGAGGAAAGGGTGAAGGGGCCGAGGGTATATTTGCTCTGGCAGCTTCAGAAAGAGAATTGTGGTGTGGGGGCCTCATCCACTGGGTTGAAGGAGGAGGAGTCCTGGGTAGTGTAAAGGTTGGGCGAACGTCGGAGGAAAAGACCACCAAGAGACTGTCTCATGCAACGGCAAAGGGTTTATTGGGGGTCCAGCATGCTGGGGCTCCAAGCTCACCTCAAAGGGGTAAAGAGCCAAGAGCCCCAAGAACAGCTTGAGCAAAGCTTATATACATTCTTTGGAAAGGGCAGGGACTTCACATACAGCATAGCAAATCATCACATGCCGCGGGAAAATTCTTAACCATGATTAGTACATTCACTGGCAGAAACAAGTCGGGTAGGGGTGATTGGTCAGCACAAAGAAGGGTATACATTCGAACTGATTGGCTTAAGTCCTGAGGTGTGTACGTGTCGGACTGCATGGTTTCTGGGTGGGGAGGGGGTTGTTTTTTTTACAGAGCAACCAGATGGTCAGGGGAGATTTCAACATACATTTCAGTGGCTTTTCTGGGAGTTGTTTTAAACTTCAACATGAATTTCAGGTTCCAAATACAACTTAACAGAACTTAAAAACTTTACAGAACTTGAAACAAATCTTATCTTTTACATTTCAATTTCTTTAACCTTTCAGTAGAAGCAGGAGTAGAGAAGGTGAGAGCTAAGAGGACTTGTGCAGCAGAACAAGATTTACAGAGAGTAGGCTTAGAACATAGAGAGGAGAAAGCCTGGATGTATGATATCTCTTTCCATTTTCCTCAACACTCAAAATAGTTAAAAAGATCCCTGATAATATTGGGATTTAGAGTGCCATTAAGAGGTTATTTCAAAGGATATTGAGTCCAGCCTCCCATGGTGAGACAGAAGAGGTGAGTTTAGAGGTGGGCTGTCCCCCCATCTCTAGCATCACCCAGTTGAGAGGACAGTTGCACTCAGGGGGTCATCACCACTGCTGGCTAAGCATCAGGGACAGGTTCCATAGAGGCACGTAGGCACCCGGCTGGGATTATGTAGGGGCTGAAGCCCATAGAGTGAAAAACCAGCCTCTACCTCAGAGCAAAGCCTGTCCAAGGAAGGGACATCACCTTTGTCATTGGAAAGACCCACAAAGCACTCCTAGGCACATTCCCACCCTGCTAAGTTGTTTATCTACAAATAACAGGAGAGATCTGCTGCACCAGTTGTCCCTGACTCAGTCAGGCTAGGTGGGGATTCATAGCAACCCCCTAGTAGCCACCAATCAGCAAGAGACAGGGAAATACCTGGGATGCCAGATGACCCTCCCAGTAGTTTATGGTGGTTGATAACGAGTTGGGAAACCCTGTAGTTCAGCATGAACAGCCCTCTTGGCTTAAACCAATCAGTTCAAATGAATCCCCCTCTTGTAGTAACCAATCACCCCTACCCAACTTGTTCCCACCAGTGAATGTGCTAATCATGTTTTAGAGTTGTTATTTGATTTTCTCGTGGTGTGTGATGATTTGCTAAGAGATGCTATGATGTATGTGGGGGTCCCTGCCTTCTCCAAAGAATGTATAAAACTGCTGCAAACCCTGGGCTCGGGGCCTCTCAGTGTCACCAGTTGCTGTGTGTGCGCTTGGAGGACAGAGCTAGCTCTCAATAAACACCTCTTTGCTG
Source organism: Marmota marmota marmota (assembly GCF_001458135.2). Lineage (NCBI taxonomy): Eukaryota > Metazoa > Chordata > Mammalia > Rodentia > Sciuridae > Marmota > Marmota marmota. Next base: position 17,788,278 of record NW_025999990.1, on the reverse strand, counting down.
TTTACATCGATCTTGGTCTCTGGTGGTCTTTTGGGGGTCCCGAATTCGAGCATAACACATACTTATGTACATTTTAGAAAAGTTCACAATTATATAATATATTTGAAGGGAAAGAGAAGAACGAGATGGGTAAATGAGAAATTGAGAAACTGATGTGACTCCATTTTTGAGAAACCAGCCTCTACCTCAGAGTAAAGCCTGTCCAAGGAAGGGGGCGTGACCCTTGTCCTTGGAAAGACTCTCAGAGCACTCCTAGGCACATACCCACCCCGATGAGTTGTTTATCTACAAATAACAGGAGAGATCTGCTGCGTCAGGTGTCTCTGACTCAGTCAGGCTAGGTGAGGACCCATCGCAACCCCCTAGCAACCACCAATCAGCATGAGACAGGGAAAATACCTGGGATGTCAGATGACACTCCCAGTAGTTTATGGTGATTGATAACATGTTAGGAAACCATGTAGTTCAGCACTACTCCCCCCGTGGATTAAACCAATCAGTTCAAACAAATCCCCCTCTTGTACTAACCAATCACCCCCACCCAACTTGTTCCCACCAGTGAATATGCTAATCATGTTTTAGAGTTGTTTTATGATTTTTCCTGTGGTGTGTGGTGATTTGCTAAGAGATGCTATGATGTATGTGAAGTCCCTGCTTCTCCAAAGAATGTATAAAACTGCTGCAAACCCTTGGCTCAGGGCCTCTCAGCATCACCAGTTGCTGTGTGGGCAAGGAGGACCAAGCTAGCTCGCAATAAACACCTCTTTGCTGCTTACATCAATCTTGGTTTCTGGTGGTCTTTTGGGGGTCCCAATCGTGAACATAACAAAATGAAAGACGGAGACCAGGCAGAAATACACACATGAGTTTATTTGTCAAAGCTGACAAACAGAGGCATCTCTCTATAGCAGAGAGAGGCAAAACATGCTTGGGTTTGGGGACTTTTATGGGGCAGGCTCAGGAATCAGAAGTGGGCAGGTCCTAATGGGGGGGCAGGGGTTAGGGGTTGGGTTGGTATGAGGGAGTGGTGAGCCTTTCTCAGAAACACCCTTGGGTGGGAAAGCAGAACTTTTTCCTTAAAATGGTGACTGCCAATTAAGATGACCATCCAAATGCTAAGCAAGGACCTTATAATATTAATTATATAATTTAAATTCTATGTTTTCACCTATATATACACATATCTGTAACCATAATATTATAATAAAAATTGTTTTTAAAATTCTTTTTGTATTAGTGAAGATTGAGCCCAGGACCTCATGCATATTTGACAAATATTCTACCACGGGGCTATTTCCTAGCCATTTTTATTTTGTTTTGAGACACGGTTTTCTTACTAATTTTCCTAGGATGGTCTTGAATTTGTGATACTCCCACCTCAGTAACCTGGATAGCTGTAATTATAAGCATGTACCAACATGCCTAGTGTAGCTGCAATTGCAGGCATGTATCACCATGTCTGGTGTTGCCAGAGGCATTTTAATAATTACTCAGAGGTAAATTGTCTTTAAATGCAAGCATATATTTGATCACACCAATTATCAAACACAAACAATTAATGCAAAAAAGTGTTGCGTGTGCTGAAGCACACCAACTAGCATTGAATTCACACTAATTAAACACGACAAGCAGATCACACAATCTTAGGGCAACCATGAGCCCCAAGTGCCTCTGATGCCACAAGATGCCACGTGCTTTCTATCAGATGAAGGGCGAATATTGTTGTTCAGTGGTTCTCTCCAGCCATGGTTGGATGGTCAGAGATGGTGGAATTGATCTGGGGACAGACAGTGTGATGTCCTCAGTGCAAAGCTCTCTGATGTGGCAGGACAAGCAGTTTATATACAGTTCCAAGTTGGTGCTCTTTGTTATCTTCTTCAGTGTTGTTCTGTTTCTAGAGGATGGTCCTTATCATTTGCCTCCAGACATGAATAAGCATGCCTGTGGATGCTGTCCCTTACAACCAGCAACTTAGTAAGTCCCAGCATTTCCTAGCATGTCTTATGGCAGATGCTCCATACACCTCGCTTAAAATGATCATTTTTCTTTGAATATTTTTTTTTCTTCCTGTAAAATTAGAAGAGTGGCAGATGAGGTTATTATTATTTTTTGAACTGTGCCTGCAGCCCCTTATTACAATACTGTCATAAATAAGGAAACTGATTTTGATCTACATTTCTGAAAAAGAAATGGCCTTGCTTGGTCCATTAGAAGAAGATAAGACCCTTTTGGTAGGATTTTGGCAACCTCTCCATTCAAACATGTCAATAGTTTTTCTATTTATCAGATTCTAGACCATAAGCAATCAAAGAAATATCATAGAAAGCTTTTTTTTCCTTCTATAAATATAGACAAATAAGAATATCAGATCTGAAGGGCTCTGCCCAATGGTCATGTGAATGACCCTAGATGTGCTTAATATTAAATGTGCACCATCATCATTAAGAACACATTGGCACTTAAAGGCACAAGAGTAATTCACCTTCTGTCTGGAAATGGGAATGATGTTCCATGCCTCCAGGGACAACTGGAGGAACCCATCTTTTTAAGTAGCAGACTGGGAAGTAGGACATAGAAAGCCAGAAAATCTGTTTGCAAAAGCTAACCATCCCAACTAGGTACATGTGTAAGAGTAAAAGAAACTGAAGTTAAAGTGTAAAAAACCCGGGTATTGTAAAGTTTCTAAGCTGCAAAGCCTGAGTTAAAATGTAAAGGACCAGGTATTGTTAAGTTCCTATGCTACACCCAAAACCTGAAATTCCTGTAGCTGTTAAAACAATTCCCGGGACTGTCCAGTAGATAAATAACCTGGACCCTGTGCAGTTTGGCATGTAGGCATTCAGGGCCCAAACCAATCAGTTTGAATGTACCCCCCCTTCTTAGGACTAACCTATCACCCCCGCCCGACCTGTTTCCGCCAATGAATGTACTAATCATGTTTAAGAATTGTTGTTCCATTTTCCCGCGCCTCACGATGATTTGCTCTGATGTATGCAAAGCCCCCGCCCTCCCCAAAAAGTGTACTTAAGCACTGCTCAACCCCTGCTCGGGGCTCTGGGCCGCTCTCCCTTGTTGAGTGAGCACGGAGCCCCAGCACGCTGGATTCTCAATAAACCCCCTTCTGCGGTTGCATGAGTCGGTCTCTTGGTGGTCTCTTCCTCCCTCCGTCGTTCGCCGGACCCTTACACATGAAATATAACAACCTGGTTTTTTTTATGAGTTAGATATTTTAAAACTTTCTTTAATTATTTATTTATTATTTCTTTTATGCTCTCTGTCCCTTAACACCTAGTGAAGTTATGTTTGAAAATGCCAGCCAGACTGAGGAGAACTCTGTGAACCTTACTTTTCTTTTTTTTTTTTTTTTTTTAATATTTATTTGTTTAGTTAGTTAGTTTTTAGCGGACACAACATCTTTATTTGTATGTGGTGCTGAGGATCGAACCCAGGCTGCACACATGCCAGGCGAGCGCACTACCACTTGAGCCACATCCCCAGCCCCAACCTTACTTTTCTTGTTCCTCTCCTTGCAGGGTTATTTCTGGTATGCCACAAACAGCCCAGACTCTCCTTTGCTGCTAGTTCTCTGAGATAGGCAAATCTCGAGACAGGCAAATCTCCTCCATTCTTGTCCCCAGCCCTCTTCTAAATATGATCCTCTTTCTTACCCTCTCTCATACCAGTTCATTTGTGTTCATTTGGGCCTTTTCACACATTATACACTCGATAAGCAATGCTCACACTGAAAGTGGTACTGAAAACCCTCTTTGCATCTGTAAAAGTCTATCACTCTTCATTTAAAAATGTAAGCACAAAATAAACTTTGATTATGTTTCCTGTAATACCGGAAACTTTGTATTCCACAATTTCTCTGTTTATTGAGTGTTGGTGTATATTACAAAGGAAATTGCTCTCCTTATAGATGAGAGTTTTTGTTGTAGATTTGTTGTTGTTGTTGTTTTGCTGTATTGGGGATTGAACCCAGGGACACTTTACCACTAAGCTACATCCCCAGTCCTTTTTATTTTCCATTTTGACATTTTTACAAAATTTTTACAAAATTTCCCTGACTGGCCTCCAACTTTCGATCTCCTGCCTCATTCTCCTAAATAATTGGGATTACAGGAATGTACAACAACAGTCAGTAGGGTGAGAATTATTACTAGTAGTTTCCCCCTCTGTTTTACTCAACCGAGCATTTTAATCCATGACTTTTAGCCCAAAATATTTTTTATTTTCTGTTTAGACCTCCTATTTGACTCAAGTGTTATTTAGAAGTGTATTTTTTAATCTCCAAGAATTTAGAGATTTCTTGTTTTTCTGTTATTTTCAGTTTAATTGTATTGTGGGTTGACAGCTCACTTTATATAATTCCTAGTCTATTCAATTTATGAGATGTGCTTTATGGCTCAGAGTATAATTGATATTGGTGAATGTTCTGTGTCAGCTTGTGCAGGAGTTAAGTCACTGAAGGAGATGACAGAGAAGAGATGACACTGACAGAGAATACTGGGAATGGTCCACACATTGACATTTTATCCACAGGAGCAGGACCAGGGTATTTCGGACAGGTAGAATTATGTGTTTTGAATTTATTCTTTATATTTTTCTGTGCTGTTTCACTTTTCTATTAAAGACTCGTATTACTTCTAAATCAGAAAAAGCAAGAAGGAGTGGCGGGGAGAGTGGGGAAGTGAAGTTTAACTTCATAACCTTTTGGAGCATGTGGTGGGGTTCCTGCCTGCATTTTGTTTCGCTGGTGCCCTTGAGAAGAACGACACTGCCCTGCCATCTTGTGGTGGCTGGCAAATGAACCTTCCATTCAGCATTGCAAAATAGCAAAAATCTGTTTTATCAAGCTCGAAGGGGACGGCAAATTACAGTGGTCTAGGTAGATTTTGATTTGGTTGAGGTCTTCTTGATACCAAATATTGATAAGGTATTCCATTTTAAAGTATTATCCTATTCTTTGACATCATCAAGGAACACAGCTTCTCCACTTGTAGCTTAAGAAACTACAAAGAGATTAAGTGAATATCCTTACCCATTCTTTTATTTTTTTATTGGTGCATTATAATTATATATAATAGTGGAATTTATTGTACCATATTTGTATATGCACATAGTTTGGTCAGTTTCATCCCCCAGTATCTTCCCTTTCCTGCCCCCCTCTCTCCCTGATCCACTTACTCTACCCTATTGATCTACTATTATTATTTTAATTAGTACATTATTTATACATGTATGTTTATATGTATGTGTGTGTGTGTGTGTGTGTATATATATATATAAATTAATTGTGGTATATTTATATGTGAACATAGCATAATCTGTTCCCCAGTACTTCTTCATACCCTCTCTTACTCCCTCCCTCTCAATTCCCTTCTTGTACTCTATTGGTCTCTCTTCTTTTTTAGTCTCACCCATTTCTTAAACAAAATGTATTGAACACAACAAAATTTTGTTGAGAGCCACAGCCCAGTCAGAATGATGCCTGGCATATTGCCAGAGGGAATGGTTGAAAGGTGACACCAGCGAACCATTGAGATGATGATTTGAGTTAAGCTGTATATAATTGCTGTGAAGCTGGATTGATTGAGTTGTATATGGACCCTGCCCCGGGAGTAGGGAGTAGGGTGGCTCCGGGAATCTGCCTCGGGCACCGCTACTTTGGAGTTTTCTGGGGGGGGGGGGGTTTAGGGGAGATTGGGCGCTCAGAGCTCGGTGGAAGGAGTGTGTTCCCGAGTAGTGTGTGTGCAGTGCCGATGAGAGTTGGGGAATAAAGAGTTGCTGTTTGAACTTAAAAGGCTTTGTGGCGGCTCGGTTATTTGTGCCCAGCCAGACTGCGGCAAAATTTTCCTTTAGAGATCAAGATCATTTATCTCCTCAATGCATAGAAAAGTTCCATCCATTACCAGGCAGAGATAATTAGTAAAACAAATGAGTCCAGGGAATGCTATAACAAAGAAACAAAAACTGAGTAACTTAATAGAAATTGTTTCACCATTGTGGAGGTCAGAAGGCTGCAATCAAGGTGTTGGAAGGCCTGGTTTAGAATAAGCTCTGAAAGGGTTCTCTGATGCTATTGTTGATTCTTTTCCCTGAATACTAAAGTTCTCATGACTATTGCTGTTCCTTACCATCTTGCTTTCATTCATGACTTATATGTACATTGATCATAACCAATAAAACGTACAGGGTTTGGTTTTTGTTTTTTTTACCTGCCTTCAATACCTCCCCACTCCATCCTTTCCTTTACCCCTGTGACCTCATAAAATCACCTGGATTTTCGTTTGAGAAACTGTCTCAGCCCTCATGTTTTGGGTGTGCCTGACTTGGTTTCCAGCTCTGGGGCATCTGTCCAGTCAGATCATTCCATCCTTCTAAATGGACTGATTGTCTGAGGAGTAAGCCAATGACTCAGATCAGGCCAATGAAATGCAGTTCTGGCACTTTTGCACATTTAGGAAAGTGAGAATTGCTAACCTATAAGAATGTAAGTTGGGAGGAACCAGAGGTCATCCTGAGGGAGAACCTGTCTGGCAATGGAGCCAATATGGAGGAATGCAGAATGGAGAGATGGAGTGGGCTGCCTAATATTATATTTGAGTATCTAAGACCAGTCATACACACACACACACACCACACCAGTTCTAAAAGCCAACAAAAATTATTTTGTCTTGCTTGTATCAATTTGGATTGAATTTCTGTCATTGTAATTGAAGGAGTCCTGACGAAACAGTCCTAGAAAGACATATGACATAGGCTATGAGGTCCAATTGCTCATTTCTGTATCCCTCCCACATTTTTCTCCCTTCAGGTATTTAGTGTCTTATGTGTTCGTCTTTATTTTCTCATGGGAAATAATCTGATAATGTCTGTCCTTGAGGCAGCAGGGTGAATTTCTATTACTGTGTTACTTTGTAGTCTCATATTTTGTCCTACAAAGATAGACTTTGTCCTGCTAGAGGAGTTTAGTTCAAAATAAGCAGGTGCATATAGACTAAAAGATTTTTAAAATGTATCAACCAAATACAGTGTGTAAACCTTGTTTGATTTCTGATGCAAACAAACTTTTTTTAAAAAAATAGATACTTTCATAATATGAAAAAAATTGGATATTTTTAATTCAGTAATAATTTTAAAATATTCATCTGATAATATTAGCAGCAATTTTAAAAGGATTTTTATCTTTAGATATAAATATTGTTACCGCTGTTGGCCGGTGACGCGTCCTTGCTTCCCCAATGATGAAGAATAACACCAAAGAAGCACGCTGAGGCAAGGTCAGAGTGGAAAATTAGAAGTTTATTAAAGGACAGCAGGAAAGACTTCTCCCGGAGGAAGAAGGGGACCCAAGAGGTGGAATCCGTGGAAGTGCGGTTGTCTCCCCTTTTTATAGTTTTGGTGATGGAATGTAGGGGGAAGTGTTGGAACACAGGTAATCTGGGCAGGAAGGACTTCATTAACACTTCTTTGGGATGGGCTATCTTCAAATCTGCTGGGGCTGTTCCCTGGGTTCCATTAACGTTTCTTTGGGGTGGACTTTGGCCTAGGGCCTTTCCAGGACTTCATTAACATTCTATGAGTTGTCCTGGTTTCCTGGAATCATTGTCAGCATGGCCTCCATTTTAGATTTCACTCGATATGATATTAGACCCAATTTACCTAACTATACTTACTACCTAATTTTAAATCTGGCTTCAATATGACTATGTTTCTGAATAAAAAGATATAATGTTTGAGACTTGCTTGAAAATATTCTGGTAGATAAGGGGCAGGAGGGAAGGGGATATGAATGAATAAGTTAGTAATGGTTGAAGTTAGGTAAGGTTTGAGCGTGGAGTTATATTTCTCCTTTGTATGTTTGGAAGTTTTCACAATAAAAAGTTTTCCCACCTTTTTGTCATGTTAAAATAGAAAGCACATAATATTTACTATCTTAACCATTTTAGGTATGCAGTTCATAATGAATTCATAATGTTGTACATTCATTACCACTATTCATCTCCATAATTATTTTCATCTTGTAAAACTGAAATTCTATTTCCACTAAACAATAACTTCCCATTCTCGCTTTTCACAGCTTTGGCAATCACCAATTTTCTGTCTCTATGATTTTTTTTTTTTTTTTTTTTACTAATCTAAATATCTCGTATGAGTGGAATCATACAGTATTTTTTCTTGTGACCAATTCATCCATGTTGTAGCATATGTCAGAATTACCTTCCTTTAAAAAAGCTGAATAATCTCCCATGGTATGTATATGCCATATTTTGTTTATCCATTCATCTGTTGATGGACTATTCATAATATGTGTCCATAATATGGACACATATTATGAATAGTGCTGTTATGAGTGCATACATATCTCTTCAAAATCTTCTTTTCTTGGGGCTGGGGCTGTAGCTCAGTGGTAGAACGCTTGCCTAGCATGTGTGAGGCACTGGGTTTGATCCTCAGTACCACATAAATAAAATAAAGTTATTAAAAAATTCCCCCATTAAAACACCAAGAAGCAGAATTGATGGACAAATGGTAACTCTATTTTTAATTTTTTTGAAGAACCACCATACTGTTATAATTTTTTAAAATATTTATTTTTTAGTTTTAGGTGGACACAATACCTTTATTTTATTTTTATGTGGTGTTGAGGATCAAACCCAGCGTCCCGCGCATGCCAGGTGAGCGCGCTACCACTTGAGCCACATCCCCAGCCCCACCGTACTGTTTTCTACAATGGTTGTACCATTTTAATTCCTATCAAAGTACACACAAAGATTCCAATTTTTCGACATTCTTGCTAACACTTGCTATTTTCTGTTTTTCTTTTTTCCAATAGTAGCCATACAAATGGGTGTGAGCTGGTGCCTCATTGTGACTGTAAGATGTGGTCTTGCTACATTGCTCAAGTTGGTATTGACCTCTTGGCCTCAAGTGATCCACCAACTCAGCTTCCTGAATAGCTGGGTCATGCCACCAGGCCCAGCTTTTTTTGTGGTTTTGATGTATATTTCCCTAATGATTAATCAAGAGTCTTTTCACTTCCTCATTGGCCACTTTTGGCCATTTTTTTTTTAAGAGAGAATTTTAATATTTATTTTTTAGTTCTCAGCAGACACAACATCTCTGTTTTGTATGTGGTGCTGAGGATCGAACCCGGGCCGCACGCATGCCAGGCGAGCGCGCTACCGCTTGAGCCACATCCCCAGCCCCAACTTTTGGCCATTTTTAAATCAGGTTTTTTGAGTTTTTGTTGTTGAGTTTTAGAGTTATCTATGTATTCTGGATACTAACACCTTATCAGAGAGACAACTTGTAAATATTTTCTCCCACTCTGTGGATTGCCTTTTTACTGTGCTGCTGTTATCTTTACAACTTTAAATGTTTTTCATGAGGTCCAATTTACATATTTTTTCTTTTGTTGCCTGTGCCTTTGATGTCATATTCAATAAATCATTGCAAAAATCAATGTCATGAAATGTTTGCCCACATTTTCTCCAAAGAATTTTATAATTTTAGATCTTAGGTTTAGGTCTTTGATCCATTTTGAGTTAATTTTTGTATCTGATGTGAAGTAAGGCTCACAGAACTCAGGGAAATACTTGACATTTAATTTTAAAATACATTACAAGGGATACAGATATACAGCCAAGTGAAAGAGGTATATGACAAAGTATGGAGGAAATGGCATGAAATATTTATGTCTTCTTCACAATCCTCCCCACTCCCCACAATCCTCCAAGGACCTCCACATATTCAGCAGTGTAGAAGATCTCTGAACCCTGTGGCTCAGGGATTTTTATGGATATTTCATGTCTTAGTCTATTTTCTATTGCTATAACAAAATACCTGTGACCTGATTGTAAGGGTCCGGCGAACGTCGGAGGAAGAGACTACCAAGGGACCGCAGCTCATGCAACAGCAAAAGGGATTTATTGAGATTCCAGCATGCTGGGGCTCCGTGCCCACTCGAGAAAGGAGAGCAGCCCAGAGCCCAGAGCAGGGGCTGAGCACTGCTTAAGTACACTTCTTGGGGAGGGCGGGGACTTTACATACATCACAGTCTCCTTTAACAAATCATCATACACCACGGGAAAATCAAACAACAATTCCTAAACATGATTAGTTCATTTATTGGCGGGAACAGGTCTGGCGGGGGTGATTGGTTACTCCTAAAGCGGGGTACATATTCAAACTGATTGGTCCAGGCCCTGCGATGCCTACGTGCACGGCTACACAGAGTCCTTAAGTTATTAAACAACCAGGGGGTCAGGGGAAATATTTACTGGGCAGTTCCAAGCATTGTCTTAACAGCTACAGGAATTTCAGGTTTTACATGTAGCTTAGGAACTTAACAATACCTGGTCCTTTACATTTTAACTCAGGCCTTGCAGCTTAGAAACTTTACAATGCCCGGTCTTTTATACTTTAACTTTTACACTTTAACTTCAATTTCTTTTACCCTTACACTGATGATTTATAAAGAAAAGGGGTTTGTTTGGGCTGGTGGTTCTGGAAGTTGGGAATTCCAAGAGCATGGTGTCAATTGTGGGAGGCCATCCTCGCACATGATTTGAGTTAGCTCCCTGGCTAGGCCAGAGGCGCTTAGGCACATCTTATGTCCAGAGCTTTCCCCACCCTTCTCAGATCCGAGGGCTTGTCCATGTGGAGGCATGTCTGACCACTGCCCTGAAGACCCAATCGTCGCCTCTGACCTTGGGATGCTGCCCCCTTTAATCTTCATTGGATGGGATTTTCTCCAGAATTTTTTGTTCCCCAATAAAAGTCAACTCCCTGGCGTGTTCTCTCTCTCTCTCTCTTTCTCTCTCTCTCTCTCTCTCTCTCTCTCTCCTCTTCAGTAAACCTCGCTACCACAATAGGTGACTGGAGGCTGGAGCTAGGAGGAGCCGTCCTGGAGCTGGTTTAAAGGTAATTAGAGTCTTGTCTCTTTAATTCAAAACTCCCTAGCGGTTTCTCACGTTTTGAACTTTCATTCATGAAGCGGGCGCTGGTCGCGGGCTAAAGTCAATGATAGACTCATGCTGCTTCAACTAATGGCAGAAAGCAGAAAACAGAAGAGCAAGCTGGCCCAGGGCAAGCTGAAGGGTAGCTTTACTTTGTACAACCCATTCTCATAGTAACTAATTCAGTCTCCCAAGAGTGAGAACTTGATCCTGTAAAAAAAATGTTAATCCATTTATGAAGGCTGTGCTCCTGTGATCCAAATATTCTCAATGCTAGTGCACTGAGGAAATCAGCTGACAATTTTATTGAGGATTACTTGTATATGACAAGTCACTTCTCTATTATTGCTTTCAAGATTCTCTCTTTATCTTTTGAAAATTCGATTATCTTATGTTTTGGTGCAGGTACCTCTGATTTTTAACTTAGAGAGTTCGTTGAGGTTTTGGGGTGTTTATAATCATGTCTCATAAATATGGGGAAGTGTGTGGCCATTACTTCTCCCATTATTGAGCCCCTTCCTCTCTGCTCCTTCTGGACTCCCACAGTGCATAAGTTGGTTGACTTGATAGTGCACCGCATGCCCCTTAGACTCTGTTAACTTTTCTTCTTTTTTTCTATTTCTTAGACTCAATTTTCATTATCCTGCCTTTCAGGCCACTGTTTCTTTCTTCAGTCTGATTAAATCTGCCTTTGAATCACTTTAGTGAATTTTTAAAATTTCAATTATTGGGCTTTTTAGTTCCAGATTTTCTCTTTGGTTTCCTTTTAGGTTCTCTATCTCTTTATTGATGTTTCCACTGTGCTCATACATGATTTTTTTTTTTTTTAGTTTATCCACATCTTCCTTTAGTTCTTTGACTATCTTTAATATAATTGTTTTAAACTGGTTTAAAGCAGAAATCAATGATCAGAATCCAGATCCTAGGTATTTGGAGGACAGGGTCATTTTTGTCCACTGTGGCTCCTGCTAGCTTTGTACAGGGTTCTCCAGGAACACATGATCAACTACCTATCATAGGGCTGAAGGTGGAAAATGGGTAGTTGCTACTGTGATAATAGCTTTAATTGATAAAATTACGCAATTTATCATCTAAGGCTTCCCTTGCAAGTTGCAAGCCTTCTGAAGGCTCCAGAGTAACAAAACTGTTAGATCAGTCAGATTTTACTAATTTATCTCTAGTCTAGGCTGGAAGACATATTCTGGTGTTTTTTACTCTATCATCTTCCCAGAATCCTAAAAAGTGTTTTTTCATACCATATATACAAATAGAGATTTGATAAATCGTGGTGTAAAGGTGTATTAAGAATTGTAATGCAAAAAAATTATAAATGTAATGCACTCCACTATTGTCATGTATGTAAAAAATAATAAAAAAATCATAAATGGCCTATTTGCCTATGGAAGGGAGGAAACATTTTCTTCCACCATCCTAAAGTCTCCGATTGGCACTGATATAAAAAAAAAGTATACACATTTTAATACATTTTTTTACATGTACCCAGAAGCCCTCACAGGAAAATGAACACCCAAAGAAGTAGTTAGACCTGAATGCTTATATACTAGATTGGGCAAAGAATAATAAATTGGGAACATGTGACAAGAGGTTGGGCTAGACTCGTTAATTGTAGAGAATGACTAGGAATATAAGGGTTAAAAAGGTTTACTTGTGTATATTTCACAATTTCTGTCAGCCTTAACTTCCCATCTCTGGTGATAACATTGTCTCTTTCCTCTTGGTACAGTGAGGTCATCTTTCACATGGGAATTTCATCTCCTGCCTTCAGGGAGAAAAAAGGCCAGTGTGCCTTTCTTGTATTTAATGGCTTTAGGTGCCTTTAACAAAATAATCCATATGCCAGAGTATCTGTTTTGAGGTGATATGTTTAGTAGTCCTTCACCTACCCAGTATTTATGTTCTTGTTCTCACTTTTAAATTCTTTAATATTTTGAAGGCAATTAAAAAAAAAATTTAAAAGACTTTTCCCCTCACAGATGTGAGTGACTAGTGAAAATCAGATAGAAGTCATTGGATGCAGCTTGCAGGAAAAATCTTCAAAGGTTCTGGCTCTGCTGGTGGGTGAGCCTATCACCCTTACCTCTTTCTCCTTCTGCCTGAGACAAGACTTGAACACAGAGACTGGAAAGACCCTCTTGTACCACAGCCAATTGAAGGCCAAAATGCGGGATGGCAGAGCCAAAGGATGAAGGTACCCAGGTACATGATGACTTCGGATCTATCACCCTGGGATGCTTTAACTGTTGTGGTGTGAAGTGATAAAAAAATCAATAAGAGTGTAAGTTATAGGTTATAGATTACTAAAAAATATAGATTACAGATATAAGATTTTGATAAGTGAGATAAGACAATTATAAAGCAAGAACTGTCATAGGTCTTAGACTCCATTTTGCTGCCTTCTATTAAAAAAAATCTATTACAAGAGCTGTTTCTGAGAAACTGAAATGAAAGTTGTTTTCTTATAATATATTGTTTTATGTACTTCGTACCCCACAAAATGTAATCAACCCAGGAAGGATATGGTGGTCTTGGTGACCCAAGACTTTGAAGTAGATTCTCACCTGGCTAACCACCTGCTGGAACTCAAGATAAGGTTGTCTAACACCTGCTCAGATCCAAGATGCGATTGTCTTGAGTTGTTGTGCTAATTGCTGTCTTAATCTTCTGTGACTGGCTTGCTTGCATGACGCTAAGAAAAGTCCCTAAGCTATAGTTTTTGTCCTTAAATTCCCAAGACACAGGCCAGGAAGTTGCTGTTCTCCCACAGAGCTTCAGTCTCTATGGGTGGGAGACAGTTCCTGGCCAGGTAAATAAAGCTCTCTTTGGTTTGAATTAGGACATAAGAGTATTTTCTAAAGCAGCTCCCCATAACAAAACCAAACTTTAGTTTTAGATATTTCCCCTTAAGAAGCCATAAGTCCCACAGTCTCTGCCTGTTAGCTCGCAATCTTGGCTGCTTTGGGAATAATGTGGGGTATTTTAAAACATACTAAGGCTTGGGCCTCACCTTCCAAGTGTCTGATTTTACTGATTCGTTCCCTAAACATTGACTTTGTAAAAGTTGCCCCTGGTGATTGCCCTCCGCTCAGCTGATTTCGTGAACCTCGGGTTTCGCTTTTTTCTGAAGCGCTTGTACCCTGGCAGGGCGGGGCTTAGGTCTAAGTGAGTGACAGAGATCACGCGGGATCTTCTGGGGCCGACCAGGCCCCGCTCCCTCAGATGTGTATANNNCGCCCCTGCCCCCGCCCCGCCCCCGCTCCGGAGACACCCAACGCGCTCAGCCGCCAAGCCGGCTCTGAGAACGCGTATGTGCGCCTGCGCAACGCTGGGCCCCGCGGGTCGTTTGAATTGCGTACCTGGAGCTGTTTGCCGCGATCCGGGTTTCCCACCGAGACCGGAATATCTACAGCTTGCTACCCAGCCGCCAGCTACCCGCAAGAGGTCGGAGTCTGGTGTTGGGGCGGGGTCTCTCACCTCGGAAGCACCGCTTGGCAGGTGGGGACGCGGGCAGCACCGGGTGGGGCGGAGCACCGGTTGGAGAGTCCTTGGCTTGGTTTAGTTTGAGTGATTACTTTGGAGCGGCCCCTTCTCACTTATGCTGGGAGTGACTAGAAACAGTTATTTTCCCTCTCTCCGCCTCATTACCAAACTCAGACAGTGAAGGCCCCACCCCGCCCACCCCAATGCTTCTTTGGGCCCATTTTGAAATTACATTGATTTTTTAAAAATGCATATGTATTTTGCATTTTAAAAGAAAGTATCAATGTTGGCTTATGTGGAAATAATGTTTTGGTCTTAACTGAATTCTTAAGGAAATGACCCAGGTTATCCCCTGTACCCTGTTTTGGAATCCGTTGACCGCAGAAGGCTGGCTAAGACTCGTCAGTACTGTGCTTTGGTTAGAAACTGAATTTTGTAGAATTGAAAGGAATTGTTCTTGAGTTTTATACTTTCCTTTCAAGGAACAGTGATTTACTCATATTTACTATTCTTGGATTCTGAAAATAAACAAATTTGTCTAGCTTTTCTTTTTCTAAAAAAATGTGTTTATATATTTTTTATTCAGAGACTTAAAGGATGGCTTCCTCAGATCTGGAACAATTATGCTCTTATGTTAATGAAAAGATTGGCAATATTAAAAAAACTCTGTCATTAAGAAACCTTGGTAAGTAAAAGATTCACTGACTTTCTATGTACAAAATGCATTGTGATTATTGTTCCTCTTTAAATGATATCTTATGACTGATTAAGTGAATGTATGTAAGGTAATTTTAGATTTTGAATAGTGACTTTTAAAACACTTTGTTGAATATTGCAGAGGATACTTGTGCCGATGAGCTAAATATTCATTAACTTCATTACTTATAGTTTTCTGGTGTGTGTGTGTACATGCCACTAGTAAGATTTGAAATGTATGTGGCATCCATGGTTCTCAACCTTAATATATATGCTAAAAGAAAAGGGGTGGGGGGAAAAAAAAAACAACTGAAGTGGAAGATTCAGAGATGGACTTAGTCCATAAACCATCTCCCTGCCTGCTCTGTAGAAAGCTTATTCCTTTATATCACAGAAACAGCTAATTAAAAATGAATTTTTTTTTTTTACATTTACAAATTGGAAGTTATAACCGTCTTTGAAAATATCTTGACATGCTGGGAAAGGATGATGTAATGAAAGTTCAAAGAAACAGATGATCCTTGTCAAGTTGAAAATGTTAAAAAAAAAAAAAAAGGTTTCCCACAGCCTTGTTTAGAAGAGTTAAAGATTTATTGATAAGGGCTGGGGCTGGGGCTCAGCCATAGTGCACTTGCTTGGCATGTGTGAGGCACTGGGTTTGATTCTCAGCACGGCATATAAGTAAATAAATAAAGGTCTATCAACAACTCAAAAAAATTAAAAAAAAATTTATTGATAGATGGAATTCCATCTACTGGGAAGATTATGATGAACTTTTAGTGTAGTTTGTGTTATGAATTCATAGTTTAGAGCTATTTTCAAATATGAAATTACCATGTTGAATATGCTCTTTTGATTTACACATACCCTCCCAAGAACTATATTCTCAATCATTATTGAGAACTTCTAATAAAGTTCCTTCCTCCATTTTAGTTATGGTTCACATACTCTAGAAAAGCTATAGGCACTGTGTACTCAGTGTAGCAACCCCCATCATTTCACACATTAGGAAACTGAGACTCTCAGAAGTCCAGTGGCTTGCCCAGTTCCCCAGCTCATGAGTACTCAGTTGGAATGACAGTTTGAATCTTGATTTCCAGTGTAGAATCCTTTCTACTTCTATGCCAATTTTTTTTTTTTTTTTTGGTGGGGGGTTAAAAATGATTTTTGGATTTTTAATAAGCTGCCTTGTTTTGATTCTTTTTCTGTAGGCATGATTACAGTTGAATTAAAAGATCTAACTTGGAGATCTGTAAAATTAGATTCAACTGGCCACCAAAGCAGAGGCCAATCTGAAGCAGTCAGGCCTGTTAAACAGATTACTATGTACTGGGCAATTGTTATTTTGTAGATGGGGAGAATAATTTGTTTTCATAGCCTATTTATTAAAGCCAGGTAATTTGTCTGCCATTTTGGCTACTATAACCTATTAGCTGACTACTATCAAAGGAATGAATTTACTCAATTGATTATATTGCTTCAAATCAGTAAAAAAAAGACCCTAAAAATTTAGATGCCTAAAAGTTATATGAGATACCAGTGCACAAGGAAGACATATTGTATCCGCTTTGTTTTTACTCTCTGAAATTATTCTCAGTAGAAATTTTAGAACTTTTTTTTAACCTTAAAAATGGTCAAAATTTATTTTAAAATGTGATAGCAAGATGGGGCTGTAGCTCAGTTGGTAGAGCGCTTGCCTAGCACGTTTGAGGCACTGGTTTGATCCTTAACACCACAAAAAAATAAAATAGAGGTATTGTGTCCATCTACTATAAAAAATAAAAAAATAAAAATAAAAACGTGACAAAGAAGAGGAGAAAAGAATTTTATATGGGTACTAGAAAACATTTTATTTAGAGTAATGGATTTATTACTTATATTGGTTATTGTAAAGCCTAAAATTCGTTAATTAATCATCAAAATCTCCATAGTTTGAAAAAGGCAAATTTTATAAAAAGGAGAGTATAGAAAATTCTAAGTAAAAGAGCAAAATTAAAAGATATTCAAAATGAACTAATGCTCAGTGTGTCAGTAATGTCAAATGTTGGTGCTTTAGTAAGAAATAAAATTGAAAGACTTGAGACATAAATATTTATTAATTACATCTGTACTTATATGTATATGTGTACAAAGGTCCCTCATTAAATGATGGGCATACATTCAAAGATATGCACTCAAAAGTGATTTTGTCATTTTTGCAAATATCATGCTGTGCGCTGACACTTACGTTTTAAATTACTACATGCCTATGCTTTATAATGTAGCTATCATATGCATAAAGTCCATCACTGACCAAAAGATCATTAGGCCAAACATTGCTTTATGTTATAAACTCAGAGAAATCAGTGCACACCTCATAATGTTATGAATAGATAGACCTGTAGAACTAAAAAGAGAATCTTTAACAAGACATGTCCAATTAGACAATGATAAATGAAAGTTTCCACTGCTGAGAAGTAGAAAAATGACTTTTTTTTTTTTTTTTTAAAGCTGCTGGAACAAGGGGGTATCATTTCCTGGCTTTCTGAGTCCTCCACGTTCTCCCTATGGTTCTTTCAGCACCTGCGTAGCACAGAAACCAAGGGCTCCTGAGCCTAGGAGAGGGAGTCTAGAAACAGATTGCAAGAACAGTGGACTCCTGATACTCCACAACTTTTATTAATTTATTTTAATTGTTATGAGCTGAGTGTCAAAGTCAATTAGCATCGCTCAACTAGATGGAATAATATACTGCTTCTTATTATGATGATGAAAGGCAGTTAGCATTCACTGAGTGTTTTACTAGGTTCCAGACTCAGTACTTAGTCTGTCTTCTATATACTTTCATAGTGACCATAGGCCTAGGTACTGGTGTCTCTGTTTTCAAGTTTGGAGAATCTAGCCTTTTCAGTCTACTGCCTTTATAATCTACAAGTATGGCCAAAGTGTGCTTTTATTTATGTTTTTCATTGCTTTGTTGCTGGAAATGAAGACAGAGAGGTTTAATTATGACTGTAGGTTTTCTTTTGTGCTTTTGTTCTG
Organism: Marmota marmota marmota; assembly: GCF_001458135.2. Classification (NCBI taxonomy): domain Eukaryota; kingdom Metazoa; phylum Chordata; class Mammalia; order Rodentia; family Sciuridae; genus Marmota; species Marmota marmota. The sequence goes on along the minus strand of NW_025999990.1, from coordinate 17,770,096 downwards.
CCCTTCATATTTTTTTTTTTTAATTACTTCTTCTGTTTCTAAGGAGGAAGGGATTCTGGTTTTCCCATTCTCAAATTTATGAAGCTAGAGAGAGGCACTAGGAGGTGGAACTGGGAATATGAAAACTTGCTGCTTTATACATTTCTTGTGTGTGTTTCTTCTTTATACATTTCTTGTGTGTGTTTCTTCTCTGCACCCTGGAGTTATCACTAGCCCATGACTTTTTATGTCACTGTCTCTTTTAGGACTTTTTTTTTTTTTTTTTCACTTTAAACACAGAAAAATTATTTTTTTTTTCTGTCTTAAGGTTAAAGTCAATTTTTGACTCAAATAACACAAATATAATTCAGAAAGGAATTGATGAAAAGTTTGTTCAAGAAATGACAAATGTATATTATAGCCAAGTACACATCTCAATTCACAGTATTACTCTTTTTAAAAAAATTTTTCATTTGTTCTAACTTTTTAGATAGTGTAAATATGAATCCCAGGCCTATATTACAAATTGCCATAGAGAACTCCTCTCAACCCCACCCCTACCCGCCACACACATACCAGAGGACTAATTGAAAACACCAGCTTGTGATTAGAATTTGGGGATTGAACTTTCACTGAAGATATATCCTTTGAACAGGGGTCCTGGCCTCCTTTGAGATACTAATTTCCAACCACCTGTATTTTGAAGCCACAAAGCCTTGGATCCTACCCTCCTTAAAGTGAAATGCATCCACTTGATGATGTTGACAGTCTCCTCCAGCATCCCTCCACACTCCCTAGGTCAGAGCTGCTGCAGCATCAGTTCATGTGCACTACGAAGAGTGTCTGTGGATCCCTCTTCACATTGGAACCTTTGGGAATTTATCTTATTGTTAAGAAGGCTCAGTGAAGCAGGTAGAGGGGTGTTTATTTTATCTAATATTTGTAGGTGTTTATTATTATGAAGGAATTTGCTAAAAACAAAAGCCTCAGAGGATTCCTTGTATGTGCCTTTCCCCTACTTCTCTCCCATGCTTAGAAATGACATCTGTAGAGTCTCTAGGAAACAGGTCCCCGGCATGAAGCACCTCCAATGCTTCCAAGGCAAAGCTATCTGCCCCAAGAGTTTGCATGGTTATTGAATGCTATTGTTTTTACATATACTTTGTTTTCTACTTTATCTTTGTTTATAACAGGCCAGGAACCTACCTTGAAGTCAATATTAAATCAAATAGAAGATGAGATCATTGTAGTAAATGAACTTCTAAATAAATTTGAATTGGAAATTCAGCATCAGGAACAAACCAATACTTCACTCAAGGTACTATTTTCCTAATGAAGAAACAAAGTAAAAAGGCAACAAATACAAACTCCATAATTACCAGCTAATCTGGAAGCATTCTTTAAGTTTATAATGTTCTTAGCTTTGTAAATTATTAATGGTGTGAAGTGCTGTTTGTATTTTATGATCCTAGTATAAAGGATTCTGAGCACAGCTATTTCTTCATGCCAGTGGAATTGAACTTTACTAAAAAGAAGAAATAATTCTTGGTAGGTTTAATGTAAGCAAATGGTCCCTTGGGAGAGTGATGTGTGAAGAATACCTTCCTCAGGTGAGAAGACGTGGGTTCTCACAGTGGCTGCCTTTGGCACCCTCTGCCATACCAAGAAAGCCACTTTACCTCTTGAGATCTCAGGATCTGCATTTAAAAAATAATACTGGGTTATTTCTTAGCCTTTTTTTATTTCTGTATTTCTACATTTTTGTAAAATGTAATATAAGGGTTCTTCAGTAAAGGAAAATTTGAGCCTCACTTATATGTACATTTTGTTCTAAATAAGACTTCTAATTGACTTCAGCTAATAAAGGTGCTGTATACTTCCTAATGAAAAAATAGTCTGTACAATAATTACCTCTTGGTGTTTTTAGGGCCATTGACGTGTTCAATGGGGCTGAACAATCTGGCCTCTGGTCCCTGTCAGACTTGTGATCCTTATGTAAAGACTTTTCAGCTATAGGAATGGGTATAATCATATCTATCTATATATGTATATGTATGTATGTGTGTGTGTGCATATATATATATATATATGCCCACACACACACATACCTACACACACACACACACACACACACACACATATATATACACAAACACACACACTATTAGTCCACATGAAATTAGTGTCTATGAGCATCATTTAACTCTTCAAAAGAAAAGCTGTCATAAATTCAAAATTGAAGCAGTATCGCTATTTCAACTCTATTCTATTCAAGAACGCCCAGGATTTGTGGTAAACCTAGAGAATGTTCAAATGAGAACTGAAGGATATTTGGAATTTCTGTTTGCATTATGGTTGGGAGCCAGATAATAGGAATCTAATAGGTACAGAGTATTCTCATTAAAGTTTGCATAATGTCATTTCCTCAAATTCTAGCAGCAGTTAAAGATTTTTTAAAAATTCAGTTATGATCTAGTAGAGATATTCATTAAGCTGGAATGTATGCATGACCACATGAAATCATTCCAAGCAGCATTTCGTAGTTGTCATCTGTGTAGGCATTGTCACTTGGTACTGTCATATATGTAACACTGGGGAATGCAGGTTAAGTTAGCAAAAGCAGTTTATCAGAATGAAAAAAAGATCAGTCTTTCATCTATTTCTTAGTTGCTTCCCAAGGTTAGAGTGTTGGAAAAACTTAAACTTCAATCTTGCTTTGTAATGTAGTTATAGTGATTTTTCTCTGATGAAGTCTAGTAGGGAACAATATTATATCACTGTCCAAAAAGCTCTAGAAGCCAAAACTCTTGTTTATTATTTATTTTTTTTCCTCTGGTTTCGGGCATCAAACCTAAGGCCTCATACCTGTGCAAGCTTTGTGGTTCATCACTGAGCTATAACCACAGCCCCTAAGATTTTTTTTTTTTTTTTTTTTTTTTTTAATAAATATTGCTGTACCCAGTGATTTTTCCCCTTTCATTCTGTATCCTCAAACCTCACAATCACTGTGATTATGGTTCATAGTTTTTTTTTGTCTTTATAATATCTTATAACACACAGGAAGGAAATTAATGAGCATTTAAAAATTTTAGGAACTCTGTGAGTCTCTTGAAGAAGACTATAAAGATGTGGTACATCTCAAAGAAAATATTCCTTCCCATTTGCCTCAAGTAAACGTAACCCAGAGCTCGTAAGTATACTTATAATTATTTTTCTTGCTATCTGGACTTAAACCCATGAAAACAAATATCTCAGAACCATTTTCTGTATCATGTGCTTGTTATTTTGTTGGTTGTAATCCATTTTTTTTTTTTTTTTGTCATGTGCAGTAGAAACTATATGTCCTCCTATTTTCACCAGTTTTCTTATCCTGCATCTTTGAGGAATATTTTTCCCTACTTGAAGTGCGTTTTTGAAATAAAATATTGATGGCAGAGAACTGGAGAGATGGGAAAGGAGAAATACTAGAAGACAAAACACAGGCCCTCCCAAATTATAAAGACAGAAGATGATGGAAGATCCTACTCAAGAGTCAGGCAGTGAGAACAAGGGAAGGAAGGGCAGACAAAACCTCAGAGAAGCGTAATGGACAGTGATGGCTAAGAGACATGAGGCAGGCTTCTGAGGGGCAGGCTCCCGAGGCTCTCTACTCACTCGTTCTTTCTCTTAGAGCAGTTTCTCAGCCTCAGCCCCATTGCTGTTTTAGGCAGGTAGTTCCTTGTTGTGAGATTAGGGTATTCAGTAGCATCCCTGATTTCTACCCTCTGGATGCCAGGTGCATCCCTCCTCCATACCTAGTTGTGGCAATGATGGTCTTCAGGCATTGCCAAGTATCCTCTGCAGGCATATTCTCCCTGGACTGCTTTAGAGTAAGAATAAACTTGATAAACTTCTCTTCTGAAAAATAGCTAAAGAAACACTCAACTTAGCTCTTTCCCCCCTCCTGTTTTGCTGACCTTTCTCCCAGGAGTCCTAGTGCCTAGCTCTTCATTACCACCATTCTTATGAAACTGATGGCTTGCAGGTCACAGAGAGGTTGAAGTCCCTCTAGCCCTGGTTCTGCTTTCCAGGTCCTGCATTGTCTACCCCTTTAGAGATGCTGCTTCTGCACTGTGGTTGGTTCCTTAGCTGTTATCCCATATCTGACCCGGCTGCTTGCTTTCCCTCTGCCATTCCATAAATTACAAGTGTCTCCTGAAGCTATTTACTCTTGCTTAACTAACTCTATTGTTAACGCTCACAAATGTCCAGCTCCAGTCATGACACATCTTAGTTCTAGTGATTTCGTGGCCTACTGGGAATCTAATGAAGGAAATATTTTCTCTTCGAACTTTGCAAGTCTAGGGCAGAACTCACCAATTGTCTTATTACTCATCACCCAAACTGCTGGTCCTGTCCTCCCATCAAATAGCAGGGACTTGGCATCCTTACTTTGCCTCACTGTCTTGTAGCCATCACCGGTCCATTCTGCTTCTCTGGGGTTTTGTCTGTCCGTCCTTTTCCTTATTCTTACTGCCTGACTGTATAAGATCTTCCATCATCTTTTGACTTTATGATTCGGGAGGTCCTGTGTTTTCTCTTCCAGTATTTCTTCTTTCCCATGTCTTCTATTCTCTGCCACCAAAATTTTACTTCTAAAAAGTACTTTGAGTAGATAAAAACATTCCATGACCCAATTAAAGAAACAGAAAAGTTTTGAAATGTGTCATATATACAGAAAAGTGATTAAAGTATTACTTTTACAAATTGAAGAATAATGATACAAACATCCGTGTTCTACTAGCCAACTTAAGAAACAGAACATTACCAATACCTTAAAAATACTCCTAATGCAGACCCTCTCTCTGTCACAGAGGTACTCACTTTCCTGTCCTTGATGACAATCCTGCCCTTTCATGTGTGTTTCCACAAATAGTATATTGTTTAAACTTGGAAAACTGAAAGGCAAACAGTGAACCTTGCCACTAGGAAAAGAATTATAGTGCTGCTGATGGTTGAAGGTCTCCAGGAATGAAAGCTCTTCAGTGTCTCTGGTTGTGATCAGCATGCCTGAGAATTTTCCTGCAAGAAGAGAAGACTAGTGGACAAGGTTATGAGAGAATACTAGAGAACAGAGTCATCACCTATATCTTCAGGATTGTAGTATGTGTCAGACTTTAGACATCTGGCAGGAATATGACAGGAGAACAGGAGTTCACTGAGGGTTGAAATTCTCTGGGGGTAGGTCAAGCAGAACCTTTCTGTAGGTTGAAATGATTGTTGTTGACTGATAACACACAACAGGGCTTGCAGGAGCAATCTGGCGCTTACTTAGCATATGGTGAAGACAAGCAAGTATAGGAAAAAGTAAGGCAGTTTCTCAGTGGAGTCTCACATTAGCATTCACATTAGGATGATGATATCTTCACATTGGGCATCTTTATCTCAATAGCCCACAACAGCCATTTGGGCCTACCTGATTGCTCTCTGTCTGGTGCTCAGCTGTAGTCTTGGGGATTCCCTATGCTTGCTTCTGTGTTGGATTTTTTGTTTCCTGGTGTTTTCTTTCTTGTAGTGGTCAAGCCACTATGGCCACAGAGTTTTGTTCCTTCCCTGGCAGTTAAACAGCCTAGAAGCTACAGTCTTTCTTGAGCTACATCAGGCTTTTCATTAAATAAAGTTAGGCAGACTGAATATAGTGACCCGTGCTCATTGCTGGCAACTACAATGAGTCCATAATAGGCAACAACTGACACAAGCAACAGGGTGAATTAGAATAAATGGAGGTCTAAGATGAGTAATGTTGGCAGTTCAGAACTATGGAAGTTGGGAAGAGATGTCTAGCATATATCCTATGTAGTCTATGTTTCAGGTATGTGAGTAAATATAGCTGTATTATTGAAGAGTTGGGGACTTATTTTTTCTTTAACATTTCCTTCACTATTTAATCTTAATAGTGAAGGGATAGGAAAAATGTTGGCTATAAAATTATTATAACAGGATGAGTCATGTGTTTATTGATTATTTTCAGTTGGGAAAAATTTCCAGGATACTGCTTAATTTTGACAATTACCTGTTCATATGTACATCTCTATTTTTCAGGGTTAAAGGACCAGATCTTGACCCTGATGGACCAGTCAAAGTTGAGGAATCTGTATCCATAAAGAAGACTCCCAAAGAACAAAAAAGTATTAACAGTATTAAAGAAATGCTGTTTATAACTACTGATGAGTTCAATGGTGTTCCTGCGTAAGTTGTTTTTTTTTTTGGTACTGGGGATTGAACTCAACTACTGATCCACATTCCCAGCACTATTTTGTGTTTTATTTAGAGAGAGTCTCACTGAGTTGCTTAGCTTTTTGCTGAAGCTGGCTTTGAAGTTATGATCCTCCTGTCTCAGCCTCCCAAGCTGCTGGGATTACAGGCATGCACTACAGTGCCCAGCCCAAGATAGATTTTAATGTTTAACTTTTGAATAATCAACATACATGATTATTTAGATCATAAGGCCTGATTATATTAATTGTAATATGTGGAGTACAAATCCTAGTCTTATCTAAAATATTTTTGCATTGTGTTATGAAAAGGTAGGAAATATTTTGTTGAAAATGCTCAAAATCAGGTTTTTTTGTTTAGTTGTAAAAATCTCTTTTCATAGAAATTTAGAGATTTTGCTTATGTCTTCTCTAGGACCATTCTGTGATACAGATTTACCTAAGTATATCAGTTTTGTGGTAGTTTTAAATTGAGTATGTGTGTAGATTTGAGAATTAGAACAGAGTACATGTGTGGTTTCCATTTGTCTCTTGTACCACATCTTGTTGAGTCTGCTATATTCTAAGCACCTTGTCACTGAGGAGACACAGGAATGAATAAGATGAGATGCCTCCCCTAGAGGGAGGTTTCCTTTGCTTGTTACAGATGGCAGTAATGGGGAAGTAATTATGGAAATCCCTGCTCTTAAACTCTCCTAATTCTGGGGTTTTATGTAACTTCTAAGTTTTATATTATATTACATTTATTGTTCCTTTTATTACAGATAATATATATAGAGTTAGAAAATATTTATTGTCAGAAAATAAAACTCATTTGTAATTCTACCACTCAGAAAAGACATGGTATTTCTTTCTAGATTTTATTTTATTACACACACATAACAGGTATTTCTGATTGTTTTTACAATGTAGTTAAACTATAATTTACTTTTTTTAAATCCGGAATTTTTTCTTCATTAACTATCACTGAAAACTTGGATTTTAATAGTTGTGTAATATTTCATTACATAACCATCCTATAATTTATTTAAGGATTCCCTTTTTTAATATAAAACTTTTAATTGGGTTGTTTATTTTCTTATTGTTGAGTGAAAGTTCTTTGCATATCTTTTCTTCTCTGGTGGTCCCATTGTGCGTCTGCCATATGCCATACATTTTGTAATTGCCTCACAGTGCTTGGGTTTTCTGTTCTGTCCCTTGCCCCCACCTTCCGCAATATGGTTTGAGAAGTTTGTATTGACATATCTTCAAGTTCACTAATTCTTTGCTTAGTTGTGTCTGGTCTGCTGATGAGCCCATCAAAAACTTCTTCATTTCTGTTCCAGGGTTTTTAAATATCTAGCATTTTGTATTGATTCTGGAGTTCTCTCTATTTACTTTACCCATCTGTTCTTGTATTTTGTTCTTTTTAAATTAAAGTCCTTAGAATATTAAACAGTTATTTCAATTAGCAGTTTGATTCTTCCAGAATCTGTTATTACTGAGTCTGCTTCTGATGCTTGCTTTGTCTCTTCAGACCATGCTTTTTATCTTTTTATTATGCCTTGCAATTTTCTGTTGAGAGGTTAGGCTTAATCTCCAGCACACCTCGTTCCCCCCCCCCCCAAAAAAAAAGCAAGCTGCGTGGAGCGTACCTGGTAATAAGAACTGAGGCTTCTAGTAAGGGTTTTTGTTGCTGTGTTTAGGAGCTGGGCTGTTAATATTTGCTATAGATGTCAGAGTATTCAGTTTCTTATAGTTTCTATTGTTTGTCTTCCCTGTTGTTTTTGGATTCCCCTAGAAACTCCTTCTTGAATAGATTCTGACTTGTAGCTTGCTCAATTTTGATCCACTATTAACATTAGAGACTTGTTGGCTGGTGGTAAAGTATGGTGGTTAGGAAGCATTGTATCATCTGGTGGTTAATTCTCAGGCTTTTCGGTGGGTTTGACCAAGGGCTGACTCTGGTTTCTTAGCTAGAGGACCTAAAGTTCTGTGATCCCATAAAGCTCTGTTAGTTTCTTCTTTGGAGGAGAGAACTGCTGTAGGTATAATTCACAATAGTTATTTTTCCTTGAGCTATCTCAAAATGATTATGTTTTCCCTCATGCTGTTAAAAGAGAATTTTTCTTTGAACTGCACCATTAAAAGCTGGGAGGGGGAAGCTATCTTAGAGATAAAACTAATGAACATGGGGGGCTCCCTAAGCTGGTTCCCAGGATTTTTTAGATTTCAAACTAATTCAAAATGAACCTAAGCGATTTATCAGTTACTGTTAAAGTATTCTTGTAGTTACTAGTTCAGTGGCTTCTCTTCCCAGGAAGCTGAATTTCTCTGTATTTCCTTGTGATTTCAGTTTGGGAGCCAATGCTTTGCCCTAGAACCTCAGTTCTCTGATGGATTGAAGAAGAGTTATGGTTTTAGTTTGTTCTTGAGAAGACTGGAAAGAGGAGAGGAGTTCAAAGTTCTTTACTATCAGAGTTCTGCATCCCCTTTTTATTCCTATTAATAGTGTATAAATGAGAATACCCATCTTGTCTCAGCCTTGCTAGCATTACCTACTGTCTTAAAAATTATTGCCAGGTAGTCCCTTGAAAGATACCTGCTACAATTTTGAGACAAGTATTGAGGCTGACATTTCTCTTTAGTCTTTTTTTGTTTTGTCACTCCATCATTTCCTTTACTGACAACTTTATTTCCACAGAATCAGTTTGACACTTTAATGCTGTTCAGTTTTGCTTGTAGTTATTGCTGGTCATCACCTGAGCTACAGGGAAGAGCAAATGGCCATGAGGAGCAGTGGACAAGAAGTTCTTAGAAAATGCTGTGTGTAGGGGTGAAGGAAATTAGAACAGTGATGGTAGAGGACTCATTTTATAGGAATTCATTATTTAATGAATGAGACACAATGTTAAAAGATTATGATCAAGAAGAATGTATTTCAAATGTTTGACTTTCAATTATTAATTTAAAAGATTTAATTCTGAGAGTGGAGTTAAAGTGGAAAACATTGGCAAAGATAGGGGATGGATTCAGAGGAAATAAAGTGATAATCAAGAGGACTTGGAGGAATTCCTAAGTGCATTGTGGAGAGCGATGGTATTCGAATCGAGTTTGGAAATTGTGTTTAGAAAAAAACTGCTGCAGAAGTTTGGGAAAAAGAGGAATAATGAAAATGATTGCTTTTGGAAATATGAGCTTTCTCCTTTAAATTCCTTTATTATTTTATATTAAAGAACTTTTTTAAAAAAATATTTTTATTTGTTGTTGATGGACCTTTATTTTATGTGGTGCTGAGAATTGAATCAAGTTAGGCAAGAGCTCTACCACTGAGCCACAACCCCAGCCCAATACTAAAAAACTTTTGATTGGAAAACTGCCACCTTGAGTAGAAACTCTTTGACAGAGTTCAACATGATGAACTCACCATGGAATGCCACCCGTAAATTATTTGAGCTTATCTGTGCATCTTCACTTGGCCTTGAGCCAGGAAGATTTTGGTTTGGCATTGCAGACTATTTTGTGACCCCTCCCACTCAATGGATTGCACAATGCATGTGACCTCTGTCTTTGCTTCGCTAGGGAGACCACTCTCATAGCTGCAGAGTGGGGTGTAACCCATTGGAAAATGGACAGCCCACCTCCTACCTTATTTGGTAAAAGAACATCCAATGAAAAATCTTTGATGCTTCCCACATATAAATAAAGCAAATGGGCTTTTGTTCTCTCTTTCCAGTGTGGAAGCTCGACCCCTAAGGTTGAAGAGCCGTCCCATCCCCACTTTCTAACATTATTTCCTGTGTCCTGTGGTTTCTTTGCTGTTTTTCTGTTTCTTAACTTTATTTCAGAGCCAGCTTGTTACATGCAGAGGAATCCCGAATTTCATTGCCCACAGAGGACTCGGGCAAGAAACACAAAGCAACAGCTTGTTGAGGGGAGAATGAGGCAGATGATTGAGTCTTGGTTTTGGTGTGTCCAGAACCCTCAGAGTTGAGAGTTTCTGATTTTTATATTCTGAATCCTTGGTAACAGGACAGACAAACATGGAAGAAACAATTCTTTGAAGGACTTTGAGGTAGCCAGTAGAAAGGAGCATGGCTACAGACTGCTTTTGTGCTAAAATTCGGAAGCCTCTTATTCTTTATGTCCCCTCCCTAGCAGTTCTTCTTTGTCACTATCATCTTCTTTCCTGTGGCCTTTTTAACCTCATCTTCCCTTCCGCCCGCCCCCCACTACTGAACACATACTGTTTTCAGAAAATGATGCTACGGGTTGTATACTTTCTCAACATTGAAATTTTTCTTTGCACACATTTTTAAATGCCTAAATAAATACATCTTGTGGTTAGTTAGTTCATTTAAATTAAAATTTGCCTATTTTGAGTGTAAATATTGTATAGGTAGAGAATAGAAATTGATTAATGCATCCAGATATGAATTAGGGAAGCTAGGCACTGGTATGTTGCCACCTCAATTTAATTTTTCAGCTGTTGAGATGTGTCTGGTCTGTTTGAGAGTTGATATAAATTGTTTTTTAAAAAATATAAAGGATATTTGGGCCGAAATTGTAACTCAATGGTAGAGCACTTGCCTAGCATGTGTGAGGCATTGGGTTCAATTCTCAGCACCACATAAAAATAAATAAAATAAATGTCCATCAATAACTAAGAAAATTAGAAAAAATATATATAAAGGATATTTTGCTACAGTACAAATTTGTATTTTTCAAAGAAAGTAATTTGAAAAATATATATTTTTTTTACAGGTACATGAAATCCCGCTTGACCTATTGTCAAATCAATGATGTTATTAAAGAAATCAACAAAGCAGTAGTTAGTAAATACAAGATTGTACATCAACCAAAATCATCTATGAATTCTGTGGCCAGAAATCTCTATCATAGATTTATTAATGAAGAAACAAAGGACACTAAAGGTAAAATGATATGCATATACATGTACCTGTCAACTGTTGGGAGTCTGATTAATCATGAGCAGCAAAGCTGATTCTAGAAAATTCTAAATCTAGATGGTTAAATCTCAACCAGGGCAGTTTTCCAGCTAACAACATTTGTCATGCTGGAGACATTTTTAGTGGTAGCAGCTGGGTAAAGGGTGCTCCTGGCCTCTGGTGGATAGGAGCTAGGAGTGCTGCTCAAACACCCTACAAAGCATAGGACCGTGCCCAACATGGCTAATGCTGAGGAACACTGCTTTAGAGTCTGTTTTGAAACTATACCCAAAGTTTTGAGAATTAGAATTGTAATGATACTAGTTGGTCCTGCTTATATAGCACTTGCCCTGTGCCAGAGAATGTGCTGAAGTCTGATCCTCACACATCCCTATATCATTTTGCAGATGAGAGTTTAACTTATCCTAGGTCATCCGCTTGAATGGTAAGGCTACTCCATTCTGTTAACCACCACCATATAATGCCTCTCGATAAGTGAGTTGTTCAAGAGATACCATCAGGCAGCTGGTAATCTAATAAGCAGGGTCACCGTACTGAAATATGCAATTTTAGTAAGAATAATTAGTTTAGCAAGAATATAATTTTCTCACTTTGACTGGATAATGACAGTAACAATGACTAATGTCATTTATATTCAAACTTTAATGCCTTAAAGACTCATCTTAAAAGTTGTCTTCATAAAAGTTAGCACTAACACTTTTATTTTCAGGACAGTATTTTATAGTGGAAGCTGACATAAAGGAATTCACAACTTTGAAAGCTGACAAGAGATTTCATGTGATCCTGAATATCTTGCGACACTGCCGGAGGCTGTCAGAGGTCCGAGGGGGAGGACTTACCCGTTATGTCATAACCTGACCCTTGTAAGCTTTGGAATTAAACAGTAGAGTATAGAAGCTAGTCCTATGATTTTCTTACATATAATTTCTTTAGCTTTTCATTTTCTATTTGTTTCTTATAGAAACAAGATCTTTTTGGATAAAGTATGTATATTTTAAAGGTCACTTCTTTTCAGCAAATATTTAATCACCTACCACATAAGCCTCTCTACTAGGCACATCATGGACTAAACTTGCTCATGTCTAGTTTTGTGCTAGACCCCGTGAAACGGGTATAGATGTGATATCGCAAGAAAAAAAATCAAGAAGATGAGGTCAAGGATACCCATGTCAAATTCCATCAAAGGCATTTCAGCCTCTAGGTGACTTCCTAGAAGTGGATTTGAAGGTGGCTTATCTGATTATTGTGCTTTTCCACATGTCTTTAGGGACCAGCTCACCTAAAATGTATTCAGTATAACCCTGTCTGTAGACTTCAGCCTGTAATGAAAGTATATCAAGATAATGTGATGTCATGATGTAATAAATTTATATTTGTTATTCATCCTTGGTTTTTTGTTCGGAGCTCCTAAAACCCTTGTAATGTCCTGAGGGATAGGGATACATCTTTTGTACTTACTGGTCTTTGGCCTCAGTTCCTGACACAGAGCTCTTAAATCCCTTTGAATTTCCTTGCAACAGGAGCCTTTTGAGGGGGCTGGGGTTGTAGCTCATTGGTAGAACACTTGCATAGCAAGTGTGAGGCACTGTGTTCGATCTTCAGCACCATATAAAAATAAATAAAAGAGAGGTATTGTACCCATCTTCAACTAAAAAATATATGTTTTAAAAAAGGTGCATTTTTTTTGTTATAACAAGACAATTCTTGGTGGGCTCCTGGACAGCAGTGGATGGGGTCTGATCACAATGACTAGATGGCTGCAACTTTTAGCTCCCCAGCTATCCCCAGGAAGGGAAGAAGGGCTGGAAATAGTGTTAGTGATCAATCATGCCAACTTTATGAAGTCATAAAAATTTTTAAACTGTGGACTTCGAAGAGTTTCCAGGTAGGTAAACATATTGATGTGCCAGGAAGGTGTTGCACCCCACCTGTACAAGGACAGAAGCTTCTGTGCTTGAGGCCCTTCTGGAAGTCACTCTGTGTACCTCTTCAATTGGCTGCTTATCTGTATCCATTATAATACCCTTTATAATAAACTGGTAAGCATAACTATTTCCCTGAATTCTGTAGTCTTAGCAAATTATCAAACCTATAATGAGGGGAAGTGGGAACCCCTGATTTGTAGCTCATTGAGCAAAAGTATGGGTAACCTGGGGACCCATTAGTTGTGAGTGGTGTGTGAAATAGAGACAGTGTTGTAGGACTAAGCCCTTAACTTGTGGGGTCTCTACTAATTCTAGGTAGTTAGTGTTAGAATTGAATTGTAAGACACACAGGGTGTCCAGAGAGTTAGAGAATATGATGGAGTTATGGGTATGAAGCATCCCCCCAAAACTCCTGTGTTAATGCAGGAATAATCAGAGGTGGAATGATTAGATTATGAAAGCTGTAACCTAATCGGTCCATGCTAGTTTGAATGGACTAACTGGGTGTAACTGTAGACAGGTGGGGTATAGTAGAAGCGGGTAGGTTACTGGGGGAAGGCCCTTGAAGGGTACTTCTTCCCTGCAGGGGTTGGGAAGGTCTTTCCTAACTGCTATGAATGGTGCAATATTCCTCCATCAAGCCCTTATACCTTGATATTTTGCCTAATTTCAGGCTCAGGCCCCAGAGCTATAGAGTAGGCTGACCATGAACAACTCTGAAACTGTGAGCCAAAATAAACTTTTGTTCCTCAGTATGGTTCTTTGTCAGGTATTTTGGTCACAGCAACAAAAAGCTTCCTAACATATGGAGGGAACTCCACATGTTTGGAGTCAGAAGTATTATGTGAATGTAATATAGAAGAAAACAGTGAAGATTTTCCCTGTTGAGATAAAAATGATGGCAAGATAATGTGTGCACAGGTTGATGGGGATGATGTGAATGTGGGTAATTGGATTTTAAGAATTGAGCTCTGTTCTGCACCTGGTTAGACAGTCTGGTCTATCTGTGGCCGTGCCATCTGCTTGGCAAGCTTATCCCTGCAGCGGAGAAAAAAAATGTGTCATCTGGCCTCATGGCCTTGTTAACACCCTCACTAGTGACCACAGAGTATAGGCCCTGATTACTGATCCTTTCTCCTTAATTCACATGCAGGCAAGTTGTATTTTTATGCCTCAATTTAAATATTAATGATAGTATTATCCTTTATTTTGTTTTTAAGTCTTGCTTCATGTTTTTCTATGAATCATTTTTCCCTATGAAAAACTTTCTCTGTTTAAAATATTCCTTCCTCCACAGCTGAACAACTGTGTCAGCAAGTTTGTTTCATTTTTTACCAAATGGATACTAAGATGAATAGTTAGTCTCTATCTTATTCATTAGCACATAATTGATTTATTGTATAAATTTAGGTACATTGTTGATAAAATTATATCCCATGAAGAATAATGATGGTATCAATTTTAAAATAAGAACTAATTTCTTATTCCAACTTCATTTTCAAGCAAAACAACAGGTGGTTCTTATTTGTTTCTTGAAAATCACATTTTTAATCGAATTTTGAGAGACTTTGTAGTCCTAAGTCTGTGCCCTCAGCTCATTGCTGGCCCTTTCTTTGCTCCATCTGTTTAGGGAGCATGTCCCAGTGGGCTGGCTCTGACAGGATCTGCAGAGCCTGAGGCCACGTTTGCTCTCTCCTGTTCTCATCATGCTGTGACAGTAGGCACCCAGAAACTTCTGTAGCTTCTGTGTATGTTGGTTGTAAGATACTAGTATTTATTTGATTTACAATCCAGAGGGTGAGTGGGGATGTTATCAGACCTCCCCACTTAATTGGCTACATGACAGCCCAGTTAAACCAAGAGACAAAGTGTTAAGTCAAGGAATGCAACTTTAAGACAGAGAACACTTATCCAAAATCTATCTTGCTGGGAAGCTGATGTACGAGTAGTTTATATAGGAGGATGATGGGTGTTTGTAGACTGGTGGCCACCTTCTCTTTGCTGCTGAGGGTTCCAGGTTTATGACGAGATGATGCATGCCTGACTTTTTTTTTAGAGGGAGAGAGTACAGGGAATTTAACCCAGGGGCAATTACCACTTTCTTACATTTCCAGCCCTTTTTATTTTTTATTTTGAAACGGGGTCTTGCTAAGTTGCTTAGGGCCTTGATAAGTTGCTGAGGCTTGCCTTGAACTTGCGATCTTCCTGCCTCAGCCTCCCAAGCTGCTGGGGCACACCTGATCTTAATTGCCCAGTCACAGGATGTTTTTTAGTTCTGGACATTTTAAGAAAAACAGTGATCGTTTTTATTCACTGATTAGATTGCTTGTGCACCATTCTAGGCATGCAGTGGACAGGCTG
The DNA here is from genome assembly GCF_001458135.2 of Marmota marmota marmota. NCBI lineage: Eukaryota > Metazoa > Chordata > Mammalia > Rodentia > Sciuridae > Marmota > Marmota marmota. Next base: position 17,754,628 of record NW_025999990.1, on the reverse strand, counting down.
GAAGTAGTAGCTGGCCAGGAAAAAAATACAAGCATCCTCAACTTCAGGTAGGCACACCCAAAGTGAGAACAAGGAGTTTATTCAAGCCAAAATGGCGGTGGCCGCCTAGGAAACATACGGCCCAGACTCAGTGCTCCAAAATGACGCCCTGGCCCAGGATCTGGTTGTATAGATGAAGAAGAACAAGGAGGGGGTTACAACACGTGGGTCAGCAAGCATTGTACAGTCATTGATTTATCATTGCTCATTTATGTCATACATTCCAGTAAGGAATTGTGACAAGTGGGAAAGGCTTTTTTTATTTATTATCTTTATGGCGCCAGGGAGGTGGCAGAAATATGGCATGCCAAGTCAGAACAACCTAGGTGACTTGTTTCATGCCTCATGTTTTCCCTGGGCTAAAGAATTTTGTGGCCTCATTCTTGTGATACTTTAAATCCTTTATCATGATAAAATCTTCAGTTTGTTCTTTTATAAATTCTGTTTTTTTAAGGAAAGTTTATATATAACCACTCCCCTATTTTTTTTTTTTACCCCAGGAAACACAGGCTAGTTAGAAATGATCTTGGGAACTACCACCTCAATCCCATTCTATTCCTCCTGGGTACATTTTGTGCCCTATACCTCTCTTCATTACACTGTGTCCTGGCCTCTCTCCTAGGCAGGCTCTACTCCCAAGTCTCTCCTAGGTACATTCTGTCCCCTGGACTTCTCCTGGGTGTACTTTACACATGGCCCTGTCTTAGGTATGCCTGTCCTCCTTTATGTTAACTGAGTGTGTGGGTGTCCCTTCAGATTCTTTTGGCCTCATCTCAGTCTTGACTGGTGCTGCCCAGGCACTGGCACACCTGACAGTCTCCTCCTCCTCTGCGCGATCGTCAGGCTCTGGCTTCCTTGGCACACACTATTGGCAGCCTCTGTGGTGCCAGTCCTCAAACCCAACCCAGCTAGCTGTGGAAGTTCTGGCTTCTCCTCCTGGACTCATGAAGCAGCTGGCCACAGAGTATGGGCATTGGCTTCCCGGGCAGCTGCTTGAGGAGGCCAGTTGACAACCCAGATTTGTGAGGATACACCCATAGAAGGTACTTTCCCAGTGAGAGAGGAGATGAAGTGGCAGATAAATTCTTTGTACCTCTTGTTGAGACACTGTTCCAAAGAATAGTTTTTCTAACCTGCCTGTCCAGCGACATCCTGTGTGATTGATTGGCTATGCCGATTATGGGTCATGGAGCAGCGATGAGCTTAGGTGTGTTATCACTTTGGATTTGCTTTCCATCTTTCCCTGTCTTGGGTCTCTTTTCCCTCACTCTTGCTGCCCCAGATATGGAACCCCCAATAAATTGTTAGCCTTGCTCTGGGGACCTTTTGCCAAGATAAAGCTCACAGACCTGTAGTTTTATGTTTCCCAAACTGCATGTTTTGAGGACTAGTGTCTCAATATAGTAGGTGGTTTTTAAAAGGATTATGTGGGGGCTGGGGCTGTAGCTCAGTGGATGAGCATTTACCTAGCATGTGTGAGGCACTGGGTTTGATCCGCAGCACCACATAAAAATAAACAAATAAAATAAAGGCATGCTGTCCATCTACAGGTATAAAAAATAAATTAAAAAAGGATTCTGTGTTTATAGGAGTTTGTGATATGTACAGTTAAATTGAACAGATTTTTTTTTTCTTGCCTGCTTAGGATCTAACCTAAGGCCTTGTGCATGCAAGGCAAGTGCTCTATGCTAAACTGTGCCCCAGCCCAAGTTAAATGGATTTTATTATTGCTTAACTTCTCATGTACTTCACTATGCCCATTTGCATTATAAAGCTCTAATAGAGACAATGTGTGTGTTATTTCTTTAACTGTTTTTGAGGAATACATATTAATATCTCTGGCAGACTAATGCTCCATGAAATGCATTTTGGGACCTTGTTATAAGGCAATCTGTTTTGAAATTGTGCTCATTTTTATAAATGAAGTTCATTACCACAAGTCACTATTAGTAAATATATATATCACTTTCTGAGCAAGTATCATGTACTTTGGAATGAGAAGGCTGGTTGGAGTTTAAATCCTGGACATGCTGCTGATGAGCAGTGTGTAACCTGTGGCTAATGACTGAAGCAACAATCTGAGGTCACTAAAATGTCCTTTCTTCTAATGGCCCAAGCTGGTGAATGTGGTCTGTTCTAATTATGGATAGTTTTTAATGTAGTGATTGTAAGCTGTGCCTCATTTGTATAACTGAAGACTAACTGTAATCATTAATCAGGACTAAAACAATCACATTATTCCTTGAAAATGGTTTCTTTAAAAATTGTTCAGCAATATGGTGTGTCAAAAGGGACATGTTGGCACCAGGAAACCTGAGGTCTATTCCTAGCTCTAACGTTTAACTCTATATAATCCAAATTTGACTTGTTTTCACAAGCTCCATATCTGGCACCCTAGTCCCAAACAATGTCACCTCTCCCTGGTATTAAAACAGTAGCTTCCTAAGTGCTCTGATTTTTTCCTGGCCCTGTGACTGACTGTACTTCACATGAGTGAGTTAGATTAGATCACGCTGCTACTCTGAAGCTTCCTGCTTCTCACAGGAAAAGCCATGTCCTTACAAAGGCCCGCGAAGCCCTTCCTGGGTCCTCCTCAACCCAGGGCATCATCTCCTGTTCCCCACATTTCTGGCTGTGTTCTGGCCACTTAAGCCTCTGCTGCTTCCAGAGCAGGCCAGAGGTCACTACTGTGCAGTGGCTGTTTCTGCCTAAGGGACCTGCTCCTTCCTGCTCTGTCCCTCTGCTAAGTGCCCTCTGATCCCGTGGGCCTTCTCTGGCCACCCCTTATTAAATATCACATTTCCCTTATGCACTCCTTGCTTTTTCCCTTCTCTGCTTAATTTTTATCACAGCCCTTACATGTGTCTGATGGTTCTGATATTTTACTTTTTTTTTTTTTTTGTCTTTCTCCTTCCACTAGAATATAAACCATATAAACAAGGAATTTTATCTGATAAGTTCACTGCTGTGCCTCAGCCTCTCTAGCTGGGCTCTGCAGTAGAGGGCGCTGAATAAATATTTATTGAATGTACATTAACTGAAACATTTGGTGATCATCGTCAGGTGACTTCACCTTTCCTTGCCTGTTTCTTCCTGTATGTACTGAGATGGTTGTACAAAAGTTTGTCTAAGGACCTGTAGTTTTGATATTCTACAGTTCTAATATTCCTAGTTTCTTCTGGGAAATACATTCATTTGAAATTAAAGGATATCCTTCTGTTTGACTGGGTCATAAAAAATGTTTAAAAATTCTGATAATTACATGAAATCTCATCTTTTAAGCAAATAATCTATAAATTATTAAGCTTCAAGAAATACTGAAATTCTGTTATTAATTACATAATTAAAAGTAAGGAACTTCACTGATAAGGGCCTTTCTATAAATTTCTTTTCAGCCAATATCTTTAGTTTTCTAATTTATTTTGCTTATCAGATGTGATTTCAGGATTATTGTGAAATCACTGCAGTTGCTTTTATGAAATATCTCATCTAATAAACAACTGGCATTGTTCCATAACTATGTAAGTAGCAAAAAGAGTTACTTAAGATATTAAGGGCTCTTCCTGGTATATTTTAAACAGACTGGAGCCAAGACTGTATATATGATTAGAAAGTAGAAATGTAATATAATACAGTATCAATTTACTGTTAAAGTTAGGTACTCAAGGAGCATACAAAAGAAGTATTTCTGAGAAATTATAGTATCACTACCAAGTTGTACTTCAAATTCTTTACTTGGAGTAGTCTGCCCTGTTTCATTGCAAAGCAGTAAACTAGGTAGCTATGAGTAACATAATTTTTTAGTAATTGAGATAAAATATACAGTAAATGCACAGATCTTAAGGAGATAGGTCATTGCATATGAACCCGTTTAATCCACATGCCTATCATTTTTTTTTCTCTTAGACTTTTCATTTTGAGAATAATTATAAATTAACACAGAGCTATAAGAAATAACAGAGAGAACTTTAACTTTACCCAGTTTTCCCTCCTGGTAACATCTTCCAAAACCATAGCACAATGTCACATCCGGATACTGACACTGAGACAGCTAGATACAGAACATTTCCTGTACATAAGGCCCCTCCTCTGCCCTTTTGTAGCTATACCCACCTCCCACCACCATCCCCTCCTTAATCCCTGGCAACCATTCATCTGTTTTCCATTGTCATTTTGTCATTTCAAGAGTGTTATTTATAAGGCCCAGCTATAATCCCAGGTACTGAGGCTGAGCCAGGAGGATTCTAAGTTCAAGGCCAGCCTCTGAAGTTTAGTCAAACTCGTCTCAAAATTTTAAAAAGGGCTAGGATGTAGCTCAGTGGTAAAGCACCACTGAGTTCAATCCACAGCACTGCGGGGGCTGGGGTGGGGGGTGGTTATAAGCAGAATGATAGGTATGAAGCCTCGGAGACTGGCTCTTTTCTCTCAGCATACTTTTCTGGAGATTCACCAGGTGTATCATTCCCATCAACACTTTGTTCCTTATTGTTGAACAATGTTCCATGGTGTCCCAGGTCATTTGATTATTCCTCTTTGATTGTATCCAGTTTGTGGCTATCACGAATGAAGCTATTTACAGTCAACATTCAAGTACAGGTTTTTTTTTTTCCGTGTGTGTGTGTGTGTGTGTACATGGATCTTATCTGGGTGTACAGTTCTCAGGAGTGCTATTGTTGGGTCCTCTGGTAATTGCATGTTTAGTTGTTGGGTTTGTTTTCTTTCTTTTTTATTTTAATTGCCAAAGTATATTCCAGAGTGATACTGTTTTTTCCCTCTGAGTACTCTCTTCACTGCATTCCACAAATGTTGATAAGTTGTATTTTTATTTTCTTTCCTTCAAAATAACTTTAAATTTCTCTTGACTCTTTATCTTTGTGTTTAGAAGGTTTTTTTTCCATTTTAATTTATTCTTTTTAATTATACATGACAGTAAAGTATATTGTGAAATATTTATACAAGCATGCAGCACATTGTATTCTAATTAGATCCCAGTCTTGTGGTTGTACTTGATGTGGAGATTAACTATGTGTGTGGGGAGCCATTCCTGAAAAACATAGGAGGATCTTCTCTCAGCATGAAGCTAGGAAGATTTTAGGTTTAACCTTGGGAACTATCCCTGCTTTCCCAGGAAATAGATTGCCCAGAGCACATGACCTTCATCTTCTCTCTGGTAGGAAGATCTCTTATGGTTGCTCGGAGATAGGGGGAACTGGAATGTCCACCTTTAACCTTTTTTGGAGAAGAACATTCTATGGAAGGTCTTTGATGTCCCCTGATAAGTAAAGCTGGTGCAGGCTCCATTTTGCCATTAGTATAGAAGCTCGATCCGTTAGATCAGCTTGCCCCCGCTTTTGAAAATATTTTCTGTGTCCTGTGGTTTTCTCATTCTATTTTTCCTAGCTTTTATTTCTCAGCCAGCCCATTCCACCGAGGGGAACCCCATTCCCACCCTCTGTGTGGGACGCAGGTGAGAATGTTGTATTTGTATAATACACACATACACACACAGGAAACTTACGTCTAGAAGTTTTTTTAGGAAAGTTAAGTCTAGAAGTTCTTTTTTAAATATAACTTTATTTCATTTGTTTATTTTTTTTATGTGGGGCTGAGAATCAACCCAGTGCCTCACATGTTCAAGGTAAGTGCTCTACCACTGAGCCACAAACCCAGCCCATAGAAGTTTTTAATCTCCAAATATTTGGGATTTTTTTCCAGCTATCTTTTTTATATTGATTTTTAGTTTAATTCCATGTTGATCTGAAGGCATGTTTTATATGATTTCTGTTTTATTTGTTAAGGTATGATTTATGGCCTTGAATGTGATTTCTCTTGGTAAATATTCCATGTGAACTTGAGAAGTGTTTGTATTCTGATGTTGTTGGATGAAGCATTCTGTATGTGTCAATTAAATCCAGTTGATTGATGATGCTGTTCCACTCAACTCTATACTGATTTTTCTGCCTGCTCTATCTGCCGATTACTGATAGACGAATGTTGAAGTCTATAACTAGAATAGTGGATTTGTCTACTTCTGCAGTTCTATCAGTTTTGCTTCATGTATTTTGATGTTGTTATTTCGTACATCACATTAAGGATTGTTAAGTCTTCTTGGAACATTGACTTTTTTGTCATTAAGGTCTCCTGTGCCCCTGATAATTTTCCTTGTTCTGAAGTTGGCTTTGTCTAAAATTTATATAGCTACTCCAGCTTTTTTATTTTTTTGGAGAAAATTATTCTTTATTGAGAAATAACACTGACAGACTTTAAAGGCATTCACACTCCCAGAATACAGAGTGTTTAATACACTTTTTCAAACCTGTATGCATTTCAAACAAAGCATTTTTTTTATAAATCAAATTTGATAACCTGACTAAAAATATTTTTCATCTTTATTTAAGGTGCTTCACATTTAAAGTAGGGGCCATGAGGTGCGCAGGAGCAAAGGACAGAGGGTACCTAGGACTGAGCAGCAGTCGCAGCAACAGCTGCCAGGGCTTCAGTGCTGGGAAGGAAAGCCCTGCACAAGACGGCTGCCTTCCACTTTCTGTCACTAGCGTTAGCAGGGTATATGTGTCTTTTGCCATCTCTCTGATTTTATTCTGTCTTTATATTTAAAATGCATTTTTTATAGGCAATGTATAGTGGAGCCTTGCCTTTATTTAACCTACTTTGACTTATGATTGGTATATTGACAATTCATATTTGGATGATTAGCTACCATATTCATTATTTTTTCCTATTTGTTATATTTGTTCATTTCTTTTTTGAAAAATCTTCGTGCCTTTCTGTGACTTCTCTGGTTTTATGTGAGCATTTTCTCTGATTCCATTTTCTCTTTTTTCTTAGCAGATAAATTATACTTCTTTAAATTTTTTTCATGTGGTTTCCCTAGAATCCTATATACAATTGCCATTAATCTAAGTCCACTTAAAAAAAAATTGAGTGTATTATGCTGAAGGTTTTTGAGTATATTATGTAAAGGTTTTTCATATTTATTCTGCTTAGTGTTCTCTGAGATTCTTTGATCTGTTGTTTAGTATCTGTCATTAATTTTGGAAATTTCCTGGTCATTATCATTTCAAATATTCATTTTATTTTTTTTCCTTCTGGTATAGCCATTTACATATATGTTTCCCATCTGTTTGTTCATTAGTCCTGCAACCCAGGTCTTTCTGGTGTTTTTAATGAAAAGCCAAAAATATTTGGTAAGATCCTCTAACTTAGCAAAGTTCCATATTCCAACTTTGTCTCTGCTATAGTGGGCAACAGCTGCTGTCTATTACCAACACTTATAGTCTTCCAGCTGGTTGTTCCTTGTGTGCTCCTTGAAGACCCCTCCATCCCCTGTGCCCAGCAAGTATCTGAGTGGAATGTATGAAGAGATTTTGGGACTTCTTCTTTTTGGCTCCTTTTCATCTAGGACTTTGCCTCATTTCTCATTTCCAGCCACTCCAACACTCCCAGAGCCCTTCCTCTGATATCTCACACACCAGTAGTACTACAGCTTGCTTCCTGTTTTTTTAGTTGCCAGGCATACAGACTGGGGAATGCCCTCAGTGAAGACCTGTCTAAATGTGGAACTTTTTATTTATTTATTTATTTTTAGTACCAAGGATGGAACCTAGGGTGCTTAACAATTGAGCCACATTCCCAGTGCCCCCACTTTTAATATTTATTTTTTAGTTATAGTTGGACACAATACCTTTATTTATTTATTTATGATCCTGAGTATTGAACCCAGGGCCTCACACATGCTAGGTGAGTGCTCTACCTCTGAGCCACCACCCCAACCCCCACCCCAGCCCTTTTTTTTAAATTGATTTTTTAAAATAAATGATAGCGGAATGGATTACAATTCATATTACACATATAAATCACAATTTTTCATATCTCTGGTTATATATAAAGTATATTTACACCAATTTGTGTCTTCATGCATGTATTTCAGATAATGAAGTCCATCATATTCCAATACCCCCTGTCCCCTCTCTTCCCTTCTACCCCTCTGCCCTATCTAGAGTTCGTCTATTCCTCCCGTGCCCCCCCTCCCTACCCCACTATGAATCAGTCTCCTTATATCTGAGAAAACATTTGGCATTTGTTTTTTTGGGATTGGCTAACTTCACTTAGCATTATCTTCTCCAACTCCATCCATTTACCTGCAAATGCCATGATTTTATTATCTTATTGCTGAGTAATATTCCATTGTGTATATATGCCACATTTTTTATCCATTCATCTACTGAAGGGCATCTAGGTTGGTTCCACAGTTTAGCTATTGTGCACCCAGCCCTTTTTTATCTTTTATTTAGACAGGGTCTCACTAAGTTGCTAAGGGCCTCGATAAGTTGCTGAGGCTGGCTTTGAACTTGCAATCCTTCTGTCTCAGGCTCCTGGGCTGCTGGGATTACAGGCATGTGCCACTGCACTTGGATACATGTGGATCTTAACCCTGTGAACTCCTTTGTTTCAGGGAACATGTCTCTTCCAGTTCTGCTTCCTTTGGGTCATTTTACAGTCTTCAAATAGTTGGCTTTTTAATGTTTTGCATGGAATTTATAAATGTCATCTGTGGGAGATTAGTCCATTTTAAGCTACTCTTAAATCTAGAGACTGATTTAGGAAGCTATCTCTTGACCTTTTTGAAGAGAGCAGCAGGACATGCCTTTAATATATAGACATTAGCCTTATCTCCCTTGGTGGCTGGTAATCAAAAATGTCATGTACCTGCTATGTGCTTTTGTTCATTAGTATTTTCCTACCAAGTGGAGAGAAATGAGAATCATAAATCTGTTTGAATATTTAATTTTGGACGTGGGATTTTCTTCAAGCAGGACAGATATATAACTATACTTGATTTTGGCCTGTTGCCACAGCTTGGAAGAATATTTACTTAGGTATTAATTATACCTAAGTAAATTTAAATATATACTTTTATTCTCCAAGCTAATAATTGAGATATACCTTAGACAGCTGTCTTTTCTCTGGCCCTTTGTGTTATCAGAAACAGCTTTTGGTATTAGTAAGCTGGAAATAAATGACTCACTTCTGGTAATCACTTCCAACTTAGAGATATGATAAATCATAGCAATCGTTTGTTTTCCTGAATTGGAACACCCAAGCCTCTGCTGTTCCACGTGGGCAGGGCATGGAGGTGGGTGGTTCTCTTCTATTCTGAGGTCTCCTTGGAGGTGGAGTTGGATTCAGGGATGTATAGTGACAAATACCTGTGCCATTTATAAGTGTGAGCTGATTTCTCTGCTTGGGGGAGGAGTGAGAAGGACATTTGCTCCTTCTGCCTCTTTGACTCCCTCTGAGTAAGACTCCTGACATTTGATAGGATTTGGAGCAGCCCAGCCATGTAAACAGGCTAATTTCCGGGTTTTGGAATCTGTGTTGTCCTTTTGAGATTTGGTCAGCGGCAGTGTTTGAACCTATAGTCTGGGAATTCCTTTGTCCCATGAGATTTGTTGCCGTGTATCTCTGAGGCACAAGTTCTAAGTCCACTTTTAAATAACATTATACCAGTTCACAGGTAGTACAATGTTTTAAAACAATCTTTTTTTTAAAAAAAATATTTCTTTCAACAAACAAAATATTGAACTTGAAGAACCTTGGTGGGACATAATGTCTAATTGTATGACTTTAAATGTTATGTCATGTTGAAAGATGTCCTCTAGGTGGCGATGATTTCAGATGATGAGATGTCTGTCCCCTGCTGAAAGGAATCCTGTGGGTTATTTCTAAGTATTGAAACCTACTGTCCCAGTTTTCTTAGCTACTAATTTCTCTTCCTTATCTGGATGAACCTCCTACTTTGCCCATTTCTGAGGCATCTTTCCTTTCTACCCTTTGGCTCATCCTCGGTTGCTAAGCCCAACCCTGCCCTCAGCTTGTCCTAGATACGAGTGGTCTGCACATCCTCCTGAGATGTGCTCCCTGGTGCCCCTGCAGCCAGTGTGAAGACCAAGGAGAAACTTTCACACAGTGCTTTCCCAACGTGCCCCCTACCCCTTCTCCAGGACACAAGATAGATACGTTTAAATATTTAACAAATATTTATTGAGTATCTTCCTTGGCAAAGGCACTATATTAGGGGTGGAGGGTCAGTGACATCTAGAAACATGAGCTTTTGTTTCCCTGAAGCTTATATTTTGGGAGGAATTAATTATACCCAAGTAAATTTAAAAAATGGCAGAGTGGGCTGGGCTTGTAGCTCAGTGGTAGAGCACTTGCCTAGCATATGTGAGGCACTGGGTTGGCTCTTCGGCACCACATAAAAAAATTAAATAAATAAAATAAAGGTGTTGCATCCATCTACAACTTAAATTTTTTTTTAAATGGTAGAGTGATAAATACTTGGATGTGGATGCACAGGCTATTATACGGATGCACAGAAGCACCTAACATAAATATATAGGGACCAGCGATATCTTCCTGGGAGAAGCCAGAGGCCTGGGGTGGTGAGGAGGAGAGAGGATCCAAGCAGAAAGAGCAGTCTGCCATTCCCATGAAGGACAAATGCCCCAAAGAAAATCCAGCTATGTTCTATACCCAGCTTTTCCTTTCTTGTCATGTAGAATGCAAAGTGAGCAATAAAATCATAGGGATAAATATGAATCTTGTCTAATTTTTAAAAAGATAAATCATAAATTATTTGCAAATTGTCTATTAATTAAGAGTCCAGGTGTGACTCATAGAAATGCACTTCCAAAAGAGTTGAATATACCAGATGTGGTGCCTTGCACATAGCAATTAATAAAGGAAACTAGCAAAGCCATTTAAAGATGTATCACCTCCCTGAAGGTAATCATCATTAAAATGCATAATTCCATTTTTTTCTTTCCAAGTATGTATGTATTGTTAGATTGCAAAAGGCTCTTTTTGTAAATATATCCAGCTCTTTATGTAATACATCTTTTTATTTAATACAGGCATTCATCACTGCACCAGCTCCTTTAAAATTTTTAAGGAAAAAAAGGCAGGCATGGGTGGTTCATGCCTGTAATCCCAGCTTCTCAGGAGACTAAGTCAGGAGGATCACAAGTTCAAGGCCAGCCTCAGCAACTTAGAGAAACTCTGTCTCAAAATAAGAAATGACTGAGGAGGTAGCTCAGTGGTGGAGAACCCCTGGGTTCAATCCTCATACTGTAAAAAACCAAAAAACCAATAAATATAAAATTAATAAAAATTTTATTTAAAAAAACCAAGTATTTTTATTTTATTGTTGGCTATCTGATTTTGAATTTCTTAATCTCTAGTACTTCAAGCTAATAGAGATTAGGTTACCTTGACATCCTTAGTAGTTAGCTCAAAGATAATGCCTTGCGCTAGAGATTCTTTGTCATCTGGAAACATCTTTAAGAAGCCATGTTATACAGACATACTTGATTTGAGGAAAGTGATATGTCTTTCTGAATTCCACCTGGGCCCATAGTTTTTCTTGCCAGAGTTAATAGTACTGTTTGGGCATTATATCCAGCTTAGAACACATCAGTTGTGCATTGGCCCCTGCTTGCCTCTCTGGCCTCCTTTCCCAGGGCTCCTTACTCTCTCTCTCTCTCTCTCTCTTCTGGTCATGTTGAGCCTCACCTGTATTCAGAACTCAGGTTCAAGGCTGCCCCTCATCTCCTGAAAGCTGGGCTGGTTAGCAGTGATCTGTGGCCCTAGAGAACATCTTCCTGGCACTTTTCTCATTGTTGCCATTGCTCCAGAATGCCAGGGTCAAAGGCGTAGGCAGCAGAGGATTCATCCTGAGGACAAAGTAGGAGGTAGGACCAAGTGTGAGCTATCCAAGTCCCCAGAACATGCTCCATCGTCCCACCAGACCTCAAAAATAAAATTATGTAGTATTTCAAGATGGTGCCCAGAGAACATTAAACCTGAGGAGAATGAGCCTCTCAGGAGGAGGAAGGGTCTGTGAGACAGCACTGGTCCCATCCATGAAGCTGGCCCTATGTTTATTAACCCATTTAATCCTTCCAGTAATCCCCTTGTACAGATGTGAAAACATACCAAAAGTAAGTAGCCATGCATTCCAGTTCTAATAAATGGCAGGGCTGGGCCTTGAACTTGGATAGTCCCCCCAGTAGGTTGTTTTCACACTTTTGCTGGCTCATCTCTGCCTATGTTATGTGTGAGAACACCAGAATTCATTCTCTATGAGGTTGGAATTATAGAGAAGGCAGCCATTTCCCATGCTTCTCCCCCATATGGAGCTGGTCAGGTGATGAGTCAGGTCTCTGCTGAGGACTGATGGTTTCTTAACATTTGATCATGTTCATAAAAATGGCCTCTCGTGTAGCATTGTCTTCATCATCAAAAAATGTGTGTATATGTGTATGTAAAAAATATGATATGTATTTATATATGTGTAACATGTTTTAAAAATATTAACGTGGTTTTTAAAAAATTAGATCTGTATTGCCCTCCAGTGTTCATGAAAGTTTTAAAAGGGCAGTCCTTAGCAGTAGCCATTAAGTGCCAACCTAAAAACATCAACCACACTGCTGTTACTTATTGCTGAGGTGCAAACACACGTCCACAGTGGCCAGGTAGGTGATGTCACAGTGAAGTAGGCTGGGACAACTTGGAGATTGTTCAACACCCCCACCCACCTAAAGCGGGGAGGCCTCCATTACATTCCAACTCATGGCTGCCCTGGGAGAATGGAACGCAGTTGTTAAAGAAGAGCTCCAGACCCAGGAATGGATTTTTGTTTTTCTGATGGTGGGAATTGAACCCAGGGGTGCTTTACCACTGAGCTACATCCCCAGCCCTTTTTATTTTGAGAGAGGGTCTTGATAAATTGCCAAGGCTAGCCTCAAATTTGCCATCCTCCTGCCTCAGCCTCCTGAGTTGCTGGGTTAACAAGCATCTCTCAGGATGCCTGGTTCTCAGACCCAGATATTTATGTCAAAGTGTCCAATGTTTAAATGCAGGCAGTGAACTAATCCCCCTCCCCATCTTCGTGTGATCCGTTCACATTTCTGTGGGGTAGATTTGGGTTGCAAATCCAGCCACTTGCTTACTTATAACCTTTGATTGCCACCTGCGTCCAATGGACAATGTGCTAATGACTTCACTGACAGTGCCCAAATTTGACCTGGAAAACAACCCTATGACAGGTGAGCCTCTTTTTATAAATGAAGTAAATAGGCAGAGAGAAGATACATTTATTTCCTGAGGCTACATGGCTGGTTAAATCCAGAGCTGGGCTTTGAACCCCTCCCTGATAACTCCAATGCCCGTGATTTTAACTCCTGCACTTACTGCCCTCCATGTGGTGTATAAGAATCATTCCATTAAGGGATATGTGTTGAGATCCTATGTCAGAAACTATTCTAGTTAGTAAAAATACTGCCGGTGGTGTGTCACTTGAGGAAAGAGAGGAGGAAAGTTACATGAGTCCTTGGGTGGCATGGGGGAGAACAAGGAGACCGAAGGGGACAGCAACTGCCCAGGTCTTCAGGGGATGAGCATTTGGTGGATTCCAGGAGCAGCCGGGAGGCCATTGTGGGTGGAGTGAACCAAAAGACAATGAGAGAGGAAAGTGGGCCTGGAGAGCCAGGGCAAGGGCCATGGATTTCATTCTGAGTGTGATGGGAAACCCTGTGAGAGGCTTTGGCAAAGGAATTATAAGAAGAGTCAAGAATAAAATATCCTCCCAAGATACCAGCTGACCTTTAACTTACAAAGTGTTCTCTGATCGTGTGTGCTCTCGGGTGGGACCCCTCTTTCAGCTGATAAAGATCTTAGTTTGCTCAAAGTAACATATCCTCCATCCTTCTGCTTCTGCATGTGTGTGGCTCCCTCACCTGCACGTGCCCAACCAGGCCTCATCCATTCCCCCCACAGAACTATTTATTCTTCCTACTAATCTCAGCCCAGATGCCAAGTCAATTTGAGCTGTTCTTAGTTTCCTGGCTAGAGTTAGCAAATTCTTTGCTCTGATCTTTTGTCCAATAACTATCAAATTAAATTGAATTACTCTTTTCTCAAATTTTAAAAATATTTTATACAACTTTAAAAATTCAAAAATGCAACATATGATATGTGAAAAAGTCAAATGACCTGCCCATAATTCCATAATAATATTGTCCCCCAGAGGCAACCACACTCTGTCCTATTGTCTTCTAATCTTTTTACTATCTGCACATTATATACTTTGTTCTACTGATTTTTTTCTACTTTAACATTATGCCATAAACATTTTCCTGTTGTTGCAAATTTGTTTATTATGGAAACTTTAAAACACATATAAAGTATAGAGAATGGCATCATCAGTTCCCATCACCAAATTTCAAAAATTAACAATTCATGGCCATCCTTGTTTTCTTTATACCCTCAGCCCTTTCACCCAGGATTATATTGAGGCAGATTTTGATATATCATTCAATTGTTAATTTTCCAGTATGTATGTCTGAAGCAGTGGTTCTCAGTGAGGGGCCACGTGCCTCCCAGGAGATGTAAGGCAATGTTTGGAGAGGGGAGGTTGCCACTGAGTGTACAGGACGAAGGAGGCTACAGTAAACAGGACAGTCCCCCACAGGCAAGAATTATCATGCCCAAATATCAATAGTGTTGAGATTGAGAAATACTTCTCTAAAAGATAAGGCTTCTATTCAAAAACCTCTTATTGTGGTATTACATACATAACAGAAAATGCACAGGTCAGAAGTAAACAACAACTCAATTAGCATCTGTAAGCTAACTGTACACATCCAGATCAAGATACAGAATACTGTAGCATCCCAGAGATCCCTCCCTGCCCCAAGGTAACCACCCTGATGGCACTCAAATACTGTGCAGTACATGATTAACTCAGCGGGTCTGGGTGATCCAAACCCTGTATTCTCCAAAGGAAGGTTTGGCCCTTCTCCATCTCCCAGGAGATAACCTGTAAGTTCTTGGAATAGCCTGCCTGACACCCATGTCTTTATACCTAGGGCACTGGCCAGCACTAGATGGTTTATACTAACACTGTGATTTATGGTGGGGGTTTTAGAGAGCATGGCATCAGCTTGACTTTAGCCTTTAGGTCAGGTCTCTTGACCTGGGATGCTGAGGCAGGAGTATCAATTGAGTATCACTTGAGTACAGAGGTTCAAGGCTGGGCTGGGCAACACGGCAGAACCCCATCTTAAAAAGAAAATAAAGGAAAGATGGAAGGAAGAAAAAACAAGATACCTGTCACAAAGCAGGTCATCGCCTTGCAGAGCAGCAGCTGGAGGGGACACAGGTCTCTCTGTTATTTACTTTTTTCCTGAAGTCATGATTCTGACTGATGACAATTTTATCTAACAATCTACACTTGACTCAACAAAATTCCATTTTCACTTTAAGTATTTAGAGAGTTCCCATTCTACCTATAATTTTTCAAATGAAAAAGAAAGTGATTTGGAGCTAGCCAGTGATATAACTGACTAGGATTCAAGTTTATCAACTCAGAGTCCACGTACTCTCCTGTTCTAAATGCTCCACACACCCTCCCTCCAGAAGAGAGAAAAGTGTGTGTGTGTTCCTGGAAGCAAGGCTGATTAAATTGCTGTTTTGGGTCATAGTTCAATGAGATCCTGTTTTGGCCTACAGCAGCAAATAAATATTGCTGATGAAATGGATATAAAAAGGCAAGGCCCAGACACCTCATAAAATTTCAGTACACCATCATAGAGAAGCTGAAACTCAACAATTTTGTGATGCCGTCCTTGGGGCAGGCCTTCATCTATTGCTGGAGCTCCCCTGGACAGCAGGATCCTGATTATCTGGGATAAAGACACTGAGTTAGTTTAGGATAGCTTTATCTTAGTACTGCTATAATATTCTTTACTGCACAAATGACTTCCTTTTATGATATTCTCCTCCTGCACTGGTAGGAAGAATAATTTACAGAGTGTTATGTGTCTGGGTTTTGTGATGGAAAAATGGGTGACTGCTCTGGTTTCTGTGGGTGAGGGAGAAAAGGCTTTGGGAGCTTCTTGCTCCGGCCAGCTAGCTAGATTCCTTGCCGAGCAGTTTTCTAGTCTAATTAGGATGAGTTACATAAAATGCAGTTTGGACTGGGTTGCTTTCTTGCAAAGGTAACAGACTTTCTGCCTCTAAGCCTTTAGAATGGAAAACTAGAAATGAGCCAATTAAAAAAAATGCTTTTACCATTTTTGAAATAACAAAAAATTAAGTGAATGATTCTCAGCTATTATTCTGAATGGATGGGCTGGGGGTATAGCTCAGTTGGTAGAGTGCTTGCCTCACAAGCACAAGGCCCTGGGTTCCATCCTCAGCATCACAAAAAATAAAAAATAAAAAGAATCCTCTGAATGGAAAGTGCCTCCTCTGATGCCTTTGATGACTGAGAATGCTCTTAACTGGTGGCTTTGTGTTCGGTCAGGCCCAAAGTGAATAATAAAGTAGCTAAGGGCCTTGGCGTGGTCCCTGACATTTAAACAGAACTTGCAGGTGCGGGGGACTCTAAAGGAACAATAGTGCTCAGCCATGCATCTTGCTTCTTGTTGAAGAAATGCCATAGCAACATCTCTGTAAAGTCTGTGTGGGCGGATGGGCCCGAGCCAACATCCAAGTTCATGCCATGTGTGTTCATGCTTTTCACATGGATCACCCTCGCTCATAAATCCTCATGGACTTCTATATATTTAGTCGCATATCCTTGCATCAGCCACCCCAAAGCAGCTTCTAACCGATACTTCCAGCTAAAAACAAGGAGTGAAACCGAGTAAATTTATCAGTGAGGGGGCAAGAGTCGGCACACAAGCCTAAGCTACCCAAGTGACGCTAAGAACAAAAAGGTACTTCTTGGCTTCGAGAGCACTCCAGACACGTAACCTATGTGGAGGTAGCAAGAACAGCAATAGTGTCACCTGCCAGAACTTGAGACAGATTTGGATTCTTTCTGTAGGTAGAACAAAACTCTGTAGTCCTTACAACTTAGTGATTCAGTTTCAATAACAGAAGATTCAAAGTAGTGTAAAAGTTTTCACAATTTAGTGGCTTCAGTATGTGCCGTTGACTCTTTTTTGAGGATTTATACAATATCCTTGACCTGTTTAACTGAAGACCAAAAGTAGGTTAGAGACAAGTTGTGGGAATGACAAAAACCCAGAAACCGTGAAGTCTGTTCACAAAAATGCTCACTTTCCTTGGATAATTGGAGAAACGATTTTGTCCCTCCCTTTCATATACTCATCCAACAAATGTTTACCATATCGCTACGCTCTGGGCATAGGACTAATCCCAGGAAATAGAATGTTGAGCAAAATGGATATGGCCCTTGCTCTTAGGGAGCTTATATACTAGAGGGAATATCTACATCAACCAGAGAACACACAAAGGTGATAAGAAATGGGGAAAAGGTAAATGATACCATGAAAATACTTAATGGCAGATGAGAGAAGTCTCCCTTAGAAAGTACAACTGAGCCAGGCACAATGGCATATGCCTGTAATGTCAGTGAATTTGGAGGCTAATGCAAGAGAATTGCAAGTTTGAGGCCAGCCTCAGCAACTTAGTGAGTCTCTGTCTGGAAATATAAAATAATAAAGAAATACATAAGTCAGTGGTAAAGTGCCCCTGGTTCAAGCTCTAGTAGAAGAGGAGGAGGAGGAGCAGGAAGAGGAGGAGGAAGAGAAAGGAACAAATGAACCATTAAGCTGAGACCCTAAGAATGAATAAGAAATAACTAAAAGAAGTGAGATGACAGCATGTTCCAGGCAGGTGGAAGAAAGGACATGTGCAAAGACCCTGAGGTAGAAAGAACTGTGACTTAACTGAGAGAATTAATATTGGCCAATGTGTTGCTCTGGGTTCTTAATTGGAAACAACAAAAACTAGACTATTTTTTGCTGAAAAGGAATGTATTAAGAGATTGGAAGCTCACAGGATATCCTAGAGTACTGGAGAAGCAAGTCCAGTGATCACTTCCAAACAATTATATGGACTGTGTGTGCCATGAAGTTACCACTGACACTAGTATTGCTGGTGCCCATCGGTCCTGGACACTGAACATCGGTCAACCACTGGAAGCCACACAGGTACTGTGGCCACCATGCTGGTAAGAGTAAACTCCTGGCTTCTTTGTCATTAGTTGCTGAGTCAGTACCTGCCCAGATGTGTCCAGCTGGAAGACCTAGTTTCCATGTCTATACCCTTGCCACAGGCAGATTTGGAAAGCAAAGTGGACAATGAGAAACATGGCTTCATATTGTGCCTATCAGGAGGAATCCCCCTTCTGTGTGACCCATCGTATCACTCCATTGGGACCTACAAAGAAAGCACCATGTCCTGAAAACTCAGACCCTCTAGGAAACTACCCTTAACAGGTGAAGGCCAGTGGATGTGTGAGCCTCCTCACGACATATGACATTTAGTCGTGCCGCTTACGGACTCCAATATACTACACAGCCTTTCTTATCCAAAGTTGAGGATGGAAAATATTTAGGGGGGCCACTGTCTACACTGACCATGTACAGTCTTTTTTCCTTGTCATTATTCCCTGAACAACACAGTATAACCATGTTTTCCACAGCATTTACATTGTATTAGGGATTATAAGTAATCTAAAGATAACTTAAAGTATAGAGGAGGGTGTGCATAGAGTATAAACAAACACTACACTATTTTATTTGAAGGACTTGAGCATCTGAGGATTTGGGGTTCTATGGGGAATCCTGGAACTAATCCCCTGTGGATACTGAGGGATGGTTTTACAGTAGTTATCTATCACAATATAACAAACTACCTTAAAACATAACATCCGAAACAGCAAACGTTTGCTGGGCACCTTGATACCCACTTATATTCCCAGCTGCTCAGGAAAGTGAGGCAGGAGGATCAAAGATTCAAGGTCATCCAAGGCAACATGGTGAGACACTATTTAAAAATAAAATAGAAAGTGTTGGGGGTATAACTTAATGTAGATTGTTTGCCTAGCATATGTTAGGTTCTGGGTTCAATCCCCAGTAACATGCATACAACCTTTTATATTGTATAGTTTTTGAGAGACAGGAAACTTGGAATCTCATAGCTGGGTGGTTGTGGCTCAGGGTTTCACACAGAGCTGTAATCAGTGAGTCTGGTGGGGCTTGGTGGACGTGGAGGGGCTGGTGGAGGATCCACTTCCAAGATAGTCTACTCAATGGCTCTTGGCAGGAGGCCTCAATTCTTCCTTGGCTATGGGCCTCTCCATGGGTGGTTAGAGCATCTTCATGACATGGCAACTGGCTTATCCCAGAGCAGTCCAAAAGAGAGAAAGCAAGGCAGAAACCACAGTGGTTTTTTTTATAACCTAGCTTCAGAATGTGCATATCATCACCTCTGCTACATTCCATTGGTCATCCACTCCAACCTTGTTACAATGTGGGAGGGGACTACACAGGCATGGATACTGCGGGGCCAGGACTATCGGGAGCTGTCTAACTACCACAGGCTGTTTCTCCTTGCTGATGGAGTGCTGTGGGCTTCTCTGACTCTGTTGCCTGGTACACCAGAATACATCCATTCAATGAGGGGAAATTCACATGCTATGTCACTTGATGACTAGAAACTTCATTTCTACAATTTATATGGGTATTTAGTAGAAATTCAAGAACTGTTTTTCAAAAGGAGAATGGCTACTCTCTAAAGAGAATATGATCTTACTTCAGAGCCCTTTGGATGGCTGAAATTCTCCACTTGGGGCTTATTATAGGTACCTTTAGCATGCTGATATGCCACAGTTGCTTGGATCTCCTTGGCCAAAGGACCAAATGCCAGAACCAGTTGTACTGTGCCCTGAACCAGCTGAAGCAACTTTTTCATTTTGGGATCTATCAAAAGTGAGAGTTTATAAATGGGTCAGATCAACACAGCTACAAAAAGACCTTCCCAAAAAATCAGAATGTGGATATTCTATAAAACTCTGAGGGAATACTGCAGTTCCCAACAGGAGAAACAATTTTCTTCTTATATTTTTCCTTAAGGATAGATTTTTAACAAAGCACCCACTTGCATTCTGCATACCAAATTTCAGAGACTGCTAATCTGTTTTGATGGAGACAGGTTTTGGAGCAACAATTGCATATCATTGATTAAGCTGGTGCCTTTGTTCTAAGACTGAGCTGTCTTTTCCACTAACCAAATGTGATTTTAAAAGTGAAACAATAAGAGTTACCATTCCTACATCTTTCGATAAATCTCTTCAGTTCTTCCAGGATCACAATATTGGTTTTGGTTAACAGTTTTAGCAGAAAGAGGTAGCCCCAGGGTCTTGTTTCTTCATATCATAAGAGCACCTAGATGCCCATAAATGCCCACAGGTCAGGAAGCCAGTGTCCAATTCTTGCCCATTGTGGAGCATCTCTTCCCAACTGTACATTCAGGAACAGGAAATAATCTTGAACCAGTGACATCATCATGAGGTGGACTCAGACCAAACTTCACTCATCACCTGGCCATCACTGTTCCTTCTCTGACTGACCCACTGTGGTATTCTGGGTCCCTGAAAATTAGCTTTTGCTCACAATCTATGTCTGATAATCCCCAAGAAGTGTGGATAATTACCATCCCCCAATGTCCATTTGCCCTGTAAATTGCCATAGTTTCCTTTGGAAAGACAAAAAGGAGGGCTGGGAATGCAGCTCAGTGGTAGAGTGCTTACCTAGCATGCACGAGGCCCTGGGTCCCATCCCCAGCACTGCAAACAACAAAGACTAAAAAGGATAGTTTTAGTGTGTACATGGTGGTTCACACGATCTTCTCCTTGCAAAGCCTCTTTATTCAAGGCCCACTGAGTCTTAAATTTAACTAACTCTGGTATGGGGTATAATTGCAAGCATTCTGTGTCCACCCATATCCCTTGTGTACTTTCTTCCATTTCTGTCACCTCTCCCCTGGTTTCTGGGGTTTTCTTCTAATGTCCCACACTGCATATCTCTTCAGAGCATTGCCCTTTGGCACTTAAAGACACTTTGGCCACATGCACAGGGAGCTGGAAGTACCTGAGAATTTATGACACCTCCCTACCTTGTGTTCCTAGTAAATGACTAGAGTGGGGCACAGTGTGAAAATCCAGCTCCCTTCCCTAGAGTAGGGACAGACTCTGAAGCACAATTTAAACTCCAGAGTTCCATTGTGGGATCGGGGGAGGCTGGTATTTGGTTTGAAATTGTGCCCTTTTGGGTTTCTTTCCCTCTTCTGGCATACTTCCTCTCACCTTAATAATTTCTCAGAGCACGTCCTTAGTATATCACATAGAAATCTTTATTTCAGGGTCTGCTTCCAAAGAACTTGACCTAAGATAGGACCCATGACTATTGTGGTGGCTCAGACCTCTGTTCATCAGACTTAGATTTTATTTATTTTTTATATTGATCTAGAAGGAACTAAGTGGATTGGCTTCCACTTCAGTTCTAAGGTGCTCATGATCAGCAGCCATTGCCAAGTTCCTTTAGGTCAACCATTCTATTACTCTGACCTCATGTTTTATTCAGTAACCAACCCCTCTTTGAATCTGGGAGCTAAATGTTGAATATAGGCTTTATCTACCCTGGAATCCCACCATTGTCACTGACATCCAGAAATCCAGTTCCATTTCTCCCACCAGTACCTCAACCTATAGAGAGAAAATAGACCCTACCACTAATTGTGAAAATAATGGCAGCACTTTCGTCAGTGTAATTCTTGGAGTGGGAAAGGAAGTATCTTTAGACTTCTCCTGGGTACCTAGGAGATAGATGAGTAGAATCCCATGATGAGTCTACTTCAGTGTTCCCACATCCCCAAGGTATTGATTGGATCCTTTTTTAACCCTTGCTGCACTAAGTGTATGAGGACCAGGAACATTGGCATCACCTGAGATCTTGTTAGAAATTCAGAATCTTGGACTCCACCCCAGATCTTACTAAGTCAGAATTTTAATGAGATTCCCATGCTATTCATATGCACATTAAAGCATGAGAAGAACTAACTTAAATTTGGTATGCCAGCAAATTTCTGGCATCTTAACATCTTACATTTAGGCCACCCCTGAGCCCAGGTATCAGTCAACTAATTGAAAACACAATGAAAATCACTTCCAGCTGCTCAACTTAGCATGTTGAATTCAGGGTTCCTGGTATATACATTTGCCATTAAATTCAGCCTGTTCTAAAATAATGCTTCTTTGTCCTTGGTCTAGACCCATATTTTGCAAAATTTTGAAAATAAAATACATACGTTTTGCTGTATAATCTCCTCCTAGGTTTGTCTTCTTATTATACCCTTGTCAGAAGCCTGGCAACAATGAGGGGTGCATGAGGAGAATTGGTTCACTTGGCACCTGCCCCAGCCATGAGTCCTCAAACAAGGCAGGAATAACTTCATCAGAAGGGAAAGGACCTTCCTCTGGAGTTTGGATGCTCAGGAGGTCTTATGGTTTGAATGTGTTTCCCAAAGTTTTTGTGTTTGACCCTTAATCCTCAATACCATTTGCAATGGTGTCCAGAGGTGGGACCTTAAGAGGTGATTAGGTGAGGAGGGCCTTGCCTCATGAATGGATTAATGCCATTCACAGAAGGGGGTTCATTATTGTGGGAGTGGGCTTCTGATCAAAGAATGAGTACAACTCCCTTCCCTTGCTCTCTGACATGCAAGTGTGTGCAAGAGAGACATTCTTTGCATGGGATGACACAGCAGAAGGCCCTGACCTGATGCAGCCCCTCAATCTTGGACTTTGTAGTGTCCAGAATCATAAGCTAAATAAACTGCTGTTCACGATAAATCATATAGCCTCTGGTATCCTGTTATAGCAACAGGAAATAGACTAAGTCAAGAGGCATTGGAATTCTATTATATCCCATTTTGTTGCAATCCACTGATTGATGCCCAAGCTTTTACCTAATGAATGAAGCTGTGAATTACCCTAAAGTTGGAATTCTGTAACCCATAGGATCAAATTTTGAGTTTAGTTTTTACATATCTCAGCATTGCAGTCTTTTTTTTTTTTAAGAGAGAGTGAGAGTGAGAGAGATAGAGAAAGAGAGAGAGAATTTTTTAATATTTAGTTTTTAGTTTTTGGCGGACACAACATCTTTGTATGTGGTGCTGAGGATCGAACCCGGGCCGCATGCAAGCCAGGCGAGCACGCTACTGCTTGAGCCACATCCCCAGCCCAGCATTGCAGTCTTAAGAGATGACAAGTTATTTCAGTATCACTTATTTCTATTCCTATATTTAGCTGGGTATTTAGAATATAAAGAGCATCATTCTTTTGGTGTTATTAATAAACAACCACCTCAGACCGGGGATATAATTCAGTGGTGGAGTCCTTGCCTAGCACGTACAAGGCTCTGGGTTCCATCCCCAGCATTTCAAGACAAACAAACCACCTCACTACCTTGTCTTGAATTATTTGTGCTTTTGATGACTGTTCTATGGCAGATGCCATTAAATCCTCAGAGCCCTACCCTTAATGGACATTTTGTTCCATGTAATACAGACAACAATTTACCTGGTATTTTCATCACTAGATACCACAACATGTTGATTTTCTGAACTTTACTG
Source organism: Marmota marmota marmota (assembly GCF_001458135.2). Lineage (NCBI taxonomy): Eukaryota > Metazoa > Chordata > Mammalia > Rodentia > Sciuridae > Marmota > Marmota marmota. Next base: position 17,731,060 of record NW_025999990.1, on the reverse strand, counting down.
ATTTCATCCTCAGCCATACCAAATAATCAAGTTCAGATCCCCCTTGTTATATGAAGCATCAATCACAAGCAATTATTCCTTGAAACAAAATCCTGTTTGTTTTCTTTCTTTCTTTTTCTTTAAATCTCAGGCAAAATAGGTTTACTCTGGATAATTTGAGCATAAAAAAGAATTTATTAGAGGCTATTGAGCAGTTTGCAAACTCTCCGGGAAGGTAGGAAAAAAAAAAATCACAGCAGAAGGAGCATTCAAAATCCTGCTGTAGAAATGGCCACAGGAGCTCTGCGGCTGCTTTCAGGAAGCACAGTCGTTTCCACTGGCCCTGCTGACGTTGCCACTGGCCGATGCTGCTGTATTCCCTTCCTCTCCTGTCTCTGGACAACAACCGTGACTTTCATCTCATCTCAACAGATTGCACCGCACTGTAATCCTTTGTGTCACAAGCTCTGGAGTCGGGTCTGGGTGCAGCTGATGGCTGGAGCAGAGGTCACATACCTACACCTTAGCTGCAAGAGATATCATGAAAGAAGTTTTTGGCCTTAGACGTGGGAGGAAGTGTCTACCATACTCAAAAATTCCTAGTCGGGAAATTACCAGACAAAGGGTGTTCAGATATTGGCTCCCACAGCTCATGTGGTTGAATACAGACAATAAAACTTAGTGTGGTGAAGCTGGAGAAATGAGCAGGGGCCACATTATTAGAGTTTAAAGGTTATATTATGGATTGAATTCTTCTAAATCAGTGGAAGACTTTACAAGGGTTTTAAACTGAGAAGCGCATTGTCACTTGACCAATGTTTGCATTATAAGAAGAAAGATCCTTCTGGAACACTGATTGGGTAAAATGAGAGAGGCCTGGGTATACCGTCAAGTTATTTATTCCGATGAGACATGATGGTAGGCAGCATGAGCAATACTGGAAAAGATGAGTTCAATAGACTCGATGATTGGATGTGGGACAGTGAAGGAGAAGAAGGTGTCAAGAATGCCTTTAGGTTTGGAGAAGAAAGTGTCAAGAACACCTTTAGGTTTCTGGCTTGTGTTCCTGGATGAACTGTGGCACCACTCACTGAAACTGGGGACAGTATGCCCGGGTTCAGGTTGGGGCAGGGATATGAGTTGTTTGTGTATATCAGGAGATATTGAAAATCTTCCATGTGCTTTTAAAAAAGCTGAACTTAAAGAGCCTTTTGGGATATCTAAAAGGTGATCTCAAGAAGTCAGCTTTTGATACAGATCTGGATCTCCATGGAAAGGTTTAGAGTGAAAATGTGAACTTGCACACCAGTAGTTCATAAGGTGTAGCATTTGAAAATAACATGAATGAGCTCATTTGGTGGGGGTATCTAAGGGCAGGTAAACATGGTTCCAGAAATAAGTCCAGAGGGATTAAATATTTTCATGGCCAACTTGGTGTGCCCCGTTGATTGCTTTCTTAGCATCAATGTTCTCCTTTTCCTAAGAGAGCCCCAATTTTGTTCAGATATTTAACTTTTCCTTATGCAGCTCTGTGTTTCTAGAGAATCTTCAATTCTATACAGAGTATGATGGGCATAAGGACAATCCTCTCCTTTTTCAGTAATTGGTTAGAGATGCCTGTGTGACCTGATGCCTGCCAATGAGAGATGACAGAAGACCAGCTGTTGGGCTTTGGGAAATTTGTCCTTGTTCTCAAGAAAGAACCAGAGGGAAAGATGGTTTCTTCTGTTCCATGGTTTCTTGTATTCCTCTGGATTTCCTTGTGTTGCCTGACACTGCTGCACCTCTCCGGCAGCAGTGGACATGGGGAGTAGTGTGAGGAGATGGATACTAGGTAGCTGGGGCCTTAGAGTCTTTGAATCAACCGACCCTGAAAGCCTGTTTTAGTTCTGCACTTCCTTTTACAAGCTTGTTAGTTGGATTGAGTTGAGGTATCTGTTTACAGGGGTACACAACAGTGCCCAACTGCATGTAAGGATTTTGATCTATGGATGAGGAACATTTGTTCCTCCTGGGATTTGGACTCAGGTGTGTCTGAAGGTAAAACCCATGAACCAGATCTATTGCCCTTCCTATGGAAAGAGAACTTGGGTTTTTGTCAGTTGTCACTAGGTATTTCTAGAGCAGGGGATGGCAGGGGCCACAGTAAATATTTTAGGCTTTGCAGACCTCATGGTCTCTGGTTCAGTTATCCAACTCTGCTGCTGTAATGAGAGTGGCAGAGTAGCAGTAGACAATATGTCAACAAGTGGGTGTGGCTACATACCAATAAAACTTTATTTACAAAAACATGTGGTGGTTTGTCGAGTTTCTCAGCCACTGTTATAGAGAAAGGTAAAGAAAAGAAATCTGGATTAAGAACCTGTCATTTAATTACCAGTGTCATTCTATGAAATAGTGACTGAATCTAGTTTAAGTTCTTGCTGCAACATGTGAAATTTTCAGCACACAGCCAAATCCCATTTTGCATCTTAAAAAAGTTTTTTTAAAAAATTTATGTCCTTGAATAGTGGAATTTGGATCAGCATAATGAGTGGACTTGTAAATATTGAATAAATAAGAATAGTCCTGAGTGAAAGGTTTGATCTACTGCACTTAAGGCATTTGCAAAGGTAGCAGAGAAACATGACGTGAATTGGGTGGCTGCCTGAGGATTCTGGGAGATGAGCTTGTTTTTCCCAAACTACCTCCCTGATAGAGCAAGGGCTGACAGGAAAACATCTGAAGCAATAAAGAACGGAATTTAATGAACCTGCAGAAGCTGAGGATAGTGAGAAATGAAAAACGCTTCCCTTTTCTGCCTGGTAGGCATTCTCAGGGAAAGCGGTGTTTAGATGGATACTCCACAGAGCAGAGTATCTAATGCTTCAACTTAGCAGGAATACGGTCAAGAGCAGTCAGTAACAAGCACCACTCTCCCACTCGCCTTGAGGAAGGCGAGCTCTGGCCTTGGTTCTGTCAGCATTTGTGCTGAACCCTCTCCTGCTCCCGGCTGGCTTCCAAGCACCTGCATTGGGTTGGCTAATCTTGTCTAACACTGCTAGAGAGAAGCCCCCATGGGCAGCAGGCTTGAGCCCAGGAGACTCAAAAAACAATGAAGCCTGTTTAAACTCCACTATCTTGCAATGCTGGTGCCCATGAGAGCATGTTAATTCCAGCCAGGAGGACCCATGCAGGTAGCCCCTGAGAGAAGGTCTCAAAGCCAAACGTGACAAGCACTTCAATTTACAGAATGCTTTTGAAGCCTGGGTTAGTAAAAGAAGAGGTTTTAAAAGAGAACAATTAGTCCCCATCACAGGTGTGGAGTAAGCAAAGACACACCCAGGAGCATCATGGCTCTGAGCTGCATCACAAAGTCAAGGGTGGCCAGGAGCACAGAGCAGCCTCTTTCAAAGAAAGGCTTTGACTGAAAGTCATAACTTATTCATGCTCCATAAACACACACAGGCACTCAAGTCCCTTAAACCCAGCATGCTGCATCACTTCAATTAACAGCAAAGTGATGCCATTTACAGCCCAAATTCTGCCAGATACTGGTGGTAGGGAGTGCTCCTACAAGGGGGCAGCTAGCTGTCAGGCCAGATATCAGAGTGACCAGGGCGAAAACAGCAAGTGCTTATCGCCTCAGCCATGGGAGTGGCTGTGTTTTGCTTAATTGGAGTGGTAAACCATAAAGTCTTGACTTGATAGAGTGAAGTACCAATTAGAAATAGCAGACCTGTGCAAGAAGGTGAGGAAGCAGCAAACTCATTATCATAAGAATGGATGGTCTGTCAGGTGGGAACAAAGAGCTGGAACTTTTTACCTGGGCTTAAAGGCTCCAAAGCAATGCCTCATGCAATTATAGGCATTTGGATTGGGCAACACACCAACACCATAACCCAGAATACTCCAGCACACAGGACAGGCAAGTGGGGCTTGTTGATAAAGATTTTGCAAGCCACTGTAGACAGAGCACACCCCATCTTTTGCATGGGAAATAACCTGAGAATAATCCTTTATCCCTACATTTATCAATTAGAATGCTGTGACTGGAAGGCCCTTCCAGAGATCACTTAGTTCAGTGACTCTTGGCACAGTACTTATAAACCCTAAGTGGATGTTGTCTGTCATCATCATTGATATGCTAACCACCTACCTAAATTAAGCCTACACTTGCAATTGAAGTTTCCTAGGATGTAGATTGGTAATATGAACCATAGCTTCTAATTCAAACACAAAAGAAGTCAGAAAAAAAAAATACATGAGACCTGACATTTGGAATCTATTAATTCCAAACAGAATGTGTTGGCTTGAAAGGCCACATTTGGGGCAAAAGACCATCTGGTGTCTTGGTTGGTGGCATCCAGCAGAGTGCTAGAAAAATTATTCTTTAGTTCAAGTGTTTTTACTTTAGATGACCTGGAAAAGAGAGTAATCACACTTAGGTGTACCTAGAGGTGTGTCAAGTATTAAAGACAACTTGGAAATAACAAGAGGTTGAAAAATATTTGTCTCCATGATAGAAAAACAAAGTGTGATTTGACAGGGAACGTTGAGAACGTCGATCCATGTTAATTAGCATGGGCTTCTGGGTCCCTGACTTGTTTGAAATAATTTTCAAGGAGGCTAGGATTTTAATTAAAATGGAAAAAAGATTCACTGCATTCTCTTGAGTGATCATAATCAACGTGGCACTCATAAGGTTGGAAGAAACTGGTGAGCAATTTGCAGGTGTTTAGAATAAATTCATGAGGAACTTTTATGGCTGTAGAAGTCCTTAGAAATTAGCTTTAAACTATTGTTTTACACGAAAAGAAGCTGAAGTCTAGGGAGGTGATGTGACTTGCCCACATCCTACACAGTATGTTAGTGACATCATTCAGCCCCGCCAACCTCTATCCAGTACTCCTCTCACTTGTGCCATTTTAAGAAATCTTGTATAAATGCGTATCGGCTCCTCCCATCTCTCAGCTTTCTTCTATTTCTAGTCTCAAAAGAGGAAATTTTTCACATGCAGAGAATTTTTGATATGCTCATTATATTTCCTGAACTTTTTTTAGGATTTGAACATTCATATATAATAGAATGATTTTCCACCATAGGAAATATGTCATTTCTTTTTCTCCAGGGTCTTCTCTATGAAATGTTCTCAAAAGTCATTTACTATGAAAGTAGATGTTTTGGGGGATGGGGTTATGGTTCAGAGCACTTGTCTAGCATGTGTGAAGCACTGGGTTCCATCCTCGGCACCACATAAAAACAAAAAAATAAAACAAAGGTATTGTGTCCAGCAACAACTAAAAAATATGTAAAAAACAAAAAAGAGAAGAAAGAAAGAAATAAGATGTTTTCACCATTAAAGGAGATCTCAGGCCTCCATGTCCTGTGAAACTCCACAGAAGCCTCTAAGCCCAGGCTTCTGGCTCCTGGGTGCCCTGCCTTGGCCTGAGGGGATCCATGCATCAGATGGGCTTTACTCTTGCCTCTTACGTGATGCTGGGTAGTTGATGTCACTGCTCTGGGCCACAGTTTCTACCTCTGCCAAAGGGGAGTTGGGCATTCTGAAGGCCAAGGTCCAAACTCACAGCTGTTGTCCCACACTTTGTTTAGAGCCAGGCTTTGCTCTTGCAAACTTACTTCCCTGGCCAGTTTGAAATAGACTGTGTAATAGAATGAAATGTGAAATTAATATTTTTCCTCATTCATAAACTATACAAAATTCACAGCCATCTTTCCCCTATAGACCTTTTCTTTGGTGGTGAAAATTTCTCCCCTTCTGGTCAATGTGTCAGAAATTAAGCTAGAAAGAAAGCAGGTGGAGTAAAAATTCATTCATACAGGAGGATGAGAATAAGTACAACTTGAAGCACATATATTGGAAACAAATCCATTGCTTGACACTTCTTGTTCTTTTTCTTTTTCTTTTCTTTTTTCTTTTTTTTGTACCAGGGATTGAACCCATGGGCACTTAACCACCGAGCCACATCCCCAGTCTTTTTATTTTTATTTTTGAGAAATGGTTTCACTAAGTTGCTTAGGGCCTCACTTAGGTTGCTGAGTCTGGCTTTGAACCTGCCTAAGCTTTCCCAGCTCCTAGGATTAAAGATGTGTGCCAAGACACCCAGCAGATACTTCTTAGTTAAAAGCAAAACACAAATAACCCTCACTTACTAGGGGCCACTATCACTGTCACCACCATATATCATTGCTATCAAGCAGGGTCCATCTCTGCATCCCCTGAGCATGGATGGTAACAATGTAATCTTGAGTTTGAGGCAGCATGAGTTACTTATGGCAATAAGATGTATTTTTGGTATGAAAATTCAAGTCCAGAAAGCTCAGAACACTTTCTTTCACTCCCTAAGGTTTCCTAACTAGCCAGAGCAGCACAATTGAGAATATGTATAAGGTCAGACCCACAACAATCTTTAGTTCTCTTAGACCTGTATTGTCTCCACCCTGAAGTCTCTCTCCAGCTGAAGTCTCTGTTCCTGGAAATTCTGTGGAGAAGCTTCTAGATCCACATTGAGTTCTCTGTTTTTCTGCTCCCAATATCTGGTACTTAAACACACTGCAAAATGGATAGAGAGGGAGGTGCTTGGGACCTGAGCATAGGGAATCCTTCTCCTTTCTGCACAGGTCTTTGACAGGAGGTTCCCAGGATTCTATTTAGTTGGAGAACTATGGGATTATTCACTCACGTGCTCAGCACCCTAAAATCTCAAAATGGTGTGGGTGGTTAGATTGGAGAGAAGGGTAATGTTATAGTATAAATATAAGGTATGCCCCCAAAACTCATAGGTGAAACAATGCAAGAACAATTAGAGATTAAATGATTGGGTTATGAGAGCCTTATCCCAATCAGTGATTTAATCCCCTGATAGGGACTGAATGGTAACTAAAGGCAGGTAGGGTGTGGCTGGAGGAGGTGGGTCATTGGGGCCCAGCCTTTGGGTATATATTTTGTATCTGGCAGTGGAGTCTCTCTCTCTCTGCTTCCTGGTGTCATGTTCCCAGCTCTTTCCTTTGCCACACTCTTCCACCATGATGTTCTGCCTCACCTCAGGTCCCAAAGAATGAAGCTGCCATCTGTGGACTAAAATCTCTGATACCATGAGTCCCCGAATAAGCTTCCTCCCCTAATTGCTCTTGTCAGGTCTTTTGGTCACAGCAGAAAAAAAAAAAAAAAAAAAAAAGCTGTCTAAAGTACGTGGTAATAATATCAACAGTACCATTTATTGAATGTTTGCTTAGAGCTTGGAACTGTGCTAAACAATTTATGGTCATCATTACTCAGTTCATATAACCCAAGGAGATCAATATTATCCCCATTTTATAAGTAAATAACTTGAACTCAAAAAGATGAAATAAGCTGTCACACAGCACACAGTGGTACAGATGTTAGACTGTCTGACTCTGAAGCTACTAGGCTACTAGTTTCTGCTGCTTCCCAATGTTATAGTTTCAAATTCAAACTTGTCCTTCAAAGGCAGGAGCAGTGGCCCATGCCTGTAATCCCAGCAACCTGGAAGGCTGAGGCAGGAGGATTGCAAGTTTGAGGTCTGCCTCAGCAATTTAGTAGGAACTTATCTCCAAAAAAAAAAAAAAAGACTGGGACTGGGATCTAGCTCAGTTATAGAACACCCCCACATTCAATCCTCAATATCAATAATAAAAAATAAATAAAAGAAGGTTGATGGGAAAGACCTAGAGGCACCAAATCCCTTAACCTGGCCAGCTAGCTGAGACCAAGGGCTTCAGGCAGGCCCACTGCCCACACTTGCAAAGCTTAGGACAAGGTTGTAGAGGAGGTCTACGAGACCTTATATACAAATATTTTAAATATATAAAGTCAGCAGACTTTATAACAAACTGTTAATAAATTATGTCCAGTCCTTCTGCCTTAGCAAATACACCTCCAGAATTCCAAAACTGAATAATATGTGTAAAGCTAGGTTTTGAAAATGACCAAGTGGAGACATGGAGGCACACAATTTTGATCGTGACTTGTGATCTCTGGTCCCTCAAAATGCGGAGCCATGTGGGGGCCACTCTTACCCAGGTCTACCAGTGGCACTAGCCTCTGGGGACAGCAGGATGGTCAGCACAACCCTCACTCTAAGACCAAGAAGCAGGGTTCCAACAGTGCCATCCTTACGAAGGCAACTCACCCTGGTCTCCTGATTAATTTAGAGAAAGTCACAGCAAGGCTTCAAATTGAACTCTATGGTTTGACCTCATTTTTGCTGGAGTAATTCAATTCTTAAATTACCATTCAGAATGAAATTACTTATCCCCAAACTCAGGCAGAACAATTGATTTTTCTTATCAGAGTATTTAAATTTGATTAGGCAATATAGGTTTGAGCTGTAAAGCTTAACAGAAATAGTTTTACCTTCAGGGAAATGTGTTGGTGACTTTCCATCCTTGCAGAAACATTGCCATTTGCAAGGAACACTTCTCCAAAGGAATGCATGGTTTCTGATTGTAAGGATTTCAGGTTGAAGACAGAAGATGGATTTCCTCCATGTACATAGAGCTTTTACTAGTAAGATAGTGAAATATAGTAAAAGACAAGAAAAAGACAAAAATAAGAAATTCACCAAAGAAACTTAGATGCCCAAAATGCAGATAAAAAGATACTCAACCTTACCAATAATTTATAATTGAAAATCAATATGACAGGCACTCTTGTTTATCACTTTGAAAAAAAGGTTAGATTGATAGAGGAGCAGGGGTAATATGAAAAGACAGGAAGTATCAACTAGTCAATTATTTTTAGGGCACAGGGACAGTGTAGTATAATCTATTATAATTGAAAATGTTTGACTTCTAAGAATTTGTCCTAAAGAAACATGCCATTGACCCAATATGCATGAACAAAGATGTCCTCACAACAATGATTATTAGATTGTGTGTGGGTGTGTGTGTGTATGTTTGTGTGTGTGCATGCTAGGGATTGAACCCAGGACCTTGTGCATGCTAGGCAAGCACTCTACCACTTAGCCATACTCCCAGTTTACTACAAATTTATTAGAGTGTAAAATTGCACAGTTCAGGAGTCCCCAAATCCACCATCAGTTCTGATACCAACTCCGTTTCGGAATCCTCAAAATCACTCTCATTTCAATAATTTGCTAGAAGTACTTGCAGAACTCAACAGGTATTATACTCACTGCTATGTTTCTTTGTTACAGCAGAGAATGCAGATTAAACTCAGCCAAGAGGAGAACACAAAAAGCAGGGTTCTAAAGACACAGAGTTAGGACCTTCCAGCTGTCTTCTGCCAGCTGAGTCCTGCAGACCGCACTGATTTCTTCCGGAAACAACCAGCAACAACGTGCTTGGAATATTGACAACCAGGGAAGCTTGAACACCTTGGTTTCTGCAAGGATGGAACTCAGTCACATAGATATGACTGACCGTAAGTCTTTAGCTTCTCCAGGGGTGGCTCAGGGCTTTCCACTGTCAATCACATTGTTAACAAAGACTATCCAGCAAGGCTGAAGGCCTCCAGGTAAACAAGGACCCTCTTCTCAGGCAGGGCATTTCAAGGGCTTATAGGCGACCTACCTCAGGACTCAGGGGCAAGGGGTTCAAACATTTCCTTGGGCAAAGCTTATCTTTTACATAAAAAATAGAAAATGACTAAAATGTTCATTAGGAGTAGATTGAATGGGTAAATTGTGTACACTCAGTGGTGAAATATTTCATTCATTAAAAAAGAAAAAATAAAGTAGGTCTAAATACGTCAACAAAGAGGATGTCTAAGACATGTTATAAACCACAAAGAGCAAGTTGCAAAATATATGTATAAGTGTGACAGCATTTTTTTGTTAAAAACAAGAACAAATCTCCATGTTAGCATATGCATAGAAAACGTTTTTGAAGAATATGTACAAAATCTTTAATAGCAATTACTTCTAAGGGGTTAGAATTATGGGAGACATTAGCTTTCTGGTTTCTCTTTTTCTATAATTTTTTTTTTGGTACCAGGGATTGAGCACAGGGGCTTAACCACTGAGTCATATCACTAGCCCCCTTTTATAAATATATTTTTATTTTGAGATAGGGTATCACTAAGTTGCTTAGGGTCTCACTAAGTTGCTTAGAGTCTCACTAAGTTGCTGAGGCTTGCCTCTAATTCATGATCCTCCTGCCTTAGCCTCCCAAGCGGCTGGGATTACAACTGTTCACCACCACACACAGATTTTCATAATTTTTTAAAGTAATAAACATGTTTGAAATTTATAATTAGAAAACTAAAGTTTAAAATAAAACTTTTCCAGGAAAACAACTTTCCCCTCTTCACTCTATTCTCACAAGAAACTCTTTCTTGATTTATATGGTGGCTTAAAACTTTACCAGGGATTAGTGGTAGGGATGTGGGTTTAATGGCACTTTCTTTGTATTTTTATGTTGTTTGAAAATATCCATAAGCCCTTGCTCAGTTGTGCGCGCGTATACACACGCACACACACACACACAATGAAAATTGTGACAAATGCAACAGACATTCTTGACCCTTATATTAAAATGTTAAGAGAGAGATCTATAATTTTTCTGAACACAAAATCCATAAAAAAAGAGATTTTAAATTTAGATATTATGGGTGATTATGAAAGTCCCTCATGGTCTTAGGCCATTTAGATTGCTACAATAAAGTACCATACTGGTTTAAATTTCTTATTCAATGATAGAAATTTAGTTCTAGAGGCTGAAAAATCTAAGATCAAGCCACTGGCAGATTTGGTATCTGGAAAAGGCCTGATCTGGTTCAAAAATGGTGATTTCTTTGTGTCCTTATATAGTGGAAGGGGCAAGGAATCAATTTCTCACAGGTCTGTTTTGTAAGGTCACTAATCCCACTCAGGAAGATTCTGCCTTCAGGATCTAATGACCTTCCCAAAACCCCACTTTCTAATACCCTTACCCTGGGGGTTAGGATTTCAACAAATGAATTTTGGAAGGTTATAAACATTTAGACCATAGTTTTTATTCTGTGCCCCCATAACTAACTAATGTATTCTAATTTTGGTGACATGTAGTATAGATATAAATATATAGAGATAGAGAAATGTTGAGTTTCCTTTGAAATGAGGTCGTGCCACAAAAAATAAAATGTCTATTGAAATTAGTGGTTGCCTAGCACTGGAAGAGGGTGGTAGGGTGCCAAAGACTGAATGTCTATGTCCCCCCAAATTCATATGTTGAAACCCTTTCCCCTAAGTAATGATATTGGAGGAATTAGGAGGAGTGACTTGCAGGGCCAGAGGCATAGACACATTAAGTTGGGCTAGGGAGCTCAGATTTCATCCTGTAGTGAAGAAGCTTACAGAGGGTCTACCAGGATGACTTGTATGCTTTGAATAGAACATTCTGGCATGTTAATAATGAGTTGGAATTGAATAAAGTTGAAGGCTGGGAGGCCTTTATACTTACCTAGGTTAAAGATGATGCAAACAGAATCTCCATGGTTGTGAAGTCCTGCTGTCCAAAGTAGCTGAGGCCTAGCTTCACATACACATCCAGAACAAGGCTGCCATCATATCAAAATGCTCCTTTCCATTGGAGTGGGGTCTGGAATTAATCTGGTTGTCAAGAGCTTAGTTTCTGGGGTGTTCAAAATGAACTCCAGCCTTCCTCTGGTCACAGCTCCTTTTGTGTTTTCTGCATTGCTGTGCATTCCTCTGCGTGGTACCCCAGAGCAGAGCTGTGAGACCAGCTGTTGAGCTGGGCCAGCCCACTTTGGCATGAAGGACAGTCCACCCTTCTCTCTTCACTTCTGGACATTGTTTTGCTCCTCATAGAAAACATGAATTCTGCCATTTGCCCAACTCCAAACCTCTATCACTGTCTAGAGGAGAATGGCTAGTGTATGCTCTCTCTCCCTTCTCATAAGCCCATGCAAATAGTGCCAATGCTCTTGGTGATCTTTCCCACAAGCATGGGTGCAGTTTCAGGGTCCTCTTTTTTATACATCCCCAGACAGTCACTCATGGATTAGTGTTGATCATCAGGATGAAAGTCACTTGCCATTCATGGTTAGAGGCCCCTCCGGTTGTGATCCAGTCAGTACTATCCAGGATGGTGCACACTTCATTACAATACTCTAGTTTGGATTGTTGGCACTTCCGGGGCTTCTGGCCTTGGGTACACTTACACTTGGCCTCTCCCATCTCTCTTAAACTTGTGTGTCTTGAGGTCAAGCCCACTTGAGCCACAACATTTCCAAGAAATGAATTATGGAGATAGCTCATGCTTGTGGGAATTTTGAAATATTTGAAGACACATCAAGTTTTTAGTCATCCAATATTAAGTGAAGTCCTGCTCTCATAACACTTGGGTGTAGCACTCTGCAGGAGAAAAATGGCCTAGGTGACATCAGCTTGGACCCTAGGAATTTATGAGTTAAAGAAAGGTGACATGGTACCTTGAAATGAACCTAGCACTCCAGGCATCATAAGCAAAATGCTAAATGAGCAGAGAGGATGACAAACGTCAGATGAATCCAAAACACACAGGAGCAGATATTTTTGGAGACAGCAAACAGGGCTCTACCCCGGATTCATCACTCAGTCACTGGCTCTGATTCTGCAAGTGCCAGATGATGGGGAGGCAAAGCCAGGTGCTGTGGAATGAGCAGACAGGAGGAGAAGGTGCCCTACTGTCCTGGCTGGGCACACAGAGCTTTGGCAAGTCCTCCTAGAACTGGATGAGGCTGAGGGAGGCAGGCAAGAGTGGGCGAGCAGCAGGCTCACTCATCACCAGGAACATCCACGTGGTTCCCTTGTCATATCTGAACTTAGACTCATCTATACCCACACCCACAGCCCCCAAATCCCCAGGAGGCAGCAGGCAGAGGAGCCATTTCCAGCGGGGAGGAGGTCGCGAGTGCTTTGTGAGGTTTCTCCCGATGACTTCACAGCAGCGGATGTATATAGGCTAGAAAAATGGAGAAAGTAGCTGAGGCAGTAAGAACAGAAAGCCCCAGATTCCTACACACTGGGCCCAACCATGGACTATTCTGGGGCCTCAGGGGCCTGAGCAGAGACATAGCATTTTCACTTCCTGATAACTGCTGAGGGCCTCTGTGGGGCCTCTTGATGGGAGGGGGCCTGGGTTTAGTGGATTCAGGAACCCTAAGGATTTGCCACTGACAAGTCCAGCCAAGACTATTTTGGGGTGACAGAGAAAAATGCAAAGAGACTGAGGTGAATGACACTATGTGCAATTCCATCTCTCTACAGTACTTGTACATAGTGGTTAATTGGGCTAATATGAGCAGGAAGAATGAGCTGAGAAGAGCAAAAAGTAATTGGAGAAAGAGGCAATGCCATTCCTTCACTCTAAGAATCCCTTTCTTTCCCACAAGAGAGATCCATGGCATCAGCTCAGAAAGGACTTTCAGAATATCCTGACGGGTAACTGCAGAAGACCAAGCAAGCCAGGCCATGGACGGCTTGTTCCTTAGCCTTTCCTCTTACCCCTCATCTCAATCCCCTCTATGGGCTCCTGGTGAGATGCTGAGAGACAGGTCCTGCGTGGGGCACCATCTGAGCATCTCTCAAATCAACTCCTTCCCCACCTCTATTGCCCCACCTTAATCAAAGACACAGCCATCTCTTGCCTGTACTTCTAAAATTACCCCCTGATTAGAATTGGAATCCCTGATTCTAATCATGCCTCACAAATAAATAACATGGATTTTATGTTTCCCTTCTGGAAAGACAATCTGTTAGAACTACAAAGCTGTTTGGGCCACTCTCCTGTTTAAATCCAACCTCTTGCCCTTGGGTTCTAAACCTCCAAACCACCTGGTCCTTGCATACACTTCCAGGACCTCCTGGGACCTTATTCCTCACCCTGGCCATGGTGGCTCCCACTCACTTCCTCAAGGGGTCCTTCCCACCCTCTTTCTTTTTTCTTTTTTTTTTTGGCCTTTGGACTTTGTACTTGCTGATCCCATTGGCTGCAATGTTCTCTCCTCTGTTTTTGGCACAGCTCTCAGTCTTCAGAACTTAGTTTAAACAGAGATCTCCCCTGACTGCCTTATCTACTCTATATCATTAAATCTAAGACAACATCAGTTGTAAGATGTCCCATTCTTTTATGTATGACTCAGAAAGTAAAAATGCTACTCCTTATCATTTCAAAGCCCCATCTTAAGTTACATCTTAACATCAGAAATATTAAAATACTAAAAAGTACGCCCGTGCCAGGTGTAGTGGTGCACACCTGTCATCGTAATGACCTGGGAAGCTGAGGCAGGAGGATCACAAGTTCAAGACCAACCTCAGCAACTTAGCAAGGTCCTAAGGATTTAATGAGATGCTGTTTCAATAGGAAACATAAAAAGGGATAGGGATATATTTCAGTGGTTAAGTGACCCTGGGTTCAATCTCCAGGACCAAAAACATAAAAGGCATACCCAGAAACAATGAAATATGGCAAACAGGATTTCCACATTATTACCTATCATTGACCTTTGTTCATATCCATCCTAACACTTATCACAGGTGTTAATAATATGTATGATTATAAACATATTATACATCTAAGACCTGGCTATTAACAGGAAAAAAAACACATATCATATCAAGAGTATGTCTGTCTTATCAAGATTCTATTACCAACAGCCATTGCAATTCCTGGTCCATAGCAGATGCCTCAGAAATGGTAACTACATGAATGGAAAGTGAGAGACCTGGCTCTGTTCTTAACCATAACCCTGAGCCAACCACTGCACTTCCCTGGGCTCTTCTTCTTCAGCTATACAATGAGAAGGTTGGACCTGACGTGTCCCAAGGCCCCTTCCTGCTTTAACATGCCAGGAACTAAGTGAAGAAACCTTTTCCAGTTGCCTAGTTTGCATTTATGAGAAGTTTCTTATTTCCATAAGTGCAAGAAGATTTGCACATTTGCTGCCCCTTCAGCCACACCATTGCATTAATGGAATTCTTTGAATCCAGAAAAATTAAGCAGGGTGTAATGTAAAGGGTGTGCTTCAATAAAACATTTTTGACAGAAACAGGTGATGGGGGTAGATTTGGCCTATGGGCTGTAGTTGCCAACCCCTGCTCTAGGACCCCACATTCAGAGTTTTCCAGGATTGTGCATTGACTTCTTGGGCCATACCTTAGATTGCCCAATTGCAAGGATGCATCCTGGCTTATCCAAGGTCACACAGTTAAGAAATGAGGCAGGAGCCCAAACCAGTCCCTATCCAGTGCAATTTTCACTGCAGGGAACAATGCTGCCTCCTACCCTTCTTCTAATGTATATACTCTCTTCATTGATAATCCCAATACACTTAATTTTTTTCATCAGTGGGAAAATGTGTGTTCTTTAGGACAGAAAAAAGAATGAGGCTTAAATAAGCCACTTACATCCCATTTTAATTAGAAAATTTAGAAAAGAAAGGTTTATCAGGCCGGGTACCACTGGCCCACACCTGTAATTCCAGCTGAGATTAGGCTCACGAGGTGGAGACAGGAGAAACTCAAGTTCGAAGCCAGCCTCAGCCAAAAAAAAAAAGAAAGAAAGAAAGAAAGAAAAAGAAAAAGGACTGGGGATGTGGCTAAGTGCCTCTGAGTTCAATCCTCGGTTACCCACCTCTGCACCCGCCCCCAAAAAGATTTATCAATCATCCTGAGTTGCCTGGATTCTAAAAGTCCAGCACATGGAGCTTCTGAACTGGGCTTAGGGCCACTTTTCCTTTGTCTCCTGGATGGGAGCAAATCAGTGTTCTTCAGGAAAAGTCTCCATTGTCTGTGTCTAAGTCCACCTTTCCTGGCAGGAGCACCTTTTGCTGCAATCAGAGTAGAACAGGCGGAATGAAGCTTGTTTTGGGAAATTAACTTTGGTTTATCCTGCTGTTATGGTTTGGAGATGAGGTATTCCCCCAGAGCTCCTGTGTTAAGCAGGAATATTCAGAGGTGAAATGATTGGATGATGAGAACTGTGACCTAATCAGTGCATCCGAGTTTGAACAGGGGTGGGAACTGTAGGCAGATGGGGGTGTGGCTGGAGGAGGTGGGTCCCTGGGGCTGTGCTCTGGAAAGATTCAACCTGCTGCTCCTTCCCCTCTCTCTGCTTCTCCACAATACCCTTCTGCCATGAGGTTCTGTCTCACTTGGGCCCAGAGCAATCTAGTGGGCTGACCATGGACTAAATCTCTCAGAATTTGAGCTCAAAACAAACGTTTCCTCCTCTAAGTTGTTCTTGGTAGGCAAAATTTTGGTTACAGCAATGCAAAGCTAACACTTGGATTTACTTGACCATAAATATGCAGTGTCTGACTCTAATCTTACTCTCTTAGAGTTCCTACTACCTCATTGGAAAAACAAGTCATAAATATGTAAGAAGTTAAATAAAATGCAAGACCTGACAAACATTTCAATGAAATAAGAAAAAAAATTTTCCCTCTCTCCTTCCCAGTGAGCAAACAGTAATTATCATTGACTGTATATAGTACTATGCTAACTTGAAAAAGAAAAACTTATTTTTCTTGAATATAACATTCTCTGTCCCAACTCCTCCTTCCTTCCTGCACTTTCTATGACCTTATAGAGCAATTTCCCTGTTTTATTTCCTGCTTATAGACAAGGCCCACAAGTCCAGGGGTCCAAGGAACAAGGGCCACTCCAGTGCCTTGCCAGACAAGGCCAGACATCCATACCTGTTGGACACCTTTAATTGCTTAAAATACAAACAAGGATTAGAAATGAGTCCCTTCCTTTCTTTTGAGGTGAAATTCTAGCTTTTTGGCAAGCCAGTTTATTAGAAAGGTATTTTTCATTACAAAAAAAAAAAAAAAAAAAACTCTATAAGGGTTTGTGATCTGCCTGGCCACATTAAAGGGAAGGGGCAAATTCCTACCCTTGGCACTGAAATGAAACACTGGATGTTACATTTGTTCATTTGACAAAAATAGGTGCTGTTGAAGGTACTGCGAGTTCCTGGGTGTGTTTTGGTTCTTGATGTGTTTCTCCTGTAGACATTAGTCTATCACCTCCAAGAACAGGGTGGCATGAGAATAGCTGTATCCTGTGCTCTCATGACAAAAGCACAAAACTAAGACTGTGAAGAGAGCAAATCAGGACTTCCTTGGTTTTCACCTGACATTTTACATTTTTCAGTTAACGATGAAATTACCAGCTTTCCCCTAGGAAGCAGCAGAGCAGAAAGAGTGGTGCAGCCCTTTGCTCCAGGTCATTTCCCTAGAGAGCCAGGTGTTCTCTGGTTCAGGGAGCACGGTTCAGGGCCATGTCCTGCCCACCAGTCTCCAGCCTGGGAGTACTCTCAGCGAGGCCCATGGAGAGAGCCTCAGTGATGAAAGAACAGATGGAATGATGGGAGCACTGAGATGCTTCCAAAGATCATCTGGTTCTGTCCCTCCTCTGAGCTGCTACACAAGGCTCTGCCAGGTCAGTGACCATGTTAAGGCCAGAGGGCAGGGCCAGAGCCCAGAGCTGACCTAGTAATGGTGGGAGAGCACTGCTTTGGGGCTGGCCGGTCTGGCCCTGCCTGGCACCTGTGTGCTGGCTACAGGAGCAGGGGTTCTCATTTCCAGTCCTCCTCCAGCTGTTCTGTACCAGAGTCTGGACTTCCTTTGACTCACTGTCTGCTGGATGACCTTTCAGCTTTCCACAAACAACCCTCCTAACAATGACTCTCCAGTTGCTTCTTTTCTAAACTTGGTAACTAGGGATTGTGGAGAACAGACTCCAGCCCCACTAATCCCACATGAGTTCCCTTGCACCCTAGCTTAGGCATTATGAGCAGTCACTATTCTGGGGCAAATCTGGAACTGAAACCTCTGGCAACTTTGTATGAACAGTTGCACACACTAAGGGATAATCAGGCACTGTATTTAAAAGTGACTTCTTTAGCCAGAGGTGTAGAAAGACAGACTTAGTGATGGAAGCCCTGGGTTTCCTTCTGTCTCTGCTTCATTTGCACTTGCTGTTTCATTTCATTTCATTTCATTCATTCATTCATTTATTATTTGTCATACTGGGGATTGAACCTGATCCTTCCACAGGCTAGGTAAGCACTGTATTCCCAGCTTGCCCCTGATACCTTTTTATTTTAAATTTTTATTTTAAGAGTCTTATTAAGTTGCCCAGGCTGACCTTGAACTTGAGATCCTCTTGTCTCCGGCTCTGCAGTCTCTGGGTTACAGATCTGCACCACTGGGCCTGCCTTGCATTTGTCATTCTGAAGAGACAGTTGATGAAGATGATGTTAGAGCCATGGTCCCATGGACCTAGCAGTTCCTGGATTTGCACCATGGATTCAGGCTGCCCAGATGTCAAAAAGGTCAAAAAAGATGTTACGATCTTGGATGTTCCTGTCTTTGGCATAAAAACCAGCAAATAGATGTTAGCTCCCGGCTTCTTGGTTACCTCTCATTCCCACATTTCCAAGGGATGTCCAATCTCTTTTCCTTTGCTTTGCTTCCGGATCTTATTGACCTGTGTTCCTGAGTGTGAATCAATCTTGGAATGCACTCTGGAATGCAATTCTATCCAGTTTGTTTTTCAAAAAGAATAACTTTATGACTTTAATAAAAATGATACATCTCAGTATTTGAAGTAAATTCAAATAATACAAAAAAGTACTTAGAGAAAAATTTTAAAACCACCTGCTCTTCAGTTACCACCCAGAGCAAAATACTATTAACTTTTTGGTAAACATCTTTTCAAGCATCTACCTAGATCTATGTTGTGCAGATACAATTTTATAAAATTGGAATGGTACCATATATGCAGTTCTGTGGCCTGCTTTCTTCACTGAATCACATGGTATTATTGGGTGAGATGGTTCTCTGTGGTTCTCTTGTGCTCTTACATATTTTACTGGGTATGCTAAGAATGGAAAGTCATTTCTCAGAGTTGTGTCTGCAGCAGCAACCTTGAAGGGTGATGCGATGTCTTCCTCCTGAACAAAGGGCAGGTTTGCCTTCTGCTTGCAGTAAAACAGTGGGTTCCCAAGCTCATGGCAGCAGCATGAGTTCCCATGGAATGTGATGCAAACGCACTTGTGTACAACATCCATCTTGGCTGGTGACATTGCCCCCAAGGTAACATGCAAACATGCTGATACTTATGCTGCTGAGGTGCCATTGTCCTTTGTCTTTAACCCAGGAGTCTCATGTCTTCTGTCAATATCCGTGAAGCAGTAACAGACTACTTATTAGCTTGTAGTGTGTGTGTGTGTGAATGTATTTTACTAATCCCTTATTGTTGAACATTTAAGTTTCTTCCAGTTTTTCCCTCTTTCCCTTTCTTCACTTTATATTTTATGAACTACTACAATAAATATTATTGTGCAAATATCCTTTCACACTCACACAATTTTCTCCTTAGGGCAAATTTCTAGGAATAGAATTGCTTGATCAAGAGTATGCTCATTTTTGCACTTTTAAAAATATGGTGGATGAAGTCCTAACAGCTTACTAGAGGAGCCTGTCCTGGGTACAACACAAGTTTTGTGACTCTTTGCTCTTTTCTCTTGATTACTAGTCACACTGTTGTGTCTGAATTCTGAACTGATCCCTTATAATTGGCACACTTAGCACAGACTGTTACTTACATTCAGGATATTAATTTATTATCAAAAGAATTAGAGAGGTTAGTTATTTGTATATAGAGAAATTAGCAACAGTAGCAACATTTGAACCAGAGGCCTGATTCCATTCCTGTACGTGGTCCACTGTTTCATAGTGTACACAGAAAAACAGTGGCCAATGATGTTTGCCATTAGTAGTGTTATTGTAATCATATTTACGTTTCTGAACACTGAAACCAAAGTTATGAGTAGACATTAAAATCAAGATAAAGAATTTTTCTTTTTTTAAAGATAAAAAGTGATAAAATTTAATTGAAACCATTCCACAAGTTATATTTATATATATAATTTTAATGAACTAAATGGCCTAGAAATTTCAATTATAGGAATGTAATGTATAGAAATACACATCTAAGTTCAAAGACATATTGTATAGACAGAACTACTCGCACAACACCAGACAAAATCAGAAATGACTGGAAACAATCCATAAGGAATTAGGGGAGTAAATTTTGTGTTTGTACAACCAAATTTTTTGACAAAGAATGAGGTCTATGTATATGTGCTGATATACAATGATTTCCAGGATATATTATATGGATTTGTTGTCACAAAGGGAACATGGATATATAGATTATTGCTAGAAGGATAATGAGAAACTAATCATAATATTTCTATCTGGAGAAAAGATTCCATTTTTGTTTGTATTTCATTTTCAAAATATCATGTGCTTGTCTAAATGCATTTCAGTTTTCAAAGCAACGCTATTATAGGTAAAACAGGAGTGATTTAAAGCACTGTTTCCACAAGCCAGGCTCTATGTCAGAACCCCACTCACTCTAGACTGGATGCAGGTGGCCACAGAAGGGTTCTTGCTCTCACTTCTTTTCAGTAACTTAGATGTGTGCACAAACCCCACAGTGAGCACTGGAGCTTTTCCCACTCACCCTTTTTCAGCTGCTCTGATGTTACTTATCTGCTGTGGAACCCCTGGTTTCCTTGGCTATACTTACCCCTGGTTATCTTGCTACCTCTCCCTATCCTTGGCTTTTCTGAACTACCTGAGGGAAAGTGCCCCAGGAGTACAGACACTTCTCTGTTTCCAGTTCTCTTTTCTCTTTCACATTTTGGAAGAAAAGAACTATTAACTTTATAGGGTGACTTCATCTCCACCCAGGTAGGATCTTCTTTTTTAAACCAGAGTCAGCGGGTTTTTTTTTTAAACTCTTCCTTTTTTTTTCCTATCAAGTACTAGTGTATTTATTATGTACAACTTATTGAGACTAATTCCCATATGTATTTCCTGGGGTCATTTCTTTAGTTTCTTGTTCTGGAAAAACACAATATCATGTCTAAGGACTGACCACAGCGGAGACCAGGGAGGAGGCAGACAGATCCAGTATTATACAAAATCAAACTATTGGGGATTTATTAATGGAATTCTGTCTTGGGTTGGCAAAATGGGTGGATCCCTGTGCTTTGGGTCAGAGGGAGGGGGGCTTTTATTGTGGGCAGGACAAAAGGAACTTTCATCCAAGCTGAAATATACCTGGTTTGTCTCAAGCTAATGTCAAAGATCACAGGCACGTTCCTGCCACCAGGGTCCATATTCTAATTTACAGTGTCCTAGAAGACCATGTGGGGAAAACAGACCAGGGTTACTCGGGGCAATAGTGGTGGTTATGACTCAACATGGCTGAGGTCAAATCAAGCTTGAAGGCAGTTCCTAACTTCTTTTTAACATGCACCCATCTGTGGATTGCACATTTAGAATGAGGTGTCCCTGTGTTGGGTGATTGGTTTAGAGGACCCAGGTGAGCCCACTGGACTTCTGACCTATAGAAACTATGGGAATAGTTTAATCTGTGCCATGTCAAGATGCTAAATTTGAGGTAATCTGTTTCAGGGGCAATAGGAAATGAAGACACTGGGAGTTCATTCTTGAAACTGGGAGTATTGATTTTGCCCTTCTCTTGGAAGATACAAGGTTCTTACATGTTGATGCCTCAGTGACTGAGACAGAACTGAGCAGACTGTGCTGAGCTTACAAAACTGAAAAGTAGGATGGAGAGAACCACTGTAGTCCCAGAGAAAGAAAGTGAGGCTTGAAATCAAGAAATCTTTCATTTCAAATTCTGGCTCCATAATTCTATAGGTTTTTTTTTTCATCTGTAAAAGGAAATAATAATTCACCAGCTAAGGTGGTTGTGAGCTTCCTGCTCTAATATTATTAAGAGCCAATCTGGCTTCCACAAAGTCAGGTCTGGGAAGCCAACTTTCTCCTGCCCCACTTTAACCCAAACAGCAATGCCTGAGTGCCTTCGTGCGCCCCCGTGTTGGAAACAAACAAATCCCCACCTCTCAAACCCAGGCTTCTGAAATCAGGCCAAGCCTCCTTCTTTTCTCTTGCCTCCACATCTTCTTATTCTCCCCATTCTTGGCAACTCTCTCTTCCAAACATTGATCTCTCCCCGTCCAGTCCCTGCCTTGGTCAGTCCTGAGTCACTTCTCACCTGGGCCACTGCTGTGGTTTGAGTGTGTCCCCCAGTGTTCATGTGCTAGAAGGTTGGTCCTCAGTGTTGGGAGGACCAACCTTTTAAGTGGTTGAGACTAATAGAGGTGATTGGGTCACTGGGACCACCACCCTCAGAGGAATTATAGTTCTCCCAGGAGCCTGCTGAGTTCTTGAAAGAACTGGTTGTTATAAAAGAATAAGTCTGGCCTTTGGATCCCTCTAGTTTCCTGTCTTGTCATTGAATCTCTTCTGTACATGATCTTGCCATTATGTGCTGTTGCCTGGGATCCTCACCAGAGGCCAAATATATAGGGCTGCCCAATCTTGGAATTTTACCTCTGACACTGGGAATTCAATATGCTTCTTTTCTTTATAAAGTACTCAACCTCAGATATTTTTTAGAGCAATGGAAACAGGCTAAGAAAGCCAACATGGTGGTTTCTAACTATCTCTTCCCTCCACCACGGAACCTCCTCAAGACTCATTTATAAACTTTAGACACAACCCTTCTCAGGTTGCAGAATGAAATGATAATTGTGAATAATCCCTGTGAAACTTAAAACCCTGAGAAAATATGGTATAAACAGAATGCACTTGCCCTAGATTAAATGGGAAACATGGCACCCAAAGCCCGCCAGGCTCTCAAGTTGCTCCTTGCTTCATTTCTCTCCTTCCCCCCTTGCTCCCTCTTTCCACTTCCTCCTCTCCTCTCCTCTGCATCTCCCAGATTATAGGGAAGAGCTTGGCCACCTCCAAAGTCTCCTCAGTGACTCGCTTTCCTTCCATCCTAAGAAAACAGACACTGTTGTCAGAGTATATATTTTTAAAAGCTCTTCTTAAACCTCAACAGTGCCCTTGCATGGTCTAGAAGCTGAGCTGGAACATCTTTTCCTGCACACAGCACACTCGGCTTCCCTTCTTTCTCAGCCTCTGCCTCACTTTGCATCCTGCCCTCCGCCCACTGAAACCTCTTTTAGTCTCCACCACAGTAGCTGGAGCTCCCTCCTTCTGGAACACCCGTGCCTTACCCCCTCTGCTTGGGAAATTCCTCCCTAAATCCCTTCCCCCTTTAGAGACCAGCCTGGAGTATTGTGTTCTTCATTCTTGCTCCTCTGAGCTCCCAAAGTCCAGGGTCCATACTATATTGTACACATACATGCAGGTATATAGTGAAGCATATACAGGTTGGATATTAGAACGTGTATATGTTGAAATAATTCTTTTTAAAAAGGTAAAATCATGGCCCTCCTACAGATCTCCTACAGATCTAAAAGGCACCTGTGTTAAAGATTTTATTGATTCATGGGTCGATGAGGGAAACAGATGTCCCAACCAGTTCAAAGAAGAACATTTTTAAAAGCCAAAATTTACGGGAGTGAAGGAATGTGAAATGAATGCACATGTGGAAGCCAAGTGAGCTTCTTCCATGGTGGAAGAGGAGAGTTAGTAGAACCTCCACCAGACAGGGCAGAATTTGCATGTCTACAGACAAGAATCATTTTCCATTGCCATCGGTCACCCACAGTTTATGAAAAAGTAAAACAGTTTCCACAAAATCAGAATCAGACCATCCAGGGTGTCCTTCAGAGTCTAGATAATATACAGTTTCCCACGGAAAGCACATTTCTTCCTATAGCAGCAGCACAAGCTTACCACACCCCGGTCAGCTCTCTGAGGGGGCAGCTACTAGCACTGGAGCCAGGAGAGAAGACGGGAGAACACCCGAGGGCTGGGTTGATTTCCTGGAGCCCAGAGAAGAGCTGCTTTCAGTTTTTCCCAAGAGCAGGTTGGTTTCAAGGCTGAGGGGACAGGGGGTGGTGTG
Source organism: Marmota marmota marmota (assembly GCF_001458135.2). Taxonomy (NCBI): domain Eukaryota; kingdom Metazoa; phylum Chordata; class Mammalia; order Rodentia; family Sciuridae; genus Marmota; species Marmota marmota. Next base: position 17,707,187 of record NW_025999990.1, on the reverse strand, counting down.
GCTCAGGGAAGGGAGGGGAGAAGAGAAATGTGCACAAGCACTGTCTTTGTACATGGGGGTAGTAGGTTTCCTTGCAAACTGATTTGAATTTCATGAAGCAAATGTGATGCCCTGTCAGGTTTATTAAAATGGAGTTTTAACCAATAAATGAAAACTAAAAGCAGGCAAAACCTAAAAGGAGTATGGAATTTGGGGAAAGGGAGCCAGGCAGAGCTATATTCTCCCTTTTATTGCCTCTCTCAGTCTCAGTCTTACTTCCAGACACAGTTTTGGCCTGTGGAAATGCCCACACCTGAGAGGTCTGAGACCTGGTAGGAGTCTCTTTTTAGTGCCTTTTTCATGTAGGGGGGAAAAAAAGCTGGGTTGTTTGGCCTCAGACTGGCCAGGAAGAGGCCATCCTTCTTTCTCCAGCCCTGGAGGCTCTTCCTCCTTCAACAGAGCTGCATTTTAATGAGGCCCCAAGGGATAGACTGGGAAGATGCAGGGAGCCAGCACTTCAGTTTAATTTAAGAACCTGGCTCTTTTTACCTTAATTTTTTCCTTCTGGGTCTTGGGCAGCTCTTCCAGTTTCCACTAAGGAGCTTAACTGCTGGTGCTCCCCTTCAGGTGCCCCCGCTAACTTCTGGAACCCTCTGGGTACCCCATAACTCCTGGATCCCTCCAAGTGCTCCATGTTCTGAAATACCAACTTTGTGGCCTGGGAAAAAGTCCTGAGGAGTCTCAGGGACATGAGAGTGGAGTGTTCAGTGGTCATCAGACTGGCTTTAAAAGCAGCACATCTTGTCGGTGAGGAAAATTTCACCTTGGACACTTGTCCTTCAAGGCCTGATTCATTCAGCAGTATTTATTAAGCACCTGCCATAGGTTCCAGGACTTCCTAGATGAGCAACACAGAGCCCTTCCAGTGGGGCTGTGGTACGTGATGCACACAGACACCGAACACACAAACAGCCTGGAGGGGCCAAAAACGCAGGATTAAGAAAAAAAGTGAGGGGCAGAACTGCCCCTGTGACACAATCCTGTCTGGTAGCAAGAAATTTTTACATATATAGAGGACGTAAGCACAACTGCTTACAGATACACTGACCATTTCTGGAAGTAATCTAGGTTCTGGTCACCTCTGGAGCCTGGCTTTGAGGAGGACAAGAAGGTGACATATACTTTGCACTTTATACCTTTCCATATGTTCAAAAGCATTCTTTCTGTCTTGAGCATTCATTACTTATATAATAAAACAATGTAGCATGGCAGTGCCATCAAAGAGACCTATAGGGGAAATACATAAACAATTAAACAAGATGCTAGATCCAAGTCCAAGAGTTTTCCCAATTTTTCATTCTTCTAAATAGTTACAGATTTCTGCTTACATGTTTATGATACCAAAGCCTGCCTTCTCTGTTTTCTCCCCTCCCCTCCCCTTTCCAAGTATTTCTTGAGATGCTGCAGCGTGTCAGCTAAAATGACTCAATATTGTATTTAGTTACGGTCAAGTTTGGAAACATGTGACAGAAAAAAATACTAATAAAGTGGCTTAAAGAAATAGAAGTTTATTCCTCTCATACATGAAAAGGTCCCAGAGCAGGACTCACTCCAGTACATGCACAGTAGCTGCACAGTCGTCAGGGACCCTGGCTCCTTCTAGTTTCTGTGCTCCCATCCTTGGCATGACACCTTGGGGTCTAAGTGGGTGGCTGGAGCCCCAGATCCAGTGTTTACATTCCAGCAAGCAGGGAGGAATACTGGGGGGCTCTGCTCTCTCTCTGAAGGAGACTTCTCAGAACTACCACAGTACACTCTGTATCTAACAGCCCAGAACTGATTCACAGGCCACATGGGGAGAAAGGGACATGCACAGCAGCTGGGACATGTAGTATTTTAGCTGGATGCATTGCTGCCCTCAATAAGTCCAAGAATCTTTTTCCTATTAAAAGGTGGAGACTAGACATTGGTAGGTCATTAGCAATGTCTGTGGCATTCGGAAGCCATATCAGAGAGCTCTTGTTCATAGGGCGCATTTTAGTTGGGGAAATCAGACACTAATCAAATATTCACAATATAATTGTAAAATCACACTTGTAAATTAGGTCAAGAAAAAATTCATGGGTTTTAGAAACATAATTAAAGGGCCTGACCTCCTTTTGGGGAAGACTTTTCTGAGATAGTGTGAACCACAGCAGGAGACTTGGCAGAGGTGTGTCACCTAGGGCCTTGTCTATGTCAAGGTATTCATCTTTATCCTAACAAAGGCCAGTCATGGAAGGCTTCAAGCTGGTTTTTCTGTCTTATGATTACGTTTGGACAGATTTCATTGATAGCTCAGTGCAAAATGTGCTAGGAGAGGAAAAGTGAAAGCCAGAGGTCTACACATTAGCAGATGGGTGGCCCTTAAAGTCCAACCCAGCTGGGTGCGATAGCACATGCCTGTAATCCCATCGGTTCAGGAGGATCTTGAGTTCAAAGCGAGCCTCAGCAAATTAGCAAGGCCCTAAGCAACTCTGGGAGACCCTGTTTCTAAATAAAATATTTTAAAAAGGGATGGAGATGTAACTTAGTGGTTAAGTGCCCCTGAGTTCAATCCCCAGTATCAAAAAAATAAATAAATAAATAAAAAAGTTCAACCCAGTTCAGGGTGTCTGTCCTTTCTGGAAATTGACAGCAGCTGGTGATGGCGCTACTCAAGGTTGTACCCTTCCTCTTGCCCTGTCTTATATAAGCAGAATACAGGGCCTACGACCACTAGAGAGGACCATCTGCATTGAGTGGGACCATGTGTGATTCATCTGTGTCCTTCAGAGACAGCACAGCCTGGAGAGCATTGCTGGCTGCCTGCTCAACAGCCACCTGCCCACCTGCCTCCTGCTGAAAACAAACAAACAAACAACAACAGCAACAATAACAACAACACCAGATTTACCCATTTGAATGGTGAAAACCCTTTGACCTCTGTAAGTAGACCCCTCACCTCAGGGGATGACTCCTGATTGGCCTAAAACAGGTATGGCATTCCTATACCTCTCTTCCCTGACACTTTTCTAGCCTTTCTGTAGCTAGGGGTGAATATGGGACTCAAGGATATGAAAGGGGGGTTCTGGGACCATTTTCCTCATGATAAGAGAAGGTGTTGGGGGACTGTTCTACAATCTTTTCCCTCTTTCATGCTTGAAGAGAGGAGGCTGAAGCCATGTATAACTGAGGCTACAAGCTCAGACACCCAAAAGCTGACATATTCATGGCTGAGCAGGATAGTTTTTTTTCTCTCCAGGTTTTTGAGGACTTTATGAAGCAATAACAATAGCTCCACCAAATCATCAAGAATACAAAGCAATTATATGCATCTGTTCCTGAAAAAAATACTATTCTAGTATTGTTTTACTTGCAGCCCAAGGGATCCCGACTCTCATATTCAGTAAATGTCACAGTGAAACAAATGAACCAAGTTTCAGCTCAATTCAGCACTTAAACTTGGGTAACCTTGGGCAAATATCTTCACCTCTCAGATACCAGTTTTTTTCTCCTCAAAATGGGCTGGTAACTCTGTCTCAAAATACAAAATAAAAAGGGCTGGGGATGTAGTTCAGTGGTAAAGTACCCCAGGTTAATCCCTAGTACAAAAAAAAAAAAAAAAAAGAAAGAAAAAAATAGAAAAAAAAANAAAAAAAAAAAAAAAAAGGCTAGTAATGTTAACCCAGAAGATATGTTCTGAGAAGTAAACACAATAATACACATAAACACAAATGCCAAATATAACAGATTGCAATACTGTTGTCTGTTGAACTTCTTAAGTGCTTATAGATATTAGTATTTTAGTAACTGAAAGCAGAGCCAATTCTCTTATTGACATTTTTCTATTCAGCAAAGTAGATAATATAAATTTCTTCATTGACTCTCAAAGTCATTTTTAGTTTTCTTGGTAAAAGAAGTAGAAAACATGAGAATCTTTCCTAAATTAACTCCTATACTAAGAAGAGAGAGCACACAGAAAGACTTATATGTGAATACTGAACGTTGACAATTTACAAGCTTTGTGATCACAGGTCTAAATTAGTCAATCTCTGTATGTTATGCATGTTGGGAATGATAATGCCTGCCTTGCTGTGTAGGAGATTCAGAGGAGATGACTGAGGATGTTCCACATTTTCTCACAGCCCTGGCCCTCACCATTTCCCACCCATTTAGTTACCACCTCTGAGCTAACTGCTCCATTAGAAAAAGTTGCCATTTCTGATCAGTGCCTTTGGTTGATCAGAGGTCAAGTTATCATGGGGCTGCATTTCATTAATACCAAGACATCAGTTCCTTCAATGGTAATTCTTGCTCTTCTGTACTTAAAAGAGGCAGGCAGACTTTTTTTTTATTAAAAAATTTTAATTTTATTTATTCTAATTAGTTATATATGACAGCAGAATGCAATTCAATTCCTATTACACAAATAGAGCACAATTTTTCATGTCAGTGGTTGAATACAAAGAGTCACACCATTCATGTTTCATACATATACTTAGGGTAATGATGTCCATCTCATTCCATTGTCTTTACTACCCACACCCCTCCTTTCCCTCCCTCCCCTTTGCCCTGTCTAAAGTTCATCTGTTCCTCCCATGCTCCCCCCACATTCCCATTATAAATTGCATCTTTATATCAGAGAAGATATTCAGCATTTGGTTTTTTGGGATTGGCTTACTTCACTTAGCATTATATTCTCCAACTTCACCCATTTACCTGCAAATGAGCAGGCAGATTTTTAAGATGTCTCATCCTCTTGACATTATGAGCTTGCACAGAATCTCAGCCCCTTGTTTGCGGACTGGACCTGGTGACTTGTGTTTTGTTTGTTTGTTTATTTTAACAGCTCTGTTGAGATATAATTCTCATGTAACCCATCCATTTAAAGTATGAAATTAGGGGAAGAGTGGTGGGGAGGGATGTTGGCCAAATTATATTGTTATATTGTGTGCATATATGAATATGTAACAACAAATCCCACCATCATATATAACTATAATGTACCAATAAAAATGGGAGAAAATTTTTAAAAGTGTGCAATTAAATGGTTTTATTTGCTAAAATTCAATAGTATATTCAAATACATATGAAACCATCACCAAGGTCAATATTTGAACATTTTTAACACCTCAAAGGAAATTCCACACACTTTAGCTATCAAGTCCCTATTCCCCTATTCCTCAGTAACCACTAATCTACTGTGTCTCTCAGTATTTGTCTGTGCTAGACATTTGCATATAAATAGAATCATATAATGTGTGGTCTTCTGTTGCTTCTTTCACTTGGCATAATGGTTTCGGGATTTATCCATTTTATAGCACATGTCAGGACTTTATTCCTTTTTATGAATGAATAACCTTCCATTGTATGGATATACCATACCAGTTTATCCATTCATCTGTTCATGAACATTTGAGTTGTTTCCACCTTTTGGCTACTATGAATAGTGTCACTACTGATATTCATGTACAAGTTTTTATGTGCTATATCTAGGCTTGAAATTGTTGGGTCATTTTGAAACTATTCAATTATTTGGGGAACTACCAGACTCTTCCAAAGTGGTTGCCACATTTACATTCCCTCTAGCAAGGGTATGAGGGTTTTGATTTCTACACATCCTCACCAATGGTATTTTCTGCTTTTAAAATTCTGTTTCCTCTAGTGGGTGTGAAGTGGTTATCTCATTGTGGTTTTTATATGCATTTCCTTAATGAATGAGCTTATTAACAATTTGTATATCTTCTTTGGAAAAAATGTTTATTCAAGTCCTTTACTTATTTAAAACAAAATTTGTCTTTTTATTGTTGAGTTGTAAGAGTTCTGCATATTTTAGGTAAAAGTCCCTTCCAGAAATACAATTTTCAAATATTCCTTTTCATTGTGTGGATTGTCCTTTTACTCTCTTGATTGTGTCTTTCAGTTTTGTTGAGATCCAACCTATTTTTTCTTTTTTTGTTTGGTGTCATAGCTAAGAATTCATCGCCAAATTGAAGATTTATCCCTATGTTTTTTTCCGAAGAGTTTTAATTCTTATGTTTTGATCTTTGATCCATTTAGAGTTAATTTTTTGTATATGGGATGAAGTATTTTCCACATAAGTGTCCTGTTGTTTCAGCACTTTCATTGACTATCTGCCCCCATCTAATAATTGTCTTGCCCCCCCTTATTGAAAATCAGATTACCATAAACACATATGCTTATTTCTGGACTGTTAATTCATTTCTGTTGATCTCTATGTCTACCTCTATGTTAGTGCCATACTATCTTGATTACTTGCTCTACAGTAAGTTTTGAAATCTGGAAGTGTATATCCTCTTACTTTGTTCTTCTTTTTCAAGATTTTTTTTCTACTGTGGGTATCTTGCAATTTAATATGAATTTTATAATCAATTTCTATTTGATCAAGTGTTCTGGTAGGATTCTAATAGAGATTGCATTGAACTGGTAGATAAATTCGGAAAGTATCACCTTAACAAAATTAATTCTTCCAATTCATGAACATGAGATGCTTTTTTTAAAAAAAGGTTTTCTTTTCTTTTCTTTTTCTGGTACTGGGGATTGAACTCAGGAGTGCTTTATCACTAAGAGACATCTTAAAAATCTGCCTGCTCATTTGCAGGTAAATAAGTGGAGTTGGAGAATATAATGCTAAGTCGTAAGCCAATCCCCAACCATTTTTATTTTATTTTGAGACAGGGTCTCACTAGTTACCCAGGCTGTCCACAAATTTGCATTTCTCCTTCCTCAGACTCCTGAGTAGTGGGTTTATAGGTGTGTGCCATCATGCCCAGCTAATTAAGATTTGCTTTAATTTTTTTCAACAATGCTTTGTAGTGTTTACAGTGAAAGTTTAATTCTTCTTTTGTCAAATTTATTCCTAAGCACTTTATTCTTTTAATGCTATTACATATAAAATTGTTTCCTTAGTGTTATTTTTAATTGTTCATTGCAAATGCACAGAATTGCAGTTGTGTTTTGTACATTGATCTTGTATCCTGCAATGTCGCTTAACTAATTTATTAATTCAGATTTTCTTATCAGATTCCTTAGGATTGATTGGGGATTGATCCCAGGGGCACTTTACCACTGAGCCACATCCCCAGCCCTTTGTATTTTTTATTTTAAGGCAGGGTCTTGCTAAGTTGCTTAGAGCCTTGCTAAATTGCTGAGGTTGGCCTGGAACTTGTGATCCTCCTCTTGAGCTGCTGGGATTACAGGTGTGCACCACTGTGCGGGGCAAGGATTACTATATACAATATCATATCATCTGTGAATAGAAATCTATTTTTTCCCTTCTAATATGGATGTTTTTTATTTATTTTTATTGCCTAATGGTCCTGGCTATAACCTCCAGCACAATGTAGAACAAATGTGGTGAGAGTGGGCATCGTGTCTTCTTACAGATCTTTGGGGAAACTATCCAGTCTTTCACCAAGAATGATGTTGGCTGTGGGCTTCCCCTGCCCTTTGCCAAAGTAAGAAATCTCTTTCTCTCCCCAGTTTGTTGAATTTTTTTTAAACCAAGAAAGCATACTGGATTTTGTTAAATAATTTCTCTACATCAATTGAGATGAGCATGCAATTTTTTTTCCTTCATTCTATTTATGTAGTGTAGTATATCAGTTGATTTTCTTGTGTTTAACTACCCTCGTATGCCTGGAATAAATCACACTTGTTAATGAAGTATAAATCTGTTCATATATTGCCAGATTCAGTGTATTAATACTCCATTGAAACTTTTGCATAGATATTTAAAAGAAATATGGACCCATGGTTTTCTTATGATGTCTTTGTCTTGTTTTGGTGTTAGGATAAGACTAGTTTCATAGAATGAGTTTGGAAGTGTTTCCTCCTCTTATATTTAAAAAAAATTGAATTTGTGAAGAATTGGTATTAATTCTTTTTCAGATATTTGTTGGAACTTTGCAGTGAAGCCATCTGTTCCTACTTATCATTTGGTGTAGTTTATTTTCTTTTTTATTACCAACTTAGTCTCTTACCTTATTATAGGTTTATTCAGAGTGTCTATTTCTTCTTGAGTCAGATTTGTTAGTCTTTATCTTTCTGGGGACTTGTCTATTTCATAAAACCAGACTCTCTAGGGGTTTTAAAAGCATATGATTCCATTTGTTTTGCATACATTTCCCTTATAATCTACATTATTTTGGTAAGTGTGATCATAACGTTCACTCTTTCATTTCTAATTCTAGTAATTTGAGCTCTCTTCCTCCTCCTTCTTCTCTTGGTCAATTTAGCTAAAGTTCTGTTAATATCCACTTTTGGTTTTTCTGTCTTGGTCTATTATTTTCCCCTAATTTTATTAATTTCCATTCTAGTCTATATTTCCTGCCTTTTACTTGCTTTAGGTTTTCCTTTCCAGTGTCTTGAGACTGATTTGAGACCTTTTTTTTTTTTTTTTGGCCCAGATATAGAACCCAGGGGTGCTTAACCACTTAGTCACTTCTCTAGCCCTTTTATGTTTTATTTTGAGATAGGGTCTCACTAAGTTGTTGAGGCTGGCTTTGAACTTGCGATCCTCCTGCCTCAGCCTCCCAAGACACTGGGATTATAGGCATGCACCACCACGCCTGGCAAGACTTCTTTTTAATACAGGCATTTGTGATTGTAGATTTCACTGTAAGCACTGATTTAGGTACATCCCATACATTTTGATGTATTCTATTTTCATCCAACTTAAATTATTTTCTAACTTTCCTTTTATGTTTCTTCTTTACCAATTTTATATTTAGGAGTGTGTTGTTTTCCTGCTTAGTTTTGAATTTCCTAAATGACTTTTGTATTCTAACAAATAAAATATGACAAAAAGGATACATCATTCTGGAATTAGATCTCAGAAGCCTGTCAGTTCCACGTTGCTTGCATATACATTCTTCTTGGCTCTACCCACTTGCTTTCTCTGATGAAGAAAGCTTATGGCATGTATCACCTGTAGAGAGGCCCATGTGTTAAGAACCAAGGGCAGCCTCTGACCAGCTAGCCAGTAAGTGACCGAGGCTCTGTCCAGCTGATCTCAAGGAACTGAATCCTACAAACCACCATGTGAATGAGTTTGGCTGACACCTTGACTGTGGCTGTACGAGGGTCAGTCAAGACAGAACCAGATATTGGACTCACAGAATATGTGAAATGATGCTTTGTTTTAGAGCCACTAAGTGTTGGAAGGAATTTGGTTTACAGCAGTTGAAAACTAATACAATGTGGTTGATTCATAAGAAGGGCTTGGATAGGCCAGCCATTCCTCTTTTTATTTCCTGTATCCTTCTTAGATGATATCTAAGAAGCCTAGGCAAGACCTGTTAACACAAAACTCTTGAGACCAAGGCATTTCTGAAATAACAGGGTTTATTGAGCCATTATGGATGCTAGCCTAAAAAATGCACCAGGTCCTGCCACAAGTTCCTGCAACTTCAGCAGCAAAGCTGGGTAGCAGTAAGAAAACATAATGGGAATTTGGGGAAGGAATGCATGAGCTGTTTATGCTAAACATACATTGGCTAGAGACAAGAAGAGTAGGATTATAAGAACCAGGGGAAACTCTGGGATAGGAGGACATTCAAAATGCAAGTAATCGTTCTTCTGGGTTGATTGGGTTTAAATGCAGTGTTGATGGGATCTTAGTTAAGGTTTAACATATTACATTCACAAATGTAAAGTGATCTTTTGTTCTTTTCAGCCTGTAGTTGTTTAACTGATTAACCTCTCCCATCTCTCTTTCCTTCCATCCTCTGGTCCTTGGGACATCTCAGAATTTCTTCTCTCTCAGGTCCTACGTCCTATATTCTCCCTGTGTGCCAGCATCTCTACTGGGAACTGAGTAGCAAATCAGGTTGTATATTCTCTGGAGCACTGACCATCTTAGACTCAAGAGAGGGAGAACCAAGAATCCTCTCTGTGAGTTCAGTTCTCCATAGTGGGTCAGAGTGAAGGCTGCTGCTTGTAAAGTGTTTCTTTATTCCCCCCTTGGTCATTGTCCCTTATGAGTAAATTTGCTTATTAACAATCTGGAAGGAGTAAGGGGGAAAGACAATGAAATTACCAAACCTTCGACTGAGATAATAAGAGCAGAGCATTTAGTATATAGTAGATATTCAACAAAGGCTTTTTATTTTATAATGATCTTCTATCTTACCCAGTCTCCTAACCCCACTCAAGCTGCAACAGGGGAAAAACTCAAGCTTTTTGCATTATACTTTGCAATCATCTCCCAATTGGAGGTAGTAAAGCTCCAGGTTTGTCAACAATCAATGTGCTTGTTGAAGACCATTACTGAAAGAGGAATTCAACAAAATTCAACCCAACAAGCGTCTAGGTGATGGGCATTCTGTTGAGACTGCATAAACAGATAGAAGACAGTTTCTTCCTTCAGAGCTGTCATCTAGAACTACTTCTGGGATAGGGGAAGTTCGTCTTTATAGGTCATTTCATAATTTGAAGGTCAACCAGTAGGAATCCACTCATTTTCCCCCAATCATTCCCCAACCCATACTACTGAGGAATAATGTCAGGAAGCTTAACACTTCCTCCATTTCAGCCTCGGTCCTGGGTCTTCTCTGAGGTCATTGCCTAGTATTTCCTGGGTCACCACACCTGGAAAGAGACCTATCTGGGCAGTTGTTCTATTAGCCAATAAGGCATCTCTGTGCACATGAGAAAAAAAGCCCTTGAACTTCAAGTCACTTCACAGCCATTTGTCACGAAATATTCAAAATGATGGCGCCACTCTATGATGTCTACAAAGTGAACAGTTCCGGCATCTGTGGAATACACCTTTGCAAACTGTCAGAGAGAAGGAGCACGATGGGCATGTGATCTGTGAAGCCGGAACCCAGGGATCCCAGAGAAAGGTGGAGCTTGGGTTCAGGAACAGGAATGAGAGGACAGGCTGTTCCCAAGCCTCCCCACCACGTGGGCACACCATGCCAACAACAACACAAGAATCTGCTGGCTCACAGATGCTACCTGTATGACTGCAGGGTTTCCAGTGTCTACCAGTTAATTCTGTTATGTGTCTGGTGTGTCCTGGACCATTGAGGTCCCCAGCCCACAAGCCACTTGAGGGCAGTGTCTCACTATTGCAGCAGCTGCCAGGGCCACTCTCCAGGAGCTGCATCCCCTGGCCGAGGCTCCTCCTTCTGGGACTCCCAAGGCTGCAAAGCCCTTTGGATGCCAGCAGTGGTGTCTGGTGGTCACTTTGTGATTGCCCACACCCTGCCAGAACCACACTGCATTGAGGGAGAGCCCTCCAACCTGGCTGTGTCTGGCTCTTAGGCCCTTCTGCAGCAGTGCTAGTATCCTAAGCTCCTTGATGTCCTTCTTATAAGTCTTCTCCTCTAGTCTCTTCCCTGGAACTTAAAATTAAAACTTCTGCTCACAGACTGGCCATTTTCTCCCAGCACACTGACTAGTACCAGGATGTGCCCACCAGTTTATTAATTCTAGATACTGCCATTACACCTGTAGTTATTCTGTAGTAGACCTTTCCTTCAGGGTAAGAAGGAATCTCCAAGGTTTTCTGTAAGTCAGAATAGCAATCTTTTTCTTTCCTGCAGCCATATTATTGGTGCTATAAAAAAGCAGACATGGATGAAGGGGACTAAAATCTGAGCACCTTGCATTCGGGTGACTGTTTGCATCTGGGCGATGTTGATCCATGTGTGCCAGATTAGAACGGAAGCCTCTGCCAGCCTCACTCTTTCCCTCCTGGAAATTCCAGTACACCTGGGGGGAGGATGGAGCAGATCATGGATCGCAGAAAGATGACCAAGGACATCAACCAGTTTCCAGAGCAACTGAAGGGAGCTTTGGAACCTTCCCTGAAGGCGTTTCTGTGCCTTCAGAAGAAAAGTCAGACATCCAGTTTCCAGGGCGGTAAGGACTATATTTGGACCAATAACTGTCAGACGCTTGACTGAAAATATTCCAGATTTCTTTCTAGTCTTCTAAATGCATAAACATTTGCCTTAAACTTTTCTAGGAGGCAGTTGTTTCTAGTCTCACTCAGCCCAATTCAAAAGTTAATGCATGTTTAAAAAAAAAAAATTCATGAATGAGCCTGTATGGGAAAGTGGGTAGAAGAGAAGAAAACTGAACCTAGGTTGGAAGACCTCAAGCATAGTCTCTGTCATTGACTATTAAGTGCTGCCAAGCAAGTGAGGTTCTCTGAGACTCAATGTCTATACCATCAAAACTGGGTTAAATGAAATTAGAAGTTCTTGAAGGCAACTTCCAGTGTGAACCATCTATTGATGCTCCTGCCCCCTTATCCTTCCCCCCACATTTACCTCTCTTGCCCTCTTTTTCCTTCCTTTTCCCCTTCACTCTTCTTTTTCCTTTTCTCTTATGTCTGCTGTTTTTCTTCCCAGACCTTGACACAGACTCTTTTATTTTCATCATCAGGAGATTTGTGCCAGCGAATGTGATGCAAATAAAGTTAGACAGGATTTTGGTTCTGGCTGAATAAGAATCGCTTCACTTGAATTTATAAAACAACAACAACAGTAACCCAGTCCCTCTCAACTGATTCTATTCAAAATTTCTTGGCTTCTGAATTTCAAGAACAAGCTGTTCTTGTAGGAGGTTAATTATAAAATGTTTGGCCCACCTCCTTCCCCATTAGTGACCAACACCAAATGAATCCCCAGAGAAGTGTGCAACGTCAGAACTGCCCTCAAAAGTCAGGACTGGCCCCTCTCCTGCTAGTTCAGGAAACCCAAGTTTAAAATGTAAAAATTGTCTACAAAGCCATGAGAGAAAGATTCCCAGAAATGGTTAGTATTCACACACACACACACACACACACACACACACACATGGCTTTAATAGTTCCTCTCAAAGCAGACCGACTTTAGCAACTCTGACTTTCTAAATGTTCTCCTTTGCTTCTGGAAACAAGTGGCAGTGGTGAGCTGGTGGCTTTGAGAGGAACAAGAAAAGCTACACAAATAGGGAGCATCTTGAAGCTGAGACATTTGGAGACCAGAAAGAAAAGTAAGTGCAGTGGATTCAAACACATAAAGCATATACAATTCCATGAGCTTATAATGAAAGTAAAAATAAAAACATTGTTCATCTTTGGAGGTTACTAGGGTGCTAATTCCTTATACTGAAAATTGATAAATAAGGAGAAAGAATCAAGCATTTATTACACCTGTCAGGATGTATGCTCCTTTGCAGACAACCTGCAAAAAGTTTACGAGGAAAATTATTCTTCATAGATGAGTCATAGGTAATCATTGCAGGAACAGCAAAGAATTAGAAAACTCGAAATCTTAAGGCTTAACAAAATAATAGATATAGGCATTTCTCATCAGTGATTGCTAAAAGCATTTAGATGAAAGATGGGATCACAGAATAGATGAGATAAGACTTCATATGAATGCACTGGAAGCTTAGTGTCGCTAAGTGGAACATCTAGTCGGTTAATGCATCCTGATAAGACGTGTAGGAGACAGTACTTCCATGAAATATTCTTGCCCTTTCCCTACATTAGACCTAAATCCAATCAGACTCTAGGTCTACCGGAGAAATACAGGAGATAGTGGCACATGTTCAGCAGCACCACAGAGATGCAGGCAAGGCCTCAAAGGGGTAAATGCTAAGTTGTACAAGAAAATCACCCAGTTTAATAAAATATATGTGGCAGACACAAAGAGAGGGAACAGCTGTAGATAAAATGAGACAACATACAAAGGTAAAATGCAATGTCTACATGGTATTTGGATCTTGAACTAAGTATGCCAGCTACATTTTTAGATAATCAGGGACTTAAACATGGACTATTAGATAAAGCTGAGGAATGATTGCTATTTTATTGGTTGTGACACAGATTTGTGTTTGAATTTTTTAACGTCTTCAAGAATAGAATAGCGGAAAGCTGATGTTTTGCATTGGAATGGAGATGAGGAGGTTCCACTTTTCTGTGTATTTGAATTTTTCCCTAATGGAAGGTTAAAAAAAAAAAAGACAGCTTATGTAAAGTATCTAACATTGCTCCTAGGAAGCACTCAAACATGTATGATTAGCTATAATCATAATAATCATATGCATAAAAATATTCCATTTTTTCTGACAAAGTTAATAAAAGACATTGAAGTTGCTAATGTTGATATGGTTTTGTTTAGAGTCTACTGTAGTGGGGAGAAAAACACTTAAGTTAGGGCTCTGTGGCTCAATTTAACATATTTAGTTGATGTCTCAAGTACTGCATATAAATAAGCTCTTGGACTGTGAATAAGAAAATTAAAAACAAAATTCTTAAGCTAGCAGTTTAAAATTTTCTTGGTTTAATGTTTCTGGAGGACAGTTTATTTTTAGCGTATTCTGCTTAAGTAATTTTATCCTTTTTATTTTTAATATCCTTATATTTTCTGAACTCAGGTATTAAAAAAAGAAAATTAAATCATCTGGAATTTTCAAATTACTGTTAGGAGAAAAAAAGCAAAAAAGATATCTTATCACATGATATATATGATAAGATATGATGTCTAGTGTCTTTCAGTCTTGGGATCCATTTCACATGTACTCTTTTGCTATACAATTAACCCAGCTAACTTCTGATTAGCCTCTAATATGTTAGGAGGGTTCATTACATCTATAGGACCATTTGCTTTCAGAAAATAAAAACCTCCCTATATCGCCCACATCTACTCCTCCTCACATGTGGGTTGTATAAAAAGGTGAGAATAAAAAAATATGTTGAGATAATGCTGTGGTCCATGAGCTTCAAATGCAGTGTCTGGAAATATCCTCTCCAAGCCCTGGGTAAGCCAAGTCCCTAGGTGAGACTGGCCACCTTAGGGAGGCTTAATGTAACCATTAACTTCCAACTTTCCAAGTCTAAAACCTTCTGGAACTCCTTCTATTTTTAGATGATAGCCAGGTGTGATGGTGTACATCTGTAATTCTAGTGACTCAGGAGGCTAAAGCAGGAGGATCCACAAGTTCAAGGCCAGCCTTAGCAACATAGTGAAGCCCTAAGCAACTTAGCAAGACCCTGTCTCAAAATAAAAAATAAAAAGGGCTAGGGATGAAACTCAGTGGTAAAGCAACCCTTGAGTTCAATCCCCAGTACCACCAAAGGCAAAAAAAAAAAAAAAGGAGAGAGAGAGACTAAAACACAGTAGGTCCTCCACACCCTTAAGTTTTATATCTGTGGCTTAAACAAAATTAGAAAATATTCAGAAAAAATATTTCTGTACTGAACATATGCAGACTCCCCCCTATTTATATAACATTTACATCATATAAAGTATCAGGTATTATAATCTAGATATGATTTTAAGTATATGTGAGGGTCAGCCTTGGCAGTGTACACCTGTGATACCAGCTACTGGGGAGGCTGGGACAGTCTGAGTTTGAGGCCAGCCTCAAAAACTTAGCAAGACTCTGTCTCAAAATAAAAAATAAAATGGGTTGGGGTACACCTCAGTGGTAAAATGCCTCTGGGTTCAATCCCCAATATGCAAAAAAATAAAAATAGAGTACATAGGAGAATATGCCTAGGTTGTATGTAAAATATCAGGCTATTTCATAAAAGGGACTTGAGCATTGGTGGGTTTGGGTATATGAGGAGCGTCCTAGAACTAAAGCAAGTCAGAAGAGGCTGGACACCTGATCCTACTTTGGAACCAGTCCCTTGCTGATGCAGAGGAACAACTATGCGGTAAGAAAGAGGAGCAGGAAAATGCTTTTCAAGATCACAACTGCCTTCATGCTGTGAAAGTCAGAGCTACCAGAGTATTTGCCAGTCTTCTCTGGAATGGTTAATGAGCCCTGCTTTTCCACTGAGCACCATGATGGCTGTTATGGTTCAGATACCATAAAAGCTCATGTGTGAGATAATACAAGAATTTAGATATTAAATTTTTGAGTTATGAGAGGTATAACCTAATCAGGACCTTAGTCCATGACAGTGATTAACTGGGTGGTTAGAGGCAGGTAGGGTGTTGCTGGAGGAGGTAGGTCACTGGGGCGTGCCTTTGGAGTTTATATTTTGTCCCTGGTGAAGGGAGTGAGCTCTCTCTGCTTGCTGGTTCCATGTCCTGAGCTGGTTTTCTCCACCACATCCTTCCACCATGATGTTCTGCCTCTCCTCTGGCCCAGAGCTATGGAGTTGGCCATTTGTTGACTGAGACCTCTGAAAATGTGAGCCTCAAATTAACTTTTCCTCCTCCATGTTGTTCTTGTCAGACCTTGGGGTCATAGTGATGAAAAAGCTAACAACAACAATGGCTGTTGGTTTGGGTTGCTGCAGGCGTAAGGAGTAGGCGCTGAAGAGAGTTGAAGTGCGTATCTTAATCAATAAGAAGAATAATTTGTGATTTCTGGGGGCAATCTGGTGGGGGGAGGGAAAGGTTAAAAAAAAGGGACTAGATGGGCAAAAGAGAGCTAGATAGTTGATATCAGGTTGGGGCACCATATATGGTAGGGAGTCTGGCCAGTAAACAGCTAGTGGCATAGTTGCCAAAATGACCTTTAGGAAGAGAGAGGGTTAACATGCAGTTTCAAATTGTGTTTCTGCAATATAAATTTTTTTTCCCAAGCATTGCTGTAACAACAAGGACTTTTATGATCAGACAATGTCTATGTCTTATTGCTTTCTTGGTAGGAAAGGGGTGTAAGAAATCAAAGAAACTGGCTCAGTTCCCTATCAAGTTGGGTGGATCCAGTAAGGAATAGTGTAAAGTTCATAAACTCAAGTAATTCATCACAAGAAAGAAATTAGAGCCAGGGGTGACCATCAGGACATAAGTCTTCAGGAATGTTCAAAAGTCTGAGGTAAGAGCTTAGACTTTCTACAAGCTGTGAACTGTGTATTAGAACCAATCTTCTCTTGCTTTTAAGAGGCTGGGTTACCTCAGTTGATAAGGAATTGCAGGAACCTGTTGTATGTGTTTGTCATAAAGCACCGCCCAGCCTTCAAGGAGGTAATGTCTAGTTTTGGTTTGTTTTCTTGATTTTGTCCCCCACTTTTTTGGGGGGGTGTCTAGGGATTGAACTCAGGGGCACTCAACCACTGAACCACATCCCTAGCCTTTTTTTTTTTTTTTTGTATTTTATTTAAGACAGGATCTTGCTGAGTTGCTTAGCACCTCCCTTTTGCTGAGGCTGGCTTTGAACATGAGATCTTCCTGCCTCAGCCTCCCGAACCTCTGGGATTACAGGCATGTGCCACGGTGCCAGACTTCCCCCCACTTTTTTGAGAAGGGTTTCACTGTGTTGTCCAGGCTGGGCTTAGGTGATTCTCCTACCTTAGCCTCCCTAGTATCTGGGACTACAGGCACTCGCAACGATGCCTGGCCATAATGTCTACTTTCTAATGTTGAAATGAAAGCTAAGTTTGCTTCATTAGTCCCCTTCAATCTGTTCCCTTAGAGCCTAAATAGTTGTAATCATTTCAATCCATCTTCATATGAAAATAGTTCCATCTCCACAGGCGTTTTAGTCGAGCTTCTCTGATTTGTTTCTATGATGACTTATTTCTTGTGTAAGCTTGTGTTTAAAACAAATTTACCCAAATTCAGTGCTTCTAACCCTACTGCTGCCATCAAAAGGGCTGAGCATGCAGTAGATTTTCCTCATCTTAGGAAATGATGAGGATTCCGGACCAGGAATCTGCAAGTCTCAGCTTGGGGTCTCAGCTCTGCCACTTAACTCACAGTGTGATCTTGAACCTTCAGTTTCCTAACCTGCAAAACAGGACAACAGGGATGGGGGTGTAGCTTGGTGGTAGTGCATGGTGGCACTTACCTAACATGCATGAGACCCTGAGTGCCATCCCCAACATGCCAAGAACAAAAAAACAAAAATCCTGCACTGTCAACTTCACAAGATTTTGTAGAAAATCAAAAGATAACACACCAATGATCTTATTCAGAATGTGTTCTGAGAGTAAATGAGAATAATAATTGGACTGATGATATTTAGAAAACAAGGATAAAGAAATGCATTTCCTTTGTTTGATTTAGTGGCAAACCTGAGAAAAGAGTTCGTGAACCCTGAATGTTCTGAATGTTTTTTATTTCTCAATGAGTGACCTGGTGATGGTCTAAACAAACAAACAAAAAACTGGGAACCCCTTTAAACCTTTCTTTTAGCTAATTTTATTTCAAGCTGGTCAACAACCCAACTAACTTCCAATTTCTCTCTGATGAATGAATTCAAAGTGTTCTGAGAATTTCAGCCAAACTTAACTTGAGCCACTACTACCCTGGGGTTCTTGGTGGTTCAAGAAGTACTTGGATAAGCCAAGAACCAAATCTTTGGAGAGGGCTGATCTCAGTGAAATAGCTTCAGGACTGTAGGACTTCACTGCAGAGGAGAAAGCCAGTTCCCAACAGTGTCTTCCAGCTCTCCTGCTGGATCTGAGCCTTTGGTTGCCTTTCTCTGCTGTACTTACTCTTCCTTGCTCCAGGGAACAGGGCTAAACCATGAAATGTTTATCAGACTTAGATACCTGGGCAGAGCTTTTTGTGATAGGGTGGGGAAAGTTACTATTGTGTCTCTGTAAATACAAAGAAATTCAGAACAAGCTCCCTATGCATCACCCCTGGGTACTTGACTGTTCTGGGAGAATGTCTGTGAGTCTGGAGCCACCATGGCTTGACCTTGGTTTCCCAGACTCTCATTCCTGAGCATGTAACAGGTACTGAATGACAATTAAGGCCCCATACTCCCTGAGAACGGATCCCCACTCTCTTCCTCCTTTATTTTTCTCTGTTACATTCTTTCCTCAGGCTTTCCTCTTTTCTCCTCCTCCTCTTTCCATTCCCAACAAGTCCAAGTGTGATCTACTTATTCCTTTGCCGGGTTTCTGTTCTCGCGATTAAAAGGCTCAGGGGTCACTCAGGGCTGACTGGGCTGTGCAAAATAACCACACAAGAGACACAATTACCTTTTTCTTTGGGGTCACTGTGACGGCTCCTCTGACCTTAAGGGTCCGCAGGAAGAGAGAGAGAGCACGTGCTGACCCCCTTTATTGAGGAGAAGCTATTCAAATGAGGCAAGGGGTCAGGTTTCAGGGGGCTGAGTCTATCGTCATGATGTCCACTGTCAGCAGGTTGACTGACACCTGGGTAGGCCACACCCAAGGGCACAGTAAGAGAAGGGGACACACACAAGGCGCTTCCATGGAAGATTCTATGTGGGAAGCCGTTCTCACACGTGATTGGGTACCTCCCTGACTGGGTGTGAGGCGCTCAGGCCAGCTGTGTCAGAGCTTATCCCCACCCTTTTTAGGTACGAGAGCCTGTCCGTGTGGGGGTGTGACTGACCATTGACCCTGAAACCAATCACTGACCCTGACCTTGGAATGCTGTCCCCCTCGACCTTCCTTGGATGGAATTTTCCCCTGAATTTTTTGTTTCCCAATAAAAGCCCACTCTCTGGCGTGCTCTTTCTCTCTCCTGCTGGTCTCTTGTGTAAACCTCGCTACCACATCAGGTGGCTTGAGGCAGGAGCCAGGAAGGGCATTCTCTTAGCTGGGCAAGAAAAAGGTAAATTGAGTTTATGTGTCTTTATTTTGATCTCACTAGTTAACTTCTATGTTTGGAACCTCTAGTATGAAGCTAACGTCCTGGTTGCGCAGCAGAATTCTATCCTAAACAGGGCAAGGGGTTATATTACAAAGGAACAGGTGAGCATAGCTTCACCCATGGGGCTGTAGCAAGACACACCCATGCACGAGACACCGACCCTCGCACCTAAGAAGGGTGGGAAAAGTTCTGCCACATTTCTGCAACTGAGCGCCTAGCACCCAGCCCGGGAGTGTGACTCAGTCATGCATAAGGTTGGTCTCCCACATTTCTTTATTGTTCAAATACTATCAGCCCAACTTTTAATCATAGACCCCATAAAGCAAGTCAGTCAGAGAGCAAGGAACAGATTCCATTTTGGTTATTCTAAAAATGTATATTTGGGGAAAATGAACAGTTGGAAGTAATTATAAGGCTTCTTAGAAGAATAACTTTTTATAAAATAATAGATGCTCATTATAGAATTTGGCAAGAAAAAAATCTGAATAGCCTTAAAATCCTTTCGTTGCATATACGTGATTGTGCATTTGGCTATGGATCCCAGATGTAGACCGTATCCCAGAGACCTATTGTACCTTATCCCAGAGACCCTTCCTCTCCACCTAGTGCCCACAGGAGGAAAATGCCAAAGGAAGCAAGGCCAAGAAAAGGAACTCCTTACCAAGAGGAGGGGTTGGGCTCTGAAGCCAAAAGTAGAGAGGCTCAGTACCTGCACAGGATCACACCAAGTGCTTCTTCTTCTGGAAATAATTGGGCCCTGATGGATTTGAGCCAATGCCAGCTACAAGCTCTTGCATCTAGGACCTCCAATTCTGACCCAATGGGAGTGACAGCGGAAGCTGGAGCTTCACTTCCTCTTCTTGGAGTCAAGGAGAAGAGTCAGAATAGGGGCTACTTAGGCCACTGTTGCAGATTTCTGATGGGCAGAGCCTTGGAGAAAGAAAGAGAGGGACCTGAGTCAGCTAGGCCCCCACTCAGCTGTGCATGCTGGCTTGCAACCAGACCCCTCCATGACGGGAGCCCCACTGGGTGCAGAGCCCTCTTGTCTTCCTAGGGGTACAATGAGGAAAGTGCAGGGCTGCGGAGCAGGGTGTGGGAGATAGGGGAGGAGTGTTCCCCCAGAGGCCTTTACCTTTGGCCCTACACTCTACTTTTAGGAATTCAAAGGAAATAATCAAGTACATGCAAAAAGCTTTGGCTTTAAGAATGGCGAGTACAGCATCATTCATGACATCTCAAGTAATTTGAACGTTAAATTCACATAAATTATGGTAACTAAATTATGAGGCTTCGAAAGGCAGACTCCACTAGATCACTGGGTCCATCACTCTATCAAAGCCATTTTCTGATGTCAAGGCTATTTTCAAGGAGTTCAGCCCATAGTTCAATATTTATTTTTCTAAATTTCATGTGATCAATCTATTTTTCCAACATGTTAAAAAACAGGGAAAAAGGGGCTGGGGATGTGGCTCAAGCAGTAGCGCGCTCACCTGGCATGCGTGCGGCCTGGGTTCGATCCTCAGCACCACATACAAACAAAGATGTTGTGTCCGCCGAAAACTAAATAATAAATATTAAAATTCTCTCTCTCTCTCATCTCTCTCTCTCTCTCTCTCTCTCTCTTAAAAAAAAAACAGGGAAAAAGGACAGAGAAATAAATGCCTTTATTAGATTCAAAGAGTAATGAAAAAGCCAACAATACGAACATTTGGAGCTTAACATAATCCTGGAGATAATAAATTGAATAAATAATAATTTATTATCAATTATTTATTATTAAATAATTGATAATAAATTGAATTATATCCCTCATTATGCGGATAATAAAATGAAATCCTAGAGAAGGAAAGTGACTTACCTAAGCGTAGGTTGAACCAGAATCCTGTTCCTTTGATACTCTCTCTCCCCAACCCCAACCAAGGGCTCCCTGGGCTGCCCCTCCCTGAGGCTGCAGGGCTTGCATTCTGGCAGAGATTGGATCAGGCCCCCTCTATTGATACAATCTCTGATTAAAATCAGCATTCAGACAAAGATGCCCAGTTTAACAAACACAAATACACAGTAAAATCTGAATGTCAGATAAACAATAATTTTTTAGTGTGCACATGTGCACTTACATTTATATTATATTATATATTATTTATAATATTTATGTACATATGTATACACATTAAAATTATTATTTACTTGAAATTCAACCTGAAAATTGAAATTTGAGTGTTTATTTTTTTAAAAGTGCATTTTTGGAGGCCAAATATATTTCCTATATTCAAAAAGAGATGAGTCAAAGATTGTTAGGTTAAGAAATACTAACGGGGTTGGGGTTGGGGTTGTGGCTCAGCGGTAGAGTGCTCGCTTAGCATATGCGAGGCCCTGGGTTTGATCCTCAGTGCCACATAAAAATAAATAAATAAATAAAGGTATGTGTCCAACCAACTACAACTAAAAAATAAATACGAAAAGAAAAGAAAAAGAAATACTAACAATTCCATTCCAATTTCAGGACTTTAAAAAAATTTTTTTTTTAGTTGTAGATGGACATCATGCTTTTATTCTGTTTATTTTTATGTGGTACTGAGGATTGAACCCAGGTCTTCATATGTGCTAGGCAAGTGCTTTATTGCTGAGCCACAACCCCAGTCCAATTTCAGGACTTTTTACAGATGAGAAAACTGATAAGCAGAGGGAACAGTGTTTTGCCCAAGGTTCCATAGTTGACAGATGACCAAGTTGAGACTAAATTGTGGATGACTCCTCGAACACCCCACCATGTGTGTCTTGTCATAAAAAAAAGTCCACTTTGTTGGGCTGGGCTGTAGCTCTATAGTAGAGCACTTTCCCTAGTGCATGCAAGGTCTTGGGTTTGATCCTAGTAATAGAAAAACACGCACACACACACACACACACACACACAATTTGTAAATCTTTTTAGGCTACAGCATTACAATAAATGATTTCTTCATTACCAAAACATAAAGTAGCAGAAGATTTTTGGAAGATCTTTTAGCTCTCAAATTCCAGCATGCATCAGAAAGAATATCATCTGGAGGGCTTGTTCAAACATACATGGCTAAATCCCATCCTCAGAGTTTCTGAGGCTGGTGGTCTGGGATAGGGTTTAAATTTGCATTTTAACCAGTTCTGGTGGAGGTGGGGAGGGGTGTGCTGTTGCTATTGGTTCAGGAACATTGGAGCACCATCGGTTCAGTCAATGTGAATGTGCCCGATCTACATGAGTTCCCTGTTTACACGAGTAAACAAAAATCCTTGTGATGAGAAATATCATATCTTGATTATAGAAAATCATTCTCTGCACTATTACAGACACTTTTTTTTTTTAGAGGCGAAACCAGTCCAAATAAGTTTGCTGACCAATGAGACTGGACTAGAGCAATGAGTTAAATGATAATGAGGCAAATTTAGCTAAGGGAAAGAGAGAATAGGAACAATAAATAGTGTCAGAAATGAGGAACCACATGAACAATATGAAAATTTGCTGCACTCACACTGTTCTGTGACCATTTCATACCTTTTTTCCTCCCCCTACCCCAACTTAGCTCTTCAATTATGTGGCTAATTGCAGCTGAATGAGACATTTTGTTGAGATTATTATGGCCATACACAAAGTTTTGAGGCCTTTGTTCCATTGCTCCTGTGGGAACACAGTGCCCTAGTTCTACCATCACAGCTTCCTGCTCCATTGCTCCTCCCCCACCAGGGCTGCCTCTACTGCCCCTGAACAATGACCAGATTGTTACACCTCTTGGCTTCTGAAGGATCCCAGAACTGAAGTTCTCAAACCCACCTTCTCATCCTTGTCCTTCTTCAACTGGCCCCTGTGCAGCTCTGAGCTTCCAGGCCCAGAAGTCATGTAATGATGGCATCTCGTACTTTGCATGTAGCAACACATGTATGTGATGGGCATTTCATCTTCCACCTGATGGCATCACCCGATTCTAAAATCACTGGGGAAAATGCTATTAAAACAGTCAAATTACATCTCCAAACTGAGAGGTCTGAGAGAGAGACTCACTTGGAAAGAGCAGTCTTTTCTGAAAAATTCAGGTGATTGTGGTGTAATTCTGCAGACAAAACTTAATTGGAAAATATCCATGGCAGTAAATAAAGAACAAAGGAGAAAAAAAAAAAATCCTCCCCATTCTCCAACACTCAGGCGGAGAGGAGAGCCAGCCCTGTTCAATGCTTATGGATCCCCAGGAGCCGATTTCCAGCTTGCCTGAGGCATAGTCACTGGCCCCGAGAAGTCAGAAGGTAAAAACAAAGGGAAATATTTCCCTAAATGTAACTGGCAGCCTAGCAGCCCTCCCAGGAAACAAATGATATTTCACCCACATGGAAAGTGCAGTAAAAGCAGATTTCAGATCTCAGCTGGGAATTCAGGAGATGAAGTTAGGATTGATTCCTTCAAGTATACAGGGTTCTGGTTTCATCTCTGCCTCTCAAACACTAGGACTGTGATTCCCTGCAGAGGAGGCAGAGAGGCCAACGGAGGCCAGGAATACAGAACTGTAATAGATTCGAGCAGCATTGATGTTCAGGATGAAAGCAGTGAAAGGAGAGGTGGGCTTGGCCCCCAGACTCTCTCCCTGCCATGAATCAAAGTCGTCATGGGGGTGGGCTGATATTTCTTGGGGAGGGGTTTACATATTATTTAACAGGCCACAATTAAGTGTTGGTCAAATTGATCTACAAGAATAAACAGTCTTGGAGCTGAGAAGCTAAGCAACCTCTCAAATGTGGGCCAGAGCAGGCAGTTCAAAGGAAAGATACCTATTCTTTAGACCTGGACCCCAGGGACCAGCCTTCAAAGTGTTGGAAGGCCATTATAGTGGCTTATGAAATCAAGATGACTTTACCAATGGGCCAGAAACCAGCTGGGTACAAAAATTGATTTAAGGGCCCTATGAAGATTTCTGTTGCCAAATTCTCGTTCTTGAAACTAAACTCTATAGTCTTTAAAATATAATCCCCCTTGAAAGATGGTGGCTCACCATCTCCATGGGCACTTAGCATATTTTGATCTTCTGGATAATCTCCTCAAAAGAGTTGAAGAGATCTTACACCCACCCCTACTGTCTGGTGTCTTGGGGCCAACATCCTATACAGGGGCCAGTCACTTGCTCTCTCCACCCAGTACAGCATGGACTAGAGTCAGTCGTGGCCTAAGCACAGCCAGGGAGGGAGCTGCCTTCCCCCAGGTCTCTGGACCTGGGAAGAGTGTTTTGTAGATACAAAGACTAGATTTCTATCACAGCAGCAACAAGCAGACTCTGCCTGCTTTATGACCATCTCTAGATCCTGCAACTCCTCTTCCAGGCCTGATCCTCCAACATCTTAACTTTTCTGAGCCCCAATAAATGCTTTCTCCTCAAATGAACCAAAATTGGTTTCTGTTGCTTGTAGCCAGACCACTGACTAATAGAGTCCCTAACTAACCCCTGCATGTGTTTATGGGGCATTTGCATCTCTTAGCAGTGGGATGAGTTCATTAGGGGTGTGACCAAGAGGAGTAGCTGCCCAAAGAAGCCAAAAGGAACATACTTGGGAGGTGTGGCCTGACAATTAACTCCCTGTCAACTTCATGGAACTGTCCCAGGTAATGATAAAAAGGTGATAATATGTACTTCCGAGATTAGAGAACATCTTTACATATATCTTCTGATTTGATCCTCAGAATTACCCTGTAAATTGGACAGAAGGAGAATTATATCCACTTTTTAAAATGAAAGAGGTTCAGAAGTTAAATATCCTACTAAGTTCCAGCAGCTCTAATGGCAGAGTTCAGACTTGAATTGAGGTCTTTGTCTCCCAACTCATCTGTGGTCCACACCAGAATACAGTCATGCACCAGGAAAAAAGTAGGCAAGATAAAGGAGTCAATCCTTGGGTTTAGAATTAATGAAGAGAATCAGCATCATGTCTTTCCAAGAGTAATTGAGCTAACGGCATTTTGAGCAGAACAGGTGAATGAGAGAGCACAGGAAGGATGTAGAGTAGCCAGGGACAAAAGAAAGAGCACAAAGGATTGAAGGCTGGAGAGGAAATGAATAAGAATAGGAGCAAACACACACACACACACACACACACACACACAGTTGCTAAGGGCTTTACCTAGGTAAGTCATTTTTACTTCATAATCCTGCAAGGAAAGTAGATATTGGGATCAATAAGAGAAGGTAATAGCAGTATTGTCATTTCACAAACAAAAGTACAGGGAAAGTAATTAGCTCACCCAAGTTCACATTGCTTGACTAAACTGCTAGTAAGTAGTAAGGCTTAGATTTGAACCTGTGTGGGTCCTTTCACCCTCTTGCACTTAACCACCATGATTTCTTGGTTTTCTAGTGTGTAAGTCAGCTCTGGAGTTACCATCAAAGTAGAAGGACACTGAGGTGTCTGAGGTCCATGTGAAGCCTCTCTAGGTAGGACTAGAGGAGTAATCAAGGATGAGCTTGGTAGGTGGAAGAGCAGAATGACCTGTTTCCCTGACCAAGCCTTATTAGCAAGTATGTCCAAGTAAAAGGCGCATGGATTTGGACCCTACTCTGCCTCCCATGAGCTGGGTCATCCTGGACAAATCACACAACATCTTTAGTCCTGAATTCTTCATCTAAATAATGAGTCAATAACGCCTCTTAGTGAAGAAACCAATATAATCCTTACAATATGGAGTAAGTAGTAATTAAATAACGCTGCCCTGTTGCTCTCCTGGGGATATTTAATGGTGTTTCACAGAAAGTGTCAAGGAATTGAGTGATGGGGGATTGCATTTTGAATCCCTCTCCAACCCAGGAAATTATTTTTCTCCCCAGGAGAGATTTAAAACACTCATCTCTTTGCCACCATATGCAAAGAAAGGCTGGCCCTGCAGAGAGGAAGCAGCCAACAAGGAGAAGACACACAAATTATCTGTATTAGACAATCAGAGAGGCACTAGTCCGTTTATTACTGGAGCAGGCAGACAACATCTCCCAGAAGATACTGATGGGAACTGACTTTGTAGAATCCACTAGATAAAGGTTATAGTAGTCAGAGTTCTCCAGAGAGACAGAACCAATATAATGGATGAATGGAAGGATGGATGGACAAACAGACAGATAGATAGGAGAGGAGATTTATTAGGGGAATTGGCTTGTGAGATCATGGAAGCGAAGAAGTCCCACAATCAGCTGTCCACGAGAACCAGGGAAACTGGTACCATCATTCAGTCCAAGTTCATAGGCCAAAGAACCAGAACCAGGCTGAAGACTCAACAACCCATGTGTATACTGGCACAAGTCCCAAGTCCAAAGGCTAGAGAGCATTGTGATTCTGTTGTCCAAAAGCGGGAGAAAAGGGCGTCCCAGCTCCAGGGGGTGGAGGACAGAGAGGGAAGGGAAGGGGAGGGGTTGGAGTCTGTCAGGACTCCCAGCTAATTAGATGGTGCCCACCCACATTGAGGGCAGATCTTCCCCATGTAGTTCACTGACTCACATACCAATCTTCTCTGGAAATGCCCTCACTGACATACCTAGATGTAATGCCTTAGCAGCTCTCTAAGTATCCCTTAATCCAGCCAAATTGATGCCTAAAATGAACCACCACAGAGGCTGAGTTTGGAGGGAAGTTTGCTCACATTTGGTGGGAAGCTTGCTGCTGAGGGCTTTATCCGAAGCATGAAGCAGGCGCCTCAGCACACAGCCAGGGAAGTCCTCCAGCCCGGCCCAGCAGAATCTTGTCTTGGCTATGGACCAAGGCTCACCAACCGATCCTGGGAGAAAGTGCTGGAGGGTGGCATCAGAACTCATGGTTCTCCCCGTAGTTGCTTTTATGTAGCCATATCAAGATCTATGTATCAATCTATCTCTTCATAAATGTACAATCCACACAGAATAGGAATTCAGTCCTCTTGATGTACAGGCAGAAAGTTAAAAAAAAAAAAACAGCCAAAAGATTACATGTATCTGTCTAGGTTTGGTGAACCCCTTTAGTCACAATTCTGTGCCTATGATGGAGAGAACAGGCAAGTGGCATCCCTTAAAAACTCCACATTGGTAAGATTTATTGATTTATTGCTATTTTACAACATTAAATTACTAAGAACAAAGCACTTAAAATATAATAGTGTTTGATTGGGGCAGGTACTCTATAAGCCACTCTCTCAGGCTGCCTCATTTCCCAAGTGCCCTAGTGACTGTATTTGACTTGGTAGAGACTATAAGGAGGCTTGGGCTGACGAACTATAGCTGATCACACACATGCATCATCGTCAATGGCTTGCCAGGGTGAGAAGAAAGGAAGGGTCCCATGAACCCAGCAAGGAGGAAATCTGGTCAATGCAGTGCAGGCAGACAGTTACAAAGCAATGGAAAAAAGGGGGTTTCAGGTTAAGAGAAGGGGATACAGAGGTGCCTGAATTCTGGCAGAGGCAGGAGATAGATTAGAACACAAATATGACATGAGCTAGGTGGAGAAAGGGATGTCACTAGAGAAGCTCAAATGCACAGTGAGGGATGAGATCAGGGTGGCTCGGTCATACACCCAGAAGAGGCCTCCAGCAGGATCAGAAAAATTCTGTACCTTAAACAGGACACAGAGATGAGCTTCTTGCCAAGGTTGTGATAGGTAGGAAAGTGACAAACACTGCCCAGGAGAAAGAAGGACGAATCAGGGCAGGTGCAGAGCAAGGATTCCCAATAGATTCTGCAGGAGGATATGAGCACAGCCGAAGAGCTGATATTGATCCCTGGCTACAGAACAGCCCAGTGTGCACATGAGGCCAGATGATGTCATGGGAAAAGAGCTGTGTGTGTGTGTGTGTGTGTGTGTGTTGTGTGTGTGCATGCACATTCCAGGGAGTATTTGGGTAGCAGGAGAAGACACTGGGTTTTTCTGTGGGAGTGTCAGGGCCCAGCCAGGTCATTTTGGCCATCAAGCCGAAATAGACAAGCATGCAAATAGGGAAGAAAAGGCCACATAGAGAAGGAGAGATTCCATAAGTGGTGCAAGAGTCTCGCTAGAGGAAGTGGCAGGACCAGAGGCTTGTGGTATGGCTTTTGAAGGAGAAGCAGGAAATCGATGAAGAAGAGAACATTCTGTTTGGTGTTTCAGTTCTCTACTAGCAGGTCTCAAACTTGAGCACCCATCGGAATCACCTGGAAGACTTGTTAAACAACTTTCTGGGTTCCAACCCTAGAAGTTCTGATTCAGTTCTGAGACTGAGCCTGAGAATTCACATTTCTTGCAAGTTCCCTGATTTAAAAAAAAAAAAAAAAGACATTGCTGGCCTAGAACCACACTTTGAGAACCATTGATCTGAAGTAATGGTGTGGAGAATAAATTTGAAGTTTTACTTTGTGCCCTTGGCAAATCAGTGTCCTTCAGAGAGAAACAATTTGGCCTGGCCAGGGAAAGGAGAAAGGAAACTTCACAAACCAGGATGGTGTTGGTAGAGGAAGGTGCCAAGGATTCAAATCCCAAACTAACTGAAGAAGCAGAAGGACCAGGGGTCAGGGCCAACCAGGGAGCCCTGTCAGACATGGAGAGTCTGCTTCTGCATTCAGTGGAATAGAGGGACACTCAACAAAGGGCAACTGAAACCAAAGCAATTTCTTCCCATTTTTACCTGGGAACTTGCAAGAAATGCAAATTCTGGGCCCCATCCCTGACCTGAATCACATTGTCTCAGGTATTTGAAATCCTGGAATTAAGGTTCATTTATAGTAACAATAACAACTAAATCTCCAGGTACTTCCCTCTTAACTGATAAAGAATTCAACCAGAGCACAGTATAATTTTGTCCACCCCGGATCCCGCCTTGCACAGGAGGTGCTACCCTCCTTTAGCTCACATCAGCAGCTCCCCACCTCACACCAGGATTGTCTGAGCGCTTGACACAGGAGACCCTTCAAGGCTGAGATCACTTTGTTTCTTGCCCTACCCCCACTGTGGGAGTAGAGAGTTACACACAATTGGTTCTTTTAAATAGTTAAGAGTTGTTAAATATTAATAGTATAATAGTTGTCGAAGTACACCAGTACACGGGAACTCTGTCATAAGACAGTCTGATTTTGAACTGTTATGTTTTATGCACACATTCACGTGGGACAGTTTTAGGTGTAGAGAGCTGGACTTGAAGTTGCATCTTGGCTTCTGGGTCCAGCTCTGACACTGAGAAGCTGGTGTGGGGGGGTGGGACTTGGCACCTTTCAGGTTATTTGATTCCCCCATCAGTTAACTGGAGACAGAAAAAGATCAAGTAAGTGTGGAGAGCCATTCTCACGCATGACTGGGCGACTCCCGGTTTGGGTCTGAGGCTTCTGGCTGTGTCGGAACTTTCCCGGCCCTCTCCTGATGAGAGAACCCGTCCGTGTGGGGGTGTGACTGACCACTGACCCCGGGGGCCCAATCACTGACCCTGACCTTGGAGTGCGGCCCCCCCCAACCTTCATTGGATGGAATTCTCCCCTGAATTTCTTGTTCCCCAATAAAAGGCTACTCCCTGGCGTGCTCGCTCTCTCTCTCTCTCCTGCTAGCCCTGAGTAATCCTTGCTGCTCTACGGGTGGTTCAAGGTTGGAGCCAGAGAGGGGAGCCGTCTCGGACCTGGTCACAGAAAAAGGTAACTGAGTCTGTGTGTTTTATTTCGATCTCTGCTAGCGAACTTTTATGCCAAGAACCTCATTAATGAAACCAATGCACAGGCCGCATGGTGGAAGTAAGATGAGTGGAGAGGTCTTTGAACTTTTAGGAATGCCACAAACACAGTGGGGGTGGGGTGCTTCTTTTGACCTGACTTCTCTCTATTATTCCCTTTGGAGAGTATATTCTTGTCTGTCAACTTTGATCCAGCCATTATATGACAAGTGGGTGAGACAGAGATTCTCCTGTCCTGGCCTTGAGAAAGGAAGTCAACTTCCTTTAAAGCCCTTCAAGGAAATACTTAGTCTGTGCATGAACTGAGATCAAATCCCAGAGCCCTGTGAGATCTGATAATAGAATTAATAGACTCACATTAAAAGGGCAGCAGTGGTCATGCCACATTGACAGCGGTGGATATTGTTACACGGATCCCTTCAGAGTGAGGTAAATAATTATTAACTCAGAAGGTTCAAAGTGCCACTCTAAGCAAGACCACATCTTTCTTGTATTTTAGATGTGCAGTTGTCTCTTTGGGCCAATGTACAGGACCTTCTCTTTATTATTATTTAACTTTATTTCCTTGTGGGAATATGGAAAAAATATGAGCTAGATGCAAAGAGAGCTAAATTTAGTGGTGACCATTTGGAGACAGGCATAGGCTAAAGCTAGAGCTTGAGGAATGTCTCTCCCAGGTGGTGTTAGTGCCATTAGTCAGGTGCTCTTGGGTGTTCAACCTAGCTGGGCTGTCCACTGTCTGATCTATTTCCCAGCCCTGAAACCCTACCAAGGATGGAGATGAGGTCAGGGTTTTCAGGCTGGGCCTGGGATTGCTGCTTCTCCTCACACGGCCCCACAAACCATGACTCAAATCCTCTGTATTGACATTAAGTTCAGTCCATTTATAGTCTTCTGGCACATCGTTCCCTCTCCAGGGTCCTCAGAAGCATGACATGGGTTGATCCATCTCTCCCCTGTCTGCTCCAGATGCAGCCTGTCCATGCTGGGAGGCACTAGGCCAGCTCAGCACTCTCAGACTCGCTCTTCACTCTTCTC
The DNA here is from genome assembly GCF_001458135.2 of Marmota marmota marmota. NCBI lineage: Eukaryota > Metazoa > Chordata > Mammalia > Rodentia > Sciuridae > Marmota > Marmota marmota. The sequence goes on along the minus strand of NW_025999990.1, from coordinate 17,675,939 downwards.
TTTACTCCTGCTCACCCCCGCTGCTCTCTGCAGTCCATGGCTTGTCCTTCTTGGTAGGGGGAAAAATAAAACAAAAACAGAAACATAAGGGAAAGAGCAATGGAGTCTGTTTACTCGATGTCGTTTCCATTGTTTTTTGCTTCAATCTCCTTATGGAACTCATTCTTCAGTATCCCTCACTGATCCTTGTTTTCTGCAAGATGTACAAAATTCTGAGGTCACCTGAACCTCCATCCATTGCTATAGTTGAAGTGGGGCTGCTTTTGGTGCCTGGTCTCAGCAGGGATTTCTATCCCACCTCTGGGGGGTCCTGGCTGGCACCCACTGGAGCTAACTTAACAGAGGGACCTTTGGCAATGAAACTATAGGCAGGTAGAAAACAGAATCCTCTTTGGTATGACAGTGTTCAGGAAACAAATTAGCAGGGGCTTAGCGCTGGCAGGATGAGAGCTTTGACTGTTCCTCCATCTCTCAGCCGGAGGTTAGATCACACTGAGGGTCTCCCCCTTCACCCCTTCCTGATTAGAGGAAGTGAAGTTTCTCTGGCCCCTGCAAGCAGGTGGGCACTTGGGGCACCAGAGAGTCCAGAAAAAAAGACCCTGAATTTATTGAACAGTTTAGGAGGTCAAGTGGAATGGACGGTCCACTCCCTAAATTCCACACTCCTGGCAATGTTGTGTGTGTTGTAACATGACTTTCAAGGGAGCAATGAAGGACTGCTCACGCATACATTCCTCTGAGGCCCTGAGTGTGTTCAGCTGGCTCAGAGTAGGGCTTCCTGGTGAGGGATGCACCTCTCCAACTCCCATCACCCCACCCTGTTCCTGTGATAAGGGGCAGAGCTAGCGATTCACTGGGCCACATTCTTTCTCTGGCACGCTGCTGACTCACTTTTACTAAGGTGCCAGCTGATTACTATGATGTCTACGAGGAGGCCTGATTGCATTCCATAATATCAAGCCCACACATAGGTATCACCTGCTGGCCATGTGTGGGGTCTACCATCGACACTGGGGCTATAGCATAGAGTAAGACAGTATCTACTCCACAGGCTTCACATTTTAGAGGGGACATTGAGTGATCAATCATACATTTTAAACTATAAGAGGAATGTGTACTATAAAAGAGGAGCTCTAGGCCCTTGGAAAGTCCACACAGGGGAACTTAACTGAGCTTGGGAGGCCTGGGAAGTCTTCCTTCAGGAAGCGACATTTCATCTGAGTTTCAAAAACGAGTAGGACAGAAAGAGGTGAGCCCAGATATGACTGCACTGAAGTAAACAGAAAGAGTCTGCTATGACTGGAATAGAGAGACTGAAGGCAAAGATACAGAGGTGGGCAAAAGCCAGGTCACACAGGGCCTTGCAGACTGTTTCAGTGCTGGAGGATTTTATTCTAAGACCAATGGGAAGTCAACTAAAGGCTTTAAATAGGGGAGTGAAAAAGTTAGATTTGCATTTTTAAAATGCTGGTGGAGGGCTGAGGATGTGGCTCTGTGCCTGGCATGTGTGAGGCACTAGGTTCAATTCCCAGTCTGGGGCCCGGGGGTGGGGAGGTGGGGCATGTGGATAGAGTATGGAAAACAGACTTAAAGGGTTAAGGGAGCAGGCAGTGAGACCAGTTTTTTAAAGATCAAGGTTGACACGATGAACTAAGGTGGTGGCAGTGACAAAGAGATATGAATACATTTCAAAGCCACTTAGAAGATCAGTTAGCCATACAGAGGCATAATTACATATATGATGTGAGGGAACTGTTCAACACGGCACGTGGAAATGGCCTTTGCTGATGTAAGGATGGTGAGGGAAAGCAAGTATGGGAAGGAATCATGGTTATGCTTTGCAAATGTTGCATTTGAGGGATGCTAGAAACAACCACGATCTTCATGTGACAGTCTGAACCTGCCATCAGGACCATGGTGCATGCCTGCCAGAAATAGGCCTCCAATTACAGACCAGCCTATCTAACGATTCTGGCACCTGAAATTACTGAAGTGTGGGTCTAAAGACAGAGAGGAATTGCTAGGAGAAGTTGCAAAATCACCACATTAAACTACATAAAAGCAAAGCCCCAGCACACTGCTTAAAAGTTCATTTTGTAATGCACCTTTTTTTTAGATAAATTATACAAAATTTACCTTTTAACTATTCTAAAGTATACAATATAATGGTTTCTGTTCATGCACAATGTTGCACAGTCTTCACCACTAATTTCATGACATTGTCAGCATACCCAAAAGAAACCTTATAGCCATTAAACAGTCACTCCTCATTTCCCCTCCCCTCCGCCCTCCTGCAACTGTTAGTCAGCCTTCTGTCCTATGGATATACCCATTTTGAACATGTATCATATACATGGAATCATGTAGTATGTGGTTTAAGGGTTTCACACAGCATAATGTCAAAGTTCACCCATGTTGTAGCATATATCTACCTTCATTCCCTCTTAAGGTTGAATAATAATTCATCATATGGTTATACAACATTTCATATATGCATTCATCTGTTGAGGGATATTCGATTTTTTCACCTTTTGGCTATTGAATATACTACTGTGAACATTCATGTACAAGGGTTTGTTTGACTACCTGTTTTCAATTCTCTTGGAATGCACTTGGGAGTGGAATGCTGGACCATATGGTAATTCTATGTTTAACTTTTTGAAAAACTGACGTATTTTTCCCACTGTGAGCTGCACCAATTCCATCAGCAATGTATTAGGATTCCAATATCTCTTCATCCTCCCTCCTGCTCTGGTTTGAATGTGTCCACTGTAGTTCATGTGCCAATCATTTACTCCCCAATACAACAGTGTTGAAAGGTGTGCCTTTTTTTTTTTGGTACCAGGCATTCAGGCATTGAACCTAGGGGCACTGAGCCACATGCCCACCCATTTTTTATGTTTTGTTTTACATAAAGGTCTCGCTAAATTGCTAAGGGCCTTACTAAATTGTTGAGGTTAGCTTTGAACTTGTGATCCTCCTGCCTCAGCCTCTTGAGCTTCTGGGATTACAGGCATGTGCCACCACACCTGGCAACAGGTGGGCCCTTTAAGAGTTGTTTCGGTTCATAAGGGCTCTGCCTGTGGCAATGGATTAATGCCATTCTCATCTCATAATGGCATAATTCTCATAATGGCATCCCGGTAAAAGAATGAGTTCAGCCTCCTTCCCTGCTCTCTCCTACTGTTTTTATAAATGGTTAATCTTTCGTAGCTCCCTGTTCCATCATTTTCATGGACAGTGTGTCTTTGTCTAAAAGACTTACAGGCTTCAAGTGTTGGCAGGTTCCATGGCTGGTGTGAAACACAGAAGCAGAGAAGCTAAATACTGCCAGTAGCTGGCTTAAGGAAGGGCAATGTCTGGGAAGTGGGACTAGGGACCAGGGTACAGGCAGACCCATCCAGTGCAGACCTACAGATGGGGTGAGGGAAGTACTTTTTCCCACAGCCTTGCCAATAAGGCATGACAGGCACTTTCCTAACAGTAGGTGAGAAATGGTGGCCTGGCATTAACCACTCAAGAGTCACATAGAAACTGGTCCTCAACTGCAAACAAACAGGTGTCCTTTGGTGGGCTCTCCAGTGCTGCCTGAGCTGCAGGTGGTTAACCTTCCAGTGCCCATCCAAGAAGGAATCCCACCAGTGGCAGCTAATACATCCCTCTGGCCACCCGGTAGGAATGCTGTCTGCCCAATTGAGCCCCCAAACTCTTCTCAGTTCCCATTTGGCTAACCACACACCATCACCAGGCTGGCACCCTTTCAGCCATTTGCCAAGATGGAGGTGCTGTGGAGCGAAAGGGAAAGGCACCTGCCCCCTGCACCCACTCCTGACTTGTGTGGGACTGATACAGCACCCCTGCTATTGCCTCAAGGTGGACAGATGGAGAGGTAAACAAAGGATCAAGGACCTGTATCAAACACAGGCATACTCAACTTTCTCTTGAAAATTAAGAGTCAGTGCCTCTTAAATGAACATCTCTCCTTGCTGAGTATGCCACTTCCTACCCACGGAAACTGTGGAGCAGAACTTAAAGGGAAAAGGGGACAGTCAAATTTGCCAGTGGTTAACTTTCAACTCATAATTACTTTCCTAATCTGCGCAGCTTGCAAGTACAGGACCATACAGGAATTGCCTCAGGTCTCGTATTTTAATACCCTTCTATGAAACCCCTCTCAGGAAGCATGGCTTAGGTGCCCTTAAATCCCTGACCTGTGACCCCCCTTCCTGGGTTGTTGATTGCAGTCCCTCCTCACTAACTGCAGTTACATGGTACATCCCTAATGCTCTGGGTTGCCTCAGAGGCTGCTGTACATAGAACATTTGTAGAATTGATTCAGTGAGCCAAAGACAGTCTTAACATTCCATGTGCATGAACAAGTAGGATTAGCCCCAGTGGCCTTTCAAAACCCTTTGCAGGATGCAGTCAAGACCTAAGTTACTGCCCAAACATTGATTTCCATTGTTACCTTGACTAGAATAACGCTGTCCCTTTCACTGCCACCACATACAGTATTCATTCCCATCCACTTATCTTTGCTCTTCCACCCCCACCCCAGATTGGACTGTCCTCCTGACCATGCAATTTCTGTGCATCCTTTGAGGTCAAGGTCAGCTGCGTCTTCTCCAGGAAACTTCCCTGACCTTCCGGCCCCATCAGTCTTCCCTTTCCATCTACCAGCACTTTTGCTGGGATCCTCCCCTTGCTTGTCTCCTATTGCCTTGTGACATGGTTGTTCTGATGTGCCAAATGACAACCCCCCCCCCCACTGTCTTTTAAGTGTCTTCAGTGTGAAAACCATAGATGACAGATTGCTTTGTTATTTTACCCGATGTCTAGAATTCACTAGGCACCCAGGAAGTCTGCAGCAGACAGGTGCCGAATGAACCAGCGACTCTGGCTCTGCTCCAGACGCGGGAACTATGGTAGTGAACACAGGTCATCATTAGTTTTGACCCCAAACAAGGCTCTTACTCACTGCTTCCTCACCCATGAGGTCTCAGAATATGCCTGAATCATTCCTGATCAACCAGCACCTGTGGCCCGTTCGTTCTTTCTCATTAAGACTCCAACCTAGTTCCCTTTGACAACAGGAGTCCCAGAAATGTGCTGTTCTGCAGGACCCGCTGGCAGGGCCACCTATCTCAGCAGCCACCTTCCTGGGTCCAGGCTCTCCCTCCCTGGCTTTTATCCCTAGAGATGCTGAATATTGATGCTGAAGGGAGCAGCCTTGTTCCCCAGACTCACGTGCCCTTCTCAGCTGAGGCTGCTGCTCTTTGTGACCAAATACTTCCCAAGCATCTGAACCCTATCAAGAGAGGCTCCTCTGAATGCTCCCATTTGCCTTCTTGCTTTCCTTTATATAGAAACCATTGCTTGCTCTTTCTTTGGACCTATTGCAGGATTTTCAGGAAACAAACAAGGAATTTCCATTCTAAATGGTAACCTGGAGGCAAGCCATTTGCTGAAATAAATGGAAAGCAATACCAGAGTTCTAGGATAAGTTCTTTGCTCAAAGATTCCCTCAATGGCTTGGAGTCAAGAAAAGTAAAACAGGACAGAGCATCCATCCATTATAGACTTTGGCTTCCCATTGAGCAGTAGTCAAAACAGCACATGTTCACACAGCTTCTCATGGTTTGCCAAGTATTTACATATTAATTACTTCACTTGACCCTCAGAATCACCTTGTGAGGTACACATGGGTAGTTTTGTCCTGTGAGGAGGTAGGGACCTCTCCAGGGTTGGGCACCTGTCTCCCTTCCATGGACTTTTTCTCCCTACATGGAATATCACAGCATTCCCTGTGCACTTGGAGAAGAATTAGATTTAAACATGGGATAATGGATGGCCTAATAAATGTGTTCCTCACTTGTTCTTAAGGAAAGCCAGAGAATCTTCTAGAATGAAACCTGTTCAGAGGAAATGACTACTATATCACTGCCCATGAGCCAAATAACCCAAACTGAGATATAAGAGCCTGGAGCTGTGAAGGAGGGTGGGTGGATGGGCAGGGTGTTTGGATTGCTGTGTGTTGTGATGCAGCCCCCATATTCATCTGCAGTGCTCCCTCCTGTCCATGCACTCTGAGGACCAGCCTCTGCCATGCTGGGCTGATGTGATGCTGCCACAGATGAGGCAAGAGCCTCTCTTCTTCCCAGCTTGATGCCATGCAATGTGCTCTGAGTAGCTGGGGCTAGTTGTTCATTGCTGAATATTATTTTCAGTCTATATAAAGACCTCTGCCTGAGCCTTCTACCTGTGTCACTTGGGCTAAAGGAGTTTGGGCTGCAGGGGAGGAACCTGACCCCTCCTAGTGCTAATTATTCAGTGTGGCTCTTCTTATTTTTGCAGAGGAGAACACCACGGCCCAAGAAAGGGGATAAACCAAATAATCCAAGAAAAGAGAATAATAGACTTGTGACTAAACATCACATTTGCTTCCAGGATCCTTGGCTGCCTGAGACCAAAGGGAAACATGATGTTTTGCATAGACCTCTGCAGTGGTTGGATCCTAAATGTCCTCCAAGGGCCCTGTTTGGAAGGCTTGGTCCCCAGCCTCTGGCACTGCTGCGAGGGGGTGGAACTTTGAGGAGGTGGGGCCTACTGGAAAGAGGTTTGGTTCCTGAGAGTCACTGGAAGTGTGTTCCTGAAGGGGATCTATAGCCCCTTCGTCTCCCTCTCTGCTTCCTGGTAGCCTTGAGGTGAGCCCCTTTGCTCCACTACGTGCTCCCTGCCACGATATTCTGCCTCGTCCCAGGCCCCAAACCAACAGGGCCAAGAGACCCTGGGCTTTAACTCTGACACTGTGAGCCGGTATGAATCTTTCCTCCCTTTACCTTGCTTCTCTCATACCTTCTTCTTGGACACTCAGACCACCTGCTGGCTTTTCAGGTGTATGTACTTCCAGGGCCAACCCCATACCCACTACCCTATTGCCTTTACTTCAGAGCAAATTTCATCATTTTTATTCATTTATTTTTTAAATGACAATTTTTGTTTTCATTTGTAGTTGTAGATGGACAGAATGCCTTTATTTTGTTTATTTTTATGCAGGGCTAAGGGTCCAACCCAGGGCTTCACACGTGCTAGGCAAATGCTCTGCCACTGAGCTACAGCCCTAGACCAAATTTCATCATTTTAAAAAAATAAAATTTTCTGATTATAAAAACAATAAATGCTTACTTTAAGAAAACAAAAAATGCAAAATTTAGGAGGTTTCCCTACAACTTTGATTTTTAAAATGTTTTCTTTTTTTATTGTAGATGGACACAATGACTTCATTTTATTTATTTATTTACTTTTTATGCAGTGCTGAGGATTGAACTCAGTGCCTCACACATGGTAGGTGAGTGCTATACCACTGAGCCACAACCCTAATCCAAACCCAGGGTCTTGAACATGCCAGGCAAGCACTCCACCACTGAGCTACCTCCTCAACTCTTTCCTGCCTTTCTCTTTGCATATAAATAGAATATATTTATACATCACAAGTTTATAATCATATTTTATAGCCTGCTTTTTTTTGTGCTTCAATTACAAACATTACTCCATGTCATTAAAACATTCTTTCTCTATCATCAATATTGGTTGGAACAAGATTCCATTCTGGAAACATACCATAACTTATTTAATAATTTTGATGCTGCCTGATGGTCACATTGTTGCCAGCATTTGTCTATTAGGAATAAAGTAGCAATGATCATCCTTGTACCCAAATCTTTGTTAGTATCTCTAATTATTTCCTTGGAGTAGAACCCTGGAAATAAAAAATCTAGTTCACAGCTTGGCAATATTTTCAACGTGTTTGTATGATACACTCCCTTGTAAGGAGTGTATGAGACGCCCTCAAAGCTACTTGAAAGAACCGTCTCTATTTGATGTCTCCACTTCCTTCTCCCTTTTCTCCTTGACCCAGTGAATCTGACTTTTGCCCCCTCAGCTTCTCTAAAATGGCACCCATACTTGACCTTGTACTTGAAAAATCCCAGGTATTTCCAGTCTCATCTTACTTGACTTCTTTGTAGCGTTTGTGCTGTCAATCACTCCTTCTTCCTTTTGAAAGCTCAAGAGGAAGAAGGAGTGACTTTTGAATCTTTGTCTTTCATGTTCCTCTTCCTAGATTTTTATCACATCTTCATAGGTTTAGTAATGATTTGGGCTACCAGTGACAAGTGAAGAAGGATTTATTTTTCTTACACACAAGATGATGGATAGCTGCCAAAACTGGTTTAGTAGTCCACTGATGCTAGAGCCAGCATTTATGAGATTCTCCTGTCTTTCCTGGCATACTTGTCCCCTCAAGATCACAAGCTAGCTGCTGTAGTATCAGACATCACATCTGCATTCAAGAAGTGGCAACTTCTCTGGTTCTTGTTTGTTTGTTTAATCTAGGAAGAAAGTTCTCTTAAGGAGACTTCCTGCTATTTTTCATCACCCAGAGCTGGGTCACACATCTTATTTTAAACCAACAATAATCCATCCTCTAAAAACCAGGGAAAGTGTTAACTTCTTGAGGTCAAGAGACCTTAACCCACTACCCCAACAGATCAGTGTTATTTTAGGAGGTATGGTCGCTGTAGAGAATGGCTTTGCATGGACAATGGAGAGCATGGCTGTAATTGGTGATTTTAGATTCCTTTCTCAACCCACAAACACAGATTTCTCCTCCTGCCCACACTGATGACAGCTCAAAGCCTGTATCTGCAGCCCAGGATACAGCTACTCCCTTGCCTTTCTCTGGAGTTCCTCAGGCACCAGCGTCCCCTTCATCAGAGACCCACTTTCTCCTCTGGGATGACTTCTCCAAATTTATCCCAATTACTTATGCCAGGAGCTTCCGAACATGTTCTAATGTCAGAACATTTTTGTTTTATTATATTACTTATTTATTTTTGTGGTACTAGAGATTGAATCAGAGGTAGGCCCCTGAGCTACATACTCAGCCCCTTTTAATTTTATTTATTTATTTTGGTACTGTGCATTGAACTCAGAGGCAGTTTACCATTGAGCTACAACCCCAGTCATTTTTATTTTTTATTTTGAGACAGGGTCTCATTAAATTGTTCAGCCTCGACTCTAATTTGCAATCCTCCTGCTTCAGCCTCCCAAGTCACTGAAATTACAGGTGTGTGCCACCATGTCAGGCTTAGAACTTTTTGTTTTCAATGAATCTTACCTGGAAAGATATTACATAAAACTGACAACTTGACTTCTGTCTGGTGGTCCTATGGGGGGTGGGGGATGGGAAATGAAGGTTGAACATCTGCAGTATTCCTTGGATGCTGATGAACGGAGGTGACCCTGAAGACAGCCTGAGGTCCCCAGGCCAGAGCCCAGGATAAATGCTTATCTTTTGCTTCTATACTAGGAAGTGCAGCATGTCAGAGAAGCCAATGGGGGAAGGGGACTAGGATTGGGAAGGAGGGAGGAAAGGCAAGGATCACATGAAGGAACCTGCTAACACCCGGCATCAAGTTCAAATACTTGCTGCTTCTTGCTAGACCCTCTTCTGTTGCATCTCTCTCTGGGAATAAGGTGAGAAGAATGTGCCTGCTGGCTCCTACGACCCACAGACCCAACATCTTCATTCCCCTGCCCATCTGGTCTGTTGTATATGAAGGTACCCACTGAGTCTCATGCTACACCTGCTTCAGGGGCATCAGGAGCAGGTGGCTAGAGAGGCACAGCATGATAGCAGGTGAGGTGCTGCTGGGGTACCTGAGCAAGGACAGCCCTTAGGTTGGGCAGCCAGGCCAAGGTGAAGCCACAAAATCTGAAATGATGCGCAAGAGGTCTTTGATATAGGTGAGCACTCCCCTCAAATAGAAGAACTCTGTAGCCCAGCGAGGGGAAACACCTTTCTGGGTGTCATCCAGCTAATTAGTGGCAGAATCTGCCCCGTAGACTTGATCCAGAGCTCCTTCATCACATGACACTGTCATCGCATGCAGTTTTTGTCTGTCTTTCTCCTGAAGACACAAGCTGAGCATCATTAAAGCCCTGTGCCCGCTCAGCTGAATCTCCTAAGTGGCATTTACTTCATCCACCACAGACTGGTGCATATATGTGTTGAGGGCCACAGCCGAGTCCGGATGACGCATGGCATTTTTGCCAGAAGTAGTGGTTGAGAGGTGACGCTACAGAGCCATTAAGATGATGACTTTTGAGTTCTGGTGGAGTGCCCCGTTGAGTTCCGCTGGAGCTCTCGCGGGGATTCCGGGAGAGTTCCCGTTGCTTGGGGAAGTGCCGGAGGAGGGATATTTCCGGTTGCTGGTTCCTGGAGGAGCTGCATGGCGTTAGGGCGAGTTCCCGGGAGTGTGTGTGGAGTGTGCTGGTGGAGTTCAGAAATAAAGTTTGTTCCTGCTTCAGTGGCTCGTGATTTGTGCCCAGCCAGACTGCAGCATATATGAACTAGAATTTTTTTTTTTTTTAATTTTTGTCAGCCAGGTTCCTTTGGAGTCAAGGAAAGCAATTCTTCGAGGGCTAAGTGGAAGTCTGTCACTATCAACCACACCTGCCAATACCTGGCAATGACTTTCTCTACCTTGCCTGCCAGAATTGAGCAGTACCTGTCCTTATTTAATAAGATGCTGAGGATAATGCTCAACCAAAACTTCCGTGAGTGCCTAACCACTTCACATCTTTTTAAACACATTACCTCATACCACTTTCTGGAATTGAAAGAGTATAATTCAGGCACAACTATAATAATCATAAACAGATTTTCTTCCAGAAAACAAAACCAAACTGGGGAAGAGGAATTAACAATTCATAAATAAGTCCCATTTGTAGTGGCACAAAGATGGTCATTTGCTACTTCGTTCTAGAGCCTGGACCTTCCTGAGAACTGTTACTCTGTAAAATGGTTTCCAGAGGTGGGTGCCTCCTAGGAAATTACACTGAGGAAATTCACACTTTCTTGGAGAATTCGGGCACAATCCTACTAATTGACAAGCAGCTGGTAACAGACACACCACAGCAGCTGTGTAAAAACAAACCAATGACGATGGTGACCAGCATGCAGGGTCACACTCCCAATAAACTCACTGGTCCTTGCTTTCCTTCCTGGTACACACATTTCCTCGCTATGAGTCAGCCTTTATGTGGCTCCAGGTTTGTGGGAATTCTTTCCCCAAAGTCATAGCACTTCCTAAAATAGTTGAGGTTGTAAGATTCTTGAGTCAGTTGAGTAAACGATGTGTTCTGATCTTTGATAGCTGCCTGATTGCCCTGGTGAAATAACTGGAACTCATTATGCTTTCATTGGAGACGTGTATGTGGTGTGAGTGTGTTGTGTTTGCATGTGCCTATGTGCGTTGTGTATGTGTTACTTACACTAAAAGCATAAAAAAACCCCACAATTTATATTTGATTTACTCAGCCACAATTTTCTTCTCTTTTCTTTTTTTCAATACTGGGGATGAACCCAGGACCTCATGCTAAGCAAGTGCTCTGCCACTGAGCTACTAGCCCCAGTCTCACCATTTTTTTTCCATGAAAATTACTTACACAAACTGGATTGATCATAAGAAGTACCATTACTAGTAAGTTTCTGATACCTAGACACTATGGTATGGCTGGGGTAATTGAAACTATATTTTATTTCCAATTATGCAATCATTTTTAAATGATGGTCTCCATACGGCCAGGAATAATTTCTTTTCACTTTTGAAGCAAAAATTATTTCAACACTTAGAAAACAAGTCCTTAATGTCCCTTGAGGTTTATTGTTTGTTAGTTTGTTTTAGTTCACAAACACTACCATCAACAACTGTGGCATGCATGTGCAATTATAACTGCATATTTCTCTTCTGGCTTTGATAGAGGTGGGGGTCGGAGATAGTGATCCAATTCCACATCTACTGTGTATGGGAACCAGTGAATGACTGACTTCCATATTTGTTAAATCCACAGCCATGTTTGGAAAATCTGGGGTCACAATAATGCTAGCTTTGGGTAGAGAACAGAGGCAGGGGAGGAAGAGAACACAGATTGTTATGGTTTTGATATGAGGTGTCTTCCAAAAGCTCATGTGTGAGACAATGCATGAACATTCAGAGGTGAAATGATTAGATTATGATTGTTGTGGAATAACTGGGTGGTACCGTAGGGACATAGGGTGTGGCTAGAGGAGGCAGATCACTGGGGCATGCCTTGGGGTTTTTATTTTGTCCCTGGTAAGTGGAGTTCTCTCTTTGCTTCCTTGTGCCATGTCCTGCGCTGCTTTCTTCCTCCACACCCTTCCACCATGATGTTCTGCCTTATCTTGGGCATAGAGCAATGGAGTTTGCCATCTATAACTTTTCTTGCTCTAAAATTGTTCTTGTCAGGTCCTTGACAAATCATAGTGACAAAAAAAGCTGACCAAAACACAGACCAAGTTTAAAAAGTTAGACAACCAGTACTCTTTGTTCAATGGGTTAAAGTTGTCAGTGTGCAAATACAGAATATTGTTCCAAGTACGTAGTACACGCTCAAGAATTGACTGAGAGGGACAAGTATTTCAATTGTCCTCTAGGTCCCTGGATGCCAGAGACCACCCTACCTAATATACTAGCTTAGCATAACGCCAGCTCTTGTTGGGACAATGTTAGCATAGTAGTTAGCTCACTGGGTACCAACAAGACACGGGTGGTGAGCTTTATGTCCTTATAGGTATAGATTACTCAACAAACCATGAGCATTTTATGAGTAATAGCCACTGCTGATAAGGAGGAGAAAAACTCAAACTAAGCACCATGTTTAGGGGAAACACTCAAATATATTCCAAGAACAGTGGGTTGTTCTTGGAGAAACAGGGTATCTTAACAGACCCGAGGATGAATAAAACTGACTTGAAGAATGGAAATGAGGTGAGAGAGAACAGAAGGGTCTCAGAAAGTTCAAGTTTCTAACCAGAGCTGATGAAACTTTTTGAGATCATGACCCATAATTGATAAAATTATCTCATGTTGTCACCTGTGGTGCGCACGTGCGCGCGCGCGCACACACACACACACATCTGGTATTAAAATGTCATAAGGTGATACTTTTGTTACAGTGAACTCTAATATTGTCTGTTCTATTTCATTGTTTCAAGAATACTGGCCTGATCTGTCTCACTGATTTCATGGCCCGTGAGTGATGATTGGTGGTTTGGAAAATGCAGGACTACATGAAGTCAGGCCTTGGGGTAGGGAACATGGAATTGGAATTTTGGCCAGGTCTTATCTATCCAGATTGACAGAAGAGAATGCTGGGATGGTCCAAGCTCCTCAGGAAACTTCTAGGAAGTAGCCTGAGAGGTCTGTCCCGTCCAAAGGGATGAGGTGAGAGTCCGCTGGGCCCTGAACCATTGGATACCTGTCATCTGGGTTGACCTGCATTGGAAGTGTGGTAGAATTTCCAATGAAACCTACAAGATATTGAGCATTTAGGGAAGAGGAAGAGCTGTGTCACTGAACAGTGATGGTGACAAGAGATCCTGGAAAATGCTCCCTTGCTGCAGTTACGACTTTTGCAGACTTTATAGAGGAAGTAGTTTCCAAGGGAGAAGCTCAACTCCTCCCGGCTCAAAGTGCAGAAAGGGCTTTCCACAACACTCAGGATAAAGGGCAAAATCCTTGTCATGAGCCACAACTTATATCCTGCCTTTCTTTCTGGCTGCTCTTGGCCATCTGTCCTGCCCTCCAGCTTGTGTGACACTTTCCAACACTTTTTCCTCAGGATTCTCTCAAACTGTTCCCCTTGCTTGAGACACTTTTCCCTCTTCTACGCCCAACTTAATATTTACTTCTTCGCAAAGCCTTTCCTCGTAAGTACTGTGATAACCAACTGCTCCTCATGAAGTTTCATTTGAGGTTAGGTCTCGCGTGTGGTTAGGCCCTTCATACAAGGCAAATCAATCATTTGTGTAAACATGTATTTGATAAATACAGTCCCCAGTATTGTGAGCTCCATGAAAGTAGGGGGCATATCTGATAAAAATAACAACAGCCAGGCATGATGGCGTGCACCTGTTGTCCCAGTTACTCTGAAGGCCGAGGCAGGAGGATCACTTGAACCCAGGAGTTTGAGGCCAGCCTGGGCAAATAGGGAGACCAATCACAAAAAGACTAACAAACGTAACCACTCTAAAATCATACTAGGAAATAATTCTCAAATTTCTTTGAAAAAGTTTAGAATATATTTTGACTCCATACTTACATCACCCTTTTCATTGACAATATTCTTATAATTTCTTTCTCTTTTCCTTAATCAGACTTCTGAGGAGTTTACATACTTTATTTTTCTCTCCAAAGAATTGGCTTTTGGTTTTATTTATTTTTCCTAATATTTCTAGCCACATTGCCACAGTCCCTTGGTTTGTTTGTTGTTGTTGTTTAGCAGTGCTGGGGATTGAACCCTGGGCCTCGCACATGCTGGGCAAGTGCTCTACCACTGAGGTGCACCCTCAGACCCATCTGTAGAGAACTTTTGTCTCTTCCTTTTCCATGCTCATATCTATTATTGCTTTTTCGTGTCTTATTGCTTTATTTTAGCCTCTGAAACAATGTTAATAATAGTGGTAATAGCATGCGCCTCTTCCTCAATTTGGTGTAAATGGCTTTTAATTTTGTATGTTGTTTACTTTGTTGTTTTGAGTTACTAGAATTTATTGTTTCCTGAAAAGCAAAGTCAAATACAGACAAGAAGGTCCTGGGAACCAAGTGAAAAAGAAGAAAGGAGTGATTAACTATGTTGACTGCTAAGTTCTGAGTAGGTCAAGTAAGAGAAAGCCTAAAGAGAAAGAGAAAGCCTGTTTTTACCTAATCACTAGGTTTAAAAACACGGAGGTCACTGGTCCCCTCCACAAGCATGGTTTCCACAGAGTGATGGTTGGAGTGGGTTTGAGAGGGAGAAGAAGAAGTGTGGACAGTGAGAGAAGGCAAGTTTTGCTTTGCTGGGTTTTGTTGTAAAGGGTGAAGAGAGTTGGGCAGGGATTGGAGTTGTGGCTCATCAGTAAAGCACTTGCCTCTCACGTGTGAGTCACTGGGTTCGATCCTCAGTAACACATAAAAATAAAATAAAGATGTTGTGTCCAAAGAAAATTAAAAAAATAAGTAATAAAAAATTCTCTCTCTCTCTCTCTCTCTCTCTCTCTCTTGCTTAAAAAAAAGAGAGTTGGGCAGTGGTTGGAGGAGAGAGGAGTCAAAGGTATTTTTGTTTTGTTTTGGATTTGTTTTTTAAAATTGCTGCTTATGTCCTAGTAGTGAGAAGTAACTGATGGTCAAAGGGAGAGAAGAGCATTTGCCAAATGATGTCCTTGTAGTGAAGGGAGAGTGTGAAATCCTTGCACAAATGGAACGTGACTTCATATAGAGCAGGGACAGTTTATTTATTTTTTATTTTTGGTGCTGGGGACTAAACCCAGGGACTCTCACATATCAAGCACCTTGCTCTACCACTGAGCCACACTCTAGCCCCAAGAAATGACTCGTTGTTTACAGTAAGAGGAGGGAAGGCAGAATATGACAAGCAGGGACAGATGTTGGTAAGTGGGTCATTGTGTCATCTACTGCTTCTTTTTCTCAGTGTCCTTGAAGATTTCCTAGAGGATTCTTCCTTTAGTGAACATGCAGGATTAGAATCACCTGCTTATAGCTAGAGCCATGCAGCCCAATGAGCCTGTTGCTTTCTTCCCCCAAATCTACACTTGCATCTTGGATTGCATCTTTCTGCTGGAGGGAAGACATTTCCAGGGTAGCCTGAAGCAACAGGGAAGAGGGAGGGATCTCTGATTTCTAGGTCTTAGGCTGCAGGCTGTGAGACTACTTCAAGACAGTCTCATCTTCCTGGCCAGACACAGGGGCACCATTCATGAGAGGAAGAAAGACACACAGAGTTGTTTCTAGTCCTGCTGCTGAGGGGCTCCGTCATCAAGAACTCAAAGTCCAGTTGGTTCCTCAAACACAACAAGTCCTTACCCATCAGAGAGAGGCAACATTTTGGGGGCCTGCAATGATGCCAATTCCTCCTTGGTGTAGAAGGGGTGGAATGGGGTGGGGAATAGAGTTTAATAATCTAGGTTGCTTCCCCTCCACCACTTAGTCAAAACTGGAGAGATTAATTGGTAGGCATGGTACTTTCCTGCTCCATGCAACAGCCCCTTTCCCCACAGCATACCTAGCCACCATAGACGCTGGCATCCCTGGTCTAGCTGCCAAGGAACAGTTGTGATGTCCAGTCACGGGCAATGGGGAAATGCTCACACATTTTTTTCCCCCGAAAAAAATGACTCGGTGACCTTCCCAACACCTGGGTTTTATGCAGTTATTTTCTGTTGATTGACCTCTACCCTAGCCAGTTGTTTTCTGAGAGCAGAACACACAAGACAAGGACCCCCATGTGACACAAGTGTGATGGAGGGCACCCAGATAAAATACCCAGTTCTTATTTGTTCCCCTGCCATTGTGCAGTAATGGATTCTGATATTAAAATGCATATTTTATAGTCTATTATCCCACAACTTGGAGGAGGGCCATTCACCATGCATGAGCCATTCACTCACACTCATCACGTGGAGAAAATTACATTTCCCCGGTTGCCAAATGGAAGAAATAGATTAACTTACGTGGACAAGCACATAGCTCCCAAGAGCATTTTCCAGAACCCAGACACTGAGCGAAAACACCCATAAGGGAGACTGAGCTTTTCTGGTGTCCTGGGTCATCCTCTTCATTTGAACTCACTAGATCCTCATCTGGGTTTACTTTGGTGGGACACATGCCCTGTCTCTTTGGATAATATGAGCATCTTGGGGCCTCTTGTTCTTTCTTAGAAGAGATGCTATAAAAATGAATAAATCAACACAGAACATTTCATACTTATGCATACTTGCTGAATTGATAATACTTATTTGTAATGAAAATTAAGCAAGCAAAATGTTAAAATGTTCTCTTTGGGAAAGACACATTGGAATGTCTTCCCACAGATATACACACATTTGCTTGTTAAACACGTGGTCCTCATCCCTACCTATTCTCTTAGGTTAATGAAGGTCCAGATAACTACTGTCTCTAATTTAGCATATAATCCTAAGCCTCTTACATATCTACATACATGTGATTCGTGGCAGTTGTATCTGCATAATTACAGCCAACATCTATTACCTATCACATGACCATCAATATACTAACAACTTACTTCATTTTCCAATATGATACCACAACTTTTAATCTTTTTTTTCCCACATAAAAATTAGCCCAGTTATATGATTCTCTGATTAATTCTTTCAACAATCACTAAGAGTCTATTAAAACACCTGAAATTGTAGAAGACTGGGAAAGGGGATGAAGCAGAAATAACCGTAGTATACATGCAGCAGACCCTATGAAGTTCCAAGAGCTGTTCTCACTTTGAATGCTTCGGTTGGGAGAAGAGAGGGCTCATGGACAGCTAAGCCACTAATGACCTCATTATACAATATTTAGGTTATCACATTTTTCTCTGCCTATGAAAGCAGCTCTCCAATCACTCCAGTGGGATACTGGCGTTCAGTGACGCATCTACTTGGTGCGGACTTCTTTGGCTTGCTAGAAGGCATCGCATACGCCAAATTATTACCAAAGTTATGAATCTGGTGGCTTCTGTTCATTTTTTCTGGTTTCCAAAGTATTCGTTCCCTTCTATTCGTTTTATTTCGGCGGTGCAAATGAGCACGGATCACAGCCCAGGCGCTCCGCGGTGAATACAGGGTAGACACGAGACTGGCGCACGTGCGTTCTGCATCCCCTGGATCCTGGACCCGCTGTACCCAATTGTCCACGCGGGTCTCCCCGGGCCTGGAGCCGTCCGGTTCCCGCCGGCTCCTCTCCCTGCCCTCTCTCCTGGCCACTACCACAGCGCCAGCTGACCCGGCGAGGTGGGGTTTCTGTCGGGTCTCGTGAGGACCCCAGT
>NW_025999990.1:17637429-17657995 GCF_001458135.2 Marmota marmota marmota | reverse complement strand
ACAGACAAAGGCGCCGCTCGCGCCCGGGCCGCCGCGCTCTCCGGCTCTGCCTGGGTAAGTGGCTCCCCCCTTCGCAGGCTTTCTTCTCCCGTCGCCCGCGCCTCTCGGAGTTCGGCGGGCTCCGGAGAAGCTGGGAGAAGGAAGAAATGAGAAGTCCTCGCTCGCTCTGCACCCCCGCCTCACCTTCACAATAAACCCTTAGGCCAAGCAAACACCCTGCGAGCGAGTTTGCGGGCAGTGGGTTGTCTCCCGCGGGACCCACCCTGGCCGCCCTCGGTGACCTCTTCCTTCTCGGACCGCGCGCGCTGGTGCTGTTCCTAGAACGCTGGTTTGGATGTGAAGGTTGCCGCTGGGCTCCTCCGTGAGGGTGCATCGGGGAGGAGGTAATAGGGACCAGGTGCCGCGGGGGGACCCCACCCCCAGGAACAGACTCGCGCGATCGGAGTCTCCGAGGGGCGGTTCGCACTGCGAGTTCAGATTCGGATCTCGGTTGAGGGGTCTGCCTCAGTTCCCTATTATCCTTCCTTCCCTCCCTGTTCAAGGGTTAATACAGCGCCCTCCCCTCGCCCCACCCGATAGAGGCGCCCACTCTGCGGGTCCTCGGGAGGGAGGGAACCCCGCTGCTTTCCACGGCTCGGCAATCCCCAGCCCGAAACTGCTAGGGAGGGCGGGCGGTGCGGGTAGTGGCTGGTTTGACATCACAGCTCGGTCCGGGCCGGCCCCCGCTGCCTCCTCCCGGATTGCTTTCCATCAGAGAAACAACCGGGATCCCGGGTGGCTTTTGCTTTTGTTCTGCTCGCTACTCTGGAATCGGTGGAGAAGCCCGGTGGGCGGATGCCCTGGAGGAGGCTTTGGTGGGAGTTCCAGGTGCGGCCGCGAAGTGACAATTGAAAGAGGCAGCAGTTTCCTGCCCCTGGATTGGGGAACGGATTCCGATCGCTAATCAATACCCGGGAACCTTCAGTGGCGGTCTGTAATGTCCGGAATGAGCGCGGTACCTACCCCCCACCCCCCAACCCCCTGCTACCGCGCACTGTCACGCGCTTCCCCAGCACTCTAGAAAGCGCTGCTTCCAGACGCGCATTTCCATTCATGGATCTGTGCCTGGGATTTGATTAATGTCACCTCTGCCTGGTTTCTCTAAAGAGTGAGTGCTACTATTTGATTTCATAGCCTTTTACTTGAGGCCTACTATGTGCAAGGCAGCTGTACTAAGATCAGCTTAATTTAAGAGACATTCATTGATCATCTACTATGTGAATAACTGATGTGCCAGGAGGTTCTCAATTTAAAAGATATTTAATGAGTACCTACTATGATCAAGGTAGCTGTGTTATAGACTTCGTATTGTAATAGATATTTACTGAGCACTAGCAAAGTGCAAAGGACTTTTTTTTTTTTTTCTGAAGGATTGTCCATTGTAGTTTTGAGGGGCATATGGAAACAAGCAGGTGAGAATGTCTTCTGGCCCTTGAGTCTGTATCTCCTCAGTAAATTGCATTTTGACCTTCTGGACTTCTTAAGGTAGGACTGGGAAGAGCCGGGACATTATCCTCAACTTCCACAGTTGAGGATAATGTCCCAGTTTGAGGGTTTGTCAGACAGGAGCTGGGCAGAGTAATGAAAAGTCATACTCTGGGACCTCTCTACGATTCAGTTTCCTTATGAGAAAGAGAGGAGAGAGAGAGAGAGAGAGAGAGAGAGAGAGAGAGAGAGAGAGAGAGAGATATTAAACGCCAGTTTCTTTGAAGAAAGCACTGGTCTAGTTATTACAGGTAATGAAGCAAAGGTTAATGAAGCAAAGCCCTGGTGCTCAAAGGGATGGAGAATCTGTGGTGAGGACAGAAGGAAAGACACTCAACTAAAAAAGGAATGAATGAATCGACAGGGGAGGGGAGAAGGAAGCATGAGGTTGGGGATGGCTGGACCTTCAGCCTCTACCAGCACACTAGCATCAGGGGTGTTGGAGTGATAGTATTTTAAAAATCCCATCATTGCACATGGCTGAGGACGGTAGGGCTGTATTGAATGGTTTGAGGATCCTTCTGCTAAGAGATTTGATTAATCTGTTAGTCTGATTATCCTGGGAACTTGAAACACAATAGAATAACCAGAGTGGCAAGCAAGTTGTGCATGTCATATAGGCCATTAACAAGGACCTATAGTCCCAGAGACATATAGTCTTTGTCCACAAGGATCTAACAAAGGTCTTCAGAAAGATTCATAAAATGACAAGTTGCGCAGCATATATGAAAAGCCAGGAGCAACTTCCTCCTAGAATTACTGTCAGAAAAATAAATTCTGACTTCACGGAATTAAAATTTTTATTTTATCAGACCTTGAGAATGCTCCGTATGCCTCATATGTTTATCTTTTTGCATTGGTTTCCGGCAGTTTCTGATAACTCTTTATCCCAGTCTCTTGCTGTGGTGAACTTTTTCTTCATAAACTATTTCTGGCATCCATTTTAAATTCTTTTTAAAACTACATTTTATTGTTTTTGTTGTGAACTTAAAAGCTCCCCCCCCATCTTTTCTGGAAGTAGGACTATTATGAAAGATATTTGGAAAATATGGTAAGCACCAGATGAATGTACTTGGAGGCCTCTGCTTGCTCGTTAGAAAAGGGGAGAAAAACCGAAGGAGAACAACACCAGGAATTTATAGAGAAAACCTAAACTGGCCTTGCAAGATGAATTAGGATTCTCATGGCAAAGACTGAAAAGGATCCCCTCCCACACTGAGGGAAACAGTGCAGCAAGCGTGTCAGAGAAAACAAAGCCAATCTAGAGCCTCTAGGAATTTGATGGATCTTTATCTAGAATGCTTTCTATTCGCTCAACAAAGAGACGCTGTGTGAGTATTTTATTGTGTGTCAAGGCCTGCGCTGGGGATCAGGCAGGGGCTTCACTCTGCATAGTTTGAGGTTCTTGGAGACCCCACAGCTGCAAGGACCCTTGCTCATCTCCTGTTCCAGCTGCCAGGTCACCCAGCGTCCCCACCATCATTCCCTCATGCATTCCTGGAGTGTTTTCACCTGAGCCAAACTTGACTGTAATCTTCCAGGCCAGGAATGTGACTTCTTTCTACATCTCTCCTTGCAAGTTCCAGCAAAGTCTGAAGAGTAGGTGACACTTATTTCAGTGCCCTCCTCTGCCTGTTTTTTTTTTTTTTTTTTCCACTTTTCCTTCCCTTCTCGGGGCCTGCGATCCTCTCCTTGTTCTCTTCACCATTTTCAGCTGCTCCAAAGCCTCTCACTATAAGAAAACTGGTCTCAGGGGAAAAACAATCTGTCACCTGTCACTTTGTCTTGAATATGAATGCAGGTCACTGTGTTTTCTCTTCCAGGGGTCTTTGCTCTTTAAGCCTCATCATGGCATGAAAGGCTGAGTCTGCAGTGAGAGGGCATCAAACACGGGCTAGTGGGTAATAGAGGTAACTAGGGGGACAAGGAGCCTTTTCTGGTGCTCCTGCTATGTTGCCATTACCTCCTCACAGAGCTGTGCTTGGCTAGGGTCCTTGAATCCCGTGATCCATCAAAGTCTGGAGTCTTCATTGTTTTTTATCATGGGATGGTTTTGGTGGTAGATGTCAGACAGTAGCTCTCTTGGAGTCACTGCAGGGAAGTGGCAGGAGAGGCTTCAGTTCTGCAGGAGCTTGATGCTTATCTAACTGGGCAGGGGATTGGCTTTAAGAAGAAGACAAATGTCCAGGTCTTGGAGTGCACTGTAAGGACCAAGTGAAGGGCTCTGAGTTTATACTTTGTTAGCTCCAAGGCACATGGATCTCTGGGAAAGGTTTCGAGAAACGATTGGACAGCGGTGTCTGCAAGGGCAGGTTACTAGGGGCTATCTTCCACTTAAGACTGGCAAAGCTCAGAGAAGCTTCTTAGAGTATTGACTTAAATTGAGAGCATGGATCAAAATAGAATTGTTAATTACAAGGTGACCTGTACTTCTGTTAATATCCACTCTCAGAAGTAAGAACTTCCATCTCTTCAGCAACTCCAGTGAGCATCAGCACCAGCAGCATCTCTGTAGGATGGAAAGAGGGTAAGGTTAATTCCATGTGAGCAGGAGGCTGAGTTCCATAAGTGAGTAAAAGTAACTTGTTGCATCATGTAAGTGAATTTAGGCAAGGCCCAAGTTATTGCTTCAGAAATTGTTTTTCAGGTCGCTTGAATGGTATTTGAAAGCCTTCAATGAGAGTTCATTTGATTTCAACTTCTCTTTTGGAATACCCAAACCTGAGGTGAGACTTGACCTTGTATTAAAACAGGCCAAGCAGAAAATATTTGTCCTCCCTGTCTTTGGGATGAAGGGGTGTAATTTAAGTACTTAAAAATGATAAAACTTTAAAAAGAAACTTTATCATTTGGACTTTTTATTCACTCATTATTTAGTTAATTAATCTTTTTTCCTTAGTCTAGATCAACCTAACTTCAACGAGAAAGCTTATTTAAATTGTCACTGGACTCTGTGAGGCTGATCGGTCAACATATAAAAGTCTTTATTACCAAACATTGAAAGGCTCTCTGTGTGAAGATTTGCTGTAAAAGGGATTTTTTTTTTAAATTGCCAGTCTTTAAATTGTATTTAAACTGATTTGATTTGTATAAAGATTTTCAAGAGTTGAGACCCATTCAGAGATTTTTGGGTTGTCTGCATATTCACAGGAAATAGAACTAAAAGAGATTTTAGGGGACCCTGACCATCCCTCCTTGCCCATTGTTTACATGGAGAAACTGAGGCTGAGAGCAGTTAGATGGTTTGCCAAGGTTACACAGAGATCAGCATGAAGGCTGGGATTAGAGCCAGGAGTTCGCCCCTTCCCTTGACACACAGTGCTTCTGGGAGATTGTTCTGTCTTCGTAGTAGCCAGAGATTGTTGGTGGAGGGGACCAGGCAGGAAAGGGCCTTAATAATTTCTCTCAATTCCAGAGTACCTAGTCCTGGGAGAACTCCTCAAAGATTCAAACTAATTTACCTCTACACCAAAGATCTGAGTACACGTAGCTAGTACTGAAATGAAAGAGTTGGATTGATGGAATGAGATTATTTAAAAAGCTTCCTTCAATGTTCTTTTATATCATCTTTTCAGCAAATAAATTATAATGGGAACTTTTATTTTTCTGTTTAGAAAAGTAATACATATTCATTGTGGAAAGTAGCAAAAAGAATATACAAATCTTACCTGTGATATTTTTGGGCCCACTCACATTTCACTTTATTTTTAGTATTTTTTTGTCTCAACTCATTTTTAAGCACGAATGAACATGGAGACCATACTGTCCATTTAATTTAAATTTTATCTTTGTTCAGTTAATATTAGAATAAACAATATTTGTCATAAACTCTTTTGTAAACATGATTTTTAATGGTCGCATAAGTCAATATTTGAGAGGTCCTGAATTTTTCAGAACACTTTGCTATTAGTGGACATTATTTGCTCCCGGTTTCTCCCTGCTGTATCATTGTGTAACTTGGTGTCCCTGCTTTTTTTAACTATTTGGAATGTTTTCTTGGTGTACATTCCCAGACCATGAGATTAGCTAGGGGTGTGAGTGCATTGAATGATTTACAAAAATGGTATACCGGTCTACCCTACATTGATAGCATGCTGTGGGTGATGGAATTTCAGCACATCATTGAGAGCATACAGCACTTTGTATTTTTGTAATTGCTTGTTTGACAAAGTTAAAAAAATATATCTCTATTGCTCTCATTTGTATTTCAGTTATCAATATAAGATTGTTTCCTGTTTGTATTTTTGGGGGTGAATTATCTATTTTTCTATTTGGGTTTAGTGGTTTTAAAAAGTTCATCTGAAAGCCATTTCTCAAAAGGGAAAACTGATTTCCAAGGTATAATTTTAAGAAATTTTATGAAAAATTCCATTTAAACCTGATGTTCCATGATTCTAACACCTTGAGTGCCATGTTTCAGGCTAATTTGTTCATAGTTGTAGAGCTGCCCATTAGTTCCTGAAGCAAGCTTAAATGGAGGAGGGTGCTCTGGCCCCTTGTGGAATCTAATGTCCATTGAGCATTTGCTGAGTGCGTCACAGTTGTTAATTCTTCATTCCTACAACAGCCAGTGACATGGGTTTGTCAGTCACCTCCATTCACATATAAGGAAAGTGATATATGGAAATGTAAAGTAACTTACGCATACACTTTGAATCATTGCCAAATACCTCTGGATCATTGCCAAAGTGGCCTGTCTTCCTTGTGTAATTGGTCTTTGAGGGACTTGGAATATCGGCAACTTCCTCTGAACTCTGCTGCCTATTTCTGGGAGAATTTTGTGGTATGGGTTATTTTGCCATCTTATAAAGTTTCCTCACTTTATCTTCTGTATCTCTTATCTGCTCCTATGTTTTCTGTCCTTAAACAAAACAAAACAAAACAAGACTCTTCAGGCTACATTCTGAATAATTTCTTCTGATCTGTTTTCCAAGTCATAATGTGTCTCTTCAACTTTATCTACTCTGTGCTTAAATCCATCTGTAAGTTGCATACTCACTTTTAATTATTGAATTTTCATTGCAGAATTCTAATTCTTTTCCATGTCTTTAGTGTTACTTTATATAGTTCCTGGTTTCTTATAACTTTTAAGTCCAGCTTTTATCTTCATGAGTATGCTAAGCATCGATGTTTTACATTCTGTTGGGAAATTTTTTCCATCTGTAATACCTAAGCATCTGTTTTTTCTGTCTGTTGTTTCTTTTAATTTTCTCACTGGTACATATTTATGTTGTCATGTCTCGAGTGCTTGGTTATCTTTAAATGTTTGCTGAATATCATTTTGAAAAAAATGTATGTATAAATACCATATTTTAGCCATTTTATGTTGCATATTTTTACATGTTAATTTCTGAAATTGGGATGTGTTTTACAGTTAATAGAATCTGACATTTATACTTGATAGCATTTTAAAATTTTTCCCTGGTACATAATGGTGCACCATATAATTAGTGATATTTACATTTGATGATGTGATAATTTGTGGCTTTGGATGAAGATGATAAAGACGACAAGAGTTTAGAGAGGATTTTAATTAGTTTCTGCAGAATATCTGGGGGATCAGCAATAGTGGGTCAATTTGGAGACTTGAGATTTTCTAGGCTGCCCAGATGACATGAAGCCAGACGAGTTTATTTTAAACTCTCTCTTACTCATATCTTGCTCTTTGGGTCCTATCCTAAGTGTACAGTGGCCTACCCTAGGGAGGTCTTGACCTCCTGGCCCATGAAGCTGTCAGTGAGCTTCGCAGCTTGGGCTTCCTCTTCTGGATTGGCAGGTTCCCCCAACAGGCTAAAAGTGCCTACTCAGGCCCACATGTGTAGGTCTTATTTTTCTCCCGTATCTTAAATCTGAAAATTTCCCCTATCTTCTTAGCTCTTTCATGCTTTCAGGAAGTTTTTTATTTTTGTTTTTTAAAATTTCCTCCAGGTTTTATTCCTGTGTTCACTGGGGAGGTTGGTTCAAGTTACCTAGTTCAGTGTTGCCAGGGAGGAGGTGGGACCAAGGTCAATCAATCTTGGAGAATGACCAGAGAGAAGCACGAGTCACTAGCTGCTCTTGTCCGGCCTGTGACTAGAGACCTTTCTCCATCTGCTCCCAACACATCTTCCAGGTGGCAGCTGGAAAGCAGGAGTTGGGATGAGTAAATTTCCACAACTGGACACAACTCAATGTAGATGTTCCTCTATCTAATTCCTTGGGCTTTTCCCAATAAGGCAGGAGACCTGGCAGAGGGAGTAGTCACAGGAGTGGATCTGGAGTCCCATCTGTCTCCATCTGGATTCTTCCTTTTTGTCCATTCTGTCCTACAAAAAGATGGGAAGTTAGAGCCAAGGGAAGCTGTGAGGGAGGAGGATGCTCTCTAGGCTAGCAGCTGTTAAGAAGTGAAATAAGTAGACTGTATTTGCCGGCAGGGCTTCTTCCAATCGGCCTGGTCCCCTAACACTTCCATATGGAAGACAGAATTTCTCATCCTTGGCCAGGGCTTCTCCTTGTGGAGGCTGAATGATCCTGTCCAGGCTTAGGACTCAGGGTGGCCTTCCCAGGTGACTGTTCTTGGTTCTGGTGTTTCAAAAGAAGCTTTCTGAAACTGCATACTCAACCATGTGTTATCGAGATCAGCAGTCAAACGTATCTTCCCCCAACCCTGTTCCAATCCCATTGTTCCTCTCCAACCTTCATGAAGCTGGAGAAATTTGCCATGAGGAAAATGTAATCGCTGAGTTTTAAAAGGTTGGGAACAAGGTTATTGAGTGGTGGCAAGTCCAAGGTTATTGAGTGGTGGAAAGTTTGCTTCCCTCTTACTAGAGCCTGCATGGACACTTTCTGGGGTAGGGAGGAGATTCACATTTTTATTTTTGAGTCCCTTTCCCCCTAGAAACTTTAGGACTAAGATATTCTCTCTCTCTCTCTTTTTGTACCCTACTCAATGAAACACTGATCCTCTCTCACCTTTCAAGGGTATAGATAAAGAGGCAGAGGGTGTGGGCAGCAGGAGTCTGCCCTTATAGAAAGGACCTGTTTGGGGTGGCAGGTGTCCCTACCAGCCTTTTGGAGACCACCCATAGCAAGGAGCCTTTTTTGTATTCCATAATGATTTATCCAGTTGATTTTTATTTTTATTTTACGATATTTAACACATAGGAAGAATATATATAATTTTAGTCGATCAATTTTTTTTTTTTGGTGGTGCTGGGATTGATAACTTTAGTCTACCCTATTGCTAAAAATAGAAATCTTCCAATTAGGTTTTAATAACTGTCCCTAAAAGAAACAGATCCATCATTCCACTCCCATGTAGTTCTAGATTGCAATTGATCCTTTTGAAGAAATGATAATGGCTTAATTAATTTTGAAGAGGCAGATTTCCTATTCTCCAAGAAAAATGTACCCTTCCTTGCTAATTTTTAGGGGCATAATCAATAGAAAGTTCTAGAATTTATGAACCATGATGTGTGAAAACTTTTCAGCCTGAAATGAAGTAAGTTGATTCCCCCAGCAAGTACAAGCCCAGATTTATATATCCCTGACCCAGGCTCTTAAGCTGATTTTTCTGAGGAGATATAGTTATTTGAGATTCATCAAGATGATTATCTATATTTCTTTTGTCAAATTTTCCATTTATTTGGATTCAAATTTTTTTCCTAGCCATTTTGAAACCATCTAGTCTGCTAATAAGAGAAAATATGTTGCAGTTTCATAAGCATATGGGGAAACCATGGGGAGTTCAGACAGAGTTAGGTGAGCAAACTCCTGTACATGTCAGAGACCAAGATATTGGCTTCAGTGTATGGTGAGTTTTTACAAAATGTCCAGAATTTTTTAGAGAACTCAGAACAGTAAAGTATGATGACTCTTTTTTTTTTTCTAAATTTTTACTCTTTTTTTTAAAATTTTTTATTGTTGGTTGTTCAAAACATTACAAATTTCTTGACATATCATATTCCACACTTTGATTCAAGTGGGTTATGAACTCCCACCTTCACCCCATACACAGATTGCAGAATCACATCAGTTACACATCCATTGATTTACATATTGCCATACTAGTGTCTGTTGTGCTCCGCTGCCTTTCCCATCCTCCAATGATGACTCTTTAAACAGAAAAAAGTGGGGAAGGGACAGAAAAGTTCAGAAATATGAAATGATATTTTTTTGTAAGAGAAGAATAAGGAAGATGATTGCAGTAACATAACAATGCAGTAGCTACAGTAGCCTGCTCTGAGTTTCCCAGGTTGGAGGAGAGAAAACGAAAAATTTCTTATTATGTAGTTCCACGACCTGCATGTCAGACTCAGAGAGGGCTTTAACGACCACCCATTTACTATGTAATACAGCCCTTGAAAGGTGTGCCATCTGAGCAACAGAGAGAACATTAGGGTATACAGAATCAGGGGTGAGCCTTTTACACTGTGAGCGAGCGTACATCTGGTAAGTAGTTCTGGGCTCATCGTGTCCTGAATGTCTATTCATTTTTGTAGGCATCCTCACTTTCTCGTATTGAATGAATATTAAAGATGAAAGGAAGAAAAAAAGACTCAGGTGCTTATTGGTTTTGTTGGGTCTCTGGATGGAGGAAGATCCATCAGTTCAGAGTGGAAATTCTCTTTGTTTAAGAGTTAAAGGTTCAAAATACTGTTTCACACTTTATTTATTTATTTGAGATTCATCATTATTTTTTAGTTGTAGGTGGACACAATATCTTTATTTATTTATTTTTATGTGGTGCTGAGGATCAAAACCAGTGCCTCACATGTGTGAGGCAGGCACTCTACCACTGAGCTACTGTCCTGTTTCAAACTTTTTTGTGCATACTTCGTTCTTCAAAAGTTCTCCAGTGAGTCTGTTATTCCCTAAATCTCTCTCTAATGAGTAGTTTCTGAATGTGAACCTGGAATGCATTTGTGCAGCAAGAGGTAGTACAGCTTTCCCCCTTTGGTTTCCCCCTCCAGTTTATCCAGAAGCAGATCCCCAGAACCAAACATCCATCAGTCCTTTACCTGTTTGCTTTTCTCTCTTATTTAACCAACAAACAATATAATGCTTTACTTCATATTCCTGAGTCCCGGATTTGGCTTTCATAATATAGTTAAATAACCTTCTAGTCTTCCATTCTACCTCTTTGTGGGTGAGAAATAATAATAGCATTCTTATTAAATTATCATCACCAAAGGCAATGTCAGATTTCAGTAATCTAAAACTATATTGCCTTAAACTTAGATTATTTGAAATAAGACCTTTCCTCTTCAGTATTGAGTACCTAAAAGAGAAGGTACCTACCTGTAGATCCAGGAGACAGACCCAGTGACATGTACATCTACATAAGCTTTTTTTCTAGGACACAGTTTACATTGTTAGTAGAGACAGAGTAACATTGAGTTGGGGAAAAGAATTCTTTGTACTTTTTATTTTGTACTTTTCTATACCATTAAAATTTTAAAATAAAGCATTTAAGTGACAGAAGAATATTAGATTATGCAGAGTAGGGAAAGAGTTTTTACACTGATTTTACAAATCATTAGACTGAAATCTCTAGACGCATGTGGTCAGTATATGTCATATATATCCCCCATGGTTTTGTGTAACTTTATACATCCTTTTATAAAGACCTCTCATGACGGTGTCTTCTTTGAACCTCTTGGTAGCACTGTCCAGTAAGTCGGACCAACATTATATGATTCCCATTTTACAGAGGGAAAACTTAACTTTGGGGAAGGTGGGTGGTTTGTCTTAGATGACATAGTCACTACCTGCTAAGTCTAGAACCAGAAGCCAAGTTTGATTCCATGTTCAGTATTCTTTCATCCCTGATAGAACAATTTTACTATTTATTCTGGACATTTCTTTTTTAAACACTCTGAACTACCTCCTTTCTGGTTTCTTGCTGCATCATCTATTTTATTCTCTGTTGGATCACAGTTAGATGCATAATTGTTCTCATTAATTTTGTCCACACAGGCTCTCTCTCTCCCTTTTGTATTCTGACTGTGTCTAGTATGTTATGTGTATATATTGGACGCTTAATCTTTGCTTTATGGAATTTTATACTCAAGGTACTTTCTTCCGAAATAGTTATCCATTTCTAGGAAAATAAAATTAATACACTTAGCCATTGCTACAAGACTAATGTTATTGTCCACAAGGGAATGAGAACCACATGATGTTTGAATTGGAAGAAAACCATCTTTGAGAGTATTTATTCTCTTGTTTCATAAATAAGAAACTGGAGATCATATAACTTGCCCAAGATCCCACAGGGAAGTAGAGGTGATGCAGTACACAGAGCCCAGTTCTCCTGACTTCCAGCCCAGCCTCCCTCCTGCTGCATCAGTCATTACAGAGGACAATTGTCCTGGTCATTGGGTCTTAGATAAATGGTCAGTACTGGCAAAAAAACAGGTCACACTGAATGAAAATTCCAACTGTGAAGAGAGGTCATCTGAAAAAGAAGAAGCTGTTGAGCTTCTTTTTCCAAGTTTTGAGGAATGATTTTGCAGGCATACCTCTTTATAAGCAGACTTGCTGTGTCAACATCAGTATTTGCACAAAAAGATTCACTATAGGAATTATTTAGGGGATGCGTGTCCCCACCATGTGCATTTTTGTTAGAGTGACATCACATCACTTATTGGGTAAATCCAGGCACCTGGCATCAAAGTTGTGAACTGAGGAATAAATAGTATTTTCTGTCTTACCTCTGGACTTTTAAAATATGAGCCATTATGTGACATTATGTTAAGTGAAATAAGCCAGGCACAGAAAGACAAAAATTGCATATTCTCAGTCATATGTGGAAACTAAAATAGTTGATCTCATGGTAGAGAGTAGAACCCTGGTTACCAGAGACTGGAGAGAGCAGCAGAGAGGGAGGAGGTTGGTTAATGGGTACAAAGTTACATTTTGATAGGAGGAATAAATTCTAGTGTTCTTACAGCACAGTAGAGTGCCTGTAGTTAACAGTGATTTATTGCATATTTCAAAATAGCTATAAGAGAGGATTTTGAACGTTCCCAACACAAATAAATGATGTTTGTTGTTGTGATATACTAATTACCCCAAGTTAATCCCTCTGCATTGTATACATGCATCAATTTATCACATCTGTTGCTCTCCCCCCATCAAAGACATCACCTGGGGGCTGGGGTTGTAGCTCAGAGGTAGAGCACTTGCCTAACATGTGTGAGGCCCTGGGTTTGATCCTTAGCACCACATAAAGATAAATAAATAAAATAAAGGTATTGTGTCCATCTACAACTACAAAATTCTTTTTTAAAAAATATATCACGGGGCTGGGGATGTGGCTCAAGCGGTAGCGTGCTCGCCTGGCATGTGTGTGGCCCGGGTTCGATCCTCAGCACCACATACAAACAAAAGATATTGTGTCCGCCGAAAATCTAAAAAATAAATATTAAAATTCTCTCTCTCTCTCTAAAAAAAAATACATCACCTGGAGAATATATGTGTATGTGTATGTCCATGCATATGTGCGTGTGTGTGTGTGTGTGTGTGTGTTAAGCACACATGTTCAGGCTGTAGCCCTAGACAGCCTCATCTCTGCCGACTGGGGTGGGGTCCAGATATCAGTATTATTTAAAAGCCCAGATTGGCTTTATATGGGAATCATCTAGGGAGTTTCAGAGATACTGATGTCTGGGTCTCACTCCAGCAATTTCTATGTCGTTGGGTCTGGAGTCTGGTCTAAGCATCAGAATTTCTTCAAAGCTCTTCAGGTGATTCTAAAACACAGCCCATATTGCAACTCTCCAGGTGAGTAAGACAGACCAGGTTTACCTTGAGCATAGTAGGTGCTCAAAAACCGAGTACATGTGAAATGAAAGATAGTCGGGCATCTAAGAATGTTAGTGTTGAAAGTGGTACATATCTGGTTCTTCGGTTATTTCCGCAGGCCTAGTGGTATTATGCTGTGGGCAGCAAAACCTAATCAATTCAGCTCATGGCAGTAGCCTTCATTGTGGCCAACCAGGGAACTTTGAGCTGAAACTGACAGTCACAATCTTCCTAATTGCCATTCCATTGTCTCTCCATGGTAGGCGTGGCACATCTGCCTATCACATTCCTGATGTATCTAACATTGTTCTCCAGAGAATAATAACCAGAAACTGGCATCTGTGAAATGAAGGTGCTCCAATCCTGGCTTTAGCCTCAGGTGAACTCTGTCCAGTTCAGCAAGTATCTACCCATCCCTCCCTTCTGCCCAGGGCTCCCTGGAGCACAAGAGCTCCCTGGAGCACAGAGTGCCTGTGTTGCTTGGTTTCCTTTGTTCCCTAGATGATTCTTGTTTAGTTCAAAAGAAGGGGAAGGGAAGTATTTCCAAATCTGGCCCCTGGGTGAATACAAGTGCTTTGAAATACGAAAAGACTCAGCTGTCCTGGGAAAGGGCAGCGGCCAGGCAGAGGGTTCATTGTGGCTCCTGAGTGCAATCTGAGCTGCTTCTTGTGGTCTCTGAAGGGCTTAGGGTGGTGGTTCTCTAACCAGTGCCATCAGTATCACCTGGAGGGCTGTTAAACTAGAGTGCTGGAGGGCCCCAGAGTTTCTGCTTCAGTAGGTATGGGGTGGACCCCAAGAATGCACATCTCTAACACCTTCCCCACAGATGCCAATGCTACTCACCCAGGGACAACCACTGCTCCCAGAGGAAGGGGAGGAAGGACGTGGTGACGGCACTGTGTTGTTTATGAAATGGTCAGAAGATCACTGTATAAGGAATTGACATGACCTCTCAGCCAACAAGAATGATAAATTAATTGATTTTAAAAAACTCACGAAACAGCTACTACCTGCTAAGTATTGTGTAAGCTTTACTGCTATAAGAAAGAGAAAGATGCAGTTACTATGTGAATCAGCTTGTCTAGGGGATGCTGGGCCAGTCAAGGGACCACCACAGCACTGTTCCCTTTGTGCTCTGTAGAGGGGGCTCCTGGGGCTTCCAGGGACACACATGTGCAGGTGGGCACATGCCCACTATAGCTGCAAGCCAGCTGTGCACGAGGGAAATCAAGAAGAGGGCAAAGAGGTCTAATGGTTGGTTGGGGCCAAGTGCAACAGGAGCCAGGAGGCTTTCGGGATCAGGTGAGGCCTGGGTGGAGTCTTGGAGGATGACCAGGAGTTTGCCAGGGGAAGAGGGAGGGGCCGTAGTGCAGGAGCAGCGAAGGTGCGAGAGAACACAGCCTGCGTGTGGCACTGTGCGTGGCTTGGGATGCTGAAGGCGGTCATGGAGAGGGAGTTTAGTCAGCACCGGCAGGCAGAGGCTGATCACAGGGCCCTGGCTTCACATGGAAGAACCTGGGCCCATCTGAAGACAAGTGCAGTTTTTAGGGGTGAAAGCAGGTGAGGAAGATGATCTGATTTGCCTGCTCACTGCCTGCAAGTTGGAAAACAGACTGGAGGGGACACGCGCCTCCAAGAGACTGTCACAGGAGTTCCTGTGGGAGGTGATGAAGCCACAGGGGACATGGCCTTTACATCATCTTGTCCTTGCATCACCCTCTGCCTCTGTTGAGCATTGCAGACTTTCCAATGACTATGTGCTTTCAGAGTGCCACCAGGCAGTCATTCTGGGTCCCCCATACAGATATTGGTTTTTCAAGGAAAATGAAGTTACAATGAATGTCAGGGGAACATTGGAGCAGGTGAGCCACAGGAATGCAACCAAATGAGGGGTGTGTGTGGGTGGGAGTGGGCCAGTACCACCTCCTTGGCTTAGGGGAGGTCGGGGAGGGACGCCTGCGGTGTCTCTGTGGGGAGCTCCGAGTGTTCCTCCTTTGGCACTAGCTGGATGCCACACTTCTCTCCCCTGCTCCTACCTTGAGGCACATTACAGTTGTGGCCCAGCCACCTGCTGGCAGCCACCTCTCCCCACCTCCCAGCTCCATCCGCCTTCAGTTTTGGGGTGCACCCAGGGCAGGCTCCTAAGTTCATAGTGACCTCGGGGTGACTCAAGGTGGGCACTGTGGAGGGAAGGGGCCACCCTGAACAAATGAGGCCCACTCTATGCCCACCACAGCTGCAAGCCAGCTGGTGTGAGGGAAGTCAAGAAGAGGGCAAAGAGGGCTAATGGTTGGGTGGGGCCAAGTGCAACAGGAGCCAGGAGTGGTGAGTCCTCCTCTCTCCCTGGCCCCTCTAAAAAAAAAAAATCCACAGCGATGGATTTCACTTGTGCTTCTCCCTTCAGTCTGGTAATGAAAATTTGATTTGTGGTTTCCTCTCACAGGGCTCTTCATCACACAGTAATTGATATGCCTCCAACAAGTGGCTCTCGAGGAAATCAATTCTGACAGGTCTCATCAGCACCTGGATGGTCTAACAAGGAGCTTTGCAGACCCTGTCTCCCCTGTGGTGCCCCTTCCTCCTTCAGGAGGTGGGGTCACCCCAGTGGCTGAGTTAGGGACTCCCTCAGAACCCCTGAGGGGGCTGCTAGAGGAAGAGGTGGCAAGGATCCCATGGAATAGATGGATGAGCAGGCAGACTCTGTGCTCTGAGCAATGGCATCAAGATTTAGATGTCACCCTTGAAAAGGTGGCTGTGCTGCCTCAAACCAACAAACTGGATGTGGGTGAAGGGCAGGATGGGAACTGGCAGCCCCCCTCAGACTGGAAGGAGGTGAGAGCGAAAGCCCCGGATGAGCTGCTGTCCTGTTTGTCCTGGTCTGGGAAGGCAGACGGGACCTTGAGTGCCTCACACAGGGAGGGGGCCCAGACATTCTGCTAATAACACGCCCCACTGGGGTTCTCTTGCAAGCCTGTTGCTAAAACTGCTTGGCCAAATGTCAGAGGAGGCTTTCATCCACCTTTGGTTGGCCAAGGTAGAGCTACCTTTTCCTGATTCCATCTGCTGTTTGGCTCTGGATGAAACTCAGCCTCCAACGCGTGTCACTTGGAAGTCTGTCCTTGGATCACTTGAGGCGGTACCGCCTTCTCCCTCTTTCGTGGTGTTTACTGCCAGCCCTGCTCCATGAACCAGAATATCCACTGCCTTCTCAAATAATGTCAGTTGTGTGGTGCTTGTCTCTTCAGATACTTAGTAAACCTTAAGGCAGGGACTTAGACCTTTCACAGAACTTCTTTTATACCACTCCCTTGCTTCCCTCAGGTGCTGTCATGTGGCTGGGTGCTAGATTGGCATATCTGAGTCCCCCTCCGTTCTGAGTTAACTCACGGTCTGAACTCATCTTCCTTTCTAGTGTCTATCAAGTACGGCTCATGGCCTCTCCCCTGTGACTCACCCAGTAGGTCTGCTTGATGCATTTAGTCATCCTTTATTCTAAAAGTCATACTCTGCATGTTCATTTTGGGTTCTCCCAACATCCCCAAATGCACTAGTGCTTTTACTTAAGAAGTGAGGAGACAAAATGAATTAGTTATTCAGTGATGTGTAACAAACACCCCCACTATTCAGAAGCTTGAAGCAGCAAATGTTTACTAAGTCAGGGATTTGGAAGCAGTTTAGCTGGGTGGTTCTTGCTCAGGGTCTTTCATGAGGTCACTGTCAAGATGTTGACTAAAGGCGTTTGACATCTGAAGGCTTGTCTTGGACCATGGGATTGGCTTCCAAGGTCACTCAAACTGACTTTTGGCCAGAGGCGTCAGTACCTCTCCATCTGGGCCTCTCCATAGGGCTTTACGAAATGACAGCTGATATAAGGAAGAACTAGTGGGAAGTTGCAGTGTCTTTTATAACCTAGACTCTGACCTTTGGTATCTGTCATTACCATTTTCTTTCTATTCATTACAAGTGAGTCACTAAATCTAGCCCACACTCAAAGGGAAGGGGAATTATGCCCAGCCTTTCGAAGGGAGTGTCAAAAACATTTTAAACCACCCCATAAAGTGTGGCTCCTGGTTATGACCATATGGGCAAGCAGAACAGTTGAGTCATCCCCTGCTAAAGGTTCCCCTCATGTGTGGAGGGCTTGCTGCCCACTTTGGAGGGTTCATGTGCCTGTGAGTTGAGAGTGGAAGAGGGTTGGATCTGCAGTTACATAACTTAGAGTTAGTCTGACAATAGTTATTGACTTAGCAATATTACATGTTCTAGGACCAAGGAAATTTCCATGTGGTTCTTTGCCTTCACAGAGCTCATAGCTAATGATGCCTTTAACAAGCACCATATAATTACCACTGTTCTTTCGAAGGCTTTATCTATTGACTAGACTTCTAGTCTTTCTAGAAATACCTAGAATGGGCAGCCTAAAGAAGTGGGTTTATCTCTTGGAGGATTTAGAGACCCTTCCTTCTTTGGGGCCTCAGGTTTCTCATCTGAAAAATGAAGTGTTCAGTGGGTGTACCCTGAGTGCTTGTTGGAATCACCAGGGGAACTTAGAAAGAAAATGTCCTCAGAAATTCTAATTCACTCAGTATCAGGGAGGTCTATGCATAGGAGTTCCTCTGATGAGACCCACCAGGCTAGCAGATTATGAAGATCCTATAGGCTGTGACACTGGGTGGCTTTGGTGACTCTCTGGTCATCTGGTGTAGAAAAAGATGCACAGATGCCCTTGTCGAAGAGCCCAAATCCTGAAACTACCACCCTACTCCTAACACCGGTCATCCTCAGTGGCCTAAGAAGGTGCTGGGCTATCTTGGGAGTTACTCAGCTCCCTGTTGCCACAGTAGCTCAGCCTGTGCCCATATCCAGGGATCTTAGGGATGTTGTAAAAGGAATTCCTGCATTGGCCAGTGGTTCTCAAAGTGTGGTCTGTAATCCAGCAGCAGCACCTGGAAGATTTTTTTTTTTTTTTTTTTTAGCAATGCTCATTTTCCCTTCCTGCCACACTAAATCAGAATTTCTGGATCTGGGGTGATCCCTGCAGTTGCTCCTGATGGAAATAAATTTAGAGAAGCACTGAACTAGAGGACTTGTCAAATACCGCTGACCCCCAACTTTCTTCTCTGCAGCAGTGAGTTGGGGGCATGTTTGTCTTGCAAACCTCACAGGGAGTATTGGGGATGGAGCGACTTCGTGATCATCACAGTGGCTGTTAACTTCTGCCAGTGAACACCTGAAGTCATCCTGCTTCTTAAGGACTGATGCCAGGCTTTCAGCTGGGAGAGATTCCTGGATAAAAACCACACAGAGCTTGTCACTCGTAAGCATCTGTGTCCCGCTTGCTACTTTACAGCATGTCTTAGCTCTTGCTTGCTGTAATCCAGGGAGTCTGCCTCAGCTCTTTGTGGCTTTTCTTTATCTTCAAGAATTGCAGCCAGGTATAGTGCTGCTCACCTAAAGTCCCAGCAACTCTGGAGACTGAGACAGGAAAATCACAAATTCAAGTCCTGCCTCAAAATAAAAAAGTAAATAGGGATGGTCTTGTAGCTC
The DNA here is from genome assembly GCF_001458135.2 of Marmota marmota marmota. Lineage (NCBI taxonomy): Eukaryota > Metazoa > Chordata > Mammalia > Rodentia > Sciuridae > Marmota > Marmota marmota. The sequence goes on along the minus strand of NW_025999990.1, from coordinate 17,639,137 downwards.
AGCGGTAAAACATCCCTAAAATCAATCCCCAGTATGTGGGAGTGGGTGGGGGGACAGTGTGGAGATTGTACACACTTACAGTAGTGTTCTGGGGATGTGGCAGAGTGGTCAAATCAGAGTGTGCAAATCCTGATTCCCCACCCACTTTTTTGTGTCTCTGGCAGTGACAGGATATGAAGCTGGATGAATGGAACATGTCCACAGCATATCTCATATTCTTTAAAAAAATGAAATATCTACTTTTTAAAAATAACTTGAGCAATTCAGTTTGTTTAATTTGAAGAGAGTAAAAATATGACTGAACTCTATCTACTTGGTCCATTAATTTTGTGTTGTCACCTACTCACAGAGTCCCGATTCTTATCAGTGATCCAGTGCCCTTGTGGCATGTGAGGCAAACCCAGCTGGCAACAGTCTTGAGGGGGACTATTCTCCAAGGCCCCTCTATTTCCATACCAGAAGGTCTCAACTGCACTTGTCTGTGGGAACAGTCCCATGTGGTATTTATTTTTGGTAATCACCGAAGGAGTTATTTTAATTCAGAAGCTTATAAGGGTAACAAAAGGATTAGATGACAATGACTGAAGTGAAACCAAGAGATTGACCTGCACACGAAATGCTAAGTAGTCAACAAAGATGCAAATGCTAACCATGAACTACAAACACAAGGAGCAGTGAGTCCAGACTCCCCACCCCAAGAAGCTCATGGCACCCATGGCTTCGCACAACTCATGAGAATGTCCTTGTCTTGCTCCTGTAGAAATCTTTCCTGCTTGTCATTTTGGTTCTGTGATAGAATGGCCATTCCTATGGGAAAGAAGGAGAAGGAATTTTATTGTAATCTCAATTTATGCTGCATTTCTTTTTTGGGTGGGGGGATACTGGGGATTGAACTCAGGGACACTCAACCACTAAGCCACATCCCCAGCCCTATTTTGTATTTTATTTAGAGACAGGGTCTCACTGAATTGCTTAGTGCCTCACTATTGCTGAGGCTGATTTGAACCTGTGATCTTTCTGTCTCAGCCTCCCAAGTTGCTAGGATTACAGGCTTGTGCCACAATATCTGGTGCAAATTATGCTGCATTTCTATCAGGTGTATGTTTCTCAAGCTATGTGATCATCTTGGTTATTAAAACAAAAACAAAAACAAAAAACCCAGATGCATGGGTTCCAGAGGTTCTGATTTGATGGTCAAGGGTGTGGTTCACAGTTCAACAGGACTGGTATTTTTATTTTATTTTATTTATTTTTTTTATTGGTTGTTCAAAACATTACAAAGCTCTTGACATATCATATTTCATACATTTGATTCAGGTGGGTTTTGAACTCCCAATTTTACCCCAAATACAGATTGCAGAATCATGTCGGTTACATATCTACATTTTTACATAATGCCCTATTAGTAACTGTTGTATTCTGCTACCTTTCCTATCCTCTACTATCTCCCCTCCCCTCCCCTCCCATCTTCTCTCTCTACCCCATCTACTGTAATTCATTTCTCTCCTTGTTTATTTTCCCATTCCCCTCACAACCTCTTATATGTAATTTTGTATAACAATGAGGATCTCCCTCCATTACCATGCAATTTCCCTTTTCTCTCCCTTTCCCTCCCACCTCATGTATCTGTTGAATGTTAATCTTTTCTTCCTGCTCTTCCTCCCTGCTTTGTTCTTAGTTGCTCTCATTATATCAAAGAAGACATTTG
>NW_025999990.1:17617469-17637097 GCF_001458135.2 Marmota marmota marmota | reverse complement strand
TAAAATCTGGAACAAGACAGGGATGCCCTCTATCACCACTTCTATTCAATATAGTTCTCGAAACACTGGCCAGAGCAATTAGACAGACGAAAGAAATTAAAGGCATAAAAATAGGAAAGGAAGAACTTAAATTATCACTATTTGCAGATGACATGATTCTATACCTAGAAGACCCAAAAGGGTCTACAAAAAAAACTACTAGAACTAATAAATGAATTCAGCAAAGTGGCAGGATATAAAATCAACACGCATAAATCAAAGGACTGGTATTTTTAAAAGCTTCCAGGTTGATTCTAGTTTATGGTTCAGTGTGTGAACAACTGGCTTAGAACTTTCACAGTTGCATTCCTATGGCTTTTGATATGATTTCCCCTAATTTGCGACTGTCTGATTCATCCCAAGCAGACCATTGAGGATGTTCCCTGTTTTCTAGTGTGTGCTCTGCTGGGCTGGTGAGGGTCTCTCTCTCTCTCTCTCTCTCTCTCTCTCTCTCTCTCTTCTCCTCTTCTTTGGCCTTTCTTTGAGTTCTGTGTGCAATAGTGGAGTGAGTTACATATTGACATGTCTGGCTTTAGCTACAGAGAAAGTTAAAGAGAATGGCACTTGAAAGTTGCCTCCAATGTACAGAAAGATGACTTTCATCTTGCCTGTTATTTCTAGACCAGAGGCAGCATTCTGCATTGATGTCTGACTATGCACAGGGTGCCCTTGTTCAACAAAGGGTTCAATGAGCGGATGTAACCATCTCCTGAGTGATTCATGACCTGTTGCTATCAGTGAAAAAACAAGTTGAGGATCCCGGCTCTGTATTAACAGTGACATCTATATCTGTTCACATGGACTTGTACAGGGTCATCAATATTTGTGCCCAAGAAGCTTTTGAAAATTGAATTCATGACATTTGCTTTTCTATGTCAGAAAACAATTCTGAGCAACTTCCTAATTGACACTGACTTGTCAACGCTGCTGGATTTGGCTCAATCAACTTAGCTAAGAGACTTTTAGTTATTACCAATTGTCATCTTTTAAGCAAATTACTCTTAGCTAGAAATCCTATAAGAAAAGCTAATTGTAAGGGAGGAAGGGTACTGAAAAATTAAAGTGCAAAAAGCACTCCTGTTTGCTTGAGGAAAGCAGAACTAAAGGAATTTGAGTTTTGGTGCTGAACTATTAGACCTGGAGTCCATCAGCTTGGCTGTGAATTCCAGCTGTGGAAGAATTTACCTGTTGGGCAGGTAATTTATTTGGGCCTCAGAGTCATCATTTGTAAATATGGGGTTAATGATAGAAGTTTTCTTAGAAGGAAATAAGAAAATCCAAATAAAGCTCTTGGAACAAACAGCACAGCTCATGGTAAGCATTCAGTCTAGGTTAGCCATTTTTATGGATGCATTTGTTTTCTTTCTGCTTATTATGTTAAGTGCATAAAAAAGAAAAAGGAGATTTTCTTTCCACAGGGCTAGAGCAATACCATCAAATGTTCTCAATACCATCACTCCAGACAAGTTCTTCTATACATTGTAAGAACATGAAACTCATTCTTCTTTTTTTATTTAACCTTTACTTGGGATTTTGGAAGACACTGATTTATGAACAGTTTCCATCTGCTGGTGAAACCCTCAAATTGCAGGGTTTTTTCTTTTTGAAGGATGAATAAATCTTAAAGAGTTTCAGTCTGAAAAAACAAACTATGAAATGACAGCTGGTAAAAAAATATGTCATATTTTTTAGAGCTTGTCAACATAGTCTATCTAATTTGGCTACTATAAAAAGTCTGTAGAGTAAGTTATCCATCCTGAAAATGCAGCACTCAAAAGAGATTGTTGTAGTCTGAATGTTCGAGACTTCTCAAAATTCAGATGCTGACACTAGTTCCCGGAGTGATGATGGTATTAAGAGTTGGACCCTTTGGAAGATTAGTAGGTTTTGAGGTCTGTGTCCTCATGAGTGGGCTTTGTACCATGTGAAGATGCAGCTAGAAGGTGCTGTTTGTGAGGAAGAGGGCCTTCCCTAGACACTGAGCTTTCCAGCACCTTCATCTCAGACTTCCATAACTTTCCTGACTGCAGCCTCCGTAACGGCAAGGATTACATTTCTATTGCTGATAAGCCCCTCAGTCTAAAGTACTTTATAATAGCAGCCTTGACAGACTAAGACCGATTAAATGCTGCTAGTCAGCTTTCCATCACTATAACAAATATCTGAGAGAATTAACTTGTAAAGAGCAAAGTTTATTTTGGCTCATAGCTTTGGAGATTTCAGTCCATGATGGACAAGCCCCGTTGTTTTGGACCTGTGGAGAGGTGCCACATCATGGAGGAAGTACAGGGCAGAGCATAACTGTTGGCCTGTGGCCAGGGTGACAAAGGGAGGAAGAGGAAGGGGCTGGGATTCCACTGTCCCCTTGGAGGGCACATCCCCAGTGGCTTAGAGAATCCCCAATAGGCCCCACTTCTTAAAGGTTTAACTACCTCCCCAGCTTGACTCTAGGGACCAAGCCTTCAATGGATAGGCCACTGTAGGACCTTCAAGATCCAGGCTGTACAAATGCCTTGCCCAAAGTACAGGAGAAATCAAAGGGCAGAAGTCAGAATGGGAGCTGAGGCTCCGCAGGCTCTTCTGACCTCCCGCTAGGCAAAGCCCTTATATGATACCTGGTAGGGTTTTTACAAACAGTGTTTATCAAGTCAAGCAGGAAAGTAGGAGCACACTGAAGACAATTTAACTTCCTAGACTGTGCCTGGATGATTTTAGCTGTTTACTGCACAGGTAGTTTGGAATTCTCTGTCGAGATGGTTGATGGTGCCATTTATGTTAGTATTATTGTCTTTTTGTGACAGAATGCAGACATTGCTATTTTAGTTATTTGCTGAGAAATAGCAAAACACCCCAAAAATTGATGTCTTAAAATGACAATGGTTTATTATTTCTCGTAATTCTTCGTTCCATGTGGCATCAAAAGGTGTCACTCATTCGGCTGCTCTCAGCTGCTGGCTGGGTTAGGCTGGGCCAGAGGGTCCAGGAGGCCTTGCTCACATGCCTCACACCTGTGTGCTCTTTCCTGTGACCTCTCTCTGTGTCTAGCTTGAAGTTCCACAGGGTAGCTGGACATCTTCTGTAGATCCTGGCTTCTGAGAAAGGAGGCACAATTCACTAGTTCTTATAAGACCCACCTAGTCTCAAAGTCCCAGAGTGAACATCATTTCAATCACCTTCTGTTGGTCAAGACAAGTCACAAGACCAACCCAGATTCACAGGAAGGGGAAACAAATTTTACCTCTTGATGGTGATGGTGGTGGGGAATTCTCATAGGGTAATGGGAGGAATTTATGGCAGCCATAATAATATCCATGTATCACTTGCTAAGAGAAGCAGGCATTTTTAGTAGCATGTACCATTCACAGGTACAAAGAGGACTCTGTTAAATCCACTAAGTATGCACAAGGAATATTTTTAAAATTCCAGGACCAACCCATTCAATCCAAGGTAAAAATATGGTAGAGGAATGATACTGGAACAAAGATCCTCTGGCTATGGACAGTCCAGGTCCCCATAGGCTCCTATTCTGGGACTGCCCATAGCTTTAGGAATCATGTCTTGGTCTTAAAGATTACTTAATGCATCTAATCCAAACTCAATTTGACAGGCATTTGTAGATAGAAGAAAAATGGGAGACATGACCCCATTAGATGGTAGAAAAGTATTAGCTCTTCAGGTGTAATGGCTTTTCCAGAGCCTTCTGCAGCCAAGTTACAGTTCATATCCAAATGCTCTGGTCAAATATGCACTTCTTCAATTGCCTGTGCTAGAACATGGTTCTCTCTCCATTTCTGTCCTTCCATCCAACTGCCTTCTTACTTCATAAGCAAGTTTCTGTTAGTTCCCAATTGCCTTGCGAGAACTGGGCTACAAGAGTTCAACTTGCCATTAAAAGAGAATTCACAGCTGGAGCTTCTGTTCTGTATTGCGGTTGTCCTCTCACCTGCAGATCTGCATTGCTATGTATTTGTGGAATAATCAGTTCTTTCTCAAGAACTTTCAGAGGCATTATTATACTTAATTTTCTTGGCAACTTCATAGGATAACACTCAGTAAAATTGCTCCCTGCAGAAAGAAGAAAGCTGGAATCCAGGGATGCTAAGAATTTGATCAAGAGCGGCAAAGCCAGACCTAGGCCCAAATTTCCATGCCCTCCCCTCTCTTCCACACTGCCAGCCTGTGCCATGCCTACACTGATGCTCAGCTCAGGGGGAGCAGCTGTGAATGGCCTTGGTCACGAAGTTAGGATGCGAAGACAGATGATTCTAACTTGAATCTCAAAGAGTGGCAAATGAAGGAACTATCAGGAAATGTGTTTTTACCCAACCCTGGCAGTGACGTCTCCCTAGAGGAGGATTTGAACACCTTCACTCCCAGACCTGAGCATCATGGAGGGTAGGAACCAGGGCAGCACAGTCGCAGCTGCAGAAGCACTTCCATCTGCTCACTAGGATCAGAGCTGGGCTGAGCTGATGGTTTCCAGGCCTGTTAGCAGCCCTGTGGACCTGGGAGTCCAGCCCACCACAGCTCACGCAGCCTAATGAGGAAACTTTCTCAATAACAACTAATGGGCTTTCCTGCTGGGCTGAAATTAGACCTGAAAGGTAAACACAGATATATCACTGGAGTGGAATAATAAGGTTATGCCATATGGGAAAAGGAGTGTGGCCGAACACTGCTTTTGCCCTTGGAGTCCATCAGAGCTCTACTGTGAGCTGTGTAGACAGGGGACTGCGCATTCTGCTTTGCCAAGGACAGTCTCAGCACAGTTTGTCATCCTGACATAATTCTTCATGTCCTCTTTCACTCTTAGGTGCTCAGGTTTGGATGTTGAGTTACACGGTCCTCTAATGCAGGGGGCTTTGTATGTCACAGGCATTCAGGAAAGCCAAGTTCTCCGACTCCATAAGCCAATACTATGTCCATGGAAGTAGCCACACAAACAATGTGCATTTTGTGTTTTTAATGAATCTATTCTTCTTGACTCTAGAAGTTGAAATCAAAGCTTTGAACTTGATTAATGTCTTCCTTTTAAATGTGAAAGTGTTTATTCAGATTTATAATGACGCCAAAAAATTGGCCTGACTTCTGCGGCTTTGCATTCAATTGAGCACATTAGAAGGAGTCTCTGGTTCTTTGCAGATGAATCAAGAAACTCTTCATACTGTTGTCCAGGGTATTCATACTTAGTAAGTTGTTTCTTCTCTTGCTTGACTTTTTGTTTGAGATGGGGTCTTGCTGTGTTGCTGAGTCTGGTCTCAACCAATCCTCCCACCTCAACCTCCTGAGTAGCTGAGCTATAGGCATGTGCCACCACACCTGGCTTGTGTGTGACTGTATTTTCTCTCACTGCAACCCTGTTCAGTGTGAGAGTCTCAGGAACTGGAGACAAAGACAGGATTACCGATGGGCTTCGGATCCCACAAATAAATGAAGAAAATCAGTGAAACTGGACCTGAGTGAGCCTCCTGCCTTTTTTTTTTTTAACTATTATTTTTAAAAAATTTTAATTTATTTTTTAAAAATTATGATAAAGTGAATATAACAAAATCTACCACAATGATTTAGTGACATTACACATTGTTGTGCTGTTGCTACCACCATCCAATTGCTGAACTCTTTTCATCTATAAAACTGAAATTCTGATCCCATTGAACCCAATACTCCATTTCCCCTCCCCAGCCCCTGGCAGCCAGCATTTTCTTTTCTGTCCCTATCAATTTGACTACTCTGGATACTTCAATAAGTGGAACCATACAATATTTATATATTTGTAACTAACTTATTTCATAATGTCCTTTAGTTTCATTCATGTCGGAGTATGTTAGAATTTCCTTCCTTTCTGCAGACTGAATGATATCCAATTGTTTATTCACACCACATTTTATTTTTCCATTCATCTTTTTTTTTTAACTCTAGATAGGGCAGAGGGGAATGAAGGGGGCATGGGGTTAATAATGACAGTGGAATATGATGATCATTATTATCCAAAGTACAGGTATAAAGACGCGAATTGGTGCGAATATATTTTGTATACAACCAGAGATATGAAAAATTGTGCTCTATAAATGTAATAAGAATTGTAATGCATTGCCCTGCCTTTTGATTCTACCTCCTTCCTTTAATCCTGTCTCGTGCAGATGTTCCCAGCAGCAGTGTCTGGAGTGGTCATGTTGACTTAGGATGATTCTTTTAGTACCTAGTAAATTTAGGACCCAGTAAGATTGATGAGGATGTACTGACCTAGGTGACAGTGAAGACCTTGGTGATGCTGGAACGTGCATCATTGCTATTCATCCAGTGTGGCCAATGGGCAACCACAGACTTGTTTAGCATATGTATGGTTTGCAAAACCTGTATACATAGTGTCTGTTTGTGGCCATCTGTTTGATACATCAGAAGTATAAGGCCCAGGGGAACAGTAGAAGTCTCACTATCACCACTTTTTTTCCTCTTTCAGAGGAAGAAAAAGGCTCAAAAAAAATTTTTTTAAGTGAATTTCCCCAGCTCACAATCTGGTAAATGACCACATATGGTACAGACTTCTGATCTCTGGTCCCTCCATGAGCTCCTCATGCCAGCCTGCTGTCCAGGGGTTTCTCCTCCACATTATCAAACTGAACTGCAGGGCTCCTAATGAGCATCTCTTGAAATGCTGAGATGGTCCTCCTCTGCGGAGGGGAACATGTATGGTCTCTTAACTGCTGCACTGATTAAACATACAGCAGCCTTGTACATGGCATGAGCAATGTTTAATGGCCAGAAAGACCAAGAAGACCAAGAAGTGCTGGGAATCATGAAGCAGCTCATTTTCAAATGGAGCCAAGCAGGCTGAAGGCAATTAGAGGAAGGGAAAGACTACCCACGAGGATAGAGAGCCTTAAGAAAGGCCCAGAAAAGGCTGCAAGGACACACCAAGTGACTTCTCCTATTAGGACTCACCAATATGGAATTGAGGACAAAAATCCCCACGTTTCCCTAGTTTGGATGAGGACATTCCCCCTCACCACGGTCTTTGACAGATCTCAGAGAATCAGAGACACTGGCTCTCAGGCAGCCGAGGCAGCCGGCTGGTGTCAAGAGTGAGTTACTCACCAGCGCTCTGCGTGGCGCCTGGTCTTTCTCTATTACTTTCTACCACCCTGCATCACCGAAGGCACACACTGATTTAGATTTTCTTGCATCAATTAAAGGCTTTGGTTTCCAAGCAGCATGGGGATTTATTGATCAAATAAAGTGAGAATATTGATTGATTGAGGAGAGAAAGCCAGCAAGTCTGTTATTTGTACATACTTGGTGTGTGTGTGTGTGTGTGTGTGTGTGTGTGTGTGGTGGGGTGCTGGGGAAGAAAGCCAGGGCCTTGCATACCCTAGGCTAGGGCTGTACCCCCAGCCACATCCCAGCTGTTCAAAACTTTTGAAGGAGTTGACTTGGAATCATTAGGACTGAAGACAGGAATGGTAGAGAATGTGTGGCCCAACTTTTCAGCTAATGGAGAAGTCTTTTCTGAAGCTTCTAAATAGATGGCAATTTCAACATACTTGAAATGCTTTCAGAGTTAAAACTTATTGTCTCACAAAATCTTCCATTCCATTTCTCAACTTTTTACTTTTTAACCCACATCTAGCACCTCCTGTATACAAAACACTGGTGTGAGTTCTTTACAATAACTGTCATTAACCTAGTATTATTTGTATTTCAGTTTTACAGATGAAGAAATGAAGACACAGAGAGATTAGGTGACTTGCCCAAGATCAAACAGCTAGTAATTGATGAGATTAGAACTCGGTAGCCAGTCTCCACACTCTGTGCATTTAGCCACCAACTTTGCTGTCTCTAGGATGACAAATCTCTAGTAATTAGGGGTACTTTTCCTTATTTTGAATTATCAAAATGGCCTCTGCTAATTTTTACCCCAGAGTCTTTCACATGGTGATACTTCAGGTAATTTCAGATAAACCGTCATGTCTTCTCTTCATTGTTCCTCCTCCAGGCTGGCAATCCTTAGTTCTCACAACAGTCTCTCCTGTGTCATGATTTCTGGCCTCCTGATACTTCCTCAGTCTACATGCTGACTTTGCATACCCTGGTGAGAAGCTGCTGAGATTTATGGTCAGACCCACCTGCCCAGCTTCTCAGCTAACTATAGGTACTCAAGCAGATGCTGCTGTGTCTTTCTGAGAGGAGGGCCCTCCATTTGTGAAGTGGGACTAATTCTAAGCCCCCTGGGTCACTGTAAAGATAGGCAAAGGGCAGACCCAGGGCAAGCCCCAGTGAAGAGTGACCACTGCTATTATTATAGGCAGTGACAACTATAGCATCCCCCTAATGGATCTGGACATTCATGAAGTCCTAGTGAAACTCTGGCAGGCTAATTTGAATAAATTGGCTGATTATAACATTTACATGAAAAGACAGAGGATGTAAAATAGCAAAAAAAAATATCAAAAAATAACAAATTTGGAGGACTCACATTACTTGATTTCAAGATTTACTATAAACTATAGAAATAAAGACAGTGTAATGCTGGCATAAAGGTAGACAAATAGATCAATGAAACAGAAGGGAGAGCCTGGAAACAGATCCATTCATGTATAGTCAATTGATTTTTTGACAAAGACATGAAATCAATTCAACAGGAAAGGCTTTTTATCAGATCATCCCGAAAAAATTGGTATCCCTCTATAAATAAAGCAAACCTTGATCCACAGCTAACTCAATATATGACAACCAATTTGAAAAGTCTTTTTTTTTTTGTTGGTCCAGGTAATTAAATCCAGAGCCTTGCAGGAATTAGGCAAGTGCTCTACCACTGAACTTCATCCCTAATATGTCAACCAGGTTGAGATATATCATAGACTTCATGTAAAAACGAAGCCAATCTTACTGGAGTGAGATGGTATCTTAGGGTGGTTTTGATTTGCATTTCTCTGACTGCTAGAGATGGTGAGCATTTTTTCATGTACTTGTTGATTGATTGTATGTCCTCCTCTGAGAAGTGTCTGTTCAGGTCCTTGGCCCATTTGTTGATTGGGTTATTTGTTATCTTATTGTTTAATTTTTTGAGTTCTTTGTATACTCTGGATATTAGGGCTCTATCTGAAGTGTGAGGAGTAAAAATTTGTTCCCAGGGTGTAGGCTCCTTATTTACCTCTCTTATTGTTTCTCTTGCTGAGAAAAAACTTTTTAGTTTGAGTAAGTCCCATTTGTTGATTCTCACTCCAGTAAGATTAGCAGCCATTATGAAGTCAAACAACAACAAGTGCTGGCGAGGATGTGGGGAAAAGGGTACTCTTGTACATTGCTGGTGGGACTGCAAATTGGTGCGGCCAATTTGGAAAGCAGTATGGAGATTCCTGGGAAAGCTGGGAATGGAACCACCATTTGACCCAGCTATTGCCCTTCTCGGACTATTCCCTGAAGACCTTAAAAGAGCATACTACAGGGATACTGCCACATCGATGTTCATAGCAGCACAATTCACAATAGCTATACTGTGGAACCAACCCAGATGCCCTTCAATAGATGAATGGATAAAAAAATGTGGCATTTATATACAATGGAGTATTACGCAGCACTAAAAAATGACAAAATCATGGAATTTGCAGGGAAATGGATGGCATTAGAGCAGATTATGCTAAGTGATGCTAGCCAATCCCTAAAAAACAAATGCCAAATGTCTTCTTTGATATAATGAGAGCAACTAAGAACAGAGCAGGGAGGAAGAGCAGGAGGAAAAGATTAACATTAAACAGAGACATGAGGTGGGAGGGAAAGGGAGAGAAAAGGGAAATTGCATGGAAATGGAAGGAGACCCTCATTGTTATACAAAATTACATATAAGAGGTTGTGAGGGGAAAGGGAAAAAAAACAAGGGAGAGAATTAAATTACAGCAGATGGGGTAGAGAGAGAAGATGGGAGGGGAGGGGGGATAGTAGAGGATAGGAAAGGTAGCAGAATACAACAGTTACTAATATGGCATTAGGTAAAAATGTGGATGTGTAACCGATGTGATTCTGCAATCTGTATTTGGGGTAAAAATGGGAGTTCATAACCCACTTGAATCTAATGTATGAAATATGATATGTCAAGAGCTTTGTAATCTTTTGAACAACCAATAAAAAAAAACTAAGCCAAAATCTTCAAGAAGAAAACATAAAGAGAGTATCTTTAAGATGTTGGTTTTGTCAGTGATTAGGGGCACAAAAAGCACTAGCCATAAAAGGAAAAAGGATTAAGTAGGAATTTGTCAAAATCAGGTATTTCTGTTTATGAGGTTATTAAGAAAATGAATAGGCAATCAACAGACTGGAAGGAAATATTTGCAATACATGTAACTAAATAAGGCTTCAAAATGAAATATTTGTAGAACTCCTACAAAGGAATAATAAAAGATGAACAACCCAATGAAAACATTTACAAAAGACTTGATCAGGCATTTGATATTCAAATAGCCAGTGAAGGGATTAACGTCACTTGGCATAGGGGAGGTAGAAATTAAAACCACAGTGAGATATCATTCACAACCTCTAGAAGAGCGACAATCAGAATGACTGGCATACGGAATGTTGGCAAGGACAGGGACAGCTATCGCCTGCAGCCTGTGGGAACATGGAGTGATGCAATTCCCTTAGATTACTGTTGGCAGTTCTTATAAAGTTAAATATACACCTATCCTTGGCCCAACTAGTTTACTCTTAGACACACAAGAGAAATGAAAAAACACATGTCCATAAAAAGACCAAATGAGAGGGCTGGGGTTGTGGCTCAGTGGTAGAGTGCTCGTCTAGCATGTGTGAGGCACTGGGTTTGATCCTCTGTACCACATAAAAGTTAATAAATAAAGGTATTGTGTTCATTTACAACTAAAAAATAAAAAATAAAAGACTGAATGAGAATGTTCATAGCAACTTTATTTGTAATGTCCCAAATTAGAATCAACCCCGGGCCCATCAACTGGGATAAACAAAGTATGATCATGGAAAATGAAATAATACTCAGCAACAAAAGGAACAAAATACCCAGGCAATAGACATAATGGTGAATTAAAAAAAAAAAATCCAGGAGACAGAGTAGCCCCCAGGTGGATCTAGCTACGTGAAGCTTAAGAGCAGACAAAACTGATAGATGATAGAAATCAGAGCCATGGGTGCTTTTGGAGAGGGTGGGTGGGGGGTGGCTGAAAAGGAAGGAACTCTCCTGGGTGATAGAAACATTCTATTTCTTAATCACAGCGACCATCACATGTGCAGACATAGTCAACAAAACCTGTTAAATTGAACACATCAGATCTGAGAGATTTCTATTTAAATTTTATTTTTAAAAAATCAATGATAATATCTGAAATGGAAGATATGGAGATTTACTCTGAACTGTGAGTGCAGTGGGACTGTTGTTATTCCCGTGACTTGAACATTCTGCCTCTATTAATGGGGCCTGGGATTTAGCTGCTTCATCACACTCTTGCCATTTCTGGAGTTTATGGCTAATGGTAACAGCCCAGTCTCTCTTTATAGGAATGAACTGCTACCAAGCAGGGCTCCTTTCTCAAGTACCTTCTTTGTTTATCTAAAGGGGTATATGCAGCCCTCGAAGGAACGAATAGAGCTCGTCCTCTTCTAATTTTTACCCCAGAGTCTTTCACATGGTGATACTTCAGGTATTTTCAGATAAATTGTCATGTCTTCTCTTCGTTGTTGATGAATACAATTCTATTCCAGAACAGATAGCGCTGTACATCATAAAAGCAGCTTCCAATTAAATAGGACTGAGTGCCGACAACTCTTCCTGGGCTAGGTGCTGCCATCATCCCCACTTTATAGACGGGTCCACTTGAGGCCCAGTGAGGTTAAATGACTTGTCTGGCACTGGATTGGACTCCTGGTGAGTCTGGTGACCTGTGCTCTTACCCCTAGGCTGCATTCTGCCTGGCCCTGGGTTTGTGTCTTCTGCTCGATGCCTTCACTCCAGTTGACCTGGGATTTTATGTGTCTCTCTTAGTCCTCTCACAACAGCTCAAACCGAGGTCACTCCCCTAAGGAACGTCATACTGGGACACTTTATGAATGCCTCACGGGACTCTTGTGGAAGAACCTGTTTATGAAGGTCCCTCAGGGGACTGGCTCTCAGGAGCTCCGTGGCCTCACAGCGGTCTCTCTCCACACACCAAAGTTCAAAGAATTCCTTAAACTGTATCAGGCAGCCGTGGAGTGCACGCTGCTTTCTGTGCATCCACTAAAATCAACACCAGTGGCATGAAGTCACATGGGGAAGCACTGCTTTTTTTTTCAGCTTGTGCCTAGGAGGAAGAGAGGCTCAGCAGTTATCATTGACCACAGATTCCCTAAATGTCGGTGAAGCTGCTAGAAATACCAGCAAAACTTCCCACTGTCTCAGTCCCCATGGATAGAAATGGAAAGTTCAGATCACGGGAACGACAGCCCTGCTTCACTCCTTTACTGTTTAGAGTAAATCACAACATGTTCAACTTCAGATGTCATTGTTGCATTTTTTTTTTCAAAGTTTAGGTAGGATATGCATAGATCTTAAATGTTCGGTTTAGTGGATTTTGTCAACTGTGCCCACCCATATATCCATTACCCTCAATCAAAGTAGAGAATGTTTCTGTTCCGCAGTTCCTCTTGTCCCCTTCCAGTGTGTTCTCCTTCACCCCTGGGAAAAGTGTACTTTGATGCAAAAGAAGAGGTCTTCTGGACCTTTACCAAGCACTTTGCATATTATAAATCTGGAAGAGTCCCTGGAAGTGGATGCTGTAGGCTGGTGACCGCTCATGGCAGAGGCAGAGGTCCTACCAGCTGGAAACCCTGTAAGCCGATGTCTGCTCGAAGCAGCCAGTCCCAGGTGATCTCACCCATCTCTAGATCCTTATCCACCTGTTCATGTCATGACCAAAGGCCCCAGCAATCTTGCTGGAGCAAAGCTTAGGTTTGTGGTTTTGTGTCTCAAAGAAAGCTGCCCAAGAGTGTGTAATTAACTGGAAAGTTCCAGGTGGTGCTTTCTAAGTCTTATTTAGACCTTTTCAGCGATCAGCTTTCTCAATGATCTGCCGTCTTGCCTACTACCTTTAAGTTGCTTAAAGTGGGACAGAAAGAAGACACGAGATCATACTGGACCAAGAGGCACCCGTAGAACATCGCATGGTATTAGGGACAGATATATATGCTTGCAGAAGAAACTTATCACCAGCCAGCCAAACAGGCGATATGAGCTTGGTTCAAAGGAGTAATATGAAATATATATATCAGTAATTATGAAGAAACCACACAGCACACAAACTTAAGTTTCTAAGGCAGGATGGCTCGGTGACCCCAAGGGTCAGCTCCAGCACTGGAAGGAGCAAGAGAGTAAGCACACCCTGAACCTCTGTTTTTATTTAGGGGAAAGACATTTGAGAAAGTTCCACCCAAATAAGGCAAGGGATTGGGTTTCAAAGGGTGGAGTCTTGCTTGGTGATATCTTGTGGTCAGCAGATTGACCGACATCTTGGAAAGCCACACCCATCTCAGGTGCTATGTGGGATCACAGGCAGAGCAAGAGAAAAGGCACACATATGTCACACAGCCCAATTGGGCAGTAACATCAGGCCAGTCCCCTCATATGCTCAAATGCGCATAGCTCACATGCACAGCCATGGATGGCTCACGACAGAAACTGTAGCTGTTTTTCTCTCTGGGGCTCCATTATAGTTCAGCTCTAAATAGATACTTAACTTTATTGGGCTGCAAGTCTTCTTCCAAAGACTGAGATTAATGCTGTTTCTCTACCTCAAGGTTATGGGTAAGGTTAAATGAGATGTTAAGTACTTAGAGTTCTGAGAAGGGGTAAAGTAGTATGGCATGAGGAGGCATTGCCCAGTAAATCCCTCACTACAGCTTCTCCCAGAAGCTGAGCTGAAGAAGCCAAGCACATAGTGGGGTTGAGAGCCTTAGCTTTTTCAGTCCCTCTGCGTTGAAAACTCACCCCTCACGTTTGTCCCTTTGTGCTTCAAGGCCCCCTCCATCCATCACCACTTTAACCCTGCCCCAGCTGAAACTTTCTAAGAAATATTAGACCTTGAAACTCGATCTGCAAAGTGGAGACAGTGGACTGTAATATTAAACATCTCCTGCACACCACGCACGGTGAAGAACGAGGAAGAAAAGCTTCAGCCCTCTAGGAATTTACAGCTTGATCTCATCGCTTACAGCAGGACACGCCCAAATTTGCCGTCCTGGTTTCCTTGGCTGACCACACTGTGGGCTCCTGGCAGTTTATCTTGGTCTTTGCTTTTTCACACATTAAGTAATTCATTCTTGAGTTTCCTGTCTACAGTGAGCAACGGCCTAGCCAAGAAAAATCCTTTCCTGAACTTCTAAGGCAAGACATAAGAGTCAGTAATTATGTATCTTTTGAAAGAATCATGAATAAACTTATGTTATCATGTTCTTAGTTTGTGATTTAAAAAAAATAAATTTCCACACACCTTTATCTTTATAATTCATACCTTAGACCGACTTTTTTCCCTTAAACTAAACACACTTTATTTGGAAGCCATCACCTTTCCATTAATGTCTGCTCTCTGTTCCGGGCTCAGTCTAGTGTTCAGCATCTCACTTGATGATCATGTGTCCCCAGGCTCCTCTGGTCTGTGACAGTTTCTCAGTCTTATCTTGTTTTTCCAGGACTTGAACATTCTTGGGGATTACTGGGTCTGATATTCCTAAATCTAGGTTTGTCTGATATTTTTCTCATGATTAGATCGGCATGAGAGAATTTTGGAAAGGAACGCCACAGAGTTGAAGTGTCCTTCTTGTCATATCAGGCAGAGGTGACATCCTCCATCTGGGATGTAAATCTTTATCACTTGGTAGGATTTTTGTCAGGGGACAGCATTTGCCAAGTTTTTCCACTGTAAAATGGCTCTCTGTCCCTGTTCATATTCCATTCTTAAGTGAGTCCCTAAGTCCAGCACAAAAGCTTCACCTCCTGGAACAGAGAGTATCCACATTTATTATTTGGACAAATGTGTTTTGAACAGAATTAATAGTCAGGATTCCTACTATAGTACATAGTCCAACCTCACACTATATAGTTCACTCTCCATCTGCCCTTTGAGAACATTAGCTAATTAATCCTAATTAGAAATTATAGCAGAATCTCACTAATTCTCACTTCACTGATCTGCAAACAGAACAGCTTTTCTAAAAACCCATCAGTCTTCACTTCTAAGCTGAGATTTATGTAGCTAAAAGTAGCCATATATGCTTAATCGACAAAGTCCCAGTCTCTGAATGTATTTCTGAAGGGCTTCTCTGCAGAGACTCACCATGAGGAACTTCCCCCAAACATTTTACTTTGTATTTTCAGCCTTCCTGTGGAGCATTATCCTAAGTCGTTTAAAGAGAACATATTTGTGAAAATAGCCTTGGAATTTAATCTTTTTATTATATTACAGCCTCTAAATGGAACACCTCTCTTAAGGAGTGCAAAGCCGATTAAGATATTTAATTAAGTAATAATCTGTATTCTTGAAAAACTCCCATCTTCCTGTGAGTTGGTTTCCATTAGAGCAGAATTTAGTTTAGGATGAGTCTATCTTGGATTCTGCCCAGTGGGCAATCTGATGGAAGTGTATATTATAATTATTTCCCCTAGCCACACCGAATGATGTGAGAATAGTCTGACTTGCACCTCTGTCTCCCACAGTGTACAAGTGGCATTTACATAGGTGTTTCTGGTTGCCTTTCCAACTTCTATTTATGCCTTTCCTTTTGTCCAACAGAACCCAACTTATTCAGTTCCTCTCCCCCTTCCTAGCCAGGGATCTCAGGGGAAATTGACCACCCTGAGCTTCAGGGATGGTTCTGATTATGATACCAGTCTTGAAAATCAGGATTGGGCCTTGTTCCCCAAGTATTGAAGATTGAACACCTGAGAAATGCTGAGGCAAGAGTAGAAAGTAAATTTTATTTAAGAGACAGGAGAGAGAGCGAGAGCGAGAGCAAGAGAGAGAGAGAGAGAGAGAGAACCCTCTAGAAAGGAGGAAACCAGAGCTGGTGCCTGTGGGAGTGGGGGTGTCTTGCCCTTTTATAGATTTTAGGTTTCCTTTCTTCTCATGCCCCCTCCTCTTATCTTGCCTGTGTGACCAAAAGGCAGGTAAAGAGCCACCCAGGAGGTGATTGCTTGTATTGGAAAGTATCATCCTTCTCTCCCCTGGAGGTATTAGCAACAAGTTGATGGAGAAGTGCTATCTCCTCATTTCCTTTTCTTTAATAACCATCTATCTGTAAAAGTTTTGCCTAACTTTAACTCCTGCCTCAGCTTCCCAAGCTGCTGTTATTTTGGTATGTTAAGCCTTAGCACAGGAAGTAAATTTCTTTTTTTTTTTTTTTACCATTTTGTACCTCAATATTTCCTGGTTAATATTACCCAGGTGTATTTCCTACTATATATATATTAGACTTTTATTTATTTATTTATATATGGTGCTAAGAATCAAACCCAGTGCCTCACCCATGCCAGGCAAGTGCGCTACCATTGAGCCCCAGCCCCAGCCCCTGTATCTCCTACTTTTTAAACTATTTATTTCTTAAATTATCTTTCTCAGAATATAGTTCTTTAGGGTGCTCTAAAAGAAAAAAAATCCAAAGAGAAAGTAACTTGAGAAATGCTGTGTACCCAGAGAGTCAGCAAGTACCTTCTAGGTTCAGATAAACCCTGTTTAACTTATTTGGCCATGACTCCCTCCACCTCTGCTCTCCTTCCCAACTGGGTCTATTCCATAACCTATGGAACTCACTGAACAGAGTTTTCAAACGCTCACACCTATTTGAACTTTGCTGACTCTAAGCAGGGTTTCCCTTGCCTGGACCTCTCCAAACAGCCTCCGTAGCTATCTGTCTGCGTGAATGGCCATTCCTGTGACTTGAACCTATCTCAGATAAGTGACTGCAATAGTTTGCTTTAAAATTTTTCCACATAAAAAGTACAGCAAGATCGTGTCCACAACTTAACCCTAATCCATGCCCTGAGGTGTTTAGCATTTGAAATATTCTAACCAGGATTCAACACTTCAAAACAGTCACTCAGCTTTCAGGTATGCTTGAAATCTATCCCAGAGGGCTTGTGAATTAGCATAAGGTATCAGAATGAATTTGCATTGGTGTAATGAATGATGAGATCAGTGATGGATTGTAAAGATTGTCCAGGCCACACCCCCATCATAACCAAGGTATGAGAATCCGAAAAGCCCCAGTGTTTGGTACAGCGCTGTAGGCCAGTGCTGGAGGGTCTTGAGGTCCTCTGCTTCATGTCAGACCCCTGGAGCCTGAGTTCCCTACAGGACTGGCCCATATTATTATTGTGCCTTTTGAGATGACGAGTGCTGGCCCAGGTGTCAGAGGGTCATGAAGGGGACTTTCCTAAGCTGAGAAAACAGTGATTGCGATGCGTACATAAATATTAACAACTGGCTGAATTTCACTAAAGTTGTGCTTGAACTGTGCCCTGCCTCTGGGATCTCAGCTAAACCAGAGCTGCAGAGTGTTACCAGAAAACCCTGTCAGGGCTCTTCATGCTAGGTAGCTGCATACATTTTCCTGCCTGTGTTCCGCCCTCCTCCTCCTGCCTCCACTCTGATACACACACATGTTGGGGTTCCTTTAGCAGCCATGCTTGTATCCACAAATGCCACAAATTACCTTCTCTTCTCTGTTTTTCTTTAAGTTATTATCAAAGTTCTGACATAATAGCAGGCTCATTACACTAGTGTGGAATCGATGACAGCTTTCTGATAATCAAGCCAGATGTCACAGTTGACCTACTAACGTTCACCTCTTGAGTCTTTTGGGTCCTTGCTCAGATGATTTGCTCTTGGTTTGCATGGAGTTCTAATAAGCTTGATTTGTCCTGCCTCACAGAAGATCAGAAACAACAAACTAGAAGGAATTTGAGGCAGGGGGAAACTCAAAAGCAGCAAGAAGTGGATTGCTGGTAGTGAAGACTGATAAAAGCATAAAAACCAGACAAAAGAACTCAATTCTGTGATGGTTTAGTTAGAAAAAGTCAAAGAGCCCCATACCTCAGTAGTTCTCCAACAATGTCATTGTTCTAATGCCCAGGGTAATAGTTGATGTGTATCAAGGGATGCTTTATGGAGAGATTGAATGAAGGATTCTTAGCATGCTCTGTTTAACCAGGCGGGAAAGCATGTGGAATGCTTTAGAACTTCCAATAACGTGGCGAATGTTAAAGTTTTGATGCTGGAAGTAATCAGTCATGGTCTTGTTATTTGTTAAAGTAGTTTATCTAACATCCCGTTTCCACATCATACAGGATGAAGGGGGCATCATTTTACATGATTATAGCAGTCAGTAATTGGAAAATACCCACTAACCCATGAGGTACAAGCTCTTTATTAGAAAAACAACTCCCAGGTGTGACTCTTGTTAAGTTCCAGGTAGTTTTACAGATTCAATGAAGACAAATGGAGCATGTGGGAGAACAGACCTGAGGATGCTTGGAACTAAAGCAGCCCCTTTGCTAAGTTCTATTTTTAACTTCTACTTTTTGTCTTGCCCCAGAAGGCCTTAGCCACTGCTATGTTTTGCTAAGTTGGGAGCAGATGTATTTCAGTACCCGGGAAAGGCCTGTGGAATATTTTGCTTTGGGCCATAGAGACTGTCCCTGGATCGCTGTGCTCAAGTTTGCCCTTGGCTGATCAGGAATGGCTGATCTTGAGGGGCGCCTGGGCTCACCCCACCCCCTATGGCTTCTGCCTGCTGTAGTGATACCTCATTGGTTAACAGGTAAGGGATCTGAAGGTCTGCAAACAGTAAAGCAAGAGGCAGATGTTTGATTACTAGACATTAAGGAAGAGGAGAGGGTGTAGGAAGATGGGATCTACAGCCTGATGTTACTGCTGTGGCCAGGCACCATGTACACTGCAGCACCTTACTCGGATGCCAGCAACTCTACAAAGTAGGTACTTTATGTAATGAGGAATTTAAGGCTCAGAGAGGTTAATTGACTTGTGAAAAGTCACATAGCTAGTTAGAGAAGGGGCTGAAGTTGATACTCAGATCTGTCTGCCCCTAAAGGCCCTATTTTGAACCCTTAGATGAGCACCGGGGAACATCCTCTTACCCCTGGACCCACCCAACCTTGGTCCCTGGAGGAAAGAGCCATGAGAAGGCTCCCAGGAGAAATGCTAGGGGCAAAGGTATGGATCCAGAGGATGGGGCCTAGATGAGACACAGATTGTAGCCCTTCTCCTGGAAGTGGGCCTCTGTTCTGGGGGCCGGAACAAAATCAGGCTGCGGTTGGAGCATCTCTTCCCACTGTGCAGGGAAGCCCCCTATATCCCTGCTCCTATGACCAGTGGTTCTTTACCCAAGGGCTTTCTGAGGGTCACTTCCAACTGGGCCGTTTGGCTGCTGATCTCCTTAGGTATTCAGCTCAGGCTTGAGTTGTCATTTGGGATGGCTCTCGGGGAACTGCAGAACTGCCCCTTCTCCCAGGGCACAAGCAGCAGGAGGTGGAGACGAGGAGGACCAGTGCCCAAGCTTCCTCCTAGCAGGGGCTACCCCCC
>NW_025999990.1:17603535-17616900 GCF_001458135.2 Marmota marmota marmota | reverse complement strand
CCCCCCCCGCCCCAGGCCTTGGCCCTCTGTTCCTATTTCCAGCTGACTCAGCTGCCCCAGGAAACACGACAGCCTCTGTCCCAGCCTTTTCCTTGTCCCAGTTCCTCCCGGTTCTTGTCCTTTAGTTAAACGGCAACCGGAGGGAAGCATTAGAGGTGGATGTGGGCCCTGTGCTCCCAGGACAAGAGAGGTCAGGGCAGAGCATGGCCCAGTCCAAATACTCTGACTGAGCTTCTGACCCACAGGAAATTCTGAGCCAGAAAGAAAATTGGGGCTTATGTTTCTAATGGGGTTCAAGAAAAAGTGG
Source organism: Marmota marmota marmota (assembly GCF_001458135.2). Lineage (NCBI taxonomy): Eukaryota > Metazoa > Chordata > Mammalia > Rodentia > Sciuridae > Marmota > Marmota marmota. The sequence goes on along the minus strand of NW_025999990.1, from coordinate 17,616,593 downwards.
GGAAGTCACAAGTATCATGGTAAAACAAGAGCATTGCCAAGGGAAGAGGAATGTGCTCTGGAGCCAGGCAGACAAGGAGAGATTCTGGCCTGCCTCTGGCTCTGTAACTGGGGACGTTTTCTTAGTTTCTGAGAGAGATGTGACAGATAGAAGAAAGGAGTCTTGGCAAGGAATAGAGTGGAAGTATTACAGGATAGGTGAAAGGGGCCAGATTTTTGAGTGTCTAAAGTGTCAAGCAGAGGAGCTGAGATTTTTATCTTTAATACACTAGGAATCCATTGAAGGTCATTGAGCAAGGTCACCTGATCAGAGTAGTGCTTGAGTGAGATTAGCCTTGTAGTGTTACATTCAGTTTGAATCTGTGCCCAGGCCTAGAAAAGTAGCATTAAAAAAATACTGCCCCTTTGATAGCATGGTGTGAGGAGCTGTGGTCGTCTCCAGTGCTGTCCCCCAACTCTGTCTAGCGAGTGCTCTGCTTTCTGGAACACAGTAAGCCTGTGTTTTCCTGTCTAATTCAAAGTTAGGCATGACTGTGACTTACTCAGACCAAGGCAAGAGTTGGCAAACTTTTTCTTGAAGAACTAGATGGTAAATGTTTTCAGCCTTGCACATGTCACATGCATGAGAAGTCAACCCGGCAGTGTCCAGCCATGGAGACTGTGGCTCTGTTTCTTACTCTGTCACCACCTCTCCACTGTGATGCAGTGCCATCCTTGCAGACAGAGCATCACTGTCATTGGTAAGTCCTCATGGTCATGGCTGGTATTTCCTGACCACTTACCATGTGTCACATAGAGGACTCTGTCAGCCTCGTTTCCATAATTCCTTCCCACGTCATAGGCCATGGGTGTTGGTATTGGACCCATTTTACAGAAAAAGAAAACAGAATATTAGAGAGGTGAATCAACTCACCCAGGGTCTAACAGTTCATTTGGTGACTGAGATGCAGATGTTCTGACTCTCACTCCTAAATTCTTAACCTTGGTGTCTCTTGCCTTGAATCTTGGCCTTCTGTTTCTTTTTTCTTTTATTCCTTCATCCTTTTGCTGCTTTGGTCACTGTTCATGGAAGTATGTGCTGCTTTGTCATGATCCACAGTGGTCGGCCACAGGGCAGGAATGAAGAATTGTGCTTCCAGAAAAGCACCAATCTGAGCAGGGGAGGAGGTGGATGGAAATGCCGGAAGGATGACTTGGATTGGATGTTCCGATTCCCACAATAAGATGCCATGTCAGAGAGTGGCAGGTCCTCGGAACCCCTCAGTCATGTACCTATGTATTTTTGCCCATCATCTTCAAAGTCTGTTTTATCTTTCCACTCTCAGCCATGTTCTTGTCTTTCTTTGAACATAAAAAAATAATTTCTATTCTGGAACTGTCTTGAGAAATCGTGTTACTCCCCTTCCTGGTCTGGAGGAGCAGTTAATAAGCTGTGACTGTCACCTGCAATGGCCTTGAGGTAATTTACCAGTCTTGAGTCACAACAGCCTAACTCTACCATGTAATAAGCGTCATTAATGAGTTCTTGTAACTTCTCAAGAGCTACCATTGAAGAGACTATATATCACGCTGTTCAATATTCTTTATTTAAAGTCCTGTCTAATTAAAATTTTATGTAGTGTCATGGAAAATTTCTTTCAATAAGTAATACTTTCCCAAATCAGAATGAGAGTTGCATAGGTGATTGTATTTCCCCTTTTACCTTGTCTGTTGGGAAACAAGATTTATTTGATACTTGGACATAATAAGCATTGCCACTGGGGATCATGGTAGAGTATGTTTCCTTTCCCTCCACTCCTCCTTTACCTTTGTGGGTTCAGGTCTTTGTTTCTGACTTCAAGTTTTCATGTAACGTTTATTATTGAAAACTCTTCCTGGAAATAGATGTCAATCAGAATTTATAACATTGTTTGGCCATGAGATGGCAAGTCATGGTGTGGTGCAGAATTAGCATTTAGAGCTCTTGCTTGCCTCAGCCTAGTTGGAAGTTCTGATTGTGTATCATCACAGCCAGAGTTGTGGTCCATCAGAGCTTCAGATGCCTTACATGTATAGATGTACTTCCTTCCACAATGGCAGCTTGAAGGGATCCTTGTTCTACCTCACTGTTTGCATGTACCAGTGATCTAGAAGGAGATTTTTGGTTTATGAGATTTGATAAAATCAACAACAGCAGCAGAAACCTTTTATTGAACACTTGCTTGGCAGATACTGCACTGAGGACTTTCTGTTCTTTAACACGATCAGTCCTCTATCCTGTGTGATATTTTATTACAGGGTTGGGGAAACTGAGGCTCATATGGGTAAAGCTCATCTAGGTAAACTCACATACAGTGAGCAAGAAGCAGAACCAAGATTTAAGCACAAATGACTAAGAATGAGAATTTGCCCTTTTCCTACTTGGATACAATTGCTTCTTATGGCGATGACTACAATGATACCATCATGGAGACCAAGTACTAGTCTAAGTGCTTGATAGGTGTTACTGCAGCCAACACAAAATGTTTTATTGTAACAGAGGGAATTTATGAGAGGGGACTGGTTAAGCAGGTGTAGGATCCTGCAAAGGCAAAGGAGGACCTGGGAGTGACACAGAGACATAGCTGCAGGAACAGCAGCTACCACTCCTAAGGCTAAGGGCACAAAGGAAGAAAACTTGGAGAACGTGGCTTTTGGGACTGTGGCTCAGACTCCAGAGGAAGGACAGCCACTTGACTGGTGCAGGTGTTGTAGGCCTGAGGAGGAAGCTCTCTTAGAGCAGAGAGTGGTCCTTAGGGAAGTGGGCCCTGCCCAGATGTTGGCTCTTTGGAGGGTGCAGGGAGGCTGGTGCTGGGAGTACGGGAAAAGGGACACTAGAAGCAAGTCCAATGCCTGCGTGAAGAGCATTGCTGGGGCAGTGCTACAGAAACAGCCCTCCCTCTACTGCCTCCTGTTGTCAGAAACTAACAGAGCAAGCTGTCAGGGAGCCGCGTGATTGGCTGATTGGCTGATTTGTAGTCCAGCATCACTGACCGGGTAATAGAAGGGCTGGTTCAAAGCTGAGAGACAAGAGCTTCCTAACAGATACACCTTCTTCTTCTTCTCCTTCTTCTCTTCTCCTTCTCCTCTTCATTTGTAAAGCAGTAAGTCTGAACAGATAGGGTACAGGGGCCACGTGGTACTCTATTTACCCGGTCTCCCAGGCTTAGCAAAGGGTGTAGCTAACCAAGCTCATCTTCTCCCCTCCTCTCTCCCTACTTGGTGGGGAGTGACTTGAGGCCTACTGTGTCTAGTGCCAAAGGTAGTTTCTGGTGGGTTCTGCTCATTATATTCTTGAATTATATAATTATCAGTGTAGTTAAGTCACCACATATTCAATGACCACAGAAGGTGTACCCAGCCAGGAGACATGGAGTGATTATGGAAGAACTTGGGGAGGGTAAGGTAGAGTGTGATATCAGGGAAGGGAGAATGGTCATATCACTTGCAGTAGGAGATTGTTGTGAGCAAAGTGTTTTTATCAACCTCCAGTGTACTGATTAGGAAACACAATTTCTCCAAAAATGTACATGCTTAGAGAAGGTGTTCATTCCTTTTTGTCTGAGGCTTCTTATTTTGTGCTCTTCTTCAGCTTCATCTTTTCATCATGAGCCCAATAGTGTAAAACTTCCTATTTTTTTTTCAAATGAATGAGGAGTTACCAAGGAGAACTCCACAGTTACTTGTTCATGGCAGCAGAAAATCTGCAACAGAGAAGTCCCCATTGGGACAGACCTCGGTCATCTTCACACACCTCCAGCAAATGAGTGAGCAGAGTGTGCCTTTGCTAAAAGCTACCCTTGAGCTCCCTATCCAGTCCTGGACCAGAGAGTCACCTTGCAGAAATCACCCAGAGAGAGCTGCCGCTCCTTCTGACAGCTAAGGCCTTGTTCCCTGGCCTCAAGGGAGGCTTCAGAGAATCATCTAATGATGCAGCATATGATCTTCAAGGCCTACAGAAAAAAATAAAGTGGCCCGAGGAAATGAGAGGGATTGTGGCATTCCTCTGGAGGCACCTGCATGCATCAGCAAGACCGAGGAACACTGGGTTGAATAACTGAGGAGTACACCAAGGCCCTTTCCTTCCAGCTGATCACACGTTGACACCATCTTCGCTGACAGAATGCTGACTCCTTAGAAAGGGCTGTCTCCCAGACACTCTCCCTTTATCCTAAGTTGAAGTATCAGTTACATGAAGAAAAGCTCATGAATCTTAAATGTACAGATTGATGATTTTTTTACATGTATGTATGCAATGTGACCAGCTAACCTATTCTACTTCTAGATGACTTCATGTCCCCTCCTAGGAAGTCTCTTCACCTTCCCAATCTGACCATATATTAGTTTTGTCTGGATTTGCAGTTAATATAAATGGAATTATAGAAAACACACATGTGTGTTTGGTTCTTGGGCAGATTATTGTTTGATTCCATTTTTTACTAATGAGAATATTGAAAACGAGTTCAAAGAAATGGCATGGCTTGAGCAGGGTTTCACTCCTGGCACCCTGGGCTCTTCCCCTTTACCCACCCCATTTATTATGACCCTCCTATTCATCCATCCATCAAGCCAAACAAGCATTGAGAGATGGCTTTGTGTCGGGGATGATTCTAGGTGTTACACAGGTGCATAGAGTAAATTTTCCCTGTTCTCAATGAGCTCTTGGTACAATGGGAGAGAATGTCCTCAGGTGGGTAATGGAGCAGGACTTGTGAGGGCACAGCACTCTGTTCAAGAGCCTGTGTGTTCATGTGGCTGTCCAGAGGAGGAGCCTATGACCAAAGGGCTCAGAGAGGAAGAGATGACACTAGAACAGAATTGCATTCTTGGACAGTCTTCTTGCCACCAGGCTGTAAGATAAGGAGACAGGTAAGATTGGCAACATCTTTTGTATATTCTGTGGCATGTTGTGATCCTGGACCTGACAGGAAATTGTTGCTGGATTCATGACCCACAAGGACCTGAATAAGCTTGAATCTAACCCAGTCAAGGGCCCAGGTGACAGCACAGGCTAGCTGACACCTTCACTGAAGCCTTGTGACCCTGAGCAGTGGACCCAGCTAAACTGTGTCTAGACTCCTGAACCATGCAACTGTGATATTATAAATGTGTGTTGTCTTAAGCTGCTAAGTTTATGGTAATTTATTACACAGCAAAAGATAACTAATGCACACACTTACCTGAAAATATTGTCAAAACAACCCAAATGACATGTGGCTCTATAGGCACTATGAATCCTGTAGGCCATGCAGAGGGATAGAATAAAATGCCAGAGAGGTGTTTTGTTTTGTTTTTTTTTTCTCTAATTTCCATTTAGCATTTTACTGTCACACTGTTGGGAGCTCCGACTTGTCAAGATGTAAACAAGGGCATTACATTGTTTAGGATGTGAGTTTAATCGTTCAAAGGCCCTAAACCAGCCCCTCTCCTAGCATTTGTAGGGCCCAGGGCAAGAATAGAAATGATGGAATACCACATGTGTAAAGAATTGAAAGTTATAAAATCACTGTTTAATATTTTCTACTATATTGCCAATAAACCTCCATAATGACAGCATGTGTAAAGTAATAGTCTCATAGCTTGAAAGTCAACAAAACATTAGAGATAAAGGAATTTAGTTGCTATTATTCTGTATGTGGAGTATTCTACTGATGGACAGTGTTTGGATAGATGGTTAATTCAATAAATGTCAAATTTTAAAATTATTTAAAGCTGAAACTATTGAATTTCTGAAACATTTAAAATGAATTCTATTAAGCATTTTTATAAAAATAAAGCTATTGGAATTTGGAAGTCCATCCAATTTTCATTGGAAAAGTTTAGTTCCCCATGTCTTATGTTTTACCCCAGACCTGCCCAGAGGTGTGTAAAGTTAAAAGTTAAGTGAATTAGTTATCGGTGCAGACTGCCCCTCCATTTCCATCTGCAACTTTTGTGAATACCACACTTCTTCAGTGGTTTCCACAGCACCAAGAATTGGAGGATGGATAAAAACAAGAAAATGAGTATTCCACCCGCCTGTGAGACAACATTCTTCATTTTGGAGGAGCCTGTTGCACTGATGGTATCTGAGATGAAGGAGTCAATAGTAAACACCTAAGAGCTGGTACCCACCAACTTCTGCAAACTGAAGTAATACCTGTCCCAGATGCTGGTGATGGCATGATCTTTCACAACACTTAACACAGTAGCCATTTTTCTTTTCTTTTTTCTTTTTTTGAGTAAGAGATGTGGAGACATATTTCCCTGGGGCCAGAATGATGCTAGTCACACAAGTGGATGTTCAGATTCCCATTCCTGCTGTGTCGGTGCTCAGCATTGGGTGCTAAGTGACTGGTGCCTGTGCATTCTCTAATAATTGCATGTGTTTGTGTGTAAGAGACACAGAGAGACAGAGCATGTGCAGTCTCCAGGACTCCCATGGGTGGAATCCAGTGCACATGCCCCTCTTGCATCTAAGTTGGGAGGGGGGCAGTACCCCCAGTATTAGTTGTTTAATCACATAGACATTTATTTCCTTCTCATATAACATTTCAGGATAAGAAGCCCATCCACCATGGTATACAACTCCACAGTCTCAGGGACCCAGGCTGCTTCTATCTGGTTGCTCCTCTTTTCTTAAGATGCGGGCCTTATCTGCACGGCTTGAGATGATTCCCACCAAGCCTGTAATTTAATCAGAAAGAAGGGAAAGGCTAAAAGGCATGGCATACCCCTCTGCTTAAAGACCTGACCCTGAAGTTGTGTGATCACCTGTGTCACATCTCATGGCCACAACCAGCTGAGAGATGGAGTCTTCCACACGATTCCCATGTGCACAGCTAAAGTTGTTTTTATGGAAGAAAGGGAGGAACAGAATTTGAGTGATGACTAGCAATCTCTGCCACAAGTCGATTTTAATATAAATTTGGGAGGGAGATGACAATTTGGAGGAAAGGATACACAGTTGCCTTAGTTTAACCAACAGACGCAGAGGAAGGAGCTTTGGATGGTCTTAAGAACAATTGCAGGCCAGATACTACCTGAAACATTAAGCCAAGTTTCCTAACTCTCAGAAAAAAACTGGACTGGGTTCAGATCCACAACCAGCCACAAACTAATACAGTGACTAGTTTGGTTGCATTATTTCTTGGCCTCGGTTCTCTTCAGTAAAATGAGGGCTTTGCATTAGATTCCCAGTTTGCAAACAAGATTCCAAGGAAGCTTAAGATTCCTCAGAGTCTCTTCAGGCACTAAGGGCTGGCTGTGAACTCTTCTTCCCTATTAGCAATAGCAACTCCATTTTGGTTGATTGGGTGTCTTAGCTTTGCATGAATTTTCTTTTGGGGGAAAAAAAAAAAGAGGCTGGGAGATTTACTGCTAGACAGAGAGTTTAAAAATGCCTGGACACTGTGACACTTGGTAGAGGCTGCATGGTGTGGGGTCAGGTTTCCTGGATTTAAATCCCAGCTCTGCCACTTAACTGTCTGTGGCACATCGGTCAGAGCTATTGTTTGTTTGAGCCTCAGCCATGAAATATTGTTTCCTTACCCATAAAATACAGTCACTGTTACATACCTCTCAGGATTACCTGGAGGCCTAAATGAGATATTATTTTTGAGAGAACTTAACACAGAGTTTGGTGTGAAGGACATATTTAATAAATAACAATGATTATTATTATCATTGCCCCTACCATCAACTTTAGCACTGAGGTTTTAGCTCTGGGCTATAACGTGTTTTTATTTTTTGTCTTGGCAAAATATTGTGCAAAAGAAGACCCTTTTTATGAAGTGAATAATTATTAGAGGATTTTCCCCTTTGCTCCTGGATTTTGCACATTTTTCTCAAAACAAGGCATGCTAGAGTGAGTCCATTGTGGATGAAGTCATTTGATCCTAAGTAAGATGGACGGTTCCATCATTTCGAAGGCATTATTTAAATAACTTTTTTTGTAAAACAAGAGAAAACAATTTTGATCTTTTAAATCAGGGAGGAAAGTAATTCCATTTTAGTGCTGCATGATAGGAAAATAGAGAGTAGAGTTTAAAGCACTTTAAATAAAGAGAAGGATACACAGGAAAAACCTATGTGTTGCTTTTTGTCAAACATGACTTTCTAGGATTTAACCTGACTCTGACTTTAGACCCTGCTTATTCCAGTTGATTAAACCCTTGACAAACTTAAGGCTGTTGGACTCGGTCATACCTCACGAGAGGGTCACGCTGGTCTCTTTTGCAGACCAGGGAGCTCTGGTGATGATCCTTGGGCGCCCAGAGCTCTTCATGCTTTTCTGTAGCAAGGGTGGCTTTCAAACATTGTTTTGTAGAACAGGTTACAAATTGGGGATTCCCCAAGACCTTCAGGCCTTTTCCAGTGAGCATTCCTATATTTCAGATAAACCTGGAGGTAAGTAATGCATTTTAATTTTTTCTTGTTAAATTTCCCTTACCTTTTTTTTTCCCCCCCGGGGGATTGAACTCAGGGGCACTTGACCACTGAGTCACATCCCCAGCCCTATTTTGTATTTTATGTGGAGACAGGGTCTCACTGAGTTGCTTAGTGCCTTGCTTTTGCTGAGGCTGGCTTTGAATTCATGATCCTCCTGCCTCAGCCTCCGGAGCCACTGGGATTACAGGCATGTACCACTGTGCCTGGACAAATGTCCCTTAGTTTTGAGGATGTCTGTGTTTTAGAATCATGTCTAAAATTTGTCAGGGAGATTAGCACTCTTTAGTAAGAGTATGATCATCATAATGGAGCAGGACAGGTGTTTGAAGGGACATATCAGGATAAATGGGACCATCCCAAACCCAGAGAGAAAACACAAAGATTGTACCCTGCAGAATACTATCTGGAAGTCAGGGTGGTGGGCACTCAACCCCTCTGAAACCCAGACACCTGGCCTTAGGAACTACCCTTCTATAGCATGTCTCTCTGTGACCCAAGCTGGCTAAAGCCATTATGTGTTATGTAAGAAGGTGAATATAAACTGAGAAGTGGTAGACATATCCTTTGAATTAGGCCATCTCCCTGCAAAAAGAACGATTTGAAAGATTTCTTACAAAGACTCAAATTTCTATAAACCTGAATTAACATGACCTAGCCAGAGATTCCCAGCTTAAGGTGTACGATGTCCTGATATTATCGACCAACTAGTTTGCAATTATGATACCCTTCATCAGAAAAAATGAAGTGATCAGCTCTGATTTGTTTTTCTGTGAGTCATTACGATGTTTACCCAGCACATCAGAATGTAGTCTAAAAGCCTTGAATCCCTGACTCACCCCTTGAAGCAAGCAAATCTCTGAGATCATCAATGACTGCCCCTCTTTTCCTCTTCTTCAGTACCCCGTTGTTTCCCAGTGCAGCGAGCCGATTCCCACTTCATGGAAACCCACTCATGATACCGGACCTCCTTTTAACCATTTCGTCCTTTCACCAAAGCTAAGCCACATCAGTGATGTTTCTCTCTCCCCCATGCAGTCCTTCCTCTCGGAGAGGTGAGGCACAACCCCAGGATGCTGGGTTGTGTCGCAGAGCTGCCAGCTGTGGCAGGAGCGGCACGCTGGCCCTCCCCTGGACTTGCAGGCCATGCAGCTTCTCTGTTTGGGTTGGCAGCAACAGACATGCACTTCGCTTTTGCTGAGGCTTGATCACTTGCTGAGTATTTATTTGTTCCAAAGATTATTTGGCTATCCTCAGGAATCTAGGCGTTCCCGCCAACATTTCTCCTTTGGCATGGATTCCCAGTGGGGAATGTGAATGGCCCCTTCTCCCCTTCAGAAGGGGCCTTCATGACCGTTGTTAGGGTAGAAAAGCAAAACGGGACCCAAGAGAGATGCATGACTTGCTAAGATGGCTCAGACTAGAACTTGGATCTTCCAACCCAGTGTTCTTCCCAGGAGAATCTCTCAAACTTTTGGGAGCATATTATTACTTGAGGAACTTGTTTAATAAAGTGCAGATTCCCAGGTTCCTTCATTAGAAATTCTGATGCCAGATCAGCTTGTTTAACATGCACCTCCTCTTGGCCACAATGTGGGGTATCATCAGTGTGCAAGAGACCACTAGGCCTCATCAACACCCAGTCCTGGTTGTATTCACCCAGGGAGGGAAGTGGTGCTATAGGTAAATATGAAGAAGGCCATACAACTTTTGCTCATTTTTTTAAAATATCACATGATCTGGTGTAGTGGTATATACCTGTAATCCCAGCAACTTTGGAGGCTAAGGCAGAAGTATCACAAGTTGGAGGCCAGCTTCAGCATGTTCAAGGCTGGCCCTGACAACTTAGCAAGACCCCCATCTCCAAACAAAAAATTAAAACTGCTGGAGATGTAGTTCAGTGGTAAAATGACCTGGGTTCCATCTCCAGTACCATACACACACACTCACACATACACACACATTTAATATAAAAATTATAGCATAGAGAATATTATACATTAAAATAACTTTACAGAAAGGAAAAAAAAAACATAAACTAGTCCTCCATCAAACCATCTTTCGACTTTCCAGCTTTGGAGGGATTGTCCACGCATTTAAGTAGCTATCAGTCTAATAATTGTTTTGTTTTATTTTTACTTCATTTGGGCCAAGAAGTCTCTTCATTGTGTGACTTTCTAGCAAACAGGACCCTTGAAAGCTGTTAAAGAGGAAAAGTAGCATTTTCCCTTATCAGCATTTGCTGTGTTACTGAGCACCGTGCACAGTGCTTCACATCCATGCACTCTTTTCATCACATCCCGATTATTACCTCCGTCTTCCAGATGAGGAAACTGAGGCTTGGGAAGGACAAGTAGCTTGTACCTCATTATAAGCTGAAAGTCAAACCTTCTGACTCCAAAGCTCATGCTCTTCCTCCCCTGTTGCATTCCAGACCTGCAGGCAAGAGGCAGAAGGTGGCCGACTTTCAGGCCCCCTGCCCATGAGGAAAGCAGGAATCAACCAGGGGACAGGAATCACAAGTATACCTAGTGCTAAGACATCCGCTAAAGACACAGTGTTGCAGGAAGTCAGCAAACACCTGTGTGAGCTGCAAGCCTTCGATGCAAGGGAGGAAAATGGGACATTACCCTAATGGCAAAGCCTGTCATAGGTTTGGGGAAAGCAGGATGACTCAGTGAAATGACAAGTCACAGAGAGCCCCAGTCTTCCACGCAGCCATCAATTTTGGCTGATGCTTCATGTAGCTCCTTCATGGGGGCCACTAAGGATTTGAGATTTAACTCTTGTTTCTCTTCAGAGCTGAGACAAGACCCCAAATGGTGGGAAAGATGGGTGACAAGCTGGAGAATCTTGTTCTTAATAACCAAGAGGGCAGGTGTTACTAGGAACAGCATGTTTCCCAGAAAGGAAGTCTCCATTGTCACCAGAGAGTTGGAGAGTATTATGAAAGCTTTTCTTATGATTTCCCTGGCATTTTCTCAGTCCTTCTCCATTTGCAATGAGAATCAACAAATGCTGTCATTTGACAACGTCTGCTGGCATTTGCTCTCTGGGCCCTGCACTGTGGAAGGCATGGAATGGGACTGCCTGCCCTTGGGCATTTACTGTCTGGGAAGACAGCGTTCATCTGCGATCCAGCTAGAGCCTTCTTGAGTTCGCTGCGATCTCAGTGGACTTCAAGGTAAGGCAGGATCTAGGCCAACAATTGAGAGGCCAGAGGGAAAGTAGGCCAGACAGGGGAGGGAGAGGCCAGGAGGCCTGGGTGTGACCTGGGGCACCTGGGACCCAGCAAAGAGCCTGGAAAGGAGGCTGTGCAGGGGCTGGAGTCACACGGAAGCTGGAGCTAGGTGCCTCCTGCAGGTTTCCCTGGCTAGACCATAGCCTCTGGGAGGGGTGCCGGGTCCAGCTGACTCCCCTGGGGCTGGCTCAGCATTCCCCATTGAGGCCCTTGTGGGTGACACCATGGGGAGCAGCCTCTGCAACAAGGTTCGTGGAGAGGGCGTTTATTAGGGAGCACTCCTGGAATTGAGGCTCCAGAGAGGGGAAAGGAAGAGGGAATTGGGATCCAGAGGTCGATGGGGAGCGACGCAGTCCCAAAGAGAGCCTCACCCGCTCAACACTCTGGGGACTTCCCCAGCCGAAATGGTCTTTCAGAGTTACCCAAGTTGGAGGGCCTTTGTAGTCTCAGGTCACCTTGTCTTTGGACATGGGCTGCCCCGGGGAAGAAAGGTGATCCTGGTGGAGGTGGCTGCACTCAGGGGAGGCAGTTGCTGCTGGCAGCACCCCCAGCAGCCTGGCAGGAAGGCCTCATTCCGGAAGGGGACTGCGGGGCCCAGGCAGGAGCATCGTTCACAGTGTGAGGAGCACCAGTGTTCCTGAGCCCAGTACTGATTGTTGGGGTGGAATTAGTGACGGGTCCAGTGAGATGGATGGCATCAACTCAGATAGTGTCCCCAAAAGATTTTCATTTGGGGGGAACAGAGCCCTTGGAGTAAGATAATTACCCCTGTGTCCACCTGCAGTCACAGGTGTTCATTAATTCAAGAGACCACGTGTCAGTCTTCAAGAGAGCTATCGGGTTCAGAAGGAGGCGTTTATTCCACCTGAGCTTGTCAGAGGTGGGGGGAACCCCACGAGAGGAAGAGGTCCCCTCAAGTCTAGGTGGGAAGCCGCAAATCCAGAGCGAGAACCTGGGCCAGCCAGGCTCCGTGTGTGAAGCACTAAGCTCCCTGGGGCTGGGGGAGGCGGGGCTCAACTGGGCAGCAGTAAACACTGGGCAGCAGTGTAGCATCTTCTAGAAACTCCTTTAGACTTATCCCAAGTCGGTTTGTCTCCAGACTCTCCAGTCTGTGTCAATAGTACCAGTCAGGTCCCCAGCCAGGCACACAATGAGGAGTCTGCCTTTAATTCTCCCTGGCCTCCGTCTTAAAGCAACTCCATAGCAAATCTCCTTAGAATACATCTCACATCTCACACCTCTCCACCCCGCTCTGCCACCCTGACACTGAAGTCCAAAACACTTTTGTCACCTACCTGGATCACCCTAGTGGCTGCCTGACGGCTTTCCCTGTATTCATTTTCCCCCCATGTTCATCCCCCCCCCCCGACGTA
>NW_025999990.1:17579578-17603398 GCF_001458135.2 Marmota marmota marmota | reverse complement strand
CCCCCCCCCCCCAGTACATTTGTCACATTTCAGGAATTGGCCAGAGGGAACTTTTGGACCTACAGATCAGATCACATTACATCCTTGCTTGGAATACTTCAATGGCTTCCCAGTACCCCTGGGATAAAATTGAAAATCTTCATTGTGACATACGAGGCCCTACTCGATCCACCTGTGTTTTCCTCTTACCTTTCATGTCTTAGGCCACATGATATCTTTTCAGATAGTCCTCTAAGCCAAAAGAATTCATTCCCTGAGATATGCTACCACATCTATGTTCCTGTTTTTTTTTTTTTTTAACCTTCATGACCATAAGTGCAATCTGATTTTATTTTGTCTTGTTTTTTTAACTTTCTTCTTTGGATTGTTTGTCTTTTCTCACTCTGGTATAAGTTCCACCACAAAACCTGTTTACTTGTTTACTCCTATATCTCCAGTGCTAACACAATAATGAGGACGGAGCAGGCCTTTGTATTTGTCAACTCTTCATCATTATAATGAAACACCTGATGCAGGCTGCTTATGAAGACAAGAAGTTGATTTAATTCAACTTCTTGGAGACTGAAAATCCAAACATCACGGCATAGACTGTGGCAAGGGCCTGCTCCTTGACAGCATCACCTTGTGGTGAATAGTAATGGCGGGGTCACATGTGAGAGGGACACATCACATCTCCAAACAGGGAGCCAGAGACTGGGGAGGCCAAGCTCAGGTTTCTATAAGAGCCCTCTGGCAAGAACCATCAAGCAGATGCAGGAAACCCCTTTACACCTAAGGACCTCTCGAAGGGGCCACCTCTTAAAGGCTCCACCTCCTGGACACCTTGGACCAAGCTTCCAACACCTAGACCTTTGGGGAAAACAAATTCAAACTCTAGCTAAACCATAATTGCACGAATCAGCATTTGGTGAGAGAATGAATGATGGCTTTGTGTGGCCTGTTGTACAATCGGAAGCAGAATACAAAAGCACCTGCCAGATTATGATTTCCCAATTACATTCCTAGAGATTTGTACAGTGACTTATAATTTGCGAATGTTTTACTTAAAATTCTAGAAGATTGCACTATTTAAAGGCGATCAACACAGAGTAAATTGTAGTATTACATGATGAAACTGTGGAGCTATTATGGGAGAAGTGGTCTTCTGTTCACAGAATGTTGATACAGTGTATCACTTCAACAGTATATTCTTTTATGGTGAGGAGGGTGTTGCTGAGGATTGAACCCATGGCCTTGAGCATGCTAGACAAGCACCCTACTGCTGAACCATATCTCCAGCCCTTCAGAACAGTATATTCTAAAGGATCCTATTTTCTTTTAAAAAGCAAGCAAACAAACTATTATTTCATATGCAGAAAAGACTGGAAGGGTATTTGCAAAGTATTGGAGTTGGGGTTATCCTTGGTATTATAGTTATTGTTTCTGTTTTGCCTTTCTTATTTTATTACCTAGTGTTTTTATGATGGATTTGTGACTTTTTAAAAAGCAGCAATTGTTTTTGTTGTTTTACTTTTTAAAACAATATCAATGGCAAATCCTTTTGAGGGTGAAAGAATGATTATCATATTCATGTTGCCCAAGTCCAAATGTCTCTACTTTTGTTTGCATGATTTTTATAAAGAAGTTCAGAGTCAGCAGTTCTGTGGGGTGGGGCAGTGTCATTGGTGATTATATTGTTTTGAGACAATCCTAAGCTGTGCAGGTGCCCTTGCTAGAGGGCCCCACCTGATCTGCTTTCCTGGGGGTAGCAGCCTGGGAAATTCTGGCTGCCTGAGGTCTTTAAAGATCTTATATCCAGAATGGGACACTTGAGAGCACCCGTGGCATGCTTGAAGAGTGCCGAGTCAGCTCTAAGTTTTGTCAAAGCGCAGGGCCTGCCTGGCCAGAGAGCCTGTTTTCTCCCTCAGCCTGGGGCACTGAATTCCATGCCCATTCAGTCTCTGGAGTACCTGGAACATGAAACTGACATCCTGGCTGCGTGTGCTCATTCCACACACCAGCATAGAGAGGCTGAAGCCCAGGCTGCCAGAGAACTCAGACAGTGCTGTGCTTTCCTGAGCTGACTGCAGGCACAGGGGAAAGTGCTGGAGAGGGGGCAAGTCAAGAGGACTCAGAGCTAGCCCTGGAAAATACAGTCTGCCAGCCATCATCACCCCAGGAGACCAAGCCCTGGTGACTTGGGATGTGAAGGGACAGAGAAAGTATTGGGCATGAATTGTGGTGAGATTGTTTCCTTCCTCCCTTCATCCTTACTTTCTGTCTGTATCCTTTCCTGGGCCCTCAGCATTATTCTTTGAAAGCCTTTCCTAGCTTCCTGCCTCCATGGGACATGAGAAGCATCACTCTGTGAAAAAATGCGTACCAGGTGCTTAGCTCGTGCAACAAGGGCTTTGGCACAGACCATAGCAGAGACTGGGGAATAGAATCACAGTCCCATCCATCAGAGAACTTCCTGTGAATTAAGACAGACATATTTTTGTGGACAAGACCAAGTGTAAGGCATGAATGTCAGAGTGGACCCAAGATGCTAAATACTAGCATCCAAAGGCTGGATCCTAGGCTGGGGTTGTGGCTCATTGGTAGAGTGCTTGCCTGGCATGCACAAAGCACTGGGTTTGACCCTCAGCACCATATAAATGTAAAACAAAGATATTGTCCACCTAAAAAACTAAAAATTAAATATAAAAAAAGGCTGGATCCAGGATAAATAATATAGGGTCAGGGGCCCTTAAAGAGATTTGAAATTGTTAGGGCTCCTCCCAGGACTTGGAGCTCCCTTGAGAGCTCCCTTGCAAGTGGGGAGCTCTCAGCTTAGGTTCCATAAGTTTCTAATTATTATTACTGTATTAGTCAATTCTCCAGAGAAATACAACCAAGGGTGAGTGTGTGTGTGTGTGTGTGTGTGTGCAGAGAGACAGAGAGAGAGACTGGGGGTGGGATTTCTTTTAAGAAAGGTTCACATGCTTATGGAAGTAGGCAAGTCCAAATTCTGCAAGATGGGCCACAAGAAGAGTTGATGTTACATTGGAGTCTGGTGGCCATCCACTGGAGAAGGGCCTCTTGCTCAGGGGAGGTCAGTGTTTTCTGTTCAGGCCTTCCATTGATTAGACAAAGCCTGCCCACTTTACAGGGGGTGATCTGTTTTGTTCGAAGTCTACCAATTTCACTGTAAGTCTCATCCAAAAATACCCTTACAGGAACACCCAAAATAACCCAACCAAGTTGACACCTAAAATTAACCTTCACACCTGGTAAATCCACCTCTGAAGGTGAGGTCAGCATCTGAAAGGAGTGCTCTGAACCAAAATGGTCAGAGAAGGCTTCTTGGGAGAGGCGGACTTGACCCAGCCTCAGTGGGTGGAGCTGGCTTCATGGCACCTGCTGTCCTTGCTTACTGAGCAAAAGGAGGGACTGGTGAGGGTATGTCCCATGGCCCTGAAAAGTGTCTCACCACAGGCTGGAAGGATCCTGGGATAGTTAAAGCATCAGCAGCCTTTGACTCAAGTGGTCATCAGCGTTATAACTTGGGGCCCACCTACCCCCACAATGTCCCCCATGGGAACCTGCTTTTTTCCTTTTGCTTGTCCCCTCTCTCCTTTCTCTTTTCTCGTCACCCTTTCGTCCTGTCTTTAAGCTTCTGCCTCAGGTTAAATCAGGCAAGGCTCAGAAGAAGTCACAGGGAGACTCTAGGGAAAGACCTTCATTTCCAGATCCTCAGAATGAACCACAGCCTCTCAGCAGGCCCTGTGATCCCATCTGCGTCCCCACTGCCCGATGTTCATCAAGAGGCTTGGTCATGTGTTCCCCTAGCCTGTGGCCCTTTGCTGATGTGGTGGTGCACAGTGCCATTCATCAGGCAGGTGTGATTTATTAAGGGAGCCCTCTGCGCGGCTACACAGGGAAACCACCTCCTGGCTGTCCGGTCCCCATCCATCTGTAAGACAAATGGGCGTTTACATTACACCTTGTAACTGAGGGAGGGAGGGGAGCAGGGACCAGTCCAGCTCTGCATTTTTGTCCCCCCCACCCACACACACATGCACACAGCTCATTTTGGTGCAGGGGCCTCCATCTTAGCTCCTGCTGTTTCTTCAGCTGGATTCTGCTGGGACTTCCCTCTGCAGTGGGTGCTGAAAGCAAGAAGCTGACACAACCACCTGAGGAGGGTACAGGGAAGGACAAAGGCCAGTGAGGCTGTAAACCCTGCCTTCAGGACATTCCTTCCTGCTGGCTACCACCAGCCTCAGGTTGGCCTGGACTCTGGGGGAGGAGAAGCCTTGGCCATGCTTCCCACTCCATGCCAGGACCCAGTGCTGAGATCCTTTGGTTTGAAAGCAGAGCCTCAGCACTCTGCCACTATGTCGGCTTCAGACCAATGTTGAGTGGTACAGTGGTCCCTAACCTACGTCTAGCACTTACAGGGCTCCGTGCTTTTGCTCACAGAAACCTGGAGGACACCGCATATGCCATCATCTCATGTTAGAGAGGTGGAGAGAGGCCCGGGGCCCCATGTTGGTTCAGGTCAGTGCCAGGACATGAAGCAGACCCCTTGCCTAGGATTGTCTGCCCAACAGAACACACAAAGCACAGGGGTTGGCCATGAGTTCGGATGGTATTTACAGGCCACACTGGAGACCTGGCTGCATAGGGTCCTCTTCTAATTACTTGGAGCCAGATGAAAGATTTTCCATGGGGTAAGTGGCTACATTTGGCCATGTTCATGTCTAGTGGGAGCCCCTGGGGCCTGGAGTGTGGGGAGTCAATGTTACCCTGACTGGGAAAGGTGATCCAGGGTGTTGGCTCAAAGCAGAGGAAGCAGAGACTGAGTCAGGGATCAGCTCCCACCAGGCCACCCCCACCCATCTGTCCCACTTGGTGACTTCTGGCACTCCCTCTGGGGTAAGGTTCCCAAGTGGGAGGCTGGGTGGGAGGGAGGCTTGGTTCCCACTGTAGCTCTCCCCAGATGCCAAGTTGCAGCAAGCTCAGCTAATTGGCAAGAAAAAGAAAAGCAAAAATAGTGAAAATCTGTGAATTAATAAAGCAGCCTTGAAGCAACCGCCAAAATGTGTACAAATCATGAAGTAATTAGAAGTGTGAAGAATTCTATCGGGTCGGCTGCTTCCAAATCCAGCATCTGATCACTTTAGGGAGCCAAGGGCTGGAGGCCACGGGGAGTAGAAGTTCTTTCCACTGCTTTCTGATTTTGCCTCCCTGGGAGTCTGGGTTCCCTGGAAATATTTTCAAAGGTTCTTGCAGTTTCCATGTGACCTGCTAGAATCAAATGTGGGCCTTCCAGGGAACCTGCTAAGTACAGGCAACGCCTTGTCCCAGTAGCTTCGTACATTTTAGGATGAAGCTGTAAGATTTCTCAAAGTGCTTTTTGGATCCATGGTCTTATTTAATCTCACTATAACCAAATATTTTTATCAGTGCATTTCAGAGGTGGAAACAAAGGCCCAGAAAGTGAAGTGATATAAACCCAACTCCAAGAACTAATCAGTAGCAGAGGCAGGGCTAGAATGTAGAATCAGGGTCTTATTATTTGCTCATTTTGACATCATTTTATATTCATATTGGCCTGAAGCCAAAAAAAAAAAAAAAAGCCTTCCTAATCCTTCTGGAAACTTGTTCCGAAAAGAGGTTTCAGGACCTAAGTCTCATCATACACCTGGAGGAAAAGGCTAGGAACAACATGTGGTTAGAGTTTCATTGTTTGGCTTTGTTCCTTCAGTCCTGTAGGGCTTTCTCAGGGGTAAGTGCTCCTGAGGGCAGAAAGGCATCACTTAGGGCTGAAATGCAGTGTGCCAGGGTTTGAAATGCTGAGGGCAGAGCCCTGAGAGAATCATGTAACGAGCTTGACGTGTGTCGTTAATTCCCCAGCCGGTAGCGGAAAGCTCCGGGGAGGATGGAGTTTACATGCTTTACGGCCAGACTGAGCAAACAGTGTGATCAAGTTACACACATTAGTTGGCTCCATAACCAGAATAGAAATGTACTTGTTCGTTTGGGATGGAAAGTTTTCAGCTAAGCACTTGCTACTTGCACAGACTTGTCCCTGTTCTAAACTTCGGCCAATAGCAAAACAGCCTGTGGAAGAAGTGTCCTGGGAGTCAGAGGGGCCTGGCTGCATAGCTTGTGGGACACTAGTGCAAAAGGAGATTAAGAATTCCAAGACAGTGACAGTCGTGCATCAAATGAAGTGTGCAGCCCTTCTGAGTGTGAGTGGGGCGTGTGTGACAGCACAGTCATACAACATGAAGCTGGCCCAGGCTGGAAGCCACAGGAGACGTGAGGGTATGAGCCCAGGGCTGAGTGGCCCTGAATGATCCAAACACAGCTCAGCATGATAGAGGTGGAGACCATATACAGACTAGCTTGAATGCCCAGTGCGTGTTCCCAGAGTAGTGAGCAAGCAAAGCCAAGAATTTTGGCATTAACCCTGAGGGGTTGAAGCGCTCTGCCTCCTCATAATTCATGGATTCCTTATTTGACAATCTGCAAACGGCCTTCATAATAATAATACCCATTGCTGCTGAGGACTCAGCACATTATTAGGCCTGTGCAGGTGTCTAGACTCATTAAGGGCTTTACTGAACATTAGCAAGCAGGCAGTAAATAATAGTGTGAGATGGGGAGCCAGGGCTCCAGCGTTGGAGAACCTGTGGGGCAGGCCTACCTTTAGGGCATTCATCCTGCTGGGTCCTGGCTCAGTGCTTTGTGCATGGATGCTGAGACTCAGGATCTTAATGCCACAAAGCCCCTTTCTGTCTCTAGACCAGCCTCTCTCCATTCTGGGAATCTGGAGGCACCAGGAGATGGGTGCAGACCAGCTCCTCTGTCCACAGCATTTCAGCTGCTGGTCCATCCTAGGCATCCTGAAATTCTGCTCCGTTCTGGTCCAGCACGAGCCAGGTTCTTAGTGTTCAAGCTCCTCATTGAAGCATTTGCAGCCCTCCTCGGTGTGCCCACAGCCACTTCTCACTGTGCCCACCATCTCTCCATCATGCAGAGCCAGCTTCCCACTCACCCCTCAGGAGCCTCCACTGTGGCTTTTCCCACCTGGGAGTCTCACCTGGCTTTGAGGCTTCTGCTCAGTTCCACAGACAGTGCTGAGTGCCTCTCCTCCATCCTTTCTGGAACGAGTACAGTCAATCCTCATAATTCACGGATTCCATATTTGACAGTTTGCCTACTCACTAAAATTTATTTGGACCCCCCCCCACACCCATAAATACCAAGTATTCATGGTACTTTTAGTTATTTATGGGCAGGCACAGGATGGTGAAAATTTTTCTTGGCCTGACTTGTATATTCCCAGCTGAGGACAGACAGGGCAATACTCTGTCTTCTTCTTATTGTCCATTTAATGCCACATTTTTGTGATTTTTTGTTGTTTTGCAGTATAACATGGCCCCTAATCATAGTGCTGAAGTGAGGTCTTGCGTGTCTAAGTGCAGGAAGGCTACAAAGGACATATGTATCACATACGCTCCTGGTAGGCATGAGCCAGTGCTGTGGGCTGTGAGTTCAGTGTTAATGAACCAACACTATCATCAAGAGGAGGAAGAGGAAATTCCCTCAAATGGCTGTGAGGTTGCTGCACTGGCATGACCAGAGGTGCCTAGGAACCTAACCTGTGTTTCTCCTGGGAGCAGTGGTCCGTTGCCCACTCATTCAGAGTTCACCATGGCTTTGTAGAATATAGATGCTGCAGATAAGAATGAAGTGTATAAATGAATTTTATTTTTTAAAACAGGCTGAGCTTCTACCAAGTGCCACTCATCATTCAATCCCTTTGGTACTTTGAGGCTTCCTGCTGGGTCCAGGAAGCCCCCTGCTTCCCCTGTTCCATGAACTCGTTTTGATCATGATACTCACTCAGGTTCTGCCCTCTATTCTCCTTGGATTGGTTTTTAACTCTCCAAGTGTGGCCCCCAGATGGACAGTAAGTCCTTTAAGGGCAGAAAACCCTTAGCCTTCACGGTGTTCTTCCTGAGTCACGATGTGCTGAGGCCAAACATGGAGAAACTGTTTGGATAGAATGTGCTTGCTGATGGACACGAGGCTCCTTGGAAATAATGACAGAACCTGTGACAGCAAGGAACCCTCAGAACAGTCACCCCCTCCGGGTACTCGCAAGAATCAGAGGAATTTGGAATCATGAGAATCAGAGGTTTTGGGAAAGCACAACTTGAACTTTGGAAAGTGCCCTGTGTTAGATGTGGGCTGCTGTTGACATCTGTGTGTGGCCTTGAGGAAAGCATCACTATTGAGGGGGTTGCCAGGTGGATCTGCAGCCCTCCATGGAAATTTCCAGAGGGGCCCCAGAAAGTCAAATCTGCCAAGTGTTTCATGTTTCTGAGAAGACAGCATGTTTCAGATGGCCCTGGGTCAGGTGCCCTCAGGTGGCTGCTTTCTTGCTGCAGAGCCTGAGTGTTTTCCTGTCAGCTTCACAAGGCACAAGGGATACGGGCTGGGGGTGGGGGTGAGGGGTCAGTGGCCCAAGGACTGTGGGCATTCCTGGAATCCAGTAGACTGCCTGTGGGTTGCAGGGCATAGGCACCTGTGTTTCTTTTCTTTAGTTGGGAGAAGCCAGTTATCTTCTTGTTGGTTGCCAAATAATTAGAGTTGCAAGGTTTTCCTTTGCAAAGACTATCA
Organism: Marmota marmota marmota; assembly: GCF_001458135.2. Lineage (NCBI taxonomy): Eukaryota > Metazoa > Chordata > Mammalia > Rodentia > Sciuridae > Marmota > Marmota marmota. Next base: position 17,594,740 of record NW_025999990.1, on the reverse strand, counting down.
TTCTGGGCTCAACTCAAATGTTATCTCTATCTAGACACCGTTCCCAAACTTTCCCTACCAAATGAGGCACTTTAATATCCCTTCTGCCTGTAGGATTTCCCTCGAACTCTTCTCTTGCATCTTTCATGTTCTGTTCTATTCTGTCTTTCATTATGGGTGTTTGTGAGTTCAATTCAACACCTCTGGAGTTTAACCATTCCTTAAGGACAGAGACTGAGTCTGGTTTGATCAGTTTATATGTGTCACTGTGTCTAGTACAATACCAAGGCTGTCATAATTTTTAGGATTGTTGTAATGATTATTATCTATCAGACTGAAGGAGTAACTTAATGAAAGCCTTAACAAAGGTTATGGTTTTATATCTGGGTTCCTGAAGCAATGAGGATGTGAGTATGCCCAAGTCACACTCCTGTCCTAGATGTCTCCATGTGGCAGGGAGGAATCAGATCAGCCCTTCTGTACTTCCATGAGGAAAAGAAGCTGGTTGAATGTGGGAGACCAACCTTGCATGTGACTGAGTCACACTCCCCGGCTGGGTGCTGAGGCGCTCAGTCACAGAAATGTGGCAGAGCTTTCCCCACCCTTCTTGGGTTCAAGGATCGGTGTCTCGTGCATGGGTACGTCTTGCTACAGCCCCATGGGTGAAGCTATGCTCACCTGTTCCTTTGTAATATAACCCCTTGCCCTGTTTAGGATAGAATCTTCCATGGAAGTGCCTTGTGTGTGTCCCCTTCTCTTACTGTGCCCTTGGGTGTGGCCTACCCAGGTGTCAGTCAACCTGCTGACAGTGGACATCATGAAGATAGACTCAGCCCCCTGAAACCTGACCCCTTGCCTCATTTGAATAGCTTCTCCTCAATAAAAGGGGTCAGTACGTGCTCTTGTTCTCTCTCTTACTGCGGACCCTTAAGGTCAGAGGAGCCGTCATAGTGACCCCAAAGAAAAAGGTGTCTCTTGTGTGGTTATTTCGTGCAGCCCAATTAGCCCAGTTTAACTGGAGTGACCCCTGAAACTTTTAGTCGCGAGAACAGAAACCCGGCAGTTGAAGGCATGAGAGAGATGAGAAGGAAACAAGATATCCTTCTAGATAACTAGATATCTGCAAAGGTACTGAGGAATCCCTGTCCCTGGAAACCTTTAGGAAACAGTGGCATCTCTCTTTCTGGCAAGGTTGCCTGGAAACAGTGCCACTGAGATGGATAACTGTTCTGATCCAGTGGTCACTGGCCCTGTCAGAACAGTCTGGTGGCTGAGCTGCTGAGGTGGAAGGGTCTGAGCACTTCTGTCCTACAGCAGTGAGCACTTCGCCCAGCTGACTTAAATACCATAACAAGTCCTGGCTCTAAGAGTGGCAAATGCATCTCTAGGACATTTGATAACACAATGGGCTCTGAGGACTTGGTTCTTGTAGGGGCCTCGATTGCTTAATGGCCTCCCAGCACAAGCCACCTGGGCACACTGCTGCCAGATTAACCTTCTGAAACACCTTGACCACAGGAGCCCGAAGTGGCTTCACACCAAGGGATAAAATCTAAACTCCTTACATCTGGCCCTGAAGTCCTTGAGGGCGTGGACTCCATCTGATACTCCTCTGTAGTCTCCTTAGAAGGGTTGGAATGTCAGTGATGAAATGCTTTGGCGGAGGCAGCAGGTGGATTTTATCTATGATCCCTTCTGGAGAAATGTGAGACTGTAGACTTTACTTTCAGTCACTCAGTTCTATATCCTAAGGTAGAAAGCACAATCCACCATGATCAGTTTCACCGTGGGATGTGGCTTTGCTTATAATTAGGTAGGGGCATTAGGAAGAATTCCAGACATCGTGAATTAGTTTGAATTTGGGGTGGGGGCGAGGCAGGGGAACAGTAGTTTTGTTGGAAGTTGAAGTTCAGGACTTGTTTTCTCCAGGTTCCTGCCATTCTCAGACAGATGGGTGTACCATTTCTCTCCTTTCTAAACACTTTTGTGAGAACCAATAACTGCTTTCCCATTAGCCTGCAGCAAAGATGAGCAAGGGCATTCTGATTGGTGGTTGGCCCTGCTTCCTAAAGCATGAAGCGAACACCTGGCTAATGGTTCAAGTGTCAGTTGCTTGGCGTGTGCACCTTTTTTTTTCAGCATGGCTGTCGACTTGGGTTTTGTTTTCATTCTCTAGGGCAATTAAGGGTTCAAGGACAAGGTGAGCTCAGTTCTAGGAGTGAGAAATCTGAGTGGTTCATTGCAGTGACCTGGAAAGGTAGTCTCTGGCTTCTCTGAAATTCCTTGGCATTTCTTTCGTTCCTCTCTCAATGGTGGGGATCACATCCTGCCTTACGTTATATTTGACTTATATTTTTTATTAGAACATCAGCTCTTATAGAGTAGGGTCATTGGTCATCCATTTTTAATTCCCCCAGAGGCATAAGAGGTGTGTCTATATGTCACAGAAGATGTTCTGTGACCTGAGACAGCCAGGTTCCATTCTTAATGAAGGAGCCAGGGGACACCTAAGGACTAGGGATTACTAAGGTTGAAAATATATTGGTTTAATATCCAAATAATATTATTCCCATTATACCCATGTGCTTTGGTATTTCTGCTCTAAATTCTCGAGGCCTAACAGCATGAGTCATTCCGCTGCTTCTCCTTTCTGTGTGATTAGACGCGGGCCACACTAGGTCTCGCGGTGGTTCTCAGCATCAACTGCATATTAGAATCACCAGGGGAGCACTTAGACATCTTGATGCCCCGTCGGCTCTCCTGACCAATTAACTGAACCTCTCTGGGGCTGGAATCCAGGCTTCAGTAGTTGTCAAACTCCTCAGGAGACTCCAGTGTGCAGCCAGGGCTGAGCATGAGCTATTTGAGGGCAGGGAATCTACTTTATTAATCACTTTATCTCCAGATCCTCATGTAATGCTTGGCACAGAGTGGGTTCTCAGTAACTTCTATCAGCCTCTCCTGATGGATGACGAATAACTGCAAAAAGCCAGGCTCTTAAACAAGCCCAGAGGCTGTCCCTCTTCCAGGTTTCCCTGTCTCAGTATTTGTATCCCCACTCATGTAGTTGTATGAGCCAGAAATTTAGGATTTATCTAAATTTCCTTCTCTCCCCCTCCCCAACACAGTCCTTCACTATGCTTGTGATTTTAATATAATAAATATCTCTGGTTTATATCTGTGCATTTATTTCTATACCTACCAGCACCATCAAATCCAAGATTCTATCATCCGTCCCCTGAATTAGCTTAAACACTCCTGAGCTGGGCCACCAGTGTATTGCCCAGACCCACCAAGCCATTCTCCACACTACAGTCAGAACCATCCCTTCAAAATGCAAATGTGATTTTGTGACCTACTGATTAAAATGACTTGCTGTTGCTATTAGGAGACCCATACCTCTTAATCTGACTCACAGGACTCCCTGGTCTGGCCCACAGGCCCCTGTGGGCTGGTTCAATAGGCCTTATGGTCTGGTCTATGCACCTCTGTGGTTTGGTTCACAGGCCCCTGTGACCTGATCTGAATACCCCTGTGACTGGTCTACCAGGGTCCATGACCTTGTCCACAAGGCCCCATGGTTTACCCATAAGACCCTGTGGTCTGCTCCACAGACCTGAGTGGCCTGTTCACAAGCCCCCCTGGTCTGTCCACAGGTCTCGAGGTCTGGTCCACATGGTCCTGGGGGCTGATCTGCTGCCTCAGCCTCAGTTCCCTCTACTCTGCCTCATTCTTTGCACCCCATCCTCTTTAGCTTTCTCACACTTCTGAGTTCCATCCCCTTCACCCTTGGAGCCTTTCCCCCCATCTGGAACACTGCCCCCATCTTCCTCTCCCTCTCTGCCTAGTTAATTACTGCTAATCCTTCATTTCTCAGCTTAAGGACTCCTAACTCAGAGAAGTCTTCTCAGGCCCCAGATGAATGTTCCTTTGTCACTTGCTCTTGTAGCGTCAGGCTCACCTCTCTGTAAGCACTTCCCCTAACCTGTAGGTCCCCTTCTATGTGATTGAGCGTGGACCCATGTCTCTCTCCCGCTCTGGATGACTCCCCACGAGGGCAGGGGCTGTGGCTGACTTGACTCATTTTCACTTCAGGGTTGAGCCATGGGTGGGGCCACCATGAAGGTGCTCAACAAATACTCGACTGAATGCCTGAGTGTTTTTGCAGAACGCCTCCAGACTGCATTGGTTTTGTTGCTGTGTGGCCAGCTGATTTCTCTGGCTCCATCTTCTCTCAGGCAGGAGCTGCTTCTCCTGCCTGCGACCCATGGGCTTCCCCCAACAGCCCGCTTACATAAAACATGCCACATGATGTGTCTGCTTTGCCCTATTTTCAGCAGCCTCCTAAGATCTATTAATATCCACATCCATCAATTGCTTTTCTATGGGAATCTTCTGATGTTTCTTCATCTCCCTAGAACTTCCGTGAAGCTGGGTTGTAGGGGTCTTGACATATGTCCTCTGGGCCCAGAAGGGTTTTCAGCAGTTCTGTTTCATTTGGGCTGTCATGTCACAGTGTCTTATGCCACACAGGTGCTTCCACATGTTAGTGTTAGTGGCCTCCCTGTAACCCTGGGGCACTGGGTGGAGTATGAAGGATGATCTCTGCTCACGGATGAGAACACCAGGCCAGGATGAGTCTCTCAACTCCTGTCTTATCTTCCTGATTGCCTCTACCCCCCGCTCACCTCCTAATCTTAAAACCACCAGAAACAAACCTGCATCCCAATATTTGTTTTTTTGTTTTTGTTTTTTTTTTTTTTTGAGCCTTCCCAAAACAACAGAGAGAAATTAGAACAGACTTCAATTACCTGGTTTTGTGACTTTATAAGACGCATCCTGTCTCTGGGCCTCACTTTACTGATTATGTAAAATGAGACGTTTGGACCAGATTATTGAGGATCCCTCAGTAGTAATAATGATGATAGCAATAACAAGAATAATAATGATATTAGCTAACATCCATTGAGTACACCCATGCGACAGGCACTGAGAATTTTATATACGGTGCAGTAGTAATTCATTTTTAAGTCATTTTGTCCCCTCTACAAGCAAGCAAAGTAGAGATTTTGCGTACCCACTTTATAAATGTTGAAACTCAGGCACACTGGAGTTAAGAAACTTGCCCAAAGCCACAGAGTCAAGACGTGACAGAGCCAGGATTTGAATCTAGGAACCCTGGCTCCAAACCTCCACTTGTAACTAGTTCCTGTAGAGGACAGAGAACAAGCTTTGGAGTCAGATCTGGCTGGAGGACTGACTCTGCTACTTACCAGCTGTGCAGCCCTGGCCAGGTTACTTCTGTGCATCTGTCTCCCTGATGTGAGATGGGTATAAGACCTACATCAGGGCTGCATGAGTCTGCTGGGGACACCACAGCAAAATGCCACAGACCTTTATTTCCTCACAGCTCTGGAGGCTAGAAGGGCAAGATCAAGGTTTCAGCAGGGTGGTTTCTTCTGCGGCATGTCTCCTTGGCTTACAGATGACTGTCTTCTCTCTGTGTCCTAATCTTTTCTTTTAAGGACATCTATCAATTGGATGAGGGTCCACCCTCATTACATTTACTGTAATTACCTCTTTAAAGGCCCTGTCTCTAATAGCAATCACATTCTGAAGTATGGAAGCTTAGGGCTTCAACATATGAACTTGGAGGGCACAATTCAATCCATAACAAGTGGATTTTGTGCTCCTTCAATGAATTCACGTGGTAAAGTGCCTGACTCAGTTAATGCTGGGCTCTTGCTCTCTGTCAGTTCTAACTCCATGCCGGCCCTCTATTCTGGGGTAGTCATTGTTTGGACACTCTGCAGGCAACATCTCAGTGAGCACTGGATAGAATCTGTTTGGCAGCTATTTCTAGAGTGGAAAAAACCTCTCCCTCATTTTAGATCACTTATGGCATGGTTATAGTCCCTGAGTTAACACTGGAAGCTTGAAGTCTTAGAAAAAATATGATAAATCACAGCCCTTCAGACTTGCATGGCTAATCCAAGCTCGTTAGCTTGCCTTTCAAAGGGAGGTTTACCCTTCTGTCCGAGCAGGGCAGTCTCTCTTTCCCCTTGCAGCTGACCAGCTGAAGCAGCTGCACATTTAATAAAATAGCAACAGGCTCTGAGAGATGCCAAGTGGTGCTGTCCCCTGCAAGCTCCCACGTTTACTGCTGGGCCTCACTTTTCCCCCTGGAGAGCCCCTCTCCAGTCATAGCAGGATAGAAGTGAACCACACAAGAGGATTCAGGGGAATCCAATCATAAGCCAGGGCTGTTGGGTTCACGAAGATGCTATACTACGGTGACGTAAACACGAAAAGAAACATGGGATCTTTTCAGAGAAAGAAGCACAGCCGTGTCATGATGCTAACAGCGGCTGCTGTTGCCCAGTGCCTGGTACATGCCAGGTGCTGAGCATGGTCCTGAGGTCTGTTACCTCTGCAGCTCACCCAGGTGCCACCCTTGCATCCTAGAGCCAGGATCGGAGCCTCTTCTGCTTACCTACAGACCTCACAGGGGAGGAAGGGTCCAGGGCACATCGTGGGAACCTCATGAGCTGACCAGGGGGACAGGGGAATTAGCTGCATCCTAACTCAGGAGGGAGTGCCCCAGTGCTCAGGCACTGAACCCCAACCCTGTCTACTTCAGAAATCCAAGGGATGGAGAAAAACACAGCGGTACCTGGGTCTGTGGGTTGAAGCAAGCACTCCTGAAGGACAGGAAGTCGTTCCCTGAGGGATGGTGCCAGGCTGGGTGACTAGAAACCAGAGTGAGCTTGCAAAGCAGAAACGTGTACACCTGAGCCACATTAGCAAGGTTCAGAGACAGGAATCTGTCACCTTTGCTCTTGTAGTTTACATCCCACATGGACTCTTTTTCCATGGTTGTTCATTGAGTGGACTCTGAGAGCTTGGTGTTTATTAAGGAAGGTGGGGACTGGGGCAAGCAGTCATCAATGTCAAGCCCCTTTTATCAATTTTTTTCTGGATATAAAATTATAAATGGTCATTGCAGAAAATTTGAGAGAAAAACCTAGAAAATCAATTACAAAGGATAAAAAATCCATTGTGATGAACATCACAAAAATGTTAAGGCTACCCTTCCAGTCCTTTTCCTACACAATTTTAAAACAAACAAAAAGAAACATACTATCTATCACCTAGCAACCTCTCATCATTTAATGCTGGAACATGTGCAGTTCCAATATCTCCAAATATACTCCTTAAACATGACTTCTTCTCCCCCATCAGTGATGTGCCATAACTTAATTCCTTTGTTGTTGGGTTTTGGGATAGTTGTTCCCTTGATTAGCTCACCTGGTAGGGTACCTCATTAGGAACCTCAGAACAGCAGGTCAAGTGTCTATCTTGGAAAATCTATGTTATTTATATATTGTCCACTCTTTTAATAATTATCTCTAATATTAACTAGCCAGAGGTCTGAATTTTAGTGTCAGCGACTGGTATTTGTGGACACCTTGCATTCTTTTGTCCCTCTAATGGAATCAGTTCAAATAGACCACTGACCTTTTATTCTAGAAGTGAACATTAGAGACAGATAATTCACCTTGGAAACTCCAGGCAGAGCCCCCATGTTATTTCTATACACAAACACACATACATGTTCTTTTTGGGTACAGAGGGGGCAAGTGGCAAAAACATCCACTCTGGGAGAAGAAAAATCCCTACAGCCATGAATTTTGTGGAAGAAAATTGACAATCAGAGATGTATTGCAAAATGAGCCTTTTAACCACTTGGGTAGTGTGGCTGTTCAGGGGCCATGCTCTGTCACCTGGGATCACACCAAGAAAGCTTGGGTTTATATCCCAATCTGCATTGGCTGTGGTCCCCAGGATATTCCTAGAAAGGAAAAAAGGAGGGAGGGAAGGAAGGAGGGAGGGAGATGACCTTATCAGGAATCATGGCTACTTTCATTTCTTCCACTGGACATGTGTCAGAGAAGCAAAGAGGTGAGGAAGGGATGGCTTAAAGAATGATGGAGAGCTTCTGTGAACCTACCTAGAGAAATAAGAAAAAAGGCTAATGTCCTGTAACACAAATTATTCACAAATGCGCAAGTCAGTGTTATCTTAAATTTGTTAATGCCAAAGAGAATTATCTGTCAATTTTTGGAGAGCCATATAAACTTGTTACCTGGAAAAAAAAAAAAAAAGGTTGAGCAAGAAGTTCTGTTTGTGACACATAAAATGAGGCTCCATAATTTGTCTTTCCACTGGTTCACAAAGGAGCCCCTTTCCATATGACAATCTCCATGCAGCATTCCCCACCCCTCACCCCGCCCCCATCTGAAACACGGAACACAGACAGTGGACGGGGCGTATTGTCAGGAGAAGTTAGTTCTAATCCTACTCTGTCACTCAGTTCCCAGTCAGTGGGATTTGGACAAGTCTCTCTATTTTTCTTGGGTCTGTCTTTTCATCTATAAAGGGGTTTATGTAAGTTTTTAGTTTTTAGCTTTTGTTTAAAAGGAACTTTGGTGTTCCACAGATACTAGATTTGAGTTCGTAAAAATTGATTTTTTATTTCTTTTAAAATTTATACCCGAAATATATATCACACTCAAATGTGTTATCATTTTTTTTATCTGAAACCCTCAATATGTCAATTTGATTTTTAAAGTTTATTCTGTCATCTCCTTTTAAAAAATATGCTCTAATCAGTTATATTCTGCTATCTCCTTTTAGCTTAAAAAAAAAAACCTTGAGATTCTCAATGTGAACTGTTTTTAGTTTTGTTTTTTTTTTGTTTTTCTTAAGATGTTACAACATTTGTCATAACTTAATGTCTATGGATCAGGATTTTCTCAATTACATGCAAGTAAACAAAATTTAGAAAGAAGCTGGGTTAGTATTACATAACAATCAGGTTCAGTGTTCTCATTGTCTTAGTAATTAAATGGTTAAAGCAAACTAAAAATAGAGTGAGCTTATGCTAGTGTCTGTCGTGTAACTGTTATAGTCTGGTGTCTATCCTGTAACGTTCAGTGACTATAAGCCGTTCTCTTTTATATATACTTGATTTCCTATAAGATTTTGTTTTTTCAAAAAGCTTTCCACTGGGACATTAATTCTGAGAGTCTCAGATGTGACATTCTATATAAATTATATCTTCACATGTAAAACAAAATATGCTTGTGGCCTTGCAAACATAATTAGTATACACTAATGACCATCAGTGATTTTTAGTAAGAGGCAGGGGATTGTAATTAAAATAAGCAAATGGTAACCATGTAGAAGAAGGGAAAGCAGTGTCCTAATTAATGAAATTTCTAATTATTTCCCCTGCTGTGTGTTGTTTGGTTGTATATTTGGGAAGAGGAAATTTACTTGAAGCCTTAGAAAGCTTGCCTGCACCAGAGCTCAAGAATTTCACCTCAGGGGATTTTAAGGAATGGGTTTGGGTGATTGTTCAATTGATCATTGTAAATTAAATTACAAAGTACTGGCTCGAAATTTGGTTTAGAAAAACTTGGCTGGTGTATTTATTTTGCCTTCCTTCCTCATCTTACTTTATAAAATGACCACCCCAATAGATTTAGTGAAGAAAAACTCCAAGAAATTGCCTCAACGCAAGCCTCTGAGGACTACTAGGAAGTTGTCTTCATGAGCAACTTTGCCCTAAAATATAAACTCAGGGAAGCCTAGTAGAGCCCCCTTTGGGGTCTGGCGTCCACAGGTAGAATGCATGCCCCTCATTTGATTGCCGTGGTGTTTCAGGAGGTCAGTGAGGTCAGGCCATGGGATTGGACCTGTGGCGTGGCTGAGCAGGGAAGGTGGTCAAGTTCAGCCAAAGCCCAGAAGGTCTCTCTGTGGCTAACACCCTGCTGGGGCTGTTGGTACCAGCCTTGGTCTTGAACTTTCACAGACAGACTAGAGGGGCTACTGTGCCCATCACCCTCTTGATGCTGCCCTTATGTTCTTTATGCTTTGGGAAAGGGGCTGTCTGCAAAAACTGTGACCCCCATCCTCCTTCCTCTAAGCCCCCTCAGTCACTGGATCTTGCCTTCCCTGTCCTGTGCTGTGAGTGGAATCCAGAGCCCCGAGCATGCTAGGCAAGCCTTCTACCACTGAGCTACATCCCCAGCTCGTCAGTGGATCTTAAAGTCGGGTCCCTGGACCACTAGCATCAGCATTCCCTGGGAACTTACTAGGAATGCAGATTCTCAGTTCTCACTCAGGACACACTGAACCAGGAAGTCTGGCGGCAGCCCAGCCATCCGTACATTAACAAGTCCTCCAGGTCTCCACATTGGAGACCCACTCCTCTAGGCAATAGTTCACTTGGGCAGACTGTCCATTCCAGGGTTGAGTCTAGGTCCTTCTCATTTACGTCATGTCAACTGCAACTGTGTTGAAACTTGGGCTTAGCCTAACTTTATTTGGTTCTGGTTCCAGATATTCTCTTCTTGCTTCAAAACATGCTATGGTGATCGGGCGGCTGGAGCGAGAATAGCAGCTGCTTTTGTGTCTTCCACCGGCCTCAGCACAGACACACACCAACCGATCTCCACAGTTGTGTAGAACAGTAAAATAGCTCCTCTCAGCTGTGCGCTCTTTCTGAGTTGCCGATATGACGCCTGCCTTCATCTTCTTCCTGTAGTCCTCAAGCACAGGGTCAGCACAGAGTGCCAAAAGCTTTGCAGACGGTTCTAGGCATGCGGCTGAGTTTGAGAGTCATCGGGCACCTAAAGGAGGGAAGGAGGAGGACGGAATAGGCTGTAAGGGACAAAGCTCAGTTGCTGACAAGAGACGTGGTTTCCCCAGAGCTTAGCCCCAGGCAAGACTTGGGCCTGGGTCCTTCCCACATCTTGTCCCCTTGGACAGAGAGCCTCCCATCCTAGAAGCTCTCTGTGTCCCCCTGATGAACATGAGAATACTAGTAGGTGACTTTTAGACCTTTCTAACTTTAATCAGTGCAAGCTATGACTTTATTTTATTTTTAGCTCAAAAGGGGCTAATGAGGAAAAAGTGCTGACCCCTGTCCCCTCTCTGACCCCAAACTTTCAAGCATTTTTTTTTATGAAGTTGTTTTGCTGGTTATCCCATATCTCAAAATAATATGCTTTCTCTGCCTTTTTTCTTTGCTTGTTTTTTGTAGAAGTTTTTGTTTGTTGATGTTGTTTAAGAAAAAAAATGGACAGAGAAAGAAGTAATTTAAATAGGAATGGACAAATCTGTTTGCCTCTCTATTAAATAAGTCGATATTTTGTAATAGATTTATCTTTCGGTGAATCCTTTTACCTCCTTTGCTAGAAAATACACACTGTGGTCAGCATCTTTGATTTTGATAAATATCACATTTTTAAGAGCTGATGTTTCTTGTCCTTTAGCTTTAAGTAGTCAGATTCATTATCTTTAGTTTCCATTTCCCATCCATCAATTTTTAGCAGTAGCTCTCAACTTACTGCAAGAATAATATATTTCTTTTCCTTCCTTCCTCCTTCCCTTTCACCTTTCTAACACTTTTTCTACTGAATTTTTTTCTTTCACATTGTCAGAGTTGATAGCCTTTACATCCTGTTTGTGACATATATATCTACAGATTGATTCTGAAAGTTGAAAGCCAGTAAGTCGCATTTACATTATGAATTTAGTTTTTGAAAAAAAAGCCTCTCCTGGTTCCTCTCATCCCACCCCTTACCACCTACTGCAATCTGAACAGTTTGCCTCTGGCTGCCAAGGAGGATTGAAGGAAGGGGATAGGGCAGGGAGGGAGGAACTGTCTGCTTTCCACTAGGCAGAGGCTGGTGATGGGAAGGGCCCTTTAGTGTTTCCATACAGATGTAATCCCACAGGCTCAGCCCCTCCCACCTGCTGGCCTTTGCTCTCTCTGACCTGGTCTGGGGCCTCTCCGTGCGTCAGGGGGACTGACAGCATCCTCTTTAGCTGCTCCATCTCACCATGCATTCTGGACTGAGACTTGGGAATTCTTCACCTTTCCCAAAGTGCTGAGATCCCTTGGCCTCTGATCATTTCCTGTTCTCCTGTTCTGTTGGTTGTGTGGGCTTACATTGAGTATACCCCCACTGTCATCTGGAAGGGGAGATCAGTGCCTGCTTGGTCCACACTCAGTACAACATCTAATCTGTTGTTCCCTCCGCAGCTGCTTCCCAGAGGAACATGAAGATTTGGAAAGTCCACATTGGAGACAGGACTTTCCTTGGATAACTTTGCATTTGGTGGGGAGAGACAAGGGAAAGACAGATATGATAGTGTAATATATTGTACTCATTGGGTTGCCTTGGTAACAGCCTCCCTTTGGAAACAACACCTGGGAGATTGGGGGAAACAGGAGAGCCCGTGTCAGCCGATCTGGCAGGGGTTTGAATGAGGGTGGGAGGAGGGACAGTAGTTACCAGTTTGAAACTGCTGAGCAGCAAGGATCAGGCTAAATGGCTGGGAACAAAGTCATGCTTATCGTTGGTATCAGGAGGGCCCCAAACCTGTTCAGTCATGCAAACAAAAGCCTCACAAGTTGCCTGCAGCCTGGAGAACAGATAGCAACGCTTTGGGGGCTGGGACTCTGCTTTAGTGACATTATCCTTTCCCCTACTGCCATGAAGACTCCCACATCTCCCTTTTCCTTTGTCTTGCAGCACAGGGAAACTTTTTTAAAAAAATATATTATGCTTACATTTTTAAAAATACCTTTATTTTATTTATTTATTTTTATGTGGTGCTGAGGATCGAACCCAGGGCCTCGCATGTGCTAGGCGAGTGATCTACCGCTGAACCACAGCCCCAGCCAGCAGGAAAATTTTTAAGGTGCCAGAAACCATCCTCCCCAAATATCCAAGGTGACACCTAACCTTTGATAACCAGGGTATATATCGCAATAGTTAAAATTTAAACTACAGGTCTCCTGGGAGAGGTCACCCAGTAGAGATGGCAGAACACAAATCTTTACACAGGTGTGAAAGGGGACGGGGTGTTTGAAAAGGAGGAAGAGACGAACTGCAGAAAAGGATCAGAAATCAACTTGGAACCAGGCAGATAGATTTATCTTCCCATTGGTATAAGTCTGGCTGTTCCCCATCCTCCCACTCACTCCTGGTCTCTAAATTCCCAGGGGACCCTTTTGAAGGGACCCTGTGCAGAGTTGTAGTGGGAATTTAGGACTTGAATGAGGATAAATAGAGGAGAACCATCTAGAGAAGGAAGATGGTGGAGTGGGAGAGGAGGAGAATCGAGTCTGGGAAAGGATGCTCCTGGGTGGCTGGGAAGGAGTGGGAGGAAGAATGAGGGAAGAAGGGAAACAGCAGAAGACTCAGCAGCAGCTCCCAACTCACTACAAGAATAATATATTTCCTTCCTTCTTCCCTTTCATCTCTCCAATATTTTTTTCTACTGAATCTTTTCTTTTACATTGTCAAAGTTGATAACGTCTTGTTTGTGACATACTTATTTACAGATTGATTCTGAAAGTTGAAAGGCAATAAGTAGCATTTACATTATGAATTTAGTTTTTGAAAAAAGCCCCTCCTGGCTCATCTCATCCCACCCCTTATTTCCCACTGCAATCTGAACAGTATGTCTCTGGCTGCCTCAGAGGGTTTAAGGAAGGGGATGGGGCAGAGGGAGAAGGAACTGGCTGCTTTCCTCCGTGCAGAGGTAGGAGTGGGAAGGGCCCTCCAGGGTCCTATGGAACACTGAGAGGCTGAGGGTGTTTTCTGCTGGACATTTAAAGTTATGGAACTAAAGATGAGCAATGAATGCCAGCATTCTGTGCAAAATGGCCCTAGAAATTGGCAGAGCACCACACGCTCTACAAATTGGCAGAGAATATTTTGCTGTGCAGAGCAGAAAAGAGATGGACACGTGAGAATCTGCGTGTGATTTTGTGCCATTTGATACTGGCAATGGGAGCCACAGTTGTCTTCCTTGGTTTTTAATCTGATTGCCATCCCTGTCTCACAAAAGAAAAACAGAGGAGAAGGGGCAGTCCCTGGTTGAAGGCTTGGGCACATGGCAAGCAAATGGTGATTGGGTCCCATCAGCCCTATAGTTTGATTGGCAGGAAGCCCTTAGCAAGTGTCTTGGGACATTTAATTCCCTCGGGCTGTAGAGCATTCTGGTAAGGGCATAGAGTCTGGAGTCTGACTCTTGGGGTTTGGAGTCCAGCTCTGCCTCTTTCCAGCTGTGTAGACTTGGGCAAGTTGTTTAACCAGTTTGTGGCCCAGTTTCCACATTTGTAAGATGGAGGTGAAACCACAGAGGGTGGATTTCTGCAAGGACTGTCCCCAGGGCATCCAGATGTATGAGACTAGGAAGCTTCTTTCTCTTCACAGAACAGAAGAGGGTGATATTCTTGCTCAGGCCATCCAAGTGGGGAATGAAATGGGTCCTTCTGAGCTGGCCTCACCTTCCTCCCTGGCCTCGTTTTCCACCTGTGGCTCAGCAGGATCCATCCCAATAGCCGTCTTTCTATTCTCTCAGTGTCAGACTTCTCAAGGTCATGGCATTGACCTTGAGAAGGTATCCACCTCTTGGATAGTCTCAACTCACTCTTCAAGTCTCAATTTAATTTTTTTTTAAAATTTTTTTTAGTTGGAGATGGACACAATTCCTTTATTTTATTTATTTATTTTTATGTGGTGCTGAGGATTAAACCCAGCGTCTCACACATGCAGACGAGTTCTCTACCACGGAGCCACAATCCCAGCCCTCAATTTAAAATTTTTTAAGGAACCTGCCATTTCACCCCAAAGTAATTGTCCCCTTGTCCCTTAGCATACTGTACTTCTCCATCAGACATTTATCACAACTGTGATCATCCAGACCTACTCTTTGTACCATTATTTGTGTTCTTTTTTTTTTTCTATTTTATTTTATTTATTTATTTATTTATTTTTTTTTTAAAAATTTTTTTTTATTTTTAATTTTTTATTGTGGGTTGTTCAAAACATTACAAATTTCTTTTTTTTTTTTTTTTAATTTTTTTTTATTGGTTGTTCAAAACATTATAAAGCTCTTGACATATCATATTTCATACATTAGATTCAAGTTGGTTATGAACTCCCAATTTTACCCCAAATACAGATTGCAGAATCACATCAGTTACACATCCACATTTTTACATAATGCCCTATTAGTAACTGTTGTATTCTGCTACCTTTCCTATCCTCTACCATCCCCCCTCCCTCCCCTCCCATCTTCTCTCTCTACCCCATC
>NW_025999990.1:17500210-17577664 GCF_001458135.2 Marmota marmota marmota | reverse complement strand
ACAGGGAAGGTGACGTCAGCTTTCCAACATGGTGGCTGCTGGCCTCCTCTGTGGTCTGACCGGTGTGGAGAACCGAGATGGACCGCTTCCTTCCCCCGTCTAGAACCCAGAATTCAGCCCTGAGTACGGTGCTTGCACGGCTGGCAGAAACTGCAGCGCTGTATCCCTGCGTCGCTATCTCCTCGTTTCCCAGCGCGCGCTGCAGACTCTAGCCGCGGGGCGATTTGCTGAATAAGCAGTGTTACCCTCCGTGCGACAAACCTCTCGCGTTTGAGTCCCCGTAGCCGATCCTCGTGGGATGGAAATCCTTCTTCCAGGTTCCGGAGCACCCCACTATTGCTGGAAATTCCTAACAAGATAGCCTTTAGCCGTCCTGACTTGTCATACTCCCACACAGTGAAGCAGCACACGGGGGCAATGCTCTCCCCTCGCCGCCATCTTCCTAAATTGCCATTATTTGTGTTCTATCAGTCCCTCCCCCAGACTAGAAGATCCATGGGGCCAAGGACTGTGTCTGTTTTATTTGCCCTTAGATCCCGCGCTGCCTGGTACATAGTGATACTTAATAAATATTACATGAAAGTATTGAATATTTAATAATATTACAGGCAAGTGCTTAGAACAGTGGAAAATTGCTTTGCAAATGTGTTTTATCTTAACTTTATTGCTATCCATGGAGCTACCAAACAGTAAAAGAGGTGTCTACCACAGCTGAGCCTTCCAGAAGAGTCAGGCAAAATGATTCATAAGGAGGGTTTATTCAAGTGTTCCATGAGGCTCCATGATGTCTTGGGCAGTGGCTGCTCCTGAGGAAGGGAGGTGGAGAAGCGAGGCTGGGGGGACAGCTTGCACTCAGTCTTGGGGAACAACCTCCAGTGTTTGTCAGTGTGGTGATCTGAAAGCCAGAGATGGAAACAGAAGTGAGGGCCAGGGAGCTCATTCGAGGCCTCTCCAGGTTTGGGCTGTCTTCCTTCCATGTTGTTTGAAGCCCTGCCCTGCGGGATGCCCAGGAGAGCATGCCCAGGAGAGCATGCCATTACCTGGGATTTGCCAGCCATTCCCTCCCCTCAGTGTGGTCTCATTCTATTTTCTGGAACTCTCTCGCACACTCCTCTGCAGCCTTCCCCTCCTTCTCCCTCTGCTCAGCTCTCATGTGACTTCACCATTGGCCACTCCTTTGTCCCAGTTCCTGGGTGCTATTTCACTGCAGTCTGTAAACCCACTCTCACCTTTGATGCTGCCTTTTGTTTTTGGGGGGGTCATCGAAGATTGAATTCAGGGGCACTCAACCACTGAGCCACATCCCCAGCCCTATTTTGTATTTTACTTAGAGACAGGGTCTCACTGAGTGGCTTAGCACTTCACCATTGCTGAGGCTGGTTTTGAACTCACAATCCTCCTGCCTCAGCCTCCCAAACCACTGGGATTGCAGGCGTATGCCACTGTGCCCAGCTTGCTCCTTCATTTTGATCCCCTTTGACCTCCTGCTCTTGTCCTACAGAATTGATCACAGTTTCCCCAGGAAGTCACACCCTCCAGAGGGAACCACTTCCCTAAGCCCCTCTTGCCCCCATTTTCTACTGTAAGTCATTCCCATCCCCGTGTCTTCATTTATTCATCAACTTTTTGCTGAGTGTCTACTATGTGTCAGGAACAGTACATGCCTGTGGGCATAAGGGTAAACCAACCACCATGATTTTGCTCTTGGGGTTCCCAATCTATGGGAATAAAGCTCCACAAGAGACAGAATTCCCTGGGCTAACCTCCACAGGCATGTGCCTTGTATGCTGTGAGCTAGAAGGAAAAGTTAACTCAGAAGATGTCATGTCCCCAGGGAGGGTGACTTTGGGGCGCAGCATGGGTAAGGCCGCTCAAGTTCAAAGAGGACAGCATCACACGCAGCAGATGGACTTGCATGAGCCAGGAATGTGACAAATCAGGGAAGATCACCCCAGCCTGTGTGGCTGTGATGCAGGTTGCAGTTTGCGGAGGGGTTGGAGACGAGGCGGGAAGATGCGGGGGTTGTGAGAGGACCTGGGGCTTGAGCTCTGGGCTTGGAGAGAGAATGAAATGAATAGAGATGATTTAGAAACAAACCGAAAAAAGGATGGATGGAAGGGGGATTGGGTGGCAGCAGAGGGAGACTTTGGGGGCTCATTCTAAGGGATGCCACCGATCCTACAGTGTTCTTGCTACAGGGAAGCAAAGGTGAACGGTTCTTGTACCTGCTGGCACTGGGGGCAAGAGGTGGCACGATGCAGGATCTAGACGTTGAAGAGGTAGACATCCAGGACTTAATCTGCGCAGTGTGGATAAAGGAAGGGGAGCAGCGCGATCCCTCCAGGAGAGCATTTACCTCCCCTTAACCCTTTCTCTTGGGTCACAGCAGTGCAGGACACACGCCCTGCACGTCCTCCATTGGGACAGGTCCTATTTGCAACCCCTTCCTGGGGCAGTCGTGGCGTCCAGCCCAGCTCTGCAGTATGGAATGGTGGCAGTTGATGCCATATTGTCCATAGCGACTTTTCCACGATACCAAAGAATTATGCAACGATTTCAGGAGTTTCACTGCCCCAGCCCCTTTATACTGGCCAGTCCTTGGAAGGAGGTAGGAAGAGAAAGTCCAACCTAAGTGGATGTCCTGGGCACTGGCCCAGAGCTTGGAAAGTCAATAGACGTTTTACAGACTTACACTCATTCACTTTTTTTTTGACAACTCGAGGAAAAAAAAAGGCAGAGCAGGGGCGTTTTGGCCCCAGGAGCCTGGGGGGGCATGAGGTAAAGCTAGGACTCCATTCCTTTCTTCCATCCCTTATGTCAAAGTCAGAACAGAACGATCCCCAGGGTGAAGAGAGCTCACCCAAATCCGTGTTCCATTTGGCCTTTTGTTTTATTTCAAAGAAGTGCTCAACTTACGTAACTGGACAGAGGGAGGGAGCAGGCGCGGGGTCCCCATCTCCTATTGAGGTTCCGGCTGGCTCGACTCTTCCAGCAACACCCGGCTGCACTGGACTTCCTGTCTGCCTTTCCCAGCTAGGCTCTAGAGTTGCCCCCAGACTCTACGTCTGCCCCCACTGAGGATTCTAATTTGCAATTTAAGTGTAAAAAAACAGACTCAGAACTAAGAACAATTTCCATCGGTTCTTACAGAAAGAAAACAGTTTTGTCATTGGTAACAGAAAAGACCTAGTTCTAAAAGCAACCCTCTTCCCACCCAGAAGATTCCCCCTAGATGGTGGGGGTTCTGTCCCCTCTAACCTTACCTAGTGGGCAGTCCTGTCACTCATCTTACTCAGGTGAGAAGTGACAGGTGCTGGGAGAGGCAGGTCCCCGCAGGTTGCCTTGACCTGGTCTCAGCCCCCTGCCCCTCTCCTGCCTTTGCCTCCCTGCTCCGTGCTCATTAGGAAAGCTCTGGCCCTGAAGCACAGGAAGCCCAGGGTTTTGCCTTCTCCTGTGAGCCTCATGGTGCCTTGTCCCCATGGCATTGGTAACAGAAAAGATGAGGATGGGATGAGGAGGGCTTGGAGGCAGGTTCTGCACACAATCCTAGGGGTGGCCCTGCTGGCTGACTCCCCTGTTGTTCCTGGCACTAGAGAACTCCAGGTTATAACAAGGAGAGGGAGCCTGGCCAGTGCTGGTTTTTCAGAACTCCTTTAATCCTGAGCATCATTTATCTGGCGAGTGTAGACAGAGGGAGAGACAAAGCAATGGTTTACTGCATTTCCAACCTGCCTGCTGCTGCCTTGGACTCCCAGCTAAGTGCCTACACCGTGCAGGGAAAATCCGGTTCCTACTCCAGGACTCCCTGTCCTGGGGGAGCTGTGCATTTTTTGGCTGCCCAGAGAATCGCATTTGTTGGGCTAGTGTGCTTTGGTGTGTGGGTCCTGCTGCTGCTGTGTTGAGGTTCCAGCATTTTCTGCAGTGAAGACTTTATCAATGTGTGTGTCTGAGGCTTCTGGACAGTGAGGATGGTCAGCGTGTGCCTAGTGCTGGTGACAGAGGTGGGCTGCTGCCTCTGGGATGGAGTAAAGCTTCCCACGGTCCCCTCTCCTGCTTGCTTTCTTCCCATTACTCTGCCATCCCCTCCCTGCTCTCCTTTTCTCTTTTTCTCTCCTCAGTCCCCCTCCCTGATCTCCTTCTCTCTGTTCCACCCTGGGTCCACACCCTGGCTCGTATCTGTGTCTGGTTTCCTGCAGAATCAAGTAAGCATGACTGTGCACGTGCTGTGATCCCCTTACTGCCTTGGTTACCCCTGAACAGACAGAGGCATCTTTTGCACCTGGCTCTGCTCAGACTAAAATGAAGCAGAACTTGCCTTACCCAGCAGACCCGCTTGATCCTACAGAGGCCAGGTGCAGTGCAGGACACCAGCCCTGCACCTCCTCCACTGGGACAGGTCCTGTTTGCCACCCCCTCCTGGGGAAGTCCTGGGGTCCAGCTCGGCTCTCCAGTCTGGGATGGTGGCAGTTGATGCCATATTGTCCATAGTGACTTTTCCATGATACCAAAGAATTATGCAATAATTTCAGGAGATTCACTGCCCTGGCCCCTTTGTACTGGCCAGTTCTTGCCATTCATAGCTCTTAGCCCATGGACTCAGGGTCCACTTCCTCACTTACAGATCCAGGAGATCATCCTGAGATCCAGAAAATGCCTTGATGAGCCTGCTCCAAAAAGAGGTACCTCTGCAGAACCTGGTCCCCTCTATTCTAGTGACTGGAGAGGAGTCCTTTCCTTCTGACGGGCCTCCATTTCCTCACTTGGCAGTGGGGGGAGGGGCTCAGCTCCTGTGTGATTAGTGGGCACTCACCTGCACTGATCTGACACCTGAAGACCAGGACAGTCACCTTTCTCCAAACAAAACCAAAACCAGCTAAGAATGCACATGTCCAGGGCAGGAAACCCAGTGTCACATTAAGCTGATTTTCGATTTCCTTTACCTAAGAACCTGCAGTAGGTTGGGGCCTCGGCCCACCTCCCTGGTCTGCTTGCTCTCTTGCTTTCTCTTCTGCCCTCCCTCCACCCCGTCCCAGGCAGCAGAGCCTCCTGTGCCTGCCTTGTGTTTTCCTCCCGCCGAGGACCTCCTCATCTGACAGCTGGTCACTTCCCTCCTCCTATTCCGTATGCAGTAGAGTCTGATGACTTCCCATGGGGCCTTGACCATCCAGATGGAGAGGCCTGTGTGTGTGTGTAGAATGCCTCCCAGGCTTTCAGGGGACGCACTGTTCCCAAGAGGCTAGTGGTGTTCCCTGGTAGCCCTCCTGCTCCAGCAAAGGAGCCAAGGTTAATGCAAGCACAGAGCCCCAGGTCTCCTTCCAGTAGGTCATGCCCCGGGATGTGCTTCTCTGGCACATGGTTCTGACTCTGGGTAATAACCTTCCAGTGCAGGAGATGCTCCCAGAGGACAGAGGCCCAGGGCACCGGACACATGGCGACAGAGTTCATGGGTTAGAACAGAGCAAGTGGCATTGCCAGAATGGACTTGCTTAGCCAGGTGGTGATTCTTGGTAGATTTCTACCTAGACACACTGTTCTAGGTCACATGTCTCAGCATGTTCTGGAAGAGAAGGTCAAGGTAATTAACCCAAAGTTCCCTCCAGGCTCCTGCCTCCATTCCCCTCCCAGGCAGCAGAGCCTCCTGTGCCTGCCCCTTGTCTTCCTGCCCCTGGGGACCTCCTCATCTGAAACCTGGTCACTTCCCTCCAAATGAGGCTCAACACACATACACACACAGTGACTGGGGGGTCAATACTGCTCACTGTGAGAAGCCTACTACTCCCTGTTGGAGTGTCGAGCCATGCCCTCGAGAAAGGGGAGCCCTGAGAAAGGGGAACCCTTCTGATCTCCTAGGGTCAGTGGCTATTGTTAGGCAAGTTGTCAATGTTGATAAAGTTGAGCTGAAGTCCTGACTGTCACCTCCAACTTATGTGTCTACTTTGAGTGGTGCATTTGTACCACCAGCCCATTTCCTTGTCCTGGTGAGGAAGGGGCTATTCCCACTTCCCAGAGATGAGCTCTTGGCTGGATAGCTCACAGCAGCAGCAGGGCAAACCCAGGCTTCCTGGCTCCAGCTCTCCTCTGCTGTGACAGCCCCATGTGGGCCAGGGATTGCTGCTGTCACTCAAGCTGTCAAAGCACCGCTTCTGCAGCTTGTGAACAGGGAGATGCAATCGCCAGGAGAAGGAAAGCTTTTTTCTGCTCTAGGAATGATTCTTTGGTCTGTGAGCACAACCTCTGTACGTGATCAGCCTCCCTGGGAATAGCAGGAGATCACCCGGTGCACACATTCGCTGGATAATGGTCTGGCGTGCCCGGTGGGAAGTCGAGAACTCTATGAACCTTAAAGGATTGAATCCAGGATTTGAATCAGATAAGACTTGTGAAATTCTCGTGTTTCTTGGCTTCCCTTGTGGGGAGGAGAAAAGTATTCCATATTTGAATGGATGGTTGCCTGCAGCGTGGGGCTTCTCAGGATGCGTTTTCTCTGCTCAGTTGTTGTTGTTGTTGTTGTTGTTGTTATTATTATTATTTATTAGTGGTGCTGGGGATTGAACCCAGGGCCTTGTGCATGGTGTTATTATTTATTAGTGAGTCCATTAGGGATTAGGCACTGGGAATAGATGAGGCACAAGATAAAGAAGTCCCACCTCCCTCACCGAGTTTCTGGGAACATTGAACACTAGCAACCGAGGCTATAATAGAGAGGGACCAGAGGAACTCAGCCCAAACAAGTAAGCTAGTCTGGGGAGGCTTCCAGGAGGAAGGGACATTAAGCTAAGACCTAAGGGGTGGGTGAGAAGCAGCCAGGTAAAGAGGAGGGGAAGCTTTTGACAAAAGGAACAGATATGTGAAGGTGCAGAGGCAGCGGAGGGCAGGACATTTGCAATGGACTGAAGTACATCTTGTGTGACTCTGGGTTCAGAGTCTGGAGTCACCCAGGAAGGAAGTCACTCCCTAAAGTGAACTAAGTTCCTTCTCCAAGGAACTAGGAAAACTAGGAAACAAACGTAAGCACGCCTAGGTGGCCAGGCTGGGAGCACTCCCTAAGCGGCACCTCCCTGAGAAAGTGTACTGGTGTTGGAACCGAGCCTGGATCAGGACCGGGCTCCACCGCTACATAGTGTGTGACCTTGAACGGTCACTCTGACTGTTTACAGAGGAAGAGGAGGAGGGGATTGGAGCAGCTCTGTGACCAGGCTCTGTGCTGCGTGTATTCATGGAGTGGGAACAGTGACCTCCTCACCGTGCTTCTGTGAAGGGCCAGGTCAGCCATCCTTAAATGCATGTGACTGTGCGGGCACCTAGCAGGCCCTGGTCAGTGCTGTCTGAGTCGGACCGTGTGCAGGGGAGCAAGGCTGGCACAATGCCAGAAACAAGGAAAGACCAGCAGCAACAGAGCAGAGGTCAGAGTCAAGGCAGGAACGCATCCAGGCTATCTGAGCACCAGCCCCGCGACCAGCATCGGTCTTCTCTAAGGAGTGCGGTTTGAGAAGGATTCTGATTTTCCTGGCTCATCAGGATAGAGAGAGTGATGGTTCTCAATGTCTGCCATAGGCACAGATGGGTTGGCAGTAGTACATATGACATACATTTGCCATTTTTGGTCTAAAAGTAACAGAGTGCTGGATTGGGTGTGAGGATGCATGCCTATAACCCCAGCGACTAGGGAGGCTGAGACAGGAGGATGGAAAGTTGGAGGCCAGTCTCAACAACTTAGCAAGGCCCTGTGTTAAAATCAAAAGGGTAAGGTATGTAGTTCACTGGATTAAATGCTCAGCACCTTAAATAAATAAATAAGACACAATACTGACTCCTGTGGCCACAGACAAGATTCTTTAGTGACCCTGCCATGGGCTCACCCTGCAGGTAGGGAGTCAGGGGTCCTACTGAGGGGCTCCAAAGTTTGGCGGGAAAGATCAGGTCCGAATGCTGAGCTCCTCCAGGGCAGGGACCCTTTGTTTTCCCACAATGGTATGTCAACGTGGGCTCACAGTGGCCTGTGGGCTCTGCTCTGCAGGTGCTGAAGCAAGTGCTAAGGATTAAAGATGCAGGCTGCACCTTTGGGAAGCCTCTCTGCAGAGCAGCTCAACAAAGCCAGCCCCCACAAGGGGCCCAGCCTGATTAGCTGCTGAAGTCAGAATTGCTCTGAATTAGATTTTAAAAGAAACGGCCATCTTGGGCTATCCCAAGTTTCTTGCCTTTCAAGAGAGGGAATGAGAAGTTTCACCTTGAATCTGCAAAGGTCAAAGGTAGATGTCATCTCAGATCAGCAGGACTGAAGCCCTCTCGTGCACCCCACCTCCCCGCGCCCTCTCAACAGAGGCTGGATTCCCAGCCTGTGGGCTCTGCAGGTCCCTCTGGGCAGCCGGTGTTGTCCCTGTGATGACCAGCTCCCAGACTTCACATGCGGGGACCAGACTGCTCCCCTTCCCCAGCTTTGCCCATGTAGGGGCCGGAGCTCTGATGAGACAGCCAGAATTTCTCTCCCTGCTATTTTAGTGTTGGGAGCCCTGGGAAGTCTTTGTTCTCCCTGGCTGGTTACGTAATGTTGGAAAGAAAAATCAGCACAAAGCCTGAAAGAGTCGAGTCTTCCACAAGGAAGCACCCCCCACCCCACCCGCAGGATCTGATCTTTCTTCTGCTGTCTGCTGCTTTCCTTTAGCCTTCACCCAGGGAGATAAAGACAACAGGGTCCTCCTGTTTCTCTCTTGGTGACGTCCCCACAGGCATGTTCTCAAGGAAACTGGTGTAAGGGAAATGCAGCCCAGGGTGGGTGGCATCACTAATTTCATTGAGCATTTGCACTCTCTGCCGACTCACAGAGACCTGACAATTTCTCTTGGCAAGAAAGCTGGAGGTAGGTAGTTGCAGGCATGGACCAGCTCCCCAGGGTTGTCAACAGGTTGCTTGCTCATCTGTCAACTCTGGTGTCCCGGCTTTGCTCCCCAGGCCTTTTCCTACAGGGTCTCAATATGGCTTCTGCGGCACCAATATCACTTCCTTTACAGCTGCATCCACAGACAGAAAGGAGGGTTTTCTGTTCTTCAGAGAAGGAAGGTTTTCCCTGAGCCCTTCCTGCCCAACAGACTTTCCCTTAAGGAATATTATCAAGAACTGGATCACATGGCCACCCCTGAGCCGGTCCCTACCAAAGGGGAATTGCATTATTTCAACTGGTTTAGATTCTTCAATGGAGATGGGTTTGAGAGGTGCCAGTGCCCTCTAGGACTTTTGAAAATGTGTGACGCAGGGACTAGGGAGTGCTACTGGTATTTAGTAGGTCAAGACCACTCCTGTTCAACTTTTGGCAACACAGCACAGTATGGACCCACAAAACAAAGGAAGAACTGCTGATTCGGAGGCAAGAATCATTGTGTGATCACATTTGTGAACTTATAGGAGATCTTTCTCCCCGTGAGCCTTCAGCTCCTCTTTGTTACTGTAGAATAGAGAATGTTCCCATAGAACTTAGGGCAGGAATTGACAAACTAGGCCCCCATGCCAAATCTGGCCCACCACCTATATTTGTAAATAAAGTTTTATTGAAATACATCTGTGCCTATTAATTTAGGAATTCTCTATGACTGCTTTTGCGTTACAAAGGCAATTTTGAGTAGTTGTAACAAAGGCTACCTGTCCTACAAAGATCAAAATATTTATTCTATGACCCTTTATAGAAAAGTTTACTGATCCCTGGTCCAGAGGACTTCATTCACATAGACTACAGTGATTTGCATCATGAGCCTTGGAATCAGTCAGACCCAACTGTGATGTGAATGGCGCCACCTAGAATTATGCAGTGCACAGCCCATTCAACTGTAAACATCAGCCCTGCCTGAGAATTTACTGCTGGTTTTTGGGTGTTCAGGAGAGGAAAGAAAGCAGAGTCTGTGAAATGTCAGCACCTCACAGGGGACCGTATTTCCTGCTGAAAGTTGACAGCATGAGCTTTGGGAGGATCTGAGCAGGCAGAGAGGTGAGTCTAAATTTAGACTTTCCAAAGCTGATTTGTAAACCAGAACCCCAGGAATTCCAGAAAGGGACAGTTGGCACACATCATCTTGTCTCTGATTTGCCTCCACATGTTAAAAGGCTGGGTGAGTGAGAGAATAATTAATCAAATAAGCTGTTGCTAAATCAGTGAGAAATCAGTTGAGGGCTGAAGCTCCATCGTTAGGAGTCTGGGGGTAGAAATTTCTATTCCTGTGTTTTATATGAATGCTTGCCGTGGAGTTCTGGGATCCCTTTCAATAGACATTCCTCTTGCTTGGTGTCTTTTGATCGTAGCTGAACAGGTGACCTTTCTGTCTCCACAGTGAATGCCAACTGTTTGGGTTTGAAATCACACCTGTGACTCAAGGCAGATCTGAGCCACCACCTCCAAAAGGAGAATGACTGGGTCTTGCTCTAAGCAGCTGCATTGCCCCAAGAGCTGCTGAGCTGGCTCCCCTGCCCCGGGGGCACATCTAGATGCAAGCCTGCTCCTATGGGTATTGATGGCCCCTGACTCTAGGTATACCATGTCAGAAGTGAATCGCTAAAACGGGACTTAGAGACAAGATATTTTGTCTCTCGTCTCTCCTGTGGAGCAAGGCAAAGGGTTTACAGTACAGTAGACATTACAGCAGAATTGGAGAAGGAAAGAGAAAATGAAGAGGTTTGAGAAGAGGTAACAATAAACGTGGTACGCAGGTCTTTCTAATCCACAGTTGTTCTCTGTGCACCACTCTGTGCACTAGATTTGTGAAGCCGAAAGTTTAGTTGGGAGATGAACAGGTATAAAAAGCTAAATAACAGCCCAGGTTAGTATATAGTAAATGTCAAATATGGGATTGACACCAAGGCTGAGAAAAGGAGGAGATGTCAGTGAGAAGTGGGATGGACACTTCAGAGAGGAAGGGAGACTTCATTTGGACTCTGAGTCACGGGTAGGATTTCAACAAGTGGGGACGAAGCAGGAGAGCATTTCAGGAACTGGGAAGGCACAGGCAGCGAAGCCAGGCAGGAGTTTAAGGAGGAAGGTGGCGGACTGTATGGAGCCCAGGGTGACATGCTCTCTGCCCACTCAAGCTGACAGCATATTGGGAGAGCATATTCTCATGGTCATGCAGAGACACATACACACAGAAGGACAGTTCCTCCCACACATGGGAGGAAAAGGAGAGTTTAAAAATACACAGAGCCTCTCTTCATTATTCACAGATTATCTGCATTGCAGCAAATCTCCAACAAATCCTCCTTCCGGCTGGCTTGTGATGTCATGGGTGCCCGGTCCCTTCTCTGTTTACAACCCAGTGGGAGCCGGGAGGGAAGAGGGCTCAGGCGTCTCTCCTCATAAAACAAAATGTGGAATTGTCTCTCCTTGCTGTGCCCTTGGGAACCAGACCAGGCACATGGTAGAAGCTGCAATTGAGTCTTACTTCCCTGGTTTGGGCTGCAGGAATCAAACGGGTAGAACAGGGGATGGGGGAGGGCTCTCTGGTTCCCCTGAGTTAGGTAGCCAGGAGGACTTCACTAGCATTGTTGGAGATTGTGGCCCAGTGGTGGTTATTGCCCACAATGGCTAGGAGCCCTCAAAAGAGAGAACGTCTATCTATGAATCACATGTTTATTGGCCCTCTCTATGCTGGAAACATAGGCTGAGGCGCACTGAGTCTCTGGGAAGAGGTGTTCTTAGCACTTGGGGATGATGGGGCAGATGTCAGTTTTTCACTAATGGGGTTGCTTAGTAGGATGGTCAACAAATGCTGCCCACTAAAAGCCAGTAGCAACTCCTACTCAAATAAGCCAAGAAAGGCAATACCATTCCCTGTTAAGGACATGGGACTTGTTCACCAGGATTGCTTCCCAGTCTGGAATTCTATAAGTCTGTGATTATTTTGCTGCTTTGCCCAACAAAAACTGCAGAGCAGAGTGGCTGAACAGTTGAGTCATCAGAAGAGTCAGGACGCTTTATTCAGATGTAAGGAAATGTTTGACAACAGCAATCACAGGTGGCATCTGTTGAGTGCTCACCAAGTTCTAGACTCTTGGCAAATTCCCTTCATTAGAACTCCTGGGTGGGGGAAGGCTCTGATTATTTACTATTTCTAGTAATCTGTGTCCCTGAGTTTGGCCCCTCAATTGAGTTCACAGTTGTTTTGCTTCATTTATCATTTGCAGAGTTACCCAGAGTTCAGATGGAGAAGTATCCCCATGGTGGGGGTGGGGAGCAGGGACTGCAGTGTTGTGAGAATGAAGAAGAAACAGTCCAGCCACATTCAGTCCTTGGAGCTAGACACAGTGTTCTTTCTGTGTCCATTGATTTTATGAACTTAGAAAACCTGCCACTCTCTTGGAACCCTACCATGTTGCCTTTGTTCAGAGTCCTGAATTGACATTGCTAGGTTTGCAGGGTTTTTTGTCTTTTTGTTTTTTGTTTTTTTCTCCCTACTTAGTTCCTATGCCTGTAATTTGAGTCAGTGACCACCAGAGGGGGGCAGACAAGCTTGGATTTAACCCATCACTGAAGAGCTAGGTTCCCGTCATCTAAAAGAATATATAGCTCACGATTTCAACCTGATACAGCACAGGAAAATCTGTGCCCTAGTGTCTGGGCTGAGTTCCTTTTTGTGGGTGGGAGTATAGTTTCCTTGTAATTTGGTATGTGTGCTTCCGTCACCTACATGGAAAGCGAGCAATACCAATGTCATTATCTCAGTCCACACCCAATTCGCTCTTAAAAATATACAGAATATTTGCAAAAGAAGGAAGAAAAGGGACCCATGTAGAAAAACAAGATTATTGATTCAATCCTTTATTTGCGGTCTGCAACTGGTTCCTTTTGACTCTCACACTTCCTAACTAGCACTGAGGAATATGTTTGGAGAGCATCACAAATTAATTTTGCAAAGGTCAGGAGGGATGACTGCCGCCCACGGTCTGCGCGTGCTAACCTTGGGGGAGCAGGTGTTGACATAAAAGGCATGCCATCTGATGGTCTTATCAAATCAGCCCGTCTTCCCTCTCTGCCGGGAAGCACAGTACACGCAGCAGGAGGGGCGGCTGAGCTGTGCAAGGCCGGAATCCCCTGAGCAAGCAGTGTTTCAGCTGGCTGGACAGATCAAATAACACTTGGGCTGCTTAACAAAAGACGCAAGTGGGAAGGTGTTGGAAGCTGGAGTGTGGAAATTTACCCAACCTTGTTTCTTTGACAGGGAAGGCAACTCGCTCTGAAAGATGCCCCGTTCCTGCAGCCCCTCTGTATGCAGGACAATCGTCTTGATCAAGGTGGCATGGCTGAGTGGGTGAAAGAGGATGCAGCCCACCCAAGTCTTCGGAGGATCCAGCCTGGCAGCTGAGCTCTCCTTGAACTTGGGACTTCGGTATAAACTGGCATAGAGCTCACCAGAGGCATTTGGCTTTCTCTAGCTTTTTTTCTCAGGACTCCTCAGGCTACTTTGGGTTTGGGAATCTAAGGGGAGCTGGCAGAAGTAGAAGGAAGCCCCTAGAAGCCTCCAGAACCCATTGACGGGATCCCTTCCTACTGCTCAGAACACAGAGGGAGGCTGAGCTTGGGACCCTCAAGTGAAGGAACGCAGCTCAGCTCATGACTCCCCTACGTCAGCCAGAAAGAGCTGCTCGTAACAGAGAAGGATTCAAAGAGGAGAGTCGCTGCACATTTTACTGAGACCCATGGTGACAGAAAAACATCACCTCCCTCCAGATAATCATACCAGATTTTCCTTCTAAGATGCTAGATTTGAAAGAAGCATGAGCCACTCTAAGCATCACGGAGGGTTTGGGAAGCATAACAGTTGGTGGACAGTCCTCCCAGAGCCAGCAAGGAAAGTAGCCTGAGCCCGTTGCTGTCCATCTCTGTGAGCAAGGACCTGCACTGCTCTTGCCTCCAGACGGCTGGTGGCAGTGACCTCACCAGGAGCAAAAGCGTCCCTCAGCTGGGGGACTTGGCAGAATGAGGAGTGCTGGGGAGGCCACCAGCTGGGACTTGGCCTTTCCTGACTGCCCCTCCCTCACACGGGCAGCTCCAGACCATTGAGCCAACAATGGCCGAGAGAGGAGACTGCATTGCCAGCGTCTACGGGTATGACCTGGGCGGGCGCTTTGTTGACTTCCAACCCCTGGGTTTTGGGGTCAACGGGCTCGTGCTGTCAGCCACAGACAGCCACACCTGCCGGAAGGTGGCTGTGAAGAAGATCGCCCTGAGCGATGCCCGCAGCATGAAGCACGCTCTCCGGGAGATCAAGATCATCCGGCGCCTGGACCATGACAACATCGTGAAGGTGTACGAGGTGTTGGGACCCAAGGGCACTGACCTTCAGGGCGAGCTGTTCAAGTTCAGTGTGGCCTACATTGTCCAGGAGTACATGGAGACCGACCTGGCGCGCCTGCTGGAGCAGGGCACGCTGACCGAGGAGCACGCCAAGCTGTTCATGTACCAGCTCCTCCGCGGGCTCAAGTACATCCACTCTGCCAACGTGCTGCACAGGGACCTGAAGCCCGCCAACATCTTCATCAGCACAGAGGACCTCGTGCTGAAGATAGGGGATTTCGGGTTGGCGAGGATCGTGGATCAGCATTATTCCCACAAGGTATGTCTGGCTGAATGGCTGCTCCCTGTGGCCCTTCGAACGCGCACATTGTTCCATAGGGTGTCCTTAGATTCTTGACTGTGGTCAGTATGGAGGGGAGGCTGGAAGGTTCTAGAAAGATTCCCAGGCCTGAAAAGTTGTTGGTGGAGATGTTGCTCCTCATCTTAACTCTGCCACATGGCCATGACCAGTAACTCTGGGCTGTACAAGTAGAAGGTCAGACTAGACAAATTCTAAAGTTTCTTCTAGCTCCAAATTCTATGTCTTTGATATCGTGTGGTTGGTGAACTTGTCTGTAGCATCCCCTTAGCTCTGCTGTCCCCATAACCACTTCATCTCCCTGATGTCTGCTCAGGACACCCCCTGAGGCTTCCCACCCTATGAGCCTTATACTTCTCTCATCAGAGCAGACCAATTCTATGTCACTTTCTCTCCGTCTGTGGATCATGGGCCCAAATAGCTAATGTGATAAACTAATGCTCATTAAACATTATCAGCCAGCTAATTCCAGGGCTCCCAAGTTCTGTGACACCCTCATCCCTCAGTGTGAAAGGAAAGCCATGAGGGTCAGGATGCTTCTATTAATATTCCCCATATTGGATAACTAAATGGTCCCCAGCTGCAGGGAGTGGAGTTGGCCTGGCCACACGGGTGGGGACACTTGTCACACTGACTTTTGTTCTCATGGCCCAAACCTTCTGAGCCTCCCTGACCCACTCTTTCTTCAGATGCTGCTGGTTCTCTGACATTTTATCTGTTTCCCCACCCCATATTCCTGCCACTCTGAGGCACCTCTGAGCTCCTTGGGGTGAGCATATCACCAGGGACCTCTCTACAGAGCATGCAGGAACAGGCTGGTTTTCAGCCTCCTACTGAAACCACTGAACCTTGAAATTTGTCATTTTTAGAAAAATTTGCAGTCCTGGATATGGAATCCAGGGTCTTGCATTTCCTGGGTGAGCACCCTAATACTGAGCTGCACCCCCAGCCCTGTACCTTGAAAACACCTCCTAGGAAGCACTTGCTCCATAATCTGTTAACAGCCAAAGGATGGGTGTGGGTCATGAGTAGTGAAGGTGGCTCTGACCTTGAACGTGCAGCTGTCCCTCTGAGGCCCACTCCTGAGCTCTCTTCCCTACATAGAAAGGCTCCGATCTGCCTGCAGCAGCCGCAGAGGAAGGGCATCACCAGCAAGGCAGGCAGGTTTCCTGTGCCACCCGCAGATTTCAGAACCCAAAGCAACCTAGCTGCCTCTGGGTCAGTGGTGCCACAAATAATTTTGCCACCTTAACCTTGAGTGTGTCCCCTGCCCCAACTCCAGCAGCTGAGACCTACTTTGTAGGTAGGAACATCCACGGTAAAAACAAACATAAGACAATAACAAAAACGTATCCTCTCTTGTCTTCCTAATGTCTGAACACTTCTCCATGGTCCTTCCAAACAATCAAACCAAAGGTTCAACCAAATCAGTTTTTATTTGATAAAAACAAAACAAAAAAACCCAGAATCCTCAACACTTGTATCTGGGACGCACAGAAATCACTTCTACATTGGAATAAGCGGTATATATGGGAATCACAGTATGATGCAAGAGGCTGATTTAGTAGTGTTATAGGGAAAGAGCTTACAATGGCACATAGTAGGCTTTCAGTAAAGTCAGGAAAGATATTTTGTCGTGGTTAAGATTGCTGTAGTAATAATTCTTAGGAGTTGGCCCAGTGTGAGAAAGAACCACTGTATGAGCGTCAGGGCTCTGGGCTCCCTTCTGACCTTGAGAGGTTGAACATGGATGGCCATTGACCCTCTGGAACTGCAGTTGCCCTATCTTTGACAGAGACAGCAGTCCACACCCTGTCTACCCCTCTGGCTGTGGTTGAGAATCAGAATGGACCAGAGTGTAGAAGTCCTTGGGAAGCAGTAAGGAGCACATCCATTCATGTCATGGCTGTTTGCTGAGCACCCAGCAAGCCCAGTGCTGGGGCCAGGGACAGACGAAGCTCCAGTGACTGTCCACAAGAGTTATGCTTGGCACTGTTGCCTCTCACTGCCACTTCCCCCGGGGACTTTCATTTTCCCGATGCAGAAGAATGTAGATATTCTGACTTAACTCTTGTCAGGCTCTCTTCAAGAAAATTAGCTGTAGGAGGTTAGGAAAAATAATTGGAACCAGTTACTAACCCAGGAGGAGCTCAGATCTTCCCCACGCCCTGGGTTTGGCAGGTGCCACCCGCCCCCACCCCTTCTCCTTCAAAAGCTTTCTGCTTTTAACTTCCTGCCCTCTTCTTCCCCAGTGATGATGA
Organism: Marmota marmota marmota; assembly: GCF_001458135.2. Taxonomy (NCBI): domain Eukaryota; kingdom Metazoa; phylum Chordata; class Mammalia; order Rodentia; family Sciuridae; genus Marmota; species Marmota marmota. The sequence continues at coordinate 17,560,773 of NW_025999990.1, read as the reverse complement.
AAGGGCTTTGTAGTTGGTGATTTTATTTATCCAATGTTCATTTAAATCAGTTCTCATTTAATCCTCATAATGCTATGAGGCACTTAGGGCAAAGGGCCCGTTGGGAAATGGACAGAAATGACTTTCTCGAGTTTACATGGCTGGCTATGGCAGATGAATCCTAGAACTGAGGTCTTCTCGGGTCCTGTTGTGGGGACTGTCCCTGCATACTCTTCTTAATGAAGTCTTCCTGGTTCTGGGTTGGAAGTAATCTCTCCTTCCTCTAAACTGCCCTATATCTTTTCCCCATGCTGAAGCCTCTATCTTCTACACTAATGGTTCTTGACTCCATCTTATGGGTATTTGTGACTGTATTTGTTCTCTCCCAGGTGGACAGTCACTTGATTCTTGAGGGCTGTCTCTTGTTCATCTTGGTTTCCCCCATGGAGTCTGACCACTGGGGCTGTGGCATGGCTCCCTGTTGATCTTGTGGATTGTGTTGAGCAGATGGAAGAATCGCCTTCTACCAGAGCTTTGCAGATAAGAAGCCGACAGGGGAAGTAGCCCTGCTCAAGGTCATGCCGTGCACACGGAGCCTCACTTCTCAGTTGTTCTAGTTGCCAAATGTGGATAGTCATTCCCATTCCTCTTCTCTCCTAGAATTCTTGTTAGATTCAAATGAAAGTGTGGAGGTCAGATTGCTTTCAGACGTTCAAAGGATAGAATCCCTAACAGAACTATTTGCCTGGTGACACCAGGCAGACACGCAGGTCAGCTTACCCTCCACTGAGATGTGGACCCAACTCTTGACATCATGGCCCAGGGATGAGTCATGAGGCCCTGGTTTGCGACCCTTTCTGCCCCCCTCAGCAGGCCTACTGATGAGTTCTTGTCATTTCTATCAAGAAGAGACAGCTGAATGATCAAAGCATGTTTTTCTTTAAATTGGTCCTATTAGAAAGTAGGTGATCTCAAAAGAAAAAAAAAGAAACTAAAAGTTCACTAAGCCCTGTGCAAATTAAGAAATGTCAGGAAACCCCCAGAGAGCAGTTAGAGGGCCCAGACTATGTGAGCTCATCCCTGTGGCCTGGAGAAAGCCCACTGTTTATCCTGCCATAGAGCCTCGCTGTGGCTGCCCGCAGACCCGCTCTCAGGGGTGCAGGGGGAAAATACCCAGGGAGGAAAAGAAGAGGAAAGGGGTTCATCAGAATCTGCTCAGCCGGAGGCTTGTATTTTGGGTGAATCATTCGAGTAAGTCTGAGCTTGCTGCTGGGCTGGCCTGCCTTTGAGCCCCAAGCCCTGTCTTCTTACCTCATTCACAGCTCAGTAAATCACTGTAGTTTATTGAGGCCATTTCTCATTAGGATTCCTTAAAGCTCAGCTAGTTCGGGGCTTCTCAAATTATGGTCCCAGAGGTGCGGACTCAGCTCACTTGGGAACTCCTTAGAGGTGCAGATTCTGAGTCCCTTCTCAGACCCACTGAATCCGAGAGGAGGTGGAACAGGCCATCTGTGTCCCCAGGCCTCCCAGTGATCCCAGCAGGCCGTCTGCCTGTGGACAGACAGCAGAGGCTGCCCGTGAGCTTGCTGCTGCCGGGCACTGTGGGCAACACCAGCTCCTTCCAGCTAGCGAGGGGAAGTTGAGGCAGGCACCTTCACCAGGAAGGGTGGCTGAAAGTGCAGCTCAGAGCACAGGATGGCTTTGCAGGTCCTGTCACATCACCTTGGAAACAGCCTGTTCCACCAGGGCACAGATTTGGCAGGGAGCTAAACAAACCAGGCACCTAAACCAAGAGGAGTATGGGTTCTGCGCAGGTTTGGTTTTAACGGCTCGTCAGGTGGTATGAGCAGTGATTTTTGAAAACATATACTTTTTCGTTCTGGTGTCAATTACTTCACTAAGATGTTATTTTAAAACAAAAACACTGGTTTCACAGCTCAGGAAGATTGGATGTTTGAGGGCTCAGTAAATCACTGTAGTTTATTGAGACCATGGTTCAATAATTCAAGGGCCCACAGGAGGCAAAGAAGGGCGGAGCAGAGCTCCCACGTGGGTCTCTCCTGTTCATGGGCCTACTTCCCCCTCTCTGGCCACTCACCTGCCTTTGGAGACTTCTGAGGCCAGGATCACCTCCCCATCTTCCTGAAAAGATGCACAGAAAGGGCCTTTTAAGCACACATTCCCTTGACACTGAGCCTCAGAGGAGGAGAACTCATCCCCCTGGTCTGTGCCAGCGCCCTCTTGTCCATGTGCTCATATCTTGGATGGCTTCTGCATGACAGATGGCAAACCCCAAGGTTCAGGGAGGGGAAGGATTTGTCCAGACCCTAGAATAGGATCAGAGTCCATAGTGCTGGCACCATGGGGGGCCCAGCCACCCACAGAGGCCCTGAGAAAACAGGCTCATGGAAGGACACCTGGCCAAGGGACCAGCTAGCTAGAAGGTCACTTTCTTCTTAAGCCGCTAAACATGTTATTCCAAATCAGTGGAGCTGAAAAGATTTATGTAGAAGACTATAAAATATCCCTTTTTGAAGGGGAAAAATATGGCCTAGAGGATTAGAACAGAGGTTGTTCTGGAGAGTCAAGTGTCCCTGGACACTCAGGAAGAGTTAGAAAGCTCATTTTGTTGGCTTTCAGTGCCCCCTTTCCCCGAAGAAGAGGCCCCAGGAGCAGGAGAACACCGCACACAGGCCCCTACCACGGGAAGCTACCCACTGAACCCCAGGAATGATGTTATACATCTTTCACAACTGGCATGACCCAGGCACCAAACAATCATGATGTCCCAGCCAGAGTCCTGAGGCAGGGTCCTGGAGGTTCTCTGCTTCCCAGAAACTGGCCCTTGATTGCCTGTTCACGGGCCTCACTCTGACATCAGGTCTAGCATGCCTGTGCCTGTGCCTTCTGGCCTGCCTTATGGCTGCCCCTTAAATCAAAACTCACTCTTTCAAATGTGCCTGTAGGTCTGGTTTTCCCCTGGGGGTGAGCAGCTGATTAAATGTTCCTCCTGACAACTTCTTACTCTCAAAACCAGCCTACTCACCCACCTGGTACTCACTTGTCAATCAGAGGTGCCACTTCTGATGGCAAGCGACGAAGCTCTAGACTTCAAGAAGCATTCAACTGGCCAGGGAGGCTAAAGCGGAGCTGGTATTTCACGTAGGCTTGTTGGTGACAAATTCTTTGTCATCTAGAAAGTACCTTTATTTTTGAAGTTTATTTCCAAACTGTATATAATATTATGAATGTGTGACTTTTTATTCTTTCAGTATTAAAAAAAATCATTGTTTTATTTTCTATCCCTATTGTTTTAAAAGAGAAGTTGGTTTTTATTCATATCATTATTTCCCTCTATGAAATATCCCCACCCCCTCTGGCCACTTTCAGGATTTTCTCTTAATCTTTAACTTTCAACAGCTTGACTGTGATGTGCCCAGATGTAGTTTTATTTATCCTGTATGAGGTTTAGTGAACTTCTTGAATCTATAAATTGATCCCCCCCCCCCACTTCTCTCTGTACCTTCTGGATTCTGGTTATTTGTGTATTAGTGAGTCTAGTGTTGACACAAAGATTTCCCAGTCTTTTTTCTCTTCTTTATTCAGAATGGACAATTTTTATGTTTCTGTCTTCAACTCTACTGACCTTTTCTTCTGACATCTCTAATTTGCTGCTAAACCCATTTGGGTGAATTTTTTATTTTGGATAATATGCTTTTCTGTTCTAGAATTTTCATTTGTTTTATATATATTTCTCATTTGTGTGCGTAGATTCCCTATCTTTTTACTCATTAAGACCATATTTTTCTTTAAGTCCTTAAACATACTGATAATGCCTAAACTCTGTTAATTCCAACCTCTGGAATGCATCAGGATCTATTGACTGTTTTTTTTTTTCCTTGAATTTGGTTCATGTTTCTCTACTCCTCCACATTTCTAGTATTTTTTATTGTTTGCAGCCACTGCAGTTGATACTCTGAAAGGAGTCCAAGTTATATTGTCTTTCTTTGAAGAATATCAATTTTTGTTCTGGTAGGCAGTTAATTTATTAGTAACTCTCCTGGTCCTATCAAGGCTTTTATAGGCCAGGTCTACATAGTCCTTACCTGAGAGCGTGGTCCTTAATCTGATGGCTTGGCCTCTCTCCTGTTTCACCTCAGCGCTTGCAGTGTTATCAAGGGTCGCCCCCATGGCTGGGCAGGGACTCCACTCTCTCCCAACACTCTGCTGCCTCTCATATCCTGTTCTGTTGAGTTCCAATGTGGATGCTGTTTGCTAGACCTTGACAGAGTCTCACACTGGGTGTGTGCAGCACAGTCTTCAGTTAGAGGTCTGTGGGGACCCCTCTTGCACAAACTTCTGGACCCCTACCCTGTGACGCTCCTTCCTCTCTAGGATTCACGAAGCTCATCTCCCATATCCTTTCTCTCGGGGACCTGCAGAGCCTGTTGTCCAGTGCCTGAAAACACCTGCTATGTATGTTTTGTCCAGGCTTGTAGTTGCTTACAACTGGAGGACAAATCCAGTACCAGGTACTCCATCGTGACCAGAGGTACTCAGTCCTAACATTTAATGGTGGTGACGCTCTGTGGAATGGATTATTTTTGGATAGCAGATTACGAGCACCTTGGAGGAAATGATGGCTCACTCATTTCTGCATCTCCAGTGGCGTGCTTAGTGAATATTATTCAGTGGGATTAAATGGGAAAGCCTGGGGGATTTAATGTTGAATAATGTGCTCCTCTTCCCTTTGCACCTGAGTTCTGCCAGGGCTATGGCTTAGATGTGGTGTGTCCCCCAAGGGTTCATGTACTGGAGACTTGGCCCTGGTGTGAAGTTAAGAGGTGGTGGGACCTTTAAGATGAGAGGCCTAGTGGGAGGTCATTAGTCCCTGATTTTGCAAAACATTGATGTAGCTCTCATAAGACCCTGGTCAGTTTTTGTGAGGTTGTTATAAAAAAGCAAGCCTTGCTGGTCCTTTGACTCTGGCTTCCTGTCCCTGAATGTGATCTCTCCCTCTCACATACATTCCCATCAGTTTGGGGCAACATGTCACACCATGGATGGGCTCACGTTAAGCTGGTTGCCAACTAAACTCTGTTAATTCCATATTCTCTGATTTACATTTATATAGTTGGGTTTTTAGCCCAACTTACAGGATTTTCTTCACTCTTATCCCTGGTAGATTTCATCTTCTTGGCATCAGACAAATTTTCCAACCAGAGGAGATCTTTTTGGAACTTTGTTCCATCACATAATCTTGCCCTTTACAGCTTCATAATTTATAAGCCTGCCTTCCAGAACTTTACCCTTATCTTAATTAAAATATGTGTGAAGAGATTAGACCAAAGGCCTAGCCTCAAAACCACTAGACACTTCCCCCCAGGTGACACTGACCCAAAAGCTAGCATTCTCTGGGTTTCATTCCCCAGCCAGTTATGGATTTACATAATTGTGTAGTTGTCTACATGTTTTTTTAATTGTCCACAAAGATGTCCTAAGAGATTTAACTAAATGCATTATGAAGATTCAGAGACACTGTCTACAGAACCCTCTCATTCTACCTTCATACACTTTAAAACTCAGCCTAAAGATTCAAACAGCCAAATTCAAATCACATGACCAGCTGTAACACCTTAATTCCTAGTTACGCAGAGCACAGAGGTTGGCAAACACTACCCCCTTACTTAGAGAAAACCTGATACATGAAAATCTAAACTTACAGAATCATGTTGAAGGTTAGGGCATGGTTCAATAAACTGTAGTTTGCCCATTGAATAGAATGTTATACAACTGTCTTCGGTGGTGTTTTTCAAGAGTTTGCAATAACAGGAAAAGTTTTATGTAATAATGATGGATTTAAAAAGCAAGATGCAGAATTGTATAAATGGTATGATCATAACAGCTTCAAATAAGAAGAAAAGAACTACACACAAGAAATAAACTAGAAGTAAAAACTCTAAAACATTAATAGTGTTGGACAGTGAATGGAGTTTTTCATTCTCTTGTTTCTCTATAATTCTCCAAATTGTGCATGGTGTCATCATAGTAAACTTTACAGGCAAGAGTGTGAGGAAGTTTGCCCCAAGAGTAAGTTTACCAAGAACATGTTCTTGGCACAAAGAACAGTGAACCTGAGTTATTTGGTTACCAAGAGAGGAGGGTCAGGCATGCTGGCATCTGGCCCCAAAGCACAGGTATGCAGCCTCACCGGCATCCTCTGTATGGTGCCCACCGTGTCATGTATACAAGGCTCACCTCCACACCAGAGTGGCAGCCCGGCCTCTGCTGCTGCCTCCAAAGGAACTTTCGAGTGGGCTGGTCTGGGTGCACTGTGACAACCCTGCCTCAAGGTTGAGTGGGCAGATGCCCTGTGGCCCCAAGCAAGCTACTCAACCTGCCTCAGGCTGGCTCTGTCCCCTCATAATAACAGGCTCTTCTTCAGGGGTCTGTGTGGACACAAATCAAATGATGTGTGCAATGTTCAGCCTGCTTCACGCATCTGGAGAGCCCCCAGTAAACAGTAGCCATTTTTTTACCTTGATTCTTAATAGGTTCTCACATAACTGAAGTTCCACCACAAACAGTAAATTGGGGTGGTCAGCCATGCTTCAATTTATATTCTGAGATACAAGTTAAAGGAGTGAAGAAGAGTGGGGGCCAGTGGGAAAACCAGTATTTGAACCAACTTGTCAGAATAGGTTGATGAGAAGGCTCTGGGTTTCATGGGGTGGGAGCGGGTGGCTAACTCAAGGAGACCAGCATAGGGAGCCCCTTTAGATATTTTGAATAAATATCACGAGGTGTGATATTCAAAATATCTAATAGTTAGCTGGGCACAGTGGCACACTCCTGTAATTCCAGTGGATCAGGAGGCTGAGGCCGGAGGATCATGAGTTCAAAGCCAGCCTCAGTAACTTAGTGAGGCTCTAAGCAAGATGCTGTCTCTAAATAAAATATTAAAAAAAAAAAGGGCTGGGGATGTGGCTCAGTGATTAAGCACCCCTGGGTTCAATCCCTGGTACCAAAAATATATATTTCTAATAGTTGGTAAGTTTGGGGACCACCCGTCAGAATAGACAACAGCTGTGAGCACCCATCACCCCTACAAAGACTAGAAAGCAGGGCCCACCTTTCTAGGGGTGAGCCTGCAGAGGTCCACCAGTGACGTCCACACCAGGCACATGGAACAGCAGCCAGAGGCTGCCCTCACAGTCAGCTGCTGAGGAGAGAGGCACTGGTCCCACAGCCGCCCCAACACTCTTATCCTTGCCTCCTCCTCTTCCAGGATATTATGTTTGCCCTCTCCATCACACCTAACCAGAGGTGAAGGCATCAAGAGAGAGCAAGCCATTCCCTGCTCTCCCTCCTGCACCTTGCTGTCCCCTCCTCTGGTTCTCAGAAGACGTAGCCAGTAGATTTGCTGGCACCTGGGGCACTCTAGGATATGTGTGAAGATTTTTTTTTTTTTGGCAATATCTTCTATACACAATTAATGTTATCAGAGTTGTAGGCCAGGGGCCTACCCATGCCCAAAACAACAAACAAAAGGTAAAGTGAAAATCTTAACTTTAATCAAAATGGCCGTATTGGGAAGGCAGAGTGAGATCCACCATCTCAGCCGTGTCTTCCAGGTACAGCTACTAACAGGAGCTTTAGGTTTAAAGAGAGGAAGAATGGGCGCAGGGAGAGAGGTCTGCATCCATCAGTAGTCCGGATCAAACTGTGGTTTGTTTGATCATTAGTCCAAGTTCTGGTCCTGTGTGGTGGCTCCAGAGAAGTCTTTATCACTTGAGGAGTAATTTCCACGTGTTGCTCAGGATGTTTATCTATCAGACCTGTGATGGTGGGAGGAGGCAATTCCATTCCCATGGATGATTGCTCCTGCTTAGGGAGGCAGTCTGATCGTGGATGAGTTCCTGGAAGATGCAGGACAGCGACCAGAGACTTCTAGGCACCACTCTATGGGTCTGAAACAGGATGCTCCCAATCTTGATCATCGAACATCTCTACAAGTCGTCTTGTTTAGGGGCAGTTAGGAAAATAGGCCTTATGCTACTAGTTTTTAGACGGACCTTCCATACATGGTTAACACACATGCAGAACTGAGCAGGAATCTGAAGACAGATACAGAAGAAAGGTGGAGATGCCAAACTTTATCCTGCTTTTAGTTACCCCCTGGGCATTTGCAGGCCTAAGTGAAGAGTCAGTGCTTAGAGCAAAGGCAGCTTCTCTTCCACTCCTACCATCTGTGACAGTACATCCCCAGTAAGGAAGCTGCGAACTGAGGCCTCCTGCCTCACCTGGCTTCACAGTCCTAAGAAACCTATGGTACAAAGGTGGTTTTCAGTAGCCCCTGAGCTGAGCTAAGAGGAGCCCAAAGCCAAAACAGAGTCACAGGTCTGTTTCTGCGTGTCCTGTTGTCTAGCTGTGTCCTAGGTCACTGTCCTACGTCTTCCAGGAACTCATCCATGATCAGACTGCCTCCCTAAGCAGGAGCATTCGTTCATGGGAACCAGCTGCCCTCCCAACCCTGACCCCGACCAACTTGCAATCACCGCACGGGTCTGAAGCTGGTGTGGGTATGGGTAGCTTTGCTTCTGTAGCTGGGGATGGGCATCTTCATTTGACCCTGAACTAGTTCCTGGAACTCTGGAACTCACAGTACTACACCCTGGGGGTTCTTTCCCACCGGTGATAACTGCAAATCCTCATACCAACCCTCTGGGAGGCAGGTCAAGTTAATGAGTAGATGAAGACTAGGGAGCCCCTGAGCCTGATGTTGGGGAGCACACCTAAGGTCCCACTGCTAAGCTGGGACTGAATCTGAGCTCCTGGGACCAGGAAGAACAGCCGATGGACCCCCTGGGCTACAGAACTTGGGAGCTCTCCTATTGCCCTCTGAGGAAAGAAGAGCAGAGTCACAGACTGGGGGTATTGGCCTCTGCCTTTCCCATGAAGGACTTGGAGCACAGAGCAGTTCCCTGACCTTCCTAGCCCTCACTCAGCAGAGATGGAGCTAGGACAGAAAATTGCCATGCCTGTGTCCTGGGCCGGCCGTCTCTCTGTAGTTCCCTGCACAGTCTCCTGTGGGCCTCCTGCACTGCTGTCTGTGTTAGCAACGTAGGTTCCCACCATGGGGCCCAGAGCTCCCTGCCCCAGCAGGCAGCCAGATGGCAGAGGCCACCAGCAAGAGTATTCCCTTTAGTAGAACAATGCTTCATATTTTCTTTTAAACTCTATTTTTAAAAACAACTCTACTGAGCTATAATTAGTATACCACACAACTCATGCATTGAAAGAGTATAATTCAGTGACTTTTACTATATTTAGAGTTGTATATCCATCAGCAGAATTAATTGTAGAACATTTCCTCACCCCCAAAGGTAACCTGACTCCCCTGTCACCTCCCTCCCAAAGTCTCTTGTCCCCCGCAACTCTTGGTAACCACTGATCTTTCTTACGGATTTTTCTGTTCAGGGTAGTTTTTTATAAACAGACTCATACACCATTTAGTCCTTTCTGGCTGGCTTCTTCCATTCTGCATGATGTTCTCAAGATTATCCACGTGGCAGAAGCAGGTGCAAGTACTTTGTTTCTCTTTATTACCAAATAATATTCCACAGCATGCACATTCCATTTTTGCTTATCCATTCATCGGTTGATGGATGTGGTATTGTTTCTACCCTTTGGCTAATGCTGCCGTGAATATTCCTGTACAGTTTTTATGTGGACATATGTTTTCCTTTCTCTTGGGATATGCCTACAAGTGGAATTACTGGGTCTTAAGGTACTGTCTGAGGAGCTACCTGACTGTTTTCCAAAGTGGCTGCACCATTTTGCATTCCCATCAACAATGTATGAAGGTTCATTTTCTTTATATTCTAACACTTGTTGTTTTTCTATTTCTTTTGTTTCAAATTCTTTTTATTCTAGTGAATGTGGAGTGGTATTTCACTATGGGTATTTTTTGGTTTTGCTTTGATTGCATGTGTCTGTGTGTGTGTGTACACATGGGCACCTGTGCATGTGTGTGTGTATTTTTATTGGGGATTGAAGCCAGGGATGCTTTACCACTAAGCTACATCCCCAGCCCTTTTTATTTTTTTATTTTGAGACAGGGTCTTTCCAAGTTGCCCAGGCTGGCTTGGACCTTGTGATCCTCCTACCTTGGCCTCCCAAATTGCTGGGATTACAGACGTGCGCCACCACTCCTGGCTCACTGTGATTTTGGTTTGTGTTCACCTGATGGCAAATAATTCTTATCATAGCCATTTGCATATCTTCTTTTAATTTGTTTTAAATATTTTTTTTAGTTGTAGTTGGACACAATATCTTTGTTTTATTTATTTATTTTTATGTGGTGCTGAGGATCGAACCCAGTGCTTTGCACATGCTAGGTGAGCACTCTACCACTGAGCCACAACCTGAACCCTGCCCGTTTTAATTCTTTTATTATTGAATTGGAAAGGTTCTTTATGTATTCTAAATGCAGGCTCCTCCCGGATGCAGTGGCACATACCTATAATCCCAGTGGCTCTGGAGAATGAGGTAGGAGGATTGCGAATTCAAAGCCAGCCTCAGCAATTTAGCAGAGTCCCTGTCTCTAAATAAAATATAAAAAAGGGCTGGGAATGCAGTAAAGTGCCCCTTGGTTCAATCACCAGTACCAAAAAAAAAAAAAAAGAAAGAAAGAAATGCGTCCTAAATACAGGCTTCTTATCAGATTAATGATTTGCAAAAAAAAAAAAAAAACAAGTCAGCTCAAATCCTGTTGGTTGGCTTTTCACTTTCTGGCTCATGTCCTTTGAAACACAATTTTTTTCATTTCCGTGATATCTAGTTTGCTTATTTTTTCTTTTGTTGCTTTAGTTTGTGATGTCATATCTGAGAAATCATTACCTAATCCAAAGTAATAAAGATTTATGCATGTGATTTCTTAGTTTTATAGTTTTAGTTCTTCATTTAGGTCTTTGATCCACTTTTAGTTGACCTTTGTCTATAGTGTAAGATTAGGGTCCAGCTTCATTCTCTTTTTAGTTTTTTAGTTGTTGCTGGACCTTTACTTATTTATTTTATTTATATGTGGTAATGAGAATCAAACCCAGTGCCTCACACACACTAGGTCAGTGCTCTACCACTGAGCTACAACCCCAGCCCCCAACTTTATTCTCTTGCAGGTGGATATCTAATTGTCCCAGCCCCATTTATTGGAAACACTTTCTTTTTCCTCTTTTCAATTTCTTGGAATCTTTAAACATACCAATTAACTATAAAGGTCAGGATTATTTCTGGATTCTCCATTGTATTCCGTTGGCCTGTATGTACCTCTTACGTCCGTATCACACAATCTCCATCACTGCAGTTTTGAAGCAGGTTTTGGAATCAGAGTGTATGAATCCTCCAACTTTGTTCTTTTTCAAGATTGTTTTAGAAAGTCAGTACATAAAAAGCAATGAAGCACTTATGCATGATATAACGTTGATGAATCTTGAAACCATTATACAAAGTGAAAGAAGGCAGACCCAAAAGGTCATGTATTGTGTTTTCCTGTTTATCTAAAATGTACAGAATAAGAAAATTCATGGAGACAGAAAATAAAGTAGTGGTGCCCAGGGCTGGGGAACAGAAGAAAATGGGGCATGCCTACTAATGTGAATAAGATTCCTTTTGGGGTTGATGAAAATGTTCTGGAATTAGTAATGATAGTTGCACATTCTTGAGAATATACCAAAACCACTAAACGAAATACTCTAAAGTAGCAAATTTTATTTCATACAAATTGAATCTAAAAAAATTTTTTAAGAAACAGGTTGTCTGAATATATTTACATCTACTAAAGAAATAATGTATATAGTATAAACTCTTTCTCAAAAGAAAAAAATACTCCAGACCTATTTTATAGGTAAATTCTATCACATATTTAAAGAGAAATAATACCAGTTCTACAAGTTCTTTCCAAAAATTAAAGGGAGTGATTCTTAACTCATTCTAACCATCCCTGGAATAACAAAACCCACACACACACACACACACACAAAAAAAACTATATAAGAAAGAAATCAATCAATATCTCTCATTAACATAGATGCAAAAATGCTGAACAAAATTTTAGCAAATTAAATTCAACAATATACAAAAAGGATAATACATATTAACCAATATACAAGTTTGGAATGCAAGTCTGTTCTAATATTTGAAGATCAATGTTATTACCGTTTTGGAAAATAGTCTAGCAACAACTTCTTTAGAAGTTAAACTTACCTCTGCTATATGATCCAGACATTTTATTTCTATGTAGGCAAGCAGATATCCATACAAATATTTGTACACAAATGCTCACAGAAGTTTTCTTTCTCAAAGCCTATAAACTATCTAAATGTCCATCAACATTCACATGAACAAACTAGTGCATCCAGACAACAGAATTACTACAATATGAGGGAGTGAACCACTCAGCAATGAGATTGAATCTCAAGATAATGATGCTGAGTGAAAGAAGACAGACAGAAAGAAATAAATAGAGTAAATACAGTAAGTTTCCATTTATATAAAATTCTAGAGAATACAAACTGATTTATAGTAACAGAAAACAAATTAGTGTTTGCCTAGGGGTGAGGCAGGATTACAGAGAGACATGAGGCAACTTTGGGGGTGATGGATAGATTCATTATTTTAATAGGTGATGTTTTCACAGATGTGTATATGTCTCAAAACTTTTCAAAATTATATGCATTAAATAGGTGCAGATTTTTTAGTTACACCCCAATAAAGTTGTTTTAAAATAAAGATACTTATCCAATCACCAAATGCTTGAGTGCTAGCTAAGGGTGGCTACTGGAAATACAGGTTGAAATACAAGACCCTCGGCAAGATCCCGCCGTGGTGGAGTTGGTATCTAGGTGGGAGCTTACATAGATGGCAGGTGGTCAACAGCGCCAGGGTTTGCGCACGCAGCTCCCTGAGTTTTCTCCCATCCAAGTGCAGGAGAACTGGCAATGCAGCTGGACGCGGGGCTGCCTGGAGCAGGAGCCCACCACAGGAGGGGTCGGCTCTTTCTCCCTGGATGTCCCCTTTAGACATCTTATCACCATCCAAGCTCCCTGCCCAACAGGGAGAGGCCACATCTAGTGTTCCCTCTTGTCTGTGAACAGAAAAGTCACACCACAGAGACCTGTTGAGCGAGCGGAGAAGGCCACGCTGTATTGAACAGATGGAAAGGGCTGAGGAGAGAGGGGAAGCCAAGGGTGGGGAGACTCGGAGCCCTGCTGCTGGAGAGCTGTCCAGTTGATGTTTTCAGTGCTTTGGGGCTTGACTAGAGCCCTGCCCCTAATCTCCATTAAATACCCCAGGTGGTGTCCTTTGGGGGCTTAAGTTTCTTTGAGTGGCCTCTATTCTTGCAACCAAGGAGAGTTTTGACTCCCCTTCATTCCCTTGGGTGGACTCTGTCTTCAGAATTCTCTTCATTGTCTTTGGCCTCATACTTGGGTCTTCAGAGCAGTGGCCAGGGCCCTCAGAGGGCAGAGACAATGTCCCCTGAGGGAGAGGAGGAGGTTGGGTAGCTCCCGTACTGAAGACAAGTGAAGGCCGGCCCGGGTGACACCATGGGGCTCCCTGGAAGCCAGGAGAGGGAAGGCCCTGGGAGGAAGCTGAGTGGGATGGACGCTCAGGGGATGAGGAGGCGGTTCCAGGCATCCCTGGAGGAGCCAGGTGGGCAGCAGTGTGTGGGGGCCGGTGGGGCAGCAGCCGGGAGCAGGATTTTCTCACCTGCCTTTCTTCTCATCTTCTTGTTTCCTTGTCTGAGTCTCTTTGCTCACAGCACTCATGGAGGACCAGAAACACACAGTACGCCTTTGGGAACAAAACCCTGGCCTGAGGTTTGGACAGTCTGATTTCTAGTCTTTTCTGTTTCCAACTCACCAAGCAGCTAAGAGCAAATACCCCCACTCTATGCCTTGGTTTCCCCATCTGCCCTCTGAGGGCCCAGAAGCAGTGTTAGGACTTAAAACCACTGGCCTGAAGGACCAGCAGGCTGGTGTCAGTGACCTGGGTTCCAGGCCTGCACCCTAGTTACCCTAGTTACCCCTGTGACTTTGAGCAAGCCACCCAGCTCTGTGAGGCTTAGCTTCCTCTCTCACTCTTGGATGAAAGAGAATAGAGGTCTTCATCCCTCACGTAGCCGTGGGAACATCAGCCAACAGAAAAGAACCCCCTTAGAGATGTGAATCTGTGGGCATGCGCAGGAGAGCCATGACCTCAGGGAGCTGGCCAGATGGTGCCTTGCAGGCCAGGAAAGGACTCCCTGCCCAGCCAGCCACCTGGGGGCCAAGACCTCAACCTGCATATGCCAGGCCCTGCGAGATCCGAGCAGCCTTCGTCTCCCTGCCTCCCCCACCTTCTCAAGGGAGGCGGTTCTGTTTACTTCACACCTTCAGATTGTGTTTGGGGGGTGACGCCAGGTGTGAAGCCTGCCATCTTCCTCAGAGTGGTTCCAGATAATGACGCTCAGCTCTCCAGGAGCACGCTGGGGTCTCAATGCATTGGTCTGCCCCCTTCATGTGATTCCCCTGAGGATGCCAGCAGGTCAGGTTTCTCAATAAGACAGTGGCATCAGCAGAAAGCAAAATAGCAATGAATGGGGACTCTAAGTAGAGCAGCACGGTTTTCAGACCTGCACCTGTGACAGCCAGGTAAGAACTCAGAAATCAGCCTGTACCAGAGAGGCCTCCAGAAAAGGAGGCTCAGAAGAGGAAACAGGAAGACACAAATGGGAAGAGAAGACAAGAGCAGGAGGCGGAGGAGAGGCAGGTGACATGGTGACACAGCCTGGATCTGACTTTGCAGAGAAAAGCAAAGGACAGCAAAACAAAAACAAGTCTCGTCAGGAATTCTGTTGCTCTTGGGGTTTTAACTCCAAATTAGTTTCTAGTCTGAACATTCTGTAGACCAAGCTGCAAAATGTAATTCTGGGTTTCCACACTTCCACCTGTGGTCTTGCACCATAATAAACTCAAATTCGGTAAGACCTGGAAGCTAAGGAAGTCATTCGATCATTGAAAATTAAATTCTGTTCCCCGGGTGCTCTGCACCAAGGCAGGACATTGAACAGGACATTTTACAGATGTTTCCGGAACAGGGTTTGAAACGAAAAGTCTGTTCTGCTTAACCCTCAGCCAGAATAGCACACATTACTCCCTGAAACTTTGTCTACATTATATTCTTGTGATACTCTGCTTCCTTTTTGAACAGTGGATTTTCTTCTCAGATGTGGCTCTCAATTAAGCAAACCAAATCTACCCGACTTTGTACATACTGGATCCCTCAATAAGGGATGTTTGTTCGCTTTACTAAACTGCCACTCAGTTTGCAAATAGACTTCCTGCAGTTCCCCTTAAGCTTGTACCCTTGAAGGGATCTAGGTTTTCCTCTACCCAGTGTGGCCCGACTGTCTTGTCTGCTGCATGAAGTGAGATTCCTGAAACCTGTCAGTTACCTATTTGCACCCAAGGCCATCCAAGAAAGTGTGTTGGTTCCTTCAGCTTTACTTGGACTGATCGGAGGAGAGGGGAGCAAATTGGTCAGAGGCCACCGATTCTGAGCAGTGATACCAAGGAACAAGATCAGGGAGACCTAAGGTCTCTCACCAACGCTCTACCTTAAACTCTGTCACTGGTCTTTCCCCAAAACCCGTATGAGGATGGCTAAGCACATATGTACATGTAAAACAACTTAAGTGAGATATCGACCACACGCCTGACCGTTCACTCGCTAAAACTGTACAGTTCCATGGCTTCTAATGTATTAACAGTCATGTACCATTACCACAATCAATTTAGGACATTTTCTTCACCCCCAAAAGAAATCCATATCTACTAACAATCACCCCTATTTACCTCTACCCTCCCCCAGCCCAGCCCTAAGCAACCACGGGTCTTCTTTCTCTCTGGATGTACCCATTTGGGACATTTCATATAGATTGAATCATGTGATATTAGCCCCTTGGGGACTGGCTTCTTTGATTTAGCATCATGGTTTTAAGAACCATCCATGTTGTAGCTCGTGTCAGTACTTCATTCCTTTCTATGGCCAAGTAATATTCCATTGTATAAATGTATGCTTTGCTCAGTCCCCTCATCAGTTGATGGATATGTGGGTTATTTCCACTTTTTGACTATTGTGAATAATTCTGCTGTGCACATCTATAGGCTAGTATTTGTGTGACCTGTGTTTTCGTTTCTCTTGGATATGTACCTAGTGGTTGTTGGAACTGCACAAATTTCCTGAGTTTTCTCTCAAGGGTCTCTATGTTTAAAAGGAGGTTCTCCTTTTTGTAGACTCTCAATACATGAGAGTCTGAATAAAGGCTCTGATAAGTCCTATGATGAATGAACTTGCTTACTTTAGAGTCATCCAAATTTATTTGACATAAAACTACTCAGCAAGTAATATCTCACAGTTATTTATAACACCTTAGGAAGACTAAGTTAGTCCAAGTTCTTATTGTAAAAGGTGTTTTAGGGATTAATACCACGGACCCTGGAATCTGGTCCTCCTTATCAGAATGGGATCCTTGAGGCCCCCAATTAGGGCTCCAGGTTCCCATCTGGATAGTACAGGTATGCAGGACGAGAAAAGGGGAGGACTCCTGGCCTTTTCTCCTTCACCTAACCTAGACCCCCAGAGGGCTTGCCTCTACTGCCTTGTCTATATGAGGTCAGGGATGTGACCCTCCGGGCCAGATCTCTGACCTTGGCTCTACAGATAAGGAAAGTGACAGCTGTACCCCCTTTTCTACAGTGACACTTTCAAGTTGAGCTTTTGCATTTCTAAACTCCTCTAACCCCCTCCCACACCTACTCTTTTAGGCCCAGGTGTGCGTTTATATGCAAACTCTACTGATCATCTTCTCAGAAAAGCATCTTGCTACTAAGAGCTCAACACAGTGAGTTAACATAGGTGGAAATGTCTGAGAAGAGCCAGACTCCTATTGAGAACAACCCATATAGAACAAAAACGTAAAGAGCTTCGGACAGAGATTTTAAACAACAAAAGGATTCTATACCATGTACAACTGTTTAAAAAGCTCTTCTTATATGAAAAGTCACCTGTAATGAATGAAGTGTAAAAGTGGGGTAAGGTAAAGTGAAGTAAGATCATTTCCTTTTGAGGAAAAGAGAGAGAGAGAGAGAGAGAGAGAGAGAGAGAGAGAGAGAGTGTGTGTGTGTGTGTGTGTGTGTACATGTGGAGAGAAGGAGGGAAAACCAGGAATCACTCAGTTTTGATACCCCTTAAGGAATGGAGTTGGAATCTTGAGAATTGAGGAATGGCATTCACTTTAAAATTTCCTTCTTTAATGATGGAATCTTTAAATATGAGCGTAAACCACTTTTGTCATTTAAAAACTCAAATTTAAATAGAAACCTGCCCTGCAAGACAGTAAAATGAATCTCCCGGGACAAAGTGGCATGGGAGGGAGCAAGGGTCTGACCTCACCAGATGTAGAAAGAAAAGAGCTGAGGTCAGTTAAAAGTTGGCATTTGTTGATGGGAAGAAGATCACGTGGGCCCAAGCCAGCCAACTTCAGTCACAGGGCATATTCTGCATAAGCACCTGGCTACGTACATACACAGCTCTTTACACACAAGGTCACTGAAGTACCCACGTGGCAATCAGGTAGAGGCCACTTTCAAGAACCAACCACCCTCTAGCCAGGGCATATAGAGAAGACACCCTTGGCCCAGATAATTCCTTTGCAAAATAGGAATCAATCATTTTCATGCTTCTCTCAAAACCCTCTATAGACCATTAAAAGGAAACTAGTGTCAGCCATTTGCACTTTAGTATATGAATTTGAACCCAGAGCCTCACAGAGATGTAAACATCTAGATTTTACTTTTGATTGGGGAAGGGAAGGTTAGATCTCAGAGAAAGGACTCTTCAGATGTCAGCCAGCAGGTGGAGGTAGTATTTTTCCAGCAACCTTTTGGTTATTTCTCCTGAAATTGCACCACCTGACTGTCCTCGCCCTGAAGCTGAAGTGAGGCCCTCTCACCCTGGGCCTCCTTGCTGAGGTTCATCCACTTCTGGTGGCCCCCTCCACTCCTCGGGAAGAAATTTATCCTTCTTCTCCATGAACAAGATGACACACTTGTCACCTCCATTGCAGGCCATTGTACCCTTTGTAGCAGAGAATTTTGACTGCCAGGATTGAGTAGGATTCACCGTTAAAAGCCCAGGAGAAATCACGCTAGAGAGTAGCAGAGAGGATGATACCGGTGTTGGAGATCAGGAACGGGGCCCTGTTCCCCTGGTGTGGAAGATTAAACATCCCAAAACGCCAAGGCAGGCAAGCAGAGAGAGCAAGTTTTATTTAAGAGAGACAGAGGCAGCTGACTTCTCCAGAGAGAAGGGGGCCCAGAGCTGGGTGCCTGCAGGAGTGGGTGTGTTTTGCTCTTTTATGGGCCTCAGAACCCCCCATCTTCCCTTTTCTTCTCTTTTTAAAAATGTCTTGCCTAAGGGCAGGAAGGAGCAGGAGCACAGGAGTGTCCCTTGTGTCCGAAAATGCCATCTGGATCCTGGAGGTGTTAGCTCTTAGCAACCCTTCCCCTTTTCTTTGATAACCAGCCCTCATCTTCTCGTCCCCATCATCCACTCCCTAAACTGACTGCCAGACCTTCTGCCCCCTGCCTCAGAGTGTTGAGCAACGTGACATTTCCTGTTCCTCAGGGTAGGCAGGGCTGCAGGCCATTGCTTTTTGGCAAAGAAAGCATGTGGAGAGTCAGTACAGGGGCTCATCATATTATAGAATTATCCTCTTAACCTTGAGCTCCCGCCATCCTCATCTATTTGTCCCCTTACAAGGAAGGGTACCAGCCCTCTTTCTACCAGCCCTGGTTCTGTTCCTAAAGAATTGTGGGACCTTGGGCAGGTTGTGCACCCTATCTAAACAGTTTTCTTATCAATAAAAGGGATATGACAGCATCATTTTTTTAGGGTTATTCTAAAGACTGAATGAGATAGAGAATGCAGAGTGCTCAGCACAGAGCCCAGCAGGGAGGGGACCCTCAGCAAACAGGAAGTTTTTTCCAATTCTTATTTCGAGGAAAGAAAACAGAAGGACCAAAGTAGGCTAGAAGCTGGGCTTGGAGGACTTGGGACAAGACATCTGTTTCTATTGACCTCTTCTTCTTTATTTTGTAATTTGTTCTAACTAGTTGTACATGACAGCAGAATGCATTTCGATTCATTGTACACAAATGGAGCCCAACTTGTCATTTCTCTGGTTGTACATGAAGTAGAGTCACACCATTTGTGCTGTCAGACATGAACCTAGGGTAATGATGTCCATCTCATTCTACCATCTTTCCTATCCCCGTGCACTGGCCTCTTCTTTGATCCAGTGTTCCCGTGGGAGAGTACTGGGTAAGGACAGCTGATCACTCCCAAGTGCTGTTGAGTTTTGAACTCATGGGTGGGGACAGCAGCTCCCCTGTTTGGCAGCCTCATCCATCTGAACCACAGGCAAGAGGCAAAGGGGAAATGTCCACAGCAGCTACACGGATGGCGCATACCGCACGCACGAAGGGAATACACTGTCCCTGAGCCCGTGTATCTTTGCTTTACACATGCTTGTAACAAACTTCATTATCTGGTTGTCAAATCCACAGCGGAGTGGAGACAACAAACTAGGGACCAGACAGGCACACTTCAAGCAGAGAGAAGTGACAGCTAATTGTCTGACAAGTAAGGAGACAGAAAAAATATAAAAGCAGATGAAAGAATTCACAGTCACGGCTCTCAGGCTCTTTAGAGGAGCTTCCGAGAGCTGATGTTCCAAATCTTTACCCCGTGGAAGGACGGTCAGCTACATTTGCTGTATTTCAAGAAGTCAATTGAGTGGATGTGTGAATGCTAGACCCCTGGGCGGGTAGAACTTTCCAAACTTGCCTTGCCTTTGATTTTCACGTGTTTGAGTATCATCAGACCCATAACAAGCCTTTGATATAGGAAGGGAGTGTATTATTGTCTCCCATCTTGAAGATGAGGAGACTAAGACCTAGAGCCTCTTACAAGGCCTGCCCAGGCTTATAAAACTAGGAGTGATGGATTTGAGCTTCTAAAACTAGGAGTGATGGATTTGAGCTTGTCTCCTCCCCCCACAGATGTTTCAAGCTGTGTTCCTTGGAACACAGGTGTCTCTGCCCAGGGGCAGGAGTTGCACAGGATGCAGAGGTGGCCTGTGAGCAAGGCTGTGGCTTCCCGCCTCTGATTCATTGAGAAGTGCTCAGTGTTCATCTACAAGAGACCTGGATGGAGGAAATCAGGAAGGTCCCAGTGCCCTTACTATTTTGGGAGCATTTCTTTCCAACAGGATTAAACCCAAAGAAAGTTGTGGGCTGTGAGAAGATGGGGACAAACCTGCTGTCTGGAAAATTCCATCATTCAAATGACTTCCCTAACTGTGTCTTGCTGGAGTCAGTTCTCTGAGGACCACCCCAGGCAGGCCCTTGGCCTCCATTTTCTACCATGCAAACAGGGTCCTCAGGCCACCCAGAGCCACTGGCACCCTTTATAATCCCTGTCTGATGGGACAAATATGTCCCTCCTCCTCACCTCAAAAGTCCCCCAGCTGAGCACTATTTCCTCAAAGTCCTGCTGAGGGACAATGGGCAAACTCCCAAAGGACACTCCACCACAGAGCACACTTATTTCACGTTTGTAATTCTCCATCCAACACAGCCCCATGTTCAGCTCTTTGAGGAGGCTCATGGATGAACCTCTCCAACTCTGAAAAATCAATACTTATCAAATGAATGACAGGTGTCACTTTTTAAATTTTATTTTTAGTTGTCGACAGACCTATAATTTGGGTTTTATTTATATGTGTTGCTGAGAATCCATCCCAGTGCCTCACACATGCTAGGCCAGTGCTCTACCACTGAGCTGTAACCCCAGCCCTGTAATATATTCTTAATGTGGGACTATCAGGACCCTAGGAAGAGGGACTTGGACAAAGAGGCCTTTGGTGATGTTCATCTAGGTGGCCACTATTTCATCCAGGAAGATCTGGCCCTGCTCACTCTTGGCCAGCCTCTTGCTCTGCTGGCTCCTTATATCTGCATCTGCACCACCCTTGTCAGGAGCCAATGAAAGAATAAAGTGGCATCCTAATGCTAGGCAATAACATGCCACTACTGTCATCACCCAGCTTAACCCAAGATGAAACATCTGTGCTGAGCATCGTAAGGGGAAAATTATACTTTTACTTCTTCACCTGGCCACTCTGAGAATCCAATATACCAAATAGTAAGCATTCGCTAAGTAGCAGTGCTTATTATTTCTGTTGCTCCAAGCCTGACGGGAGCAGGTAAGTTAACTAGAAAAACAAGCCTAGATTAAAATCTTAGTGAGTCAGACGAGGTGGCTTAGACAGCTAGTGTGGAATGAGTGACACAGACGGGTCTTTTCCTTCCAACCTGTCTAGCCCCATTTTTCCTCTAAGTATGAGGTCATTTGGAGCTGGAGGACATCCTGAGGACGTTCGTGGCTTTGAAGGGAGCCTTCAAGATCTAGATAGCAAGGGATGGGGAAAGAGGAAGGGTATTCTAGATGAGGGCAAGTGCAAGAGCCAAGGACAAAGGTGGTGACATCCCAGGCATGGAGACAATACCTGGGAAGAAGAGGCTGCATAGAATGGAGGGGCAGGTCAGAAAGAACCTGAGAAATGAGGAGTTGGACATAATATAACAAGCAAAGTTGAACCATGAGATCTCTTTAGCACTTAGCTGGGTCACTGTAACAGAAGGGAGACGAAGAAAGGGGAGACAGGGTGGCAGCCATGCACAGCTGAGGGCTTCCTGTATGTTTTCTGTTTCATCCTGACAGCAATCCTATGCCACAGGTATTATCTCCATTATGCACATGAAGAGCCTCAGGTTCAGAGAAGTTAAGGAAGTTTCTTTAAGCCACCCATAAGTTAGTTACTGGTGCAGGATTTGAACCAGGTCTAAAGTTGATGTTCTCAATACAGATGTGCAGCCTCAGAAGAATCTCTGACAGAGGATTGCAGGATGCACTAGGTAAAATGAGAGCCATGTTGTCCTGCTAAAGAAAACAAAACCCCCAAATGTTTACCATACAGTATATGAGGGCAACCTTGTGCTAGAGCACCCAAGAGTCAGAGCCCCAGAAGAGCAGGAACACCCAAGATGGATTTGTAAAGAATTTTAATTTTTTTTTCTATAAAAGAAAAATCAAAGTAGTAATTGGGGGTGGGGGTGGGCAATTGGACCTACGTTGGACTTCCAAACACTTATAATTTGTGCTGGTTTTATTTGAATTGCCTACAGAAAGGGACACCATTTCAGTATTAGTCCTAAGAGCCCCCAAAGAGCTTCATCTGCCCCCATGGACCCACTGAGCTGAGTGGGCTAAGGCTCCGACACCTAAGGCACAGAAAATAGTATGAAACAAGCTGTGAACTTGAATCCTGTGGTTCAAATCATAGGTGTTGGAGCAAACCACATGGGCTTCCTTGGAAACATGGAAGTAACAATGCAGCAGAACCCACAGATCTGAGAGGACGAGCCTGGGCAGCATTCACCCAGCAGGGAATCCAGAGAACCTCCTCTGGTCTGGGTGAGGGCCAAAGCATCAGCTGGTGTGATGCCCATAACACAGCCTGAGAAGTCAGGTGCAGAGACAGCCCCTTTTTAGCAGCATAGCTTGTTTACTTGGATTGTAAGCAAGAGCCTGTTTAATGAAGGCAATTATATACATAGACGGATGGTGACAGCAGCCAACACCAACGCTAGCTAAAGGCTATGGGGTCGAGGTCTAAAGGATACACCGGAAGTCTTCCTAGGCTGGGGCTCCTTGTGTATGCGTGGAGGAGAGGTGTGGCACTTGAGCCCTGAACAGAGAAGGAAGGTAGGCTGAATGAAAGCAGGAAGGCTCAGACATTTCATTCTGTAGAGCAGAGGGGCTCTCAAAGTGTGATCCCAAACCAGCAGCAGCAGCACCTGGGAACTTGTAAGACATGCAATTCTCTGGCCCCACCTGAGCTTTGCTGAGTCAGAAGCTCTGGGAGGGAGCCAGCCCTCTGAGGTTTTAATAAACCCTCCAGGTAGTTCGGATACATGCTCGAGTTTGATAATTGAGGGTATAGAGTACACATCACTGTTGAAAACAGGACCCAGGGCCCAGATTTAACACTTAGCTGGGTCTTTTCAAAACCTTACTTTATTAATCTGTAAAACAGGAATAAGAATACCTGATCTGCCAGGGTAGCATGTGGATGCCATAGGACAGGAGTTTGTCTGCCCATGATTACTGCATTAGTGGGCCAGGCAAGGGAAATGAGGCAAAGCTATTATTGTCCACAGATGATAGCAGTGTCTAGAGAAACCTCAACCTACAGAGAAATTAGTGATTTAATTAAAGACTTTATTTAGCAATGTTGCTGAATATAAGAGCAATATACAAAAAACAATTTCATTTCTATCCACAATCCCTCTCCTGGAGAGTACCCAGGGCCTTCCCACAAGTTCTCCAGGATGACCACTCTGTATAATTGGCCTCAGCCTGTGAGGACAAGGGCTCTCCCATCAGTGACTTCAAGAAAGGTTCCCTGCTTTGCTTCCTAGTTTGGAAGTTCTAACAAGAGGCTTTCCTGTTCTCCTTGATCATTATCCTCTTCTCTCACCTTTTTGTTCCTATTCAGGGCTAGATTTATCACAGATCTCATGAAGCTTAACCTCAAGCCTCTCACTTACACAACTCTGCCCAAGGCATACAATGTGTTAGTCAGATTTTTTGCTGGGAAAAACAAATTGAAGAAAGAAAGATTTATTCTGGCTCATGGTTTCAGTCCCTGGTCAGCTGGCTCCATTGCTTTTAGGCTGGTGGTGAGGCAGAAACATCATGGTGGAAGAGCGTGGTAGAGGAAAGCTTCTTACCTCATGGCAGGAAGCAGAGAGAGAGAGAGAGGAGGGGCCAGGGATAAGATACAACCTTCTAGGTCATACCCCCATTTCCACCACTAACATTTCCACCACTCCCTGGTAATGTCATCAGTTATGAACTCATCAATGGATTAACCAATTGATGAAATCAGAGCCCTCATGATCCAATTATTTCCCAAGAGTCTCACCTGTGAACATCACTGCTTTGGGAACCAAGCCTTCAACATATGAGTGGAGCATTCCAGATCCAAACTATAACACATGATCATGTATTTTTATAATATTCACAAAAAAAGTTATTTTGAGCACAATATGTTATAAAGTGGTCTGTTGACAGTCTGACCTTCCCTCCACCATGCTTCCTTATGTTTGGTGATGATCACATGGCCAGGCATTTTGGGGGGGAATCTGACCAAGGGGAGGTTGAGCATTTAGTTCGACATTAGTGGGATGTGTTTTCACAATTTGCAGTTATTTTGCCAGCAGTCCTGGGGTAAGATTAACTTCTAGGAGTCCTCCTCTGGCCCATTGAGTCACCTTAGAGGGGTCATGGCACAGAGAAACAGGGTCCATCCTACAACTCAGAGCATGTTAGGACATCATCAAAAACCTGGTTGTGTCATCAACTCAGAAGTTTAGTCACCACATATGAAAACTGGAAAGGCCCCCGAATCTTACAGCTCATCTACAAAAGAATATGTAATAGGATTCTTCCCAAATGTGATCATAATCCTGCAAATGCATAAGATATTACCATAACTAGTTTTGAACATGAGAGAAATTTCTAAACTATCAACCACCTAAAATATCAACTATATTAGAACACTGTTATCTTTTCAATTATCTCTCAAGCCCTGTTATCTTAAAAATTCTCTGTAGAATATTATATTGCAAAATTGTCATAGAAGAGAAGATTAAAAATTATGCATAATGTTCATATTTGCTACCAAGCAGATAATTAGCAAAAATATTATTTTTATGAATTATGGTTATAGTATTTGCCAGCTTTTTATAATTTGTAATTTGCTTCCATTACTTTTCTGATTCAAAATAATTATTCACTTCCATACCTAACCTTATGTTTATAATTCGTTATTTTTTAAGAGACCCCCACAGGAGCTGGGGATGTGGCTCAAGCGGTAGCGTGCTCGCCTGGCATGCGTGCGGCCCGGGTTCGATCCTCAGCACCACATACAAAGATGTTGTGTCCGCTGATAACTAAAAAATAAATATTAAAATTCCCTCTCTCTCTCTTTCTCTCTCTCTCTCTCTCTCTTTTAAAAAAAAAAAGAGACCCCCACAAACACGGATCCATCCTGACCCACTTTCTCTTTCTTCATATAGTGACTACCCAACTCACATGCAGTCTGTGTCTCCCATTCACATAGAGCCATATTCAGCAGGTACCAGGCATCATAGTGTTAAGTCTTGCTAATAGAAGATAGTCAATGTTCCTCTCCCAGCCACCATATTGACATGTGAACAGGCTTGCTTGGCGTTTCCCATAGCCTGCCCTGAAAGTAATTGGTTCCTAAGATGCACCTCCAAAAAATTGGATATGTGGTCAGGGAGGTTTGATGAATGTCACATGCTAAGCCCCATCTAAGAGAGCCTAAGACTTCATAAATATGTTGGTGGTTGCCAGTTTGTCCCAAGGGTGTTTGGACATACACCCTTATCTCCCCTAATACCTATTAGTATTGTTAGGATGTGAACCCATTCAGGAAATGCTGCCTTAACTAAAAACAGTGATCTGTAGTAAGATTCGCCAGGTAGCCAAGTCCTGGGCAGGCAGGGCCTCCCTGGCTCCTTGACCGTATGGTTCAAGCAGCTACTTACTACCAACATACTGATCACTGCTCAGGGCTCTCCCTGCAACGGGAGCCTCATCCTCCCCTAGATCCTGCCCTTCTTCTGCAGGCCATGAAAGAAGCACCTCTAACACATTTCAGATACGTTTTCTGGGGCCCATGGCAGTCCCCTCCCACAGCCTCTGTATAATTAAGCCACCCCAGGGCTCTAAGATCTGTCATACTCCACAGACCTAAGTTCCACTGATCCTGCGTCCATAAAAGAAAGCCAGATGATGACATATCTCTTTGTACTTCTCTTAGTCCACTGACTGCATCTGAGCTATCTTCAGGGAAGATTGTGTCTCAACCCAGAACTCAGGCAAGGGGCAGTTCGGGGAAGTTCCTGAACCTCATGTTCTTCTGCACATGCTCTGAACTGAACTAAGGAAGATTCCAACCATCTGTGAGGAGCTGAGCAGACAGCAGGAGGTTGCAGCAGGAGAGGCATGCAGGGACCTGTCTGATGAGGGACTTTGTGATGTCCCTCCTGTGCCATCAAGCTCCCTGCCTCAGCTTCCTTCTCTGCAGAGCAGGGATGTAATACTGCCCACCTCATACAACTGTCTTGATGATCAATTGAAAGAAGACAGAGCTGAGGACAGTACCCAGCGTGTGGCCAGCACCTGCCAGAAACTCACCATTACACACATTACTCAGAAGTGCTTTTGAACTGATATTTCCTGCCTTTTGGGAGGTGAAGTGGCAGCCCTAAGTCTGACCTCAAGGGTGGCCCAGGACAAAATTAGCAGATGAGAGGGCTCAGTTACTATCCTGTAGCATCACCATCCTGTGACATAGAAATCCAAGCCCATACCCACACCTGGGGGAGCCCTGAGATTTCAGAGGGCTGGTCTTGAACAGAGACCGACTTTGCCCTATGGTTTTTTAACATGGCAGTTAAATGTTAAAATAAAAACCAACTTTCCTCTTGACTAGTGTTCAGTTACTAACATGGACTTATCATTAAATGATAAATTCAAGCGCACAATTGTGGACATAGCAATTATCCTTTAGATTAAGTCTTTTATCCCATTCATTCAACATTTAAGTGAGCACCTATCATAGAGTTGTCAACTCTATCATCAGCTTTGTCAGTCAGATGGAATGAATCTGAAATAATTTCCCCAAATAGAAATTAAAAGTAAATACAAATCTCGAATAGGGTTCTCATGAGGTGAGCTGATCTACTGCCAGCAAAATCCCTGTGCATAATGGACACTCCACCTGTACTGCTTCACTCTCTCTCCTCTGAGATGTTCTCAATGATGTATCCCTGCATGCTCATGAGGGATGGGAGAGAAAGGTTTGCTAGGTGGCAGGAGAAGTGAGAATACTGCTCTTCTTTGGGTGCAGAGGTGGAAGATAGAAAGGGGAGACTGGCAGCTCAGAGCTCACCTTCTCGGGTGCCCTTCCCCGGGGGGCCACGGATTTCCTCCCTTGATTTGCTCTGTTTCTACTCAGATGTCCTCTGATGAGAGAGGCCTTCCTGAACCACCCGCCCCATTTCTCCCTATATCCTTACTCTGCTTTATTTTTATTCTTCACATTTATCTCCACTGGACACATACATTTGTTCGTTCAGCTGTCTTTCCTACTAAGTCGTGTGCTCCATGATTATAGGGACTTTGTTTTGTTCGCTGCTGGGATCAAATCTCAGCTCTGCCAATTATTAGCTAATTTAACCTTGGTCAAGTGACTCATCTCTCTATGCCTTTTCATAGGTCATTTTGATAATTGAAGGCACTAATGAGAAAGTAGCGCTTGGCACAGTGCCTAGCACATCACAAGTTCTCAGTAAATATTAGTTATTGTTTGATTAGTCCTTTTCCAATAGATTTTTACTTCCACCAGATCAGACCTCAGCAGCAATTCAAGGAGTCATTTTGTGTTAGGCGGAGCTAGAAATAGTAGAGAATTGCATTAGTTGGGAAACCATGAAAATACTGCTTACCTTTTCAAAGTAGGTGAACTACAGAACTCTAAGATTCTGGTCCTCAAATTTGTCTACACCTTGAAATCACCTGGGAATTTTAATAATTTTGGATGCCTGGGTATCACCCGAGCTTCTGATATAATTGGTGTGATGAGTGCCCCGAATATCAGGATTTTTTTAAGTTCCTCAGGTGCTTTTAACCTTAGCAGATCTGAGACACACTGCCACAGAGAGCCACCAGATTTCCCCTTGAAAGTCAGCAAGACAAATGTCTTTTTATGGTCTGGCAGTTAATGCATCTTCCTAAAAGGAGCCATTTGCTCACAGACAGATCCATTAAAAATTAATCACTGTGGCCCAGCAGGGCTCCTCACTTAAAGATTGCTGCTGAAGACTGGTACAATGGCACACGCCTTTGATTCCAGCTACTCAAGTGGCTGAGTGTGGGTGGAGGATTGTGTGTGAGGCCAGCCTGGCCAACAGAGACCCTGTCTAAAACAAAACAACAAAACAAAACAAAAGATTGCTGTTGATAATGATGCAGCCATCTAGGATGCTAACACCCCGCAGAGGAGAGGTCCCGGCAGCACAACAGGTGCAGACACTGAGGCTGAAGCAGCTGGACCAAGCATTCCCCCCACCCACCTCTCTAATCAGCCCAGCCACAGAGACTGGTGAGGATGGTGGTGGTCGGGATGCCGTCCCTGGTACCTCTCTGGATAAACAAAACATTTTATCATGTCTTCGAACTGAAATAGCATTCAGAGTCCGCGATTTGGACCCCATGATGATAAGGTCCACAGCTCGTATCTGTGACAAGAAACTCTAGTTGAATTAGAATACAACTGCATTGTGACAAAGTGCTTTTAAAAAGAAGGCCATCTCCATTGGCCCCTCCGTCCTGCTGTTGAAGCGTAAGGGGAAGAACATTATGCGAAGTGAAACAAGCCAGAAACAGGACCAATCCCATGTGATTCCCCTTATTAGGAAGACCAGTCCCGTCAAACTCATAGAGTCGGGAAATAGAATGGGGATTGACAGGGACAAAGGGAAAGGAAAATAGGGAATTGTTTAATGGGTACAGAGCTTCAATTTTGCAAGATGAAAAGAGTTCTGGAGATGAATGGTGGTGATAATTGTACAACATTATGAATGTACTCAATACCACTGAACAGTACATTAAAAAAATCGTTAAGATGTTGAATTTATGGTATGCATTTTTTAACCACAATTAAAAATAAATTTTTAAAAAAGCAATTTTTTTAAAAAAGTAAAGTGACCACATATGGTCTGAAAAGTCTGTCCAACAAGGGTTGCCAGCCTAAAGGAATTTGACTAAGTTTTTCATTTTATTTCCATGGAAACCTGAGAAGAGATGGTGAATTCCAATGGACAGGATTCCCCGAAGCACAGAGTCCAGAAGAGGGAGTCTGAGAAAGAGGGTTAGCTGATCAATATTCAGACCATGTGTTAGTTTATTTATTTATTTAGTTAGTTTATTTATTTATCAATGCAGGGGATCAAATCCAGGGGTCTCATGCATGCCAGGCAAATGGTTTACTACTGAGCCTGCAGATCAACATTTTGGGCATCTTAGAAGTTCTTGCAAACTCCAATCAGCTGATTTTACGAAACTGTTTCTTCCCCCGTGTCTATAAACTTCATAAATGGAATGTGCCAGATGACTTACCAATGATTATGGTTTATGAACTGAGCTTTAAAGATTGTGTGTTTCCTCCTTCCGTTGGAGAGATTTCCTGCTGTGTGTTTTCATGGAAATGGGTTAAATGGAAGGAGTCTGAAGTCAGCAATAAGAAAGGCTATTTGGCAAATCTTTTTTAAAAGGATTTGTAACATGCCTAATATATGTATTGGCACAAATAAGATTTATACCTTCACAGGGAACAGACTATGGAGAAGAAGGCCATATTTTTCTGCTTGAACTAAGCCTGTGGCAGGGTATTGTTTTTCTAAATGATCTTTTGATGAGCATCTGGAACACAAAGAATTAACCTCTATTGAATGTCATTCTGTTGCTGGGCTTAAAGAAATCTGTAAGCAAGGCGAGTCATAAGTTCTTAGGCAGGCCAGCATATGGAAGATCATCTAGGGACTGGCTAAGTGGCCCCCCAAAAGACAGCATCAGCATCACCTTGTGCAACAGAAATGGAATCTGTGTTTAACCAATCAAGATCCCTGGGTGATCTTGTATGAGAAGCCAACTTTAGGACATCCATCAGGAGCACAATATTGGCATGTGTCTCCATGAATCTGTCAGTTCTGTATTGGACCCCCTGCCCTCCTCGAGAGCCCAGTCCCCCCATGGCCAGCCCTAGATATAAGTGATATTATCACATCATAGATTTCTGTCATACACCTTGGCTCTTGCCCTCTCCACAACCCCAGAGACAAGATTAACTGGCTCTTCCCAATGACAAACGTCTGAAGGTTTGTTATGAAGCTCTTTCACCAGCTGCCATGTTCTCCAGACGACACATACTGGGTCCCCCCATTCCTTCAGGTCTCACCTATGCTTTCTGCTGCATGTTCACCGGGAGGTCTACTAGAGACCCAGACTCTGCAAGAACCACAGTATCCATGTGACAGCCTCTTTCCCCTACAAGGACAAAAGTTCTGCTTCTCCATGGTCTGGTTTCTTTGAGGCTTGACCTAGTTTCTCCTAGATGGCGGTGGGTGGTGGGGGGACACTATGCACTTCAATCCCTTCCAAGGAAGCATGTGCCCAGGGCCTCCCGAGACCTTCCCGCACCCACCAATCCCCTTCTCTCCAGATAGTGGCTTCCCTGCTTCCAGCCTGTCTCGCCGTCTCTCCCAGCTGGGTGTGCTGGAGGACTACAGAGCCTACAGCCCCCCAACACTGCCCCTCCTATAGGAAGAACAGCAGGGACCCCACCACAGGGCTCCCATCCCCACTGCCATCCCTCCTTCCCCATTGTCTTCCTCCTCCACAGCACCCTTTGTTCCAGCTGGGGTTCTCAAACTGGGAAGAGGTAGAAGCGTTTCCTGGGAGCTCATTCGAGATCAGAAGGCAAGAAGTCAGTAGTTTTGTGCAATCTACAAGTTCACAAGCACTTCCCTGGATTCAAACAAAGGAGAACCTTGGGGACCATTGACTTTCAGAACAAAGGTCCTTCCCCCCTATCGCCCATCTGTCCCTGAGTCGAGATGTCTCTCTGTCTCCTGTGCACATTCTAGGTCTTCTCACCCCTATCCCACTTTATGCACACTGGTTCCAGTCACCACATCAATTCCCCCCACACACACACACACACATCTCAGAGGTCCCCATCCCTCAAGACCAGCTCAGACCTCCTCCAGGGATCTCCTCTGGACATTTGCACGACGAGAGGAGGGCTGTCCTGGCATGTCACAGTGGGGAGGTCCCACAGTGTGCATGGGCACCCTCTACTACTTCCCTGCTATTGGGCCTGGGACAAGTTGTTTCACCACTCGGGGAAGAGCCGAATCCAAAGGTGGATGAAAGAATTCCTGAATGATTTCCTTGTAAAATGCTAACACAGGGCTGGGCACAGAACAGGTTCCACCTAAATATGCTGAGCATGGCTACTTCCTGT
This sequence comes from Marmota marmota marmota, assembly GCF_001458135.2. Lineage (NCBI taxonomy): Eukaryota > Metazoa > Chordata > Mammalia > Rodentia > Sciuridae > Marmota > Marmota marmota. The sequence goes on along the minus strand of NW_025999990.1, from coordinate 17,529,449 downwards.
CCTGAAATCACTTTTCATATCAATGTGTCCTCTCTCTAATCACATGACATGTTCTTTGAAGAAAGGGATGATGTTAACCATCTCTGTATCCTCCACACAGGGACTGACATATGTCAGGCTCTAAGGACACATTCCAGAGACTTCTGGTTGGGAAGGTCAGGCTGTTAGATTCCTCCCACCCTCTACATCCTAGCCTGGAAAACAGGAGCCACCCTAAATATTGACTTAAAAGGAGGAGAGAAATAACCCTCCCTGACTTGTCCCACATCTACCCCCACACTGAACCACAGTTGGCTGAGCCTTTATTCGGGGATAATGTTGTCCCATTTATTATATCCATTGTACCTGCAAGGGATTAGAAGGCACACTGTCACTAAAGGGTGGAATAGAAAGTTATTGAATCATGCCACCTCTCCCAGCTCCAGCTCCCAGACATAAGACAGCAGGCTCAGAGATGAAGGGGACGTGGAGGAGCAGGCAAGGGTGGTATCCACCTGCCCAGTGCAGACTCACTGGGGCAGCACTGGGGCCCATCCTGCTGGAGTGACTTGGATCCAGGCTGTTCCGAACACCCTCACAGACGACTGGGACTGAGTGCTGGTTCCCTGCTCCCTCTGCAAGGGGAGTACTCAGAGCTTTAATTATACCTTCTCTCTAGAACTGTTGGGGCTCCCTAATTATGCTCTGCACAAGCAGCTGTTGCTAGGTTATTTCCCAAACACCTTTGAAGCTTTCAAAGGCAATGCATCCTGTGGGTTCTGCACCATTCAACAAGGACAGCAAAATGGCCTGGTAGGAACAACAGCTGCAGAAGGCCCAAAGGCCCCCATGGAAAGATCTAGAAAAGAAACTATATACAACTGCCCACCACCACCACCCCCACTGCTGCCACTGCAGTAGTGCCTCCAGAGTTCTTCTCAACAAGGAACACAAAGTGACAAGGTGGCAGAAGGAAAGAGACCATTAGAAAGAACCACTCCAGCCTGGCCTCTTGCACGCCAAATGGCTGTGAGGGAGAATGAATGACAGGAGTGGGGGCTCTGTCTTTGCACAGCAGTGATCCTTGTAACCTCACTCCATGGCCCGCCCCAGCTGGCCTGAAACACCCACATTCAGACAGTGCCCACGTGTTCATCCTGCATGTGCCCACCACCTCTCCCTGGCCAGGGGCCATGAGCATGCCCTGCCTGGGAGGACCACCTATGACCCCTGAGGACAAATTCTTCTCCACTCAGATGGAGGTGCAGGCAGGGCAGAGAGGCCACGGGGGCATTTCCCTCCCTTCTAGATTCATGAGCCCTGATGATAAATTCAGTTTATCACCTGGGTATTTTTTTCCTCCCTAGAAAATTCTTTTATTGGACTGGAGTTGAAGCTAAGTGGTAGAGTGCTTGCCTAGAACGAGCGAAGCCCTGGGTTCGGGTCCTCAGCACCACATATAAATAAAATGAAGGTATTATGTCCAATTATAACTAAAAAAAAGAAAAGAAAATTCTTTTACCACATTCACTCAACTGGAACTCCTCTTTTCAACTCTGATTACCAGTCTTGTGTCGTGGGCCCCAAGGCAACACTCACTGAGACCCCCTCTGATCTTCTCAATTGCAGGCAGGACTCCCTGCTCCCTGTAACCACCCCTCAGACCCAGGAATGGAGCCTCTTATGGCTCCCATCTCACCTTTCCAAGGCTTCTCATGTTTCAGAGCTCAGCAGAAGACATTGCAACTTCCCAAGTTCCCCTCTGCCCTGTGGCTCCTGAAACACCTCAGTAAAGCACCTTGGCCATGCCCCTGTGGAGAGTGGCCCTGGTGGCCAAAGGCAGGCACTGTCCCAACATTGCACCCCAGACCCTCTCTGTCCTTGGTCACATTCACACAGAAACATGAATGAACAGCAACAGAAAATGGCCTCAGAACAGAGGGACCAGCAGTTTTGCCCAGGAAGATTTGGGAGATGTTATTTATTGTGGTCACCGTTAGTTGGGACAAAATTGAAAACGCAAGATGAGTTTGGTACTTTGGAAAGTGCATAAGCTGCCAGGGAACTCTGTGTTCCTTCATCACAAGAAATAACAGAAATTAATGAAGCACTTGCAGAAAATTCAGAGCTGTCAACAAACCCCTTTATCAGCTCGTTAGCTGATAACAATGACATTGAGTAACCTTTCAGAACTAGATGCCTAGTAAGTGCAGAATATGAGAAATACATAAAATCTGTAAGCCTACTGAGGAGTGAAAGCAGGTACCTAAATAAACTGGTGTGAAATCACCTATTCCAGCATAGCTGTCTTAAGTTAGTGGTGGACAGAAGGGTTACAGGAACTGTTTTCAGGAATATCAATGGGAAAGAAACTACTCTCAACACTGCTCCTGGAAGAAAATCCTTCCCTTCCTAACAATTTCAGATAAACAAAATATACACCTTAAAAAAAAAAAAACACCTTATGATTTTTAGAGCAAACTCTAAGCTCTGGTATTCAGAATTCATGAAATTATCCATGATCAAAACTACCTTTAAAAATCATGCGATTCAAAGATAACCCTGTTATCCTTATATAATTTTGCAACTTGCTCAAATCCATCCCTGGATTTGGTTCAAAATACTTAATGATCTTCGGATTAGAAATACCTAGGAATGGAGGAACGTGTTGGTTGTACAGCGTCCGATGAAGAACAATACTATCTTAATTGTACAATATGCTGCATTCGCTGGTGCTATTTTTACACAATGAAGAAACCGCTTTGCAGTAAAATAAGAACCAAATAAAATATTCAGCTTCTTCATTTTAAAAGAAAGATCCTTTTGTGTTGGTGAAGAGCTTAAGGGACAGGTAGCCTTAGGGAAACAGCAAGCTTGGCTTTCATTCAAAAGTCAGGAAGAGCCAGGGAGGAACATCCCTAGCTGGTACCACAGCCTGGTCCATGATTCTGGCCCAAGGACAGGCTTGTCATATGAATATCTTTCAGGGAGGGTATTTCAGAAGGAAGCCCTCTGTCCCCTCTTTTCTCCAGCCCTGGACTCTGCAGAGAGAGACAGATTAATTCCAGAACATTCCATTCCATAAAAGACTGTTCATTGACCTGTCAGAGAAAACTCCCCTTAAGCCACCTCCCCTCTGGATCCTCTTTGCTTTCGTGTGCCCCTGAAAATCTCACCCTCTGACTGGAAAATGAAATCAAGCCATTATTTATTTACAACCCACCTATCCCAAAGTGAAGAAATTGTACAGACAGTTTGGCTGGTCTCTGTAATTCTTAGAATAACACTTAAATTCCTAACAAACTACTGTACACCCAATCTGGGTGAGTCTCAGATGCATTATGCTAAGGGAAATGGTTCAGACTCAAAAGGCTACCTACTGTAGTTCCATTTATATGACATTCTATGCCAAGTAAAACCCAGGTAGGGTGGGGTAGGGGGACAGAAACAGTGGTTGCTAGGGCCTGGGGCAGGGGTGTGCAGAGGGGATATGAGGGAGTTGTTTGAGGTGATAGACTTGTGAAATGTCATGTTTATGATGGCAGTGACATGATTCTCTGCTTTCATCAATACGCAGAACTGTGCCCTAAAAGGTCAAATTCTACCTCCACGCATATTAAACCTGACTTTAAAAAAATTAAACTCCTATAATAATTACATCAGCAAGTCTATTCTGAAATAAGACAAACCACGAGGAGCTATCAACCTGCGTGAACTCTCCACTAACCTTTGAAGGTGGCAATTGGAACTCCATGTCCATAAAGTCAAATATGTCAAAGACAGGACCAGTGGTTCTTGCAGAAGGTGCCACATGGGGAAGGGGGTCCGACCATGGAGCCGCAGCTGGCTCACTCCGCCTTCCTTTCATGGAATGGATTCAACAGTGTTCCTTCGCTGTTCCTCAGAGGCAGGCACGAGCTGGGCCAGGCGGACGCTGCTGTAGAGCAAGATGGTGCTGCTGCTCATGAAGGGCACATCCTCTGGTGCTCCTGGGAAGGGGCAGGCTTGCTGCAGAGACGTAAAGAAACAGTAACAGAGCAGGGAGAGGACTCGGGCCTGAGTGTGTCAGCCAGCCAGGGAGGGAGAGGAATCTGAGGACCTTCCTGGAGGAGGAAGACTGTAGGGTGATGGAGCCCAGGGCTGGGGGGGGGGGCGCTGAGGGTAGAGAATAAGACCCAGTTCCCACCCAGCTCCCCTGTTTTCTGCTCCCAACACACATCACTTCTGTGACCCCAAAAGATGTGGGGAGGGAAGGAACAAGCAATGGATTCTGTAGAGGCCACCTGCTCGGCAGCCTCCAATTCAATTCAACTCAATTCTGACACTCTCTGCCTGGAGAGTATTGGATCCCACAGGATGAAGGCTAGTCCCACCAGACTGTCCCCACTTTAGACACCGGTAGCAAGCTGTGGGCTCTGGACCTTCTGACCAGCTAGCAACCAATTCAGATTCCCAGGAACACTTCCTTGGGTTTGATTAATCTGCTAAAGAGGCTTACAGGACTCAGGGAAATCTATTTACAGGTGTATTATAAAGGACATCACAGAGAATACAGATGAAGAGATTCGCAGGGCAGAATGGGAAAGGGTACAGAGTTCCCATGCCCTACGGCCTCATAAGAGTCCCTCTCTGGGCGCCCTCCAGTGCCCTCTAGGAATTTCCTCATGGCCAGCTAAAGGCAGAAAGGTGGGGTAGATTAGTGTTTTTATGACTCACTTTCGGGGAGAGAAATTCAAGTTTTGGGGTCTGCCTTGGGAGGGACCTGTGGACCAAACAAAATAAACAAGCAAACAAAATATATGTGTGTAAAAATATATATGTGTGTGTGTGTGTGTGTGTGTATTAACATCACAAGACTCTTCTGCTTGCTTCCTTCCTTCGGCCAGTTTGAGGACCTGCTCTGCAGAAACACAGGCCATAGAGTGGGGGGAACAGCCGATATAATTTGGGGCCCTCAGAAGGTTTTAGAATTTAATAAATCTTTGATCAACAAATGAAGAGATTTCTGATTAAAAGAACAAAAGGTCCTGGGTGCTTGGGCTTCCTGATTTCATCAGCTTTAACCTGGGTCTCTGATACTTTTTACATCAGTAAAAAGGAAAATTCTGGTGCCAAACAGGGAACTATAACAGCAAGTGACGTGACTGTCCCTAGACTCTCCCGTTAGATCCCGTCAGTCCTAACCACCTCACCTTCACTCTCACATGGTCTGAGTTCTCTGTTCTTCCATCAGGGAGATTGCTCCAGGGGATCCAAGTGGCTGTTCTCACACTTCACTGTGGGGTCAGCTTGCTAAATTACATAGAAAACAATTTCTTTTTTGGGGGGTGGGGGGATGGACAACACCGGGAATTGACCCAGGGACACTCTACCACTGAACTATATCCTCAGCCCTTTTTATTTCTTATTTTGAGTCAAGGTCTCATTAAGTTGCAGAAGCTGATCTCAAACTTGAGATCCTCCTGCCTCAGCCTCCGAGTCACTGGGATGACAGGTGTGCACCAATGCACCCAGCATACCAGCATAGGAAACAATTTCTAAATTGCCTGGGCATATTTTCCTATCTATGCCAATCCATCTATGTCATCACCATATGCAATAGGAAGAGACTCCATCCCACAGCACAAATCACTAGGCATTGGCCATACCAGCAAAGAAATCTGTTCCTAACAGATTCTATGTAGGATCCTCAGATTCCTCTGGACCAACAGAGCTGTGACCACTCCATCCCTCAGGCTGTTTCCATATACCATTTACCTGTATCCATTACGAAGATGGCCGTTTCATTCTCAGAGGGCCTGGTGTCTAGGTTTGGGGCAGCATTAATTATAAACATCAGCACCAAAGCTACTGCTCAATTTCAAATATGTGACTATTTCTGAGATTTAGCCTCTGGGTAAATGAAATTTCAGTGTTTCATCATTACTCTATTGATGGCAGTAATGAACTTGGGAATGACTCCTATTTATCCATCTTCTTACTAGATGTGGGCAGACGTATTGTGCTTAATTACATCAAGTAGGGTGGGAAATCATTCCTTCCAAAATAGTGATAACCTGGATCCCTTTCCACATAGAAGAACCCTATGGCCTCATAAGATTCCCAAACTCAAGCCTTTGAGTCCCACAAACCAGGCCCAGACACTCTAACTGGACTTCTGTTCACTAATGTTCCTTCAAGGTCAATAGGAAAGGAGCAAGAATGAAGGGGATCCCCAAAAGGACCCTGTTTCCATGAGAGGGCAAGTGGGAAGGGGCATAGGAGGACATCTGCAAACAGCGGGTCAATGGAAGGGGGACTCTGTCTTTCAGGGTTATCTGTCAGAGGGGTTGGTGACAAAGTGGTACCGCTCTCCACGACTGCTCCTGTCCCCCAACAACTACACAAAAGCCATCGACATGTGGGCAGCCGGCTGCATCCTGGCCGAGATGCTCACGGGGAGAATGCTCTTTGCAGGTAAGTTGGTAACTGCTTCTCTTTAATGTCTTTCTGTTAAGAGGGGAAACTGAGTGCAAACACTTGCTTATCCCAAAACATGCTCCCCTTCTGCTGCAATGACTTCTTAGGCTTTATGGCACTTCTTGGAGTCACCCTATTATAATTCCAAGCAACACTGTAAAGACTAAAATTAGCCTTTTGAACACAGAACCTTGGCAGTTGAGAGACCATTTTACTATGGTCTGAATGTGTGAGTCCCCCTAACATCCTATGTGGAAATCCTGTCTTAATCCCCCCCCCTGATGTGGTGGCATTAAGAGGTGGGACTTTAGGGAGGCAAAGCCCTCATGAATGGGATTAGTGCCTTTCTAAAAGGGACCCCAGAGATGTCCCTCTGCCTTCTATCACATAAGGATGCAGCAAGAAGGCACCATCTATGAGAGGGTCACCCAGGATGATTAGGACATAAACCTCCACATGGACTTATTTCATCAGCTTCTCCCAGAGACGGTCCCTGTCCCCCAGCTCCCAGAAGGCAAGGGAAGCCGAGATTGATTAAACACCCACTACAAGTGGGAGCCTCCATGCTGTCAGATTGGTCAGTCCATGTGTGGGGACTCCTCCTCATTCCACAAAAGAAGGAAATCAGAGAAGGTGAGGGCCGGGTCTGCCTCTGGGCATCTGCCATCAAAGCCCTTGCTTTCTGCCCCATCATGCAGCTTGCTGGACTGCCCTGGCTGCCTCCAACATGACACCATTGATCCCTGGCAGGAACAGACAACTGAGGGGCTGGTTCTCTGCCCTCTCACCATGTTGCTGAAGAAGTGATTCCAAGCACCAGGCTGTGATCCCTGGTCTGTGTGTCACAGAGGAGCAGGTTGGGTTCTATGAGCAAGAACCAGGATCCTCTGTCTGCAGCTTGACCTTGTGTTCCCTTGGCAAGTAGTCTGGAGTGTTCATTTGAAAAAGGGACCCATAAAGGCCTCCCAGAGTCCCTGAACTGGCCTTCCAAGAATAAGCCCATTGCAGGGAGAGGCCAAAGGGCCCCCTGAAGCTGCAGACACTTGCTCAGCATGCAGCCACAGTGTTTGAACATGCTTAGTACCACACAGGGCATCCTGAGGGACATGAGAAAGTCCCTACTGTAGACCACCAGCTTCTGGAAGACAGGGATTTCCATAGTAACCTGTGGGCAGGGGAGGCCCTCTGCAGGTGCTGGTCAGGGAGGCTTCTTGAGAAAGGAGAGGCGAGACTGGGGACTGAATCCAGCAGAGCTGAGTGGAAAGGCCACTCAGGCTAAAAAATAAAAAATGGAAGTGAGAACAGTCGGGGGTCAGAAAAGGACAGCAGGGAGACGGCCCTGACTAGCACCAGCAATGGAGCACAGATGCACTCAGTGGTCTCCTGGAAGATGAGCTGAGTTGCTGAGACACACAGACTGAAGCTCCTGATGGGCCAGAACTCTCTTGCTCATTCCAGCATGGCCACAGGACAAAGCACTCGACACACACTTAAGAATGAACACTTGGTTCCATCTTGTCCTGCCTCACTGCTCCCACAGAACCGGAGTAACTCGTTGGCCTCTCTGTGCCCAAAGAGCAGAGATGGTGTGCTCATGGCGCATTCCATACTCAGTCGACTATTCCTGATGTTCTTCCTCTTGAGTATTTTCTGGGTGGAATCCTCCTAATCAGAAATTACATTAAAACTGTTTCCTTCCCCAGCCTGGTAGGAAGTGTGCAAGAGGAGGAACACTCGAGAAGCCAGGGCTAGGCTGCTGTAATCATTAGCACTGGCCAGCTCAGTGTACATCAGACTGGCCCGCTCCAGGCACAGAATCACAGGGGACTGGCTGGGGTCCGGGGGACTACCAAATTCAACCACTTCTTTTCTTTGACAAAACCAAGATGGCAAACAACCTGCAACAGTCATAGAGGAAGTTAGTGGCAAAGTGAAAACAAGAACCCAGGTGCCCTAACGCCCAGGCCAGTGCCATCCCACTGCCCTGTGTTCTCCCTCCCAGGCCAGCCGGAGCCTCTGCGGGGCTTCTACACACTGCAGCCACGTCTAACCATCTGGTGTTTGCCTCCCCAGGGGCTCATGAGCTGGAGCAGATGCAGCTCATCCTGGAGACCATCCCTGTGATCCGGGAAGAAGACAAGGACGAGCTGCTCAGGGTGATGCCCGCCTTTGTCAACAGCACCTGGGAGGTGAAGCGGCCCCTGCGCAAGTTACTCCCCGAAGTGAACAGTGAAGGTACCTGCGCCTGACCCCAGGCCAGCACCTCAAGGGGCAGAGTACTGGCTTCACCCTGAGGGCTGGGTGTAGATGGGTCTCCCAGAGAGCAGAGCACAGTCCTGGGTATGGGGTCAAGGTTCCCTTGGCAGTGGGCATTGGCCTTCACTACGGGTTGAGAATCCCTAGTCTGAAAACCCAAAATCCATCGTGTTGGTGCCCCAAAAGTTTCAGATTGTGGAGCATTTCTGATTTCTGATTTTCAAATTAGGGATTTTCAACTGGTAACTTCTATGCAGATATTCCAAAATCTGAACAAATCTGCAATCTGAAGCTCTACTGCTCCAAGCATTTCAGACAAGGGCTGCACATCCTGTTCTTCCAGGTCCAGGGCTACCGCCCCTGGAGCTCAGCCCTAGCTGCCTTCGGGCACTTATTAGTGGCCTCCGTGTTCCACCCTGATTTTGCTTCCTGTTCCCTCTCATCATTCTTGTTTGCCTTCTTGCCTCTCTTCCTGTGTCCCCCTTACCTTTTTCCCATGGAAGGCAGATTGTGGTAAGGAGAACAGGAGGGCCAGACCCAGGTTCAGTCCTCAGTTCTCAAGTGACTGTGTGCTGTGCATTTGAGGCCCCACAGAACTGGGATGAAGCCAAAGATCAGCCTGGCTATACTCTCAGAGACTCACAGGTCTCCGTCTAAGAGGTGACAGGATCCCTCAGCTTCCCAAAAGGCCATCAATGACAGATGCAGGACAAAAGAGACAGGCCCAAGGCCAAACCAAGGGTGCCCAATTTTGAGCTCTATTTAAAACAAGTAAATATACCAAAAGGGACAAAAGTGATAAAGACAGTTGGCATACAGAACAGGTAAAGGGGGTGCTCTGGATGAGGCAGGGGGAGAGGCTCAGGGTCCTACGAGCTTGCCTCTCAACCTCTAGAGGTGCTCCTAGGAATCCTTCCAGAATACCTAGTCTGAGGAGCCCAGCTTGGAATCAGCTGGGCCAGAGGAAGGTGACAGATTGTACACAAGCTTCATTATATAAGAAATGCCTTAAAAACATTGGGGGAGGTTAATTTCAGCTTGGCTTTGCCAAGGACCAAGCTGTCAGTACATGGTATACCAGGCCTCTCTGGGTGGCCACCTGCAGCCAAAGCCAAGACTTCTGCAGGAGGCTCAGGCTTAAAGTGTGGTACATCACTGCTGCACTCCACCCCCTTGGCCCAGGTCATGCTGCCATCGCTCACTGCAGGAGGGGCTGGGAAAGGCAGGCAGAACATGCTTGTTCAGGGGACCAGTGAAGGCAGAGCTGGGCCCAGGGCTGAAAGTTAAAGGGGACAGATCCAGGTCCAATGGAAGGAAGAATTTTCTACTATCTTGGGATTTCCAGAAGTGTCTGGGCAGCAACTGGAAGATGAGCTGTCAGGGAGAGGGAAGAGAAGAATTTCATCCCAGAGAGTAGAGCAGCCTTGGGGGCCAGCACTTTCCAGCTCCAGGGTTCACTAGTCTTTCTCAGTGAGGATGACAATGGCAATGCTGCTACCAGTGTTTGGAGCTTGAATTCTCTATTGTCTTGTCAAAAGGTCCAGGGTGCCGAGAGAGGGGCCCCAAGAGAGGGGCCAGAGGCCCAAGGAGGGAAAGACTTTCCCAGCCCTGCTTCTGGGCCCTGCCCTGCCTAACCCTTCCAGTCCTAAGAATGTATTAGGTGGATCCTATTCCGGGTCTGCAGCCCCAGACCCAGAAGCACCCTCTGAGTACCAGGAAGCGATCAGTTACTGCTGCTTACCTCATCTCTCTGCTGAGGGGTGCACAGTGACTCTCTGTCCTCCTAGGAGGCTAGTCACCTTCTGAATATATTGATTTCCTGAATCATTGATGACTTTTTCTGCAAAGAGATCCAGGGCGGGCATGAGGGCAGGTTAATGGAATGGGCTGAAGCCCACCCTGGATCCCTTGGAGGGACTGACAGCTCAGGCTTTGAGCTTAGCTCCATTTCCCCCTTAGAACAGGAGTGGCCAAGTCATGGTTTAAGCTGATCCTGAAGAGACTCCAGTGCTGAGGAGGACCACAAACCTCTAAAACAGGCCTTGCCCTGAGATGACCCAGGGCAGAGCTCACAGGACAGAGTGGCCACTGCCCCTCTCAGCATGACAGCTGTGCCTATGTGCAGGACTGAACCCCGACACCCCGTGGGCTGGGGCACTCTTGCTACCCTGCCATACCGGTTGGCAAACAACCACTGCACAAGGCCTCTGAGTGTCCTGTTGACAGGTTCCCACAGCCTAGAACTCTCCTTGATCAGCCACAGAAGGGTCATTGCCTGGCCCAGAGGGGAGCTGCAGCCTGGTTGTTCAATATTTTGAACATCAATCAAGCCACCTACCTTTGTTCCTCAAACTTCCAGGGACCAAATATGGTGCAAAGAGCCCTGGCCTTAGAGGAGGCCTTGGCCCTCCTTCCCCTCCACATTCTTCTTTTTTGGGGGGATAGGAGGTGGGGGGTGCTGGGGATTGCACTTAGGGACACTCAACCACTGAGCCACATCCCTAGCCCTATTTTGTATTTTATTTAGAGACAGGGTCTCACTGAGTTGCTGAAGACGGCTTTGAACTTGTGATCCTCCTGCATCAGCCTCCCGAGCCACTGGGATTACAAGCGTGTGCCACCGTGCCCGGCACATTCTCCTTTCTTGCTAAGGCTCCCCACTCCCTCTGCCTTCCCCCCCCAGCAGCCCTCAGCCCAGAAGAAGTGGGTGTGACTACCCCAGTTTCCCTGCCCCTCGAGGGCCACTTGTGAGGTGTGTTCCACACTCTCTCCAGGTGAATCCCAGTGGCACTGAGCCCCTGGTGACCCAGGAGTGACTGCTCAGCAGCATACCTTGTCCTGAATGCTCTCCCACTGCCCCAACCTGTGCTTCCTGGAATCCCCCTCAGAGCAACTGCCAGGCCCCCATCCCTGGCTCTGAGAAGCCAGTGCAGGACAGGCTAGCCACCTCATCACTCTGGTTCTCTTCATTCATATACAAAGTCGCCATGCTGAGGGGTCTCCTTCTCAGCTTGGCAGGGGCAATGTGTGACTTTCGTGTCCTGCTTTGCTCCCCACAGCCATAGACTTTCTAGAGAAGATCCTGACCTTTAACCCCATGGATCGCCTAACGGCTGAGATGGGGCTGCAGCACCCTTACATGAGCCCGTACTCCTGTCCTGAGGACGAACCCATATCACAACACCCCTTCCGCATTGAGGATGAGATTGATGACATCGTGCTGATGGCTGCCAATCAGAGTCAGCTCTCCAACTGGGACAGGTAGGTTCCGGGGGCTTCTTGCCCTGTTGTCTAGAGCCACGTTCCCCTGTCCTCTCATTTCTATTTTGTCTCTCATCCTCTGTGACCTTTTCCCCTGTCTCCTGAGTTGTCTGGCCCATCATGTGCTTCCCCTGTGCTGCCTGTGTAGGTCAGGGGCTGCTTTTATGCAACACGGCCACCCTGAGCTCCTCAGCACCCTGAGTCTACTGAATGTGCGTTCAGTATGCACAGTGGGCCCTGAGTGAGTACTCGCTGGAGGATCTCACTCCTAGCAGGCTGGGAGTTTACCCTTGAGAAGCCAAAGGGAACAGTATAAGAAGTATACAAAGAAGTACAAGAAGTACACAAGACAACTCAGAATTTACAACTGCAGACGCTTGCTCATGTTTTCTGTCATCTACACCTCCTGAGAGTGCCATTAAAGGAGGTTGCATTGCCCATAAGGAAGCCTCAGCTCAGAGAGGTTGGGAGTGGTGTTCTGTCACATAGCTAATATGTATGGGGCCTCCCCAGTCTGCCTCCCTGTCAGTGCACTGCAAAGCAATCATAGAACTCTTTCCTACTGAACTGGGCTTGGCCTCAGGATCCTTCACAAGTATCCCCTGAAGCCACTACCAATGAATCAGTGTTGGGTAGAAGATAACATTTCTAAACAATTTCTGCCTGGGCACATAATGATCTCATAGATCCTTCCCTGTTCTGACGTTCTTAGATCAGACAGCCACACACTTGGGCTTCGCCATCTGCTAACTCCAGGAGGCGGGGCCCATAGCTTCTCAGTTTAGAAACAGCAGTGGAGGCTCAACAGCTCGGGCTCCGAGGGGACCTAACTGGGAGTCCCGCTGCCATGGGAATGTGACAGCTAGTTATATAAGTGACAGATGAGCAATTCCGCCTTTTTAGTCATTTGACAGATGATGGGTTTCAGAATAAAGAGGCACAGAGGGAGGGCCAGGCCAATGCTGCTATTCTGGGACAGGTCTGCTGGTTTGTTGTTGTTGTCAATTGTTGTTTTCAAGTGTTGCCAGAAAATAAAGATTAATGAACGTTCTCTCATCTGCCACCCCCAAGCTGGGCCTGCCCTGGACTATGTTCCCTGCAGCCCCTCCCCTCCACTCCACAGAATTTGAGGGCATAAACAGTGGCTTATAAAGGCTCATGCTACTTGTAAGGTGGCTATGGCCAGGGCCAAAGTCAGAGAAAACTGTAGCAGGGATCCTAGGCCACTGTCCATCATCTGACCAACACTAAACTGGATACACCTATGCTCCCAAACTTCCCCATCACACTTGCATTAAGGAAAAGGATGGCAAAGGTTGTGACAAGTGCCTTGCTCCAGGCCTGCTCCTGTGGGCACTGCTTCACCTCTTGGCTTGCTAGTTTCCTCTCCTATAAAGCAGCGGTGACACTAAGTCTGCAGGGTTGCTGTGAAGACTAGAGATAACGGATGTTTGGTACTTGGTGTGTAGCAGCCAAAGGTCCGGTCTTCGTATGCTCTTCCTTCTAGAGATCTCTGTAATTCCGAGGCCACTCAAGGGAGGAGGCAGTTCCAAGGTCTAGGAGTGATTACTGCCCTATGTGTCAGGGGGAGGAGGGCAGTAGTAAGGCCTTCCCATGCCTCTCTAACCACTCTCTGTGAACTGCGGCTGCCTGGCCTGCCCCCTCACACAGTCACCCTTCTTGTCCTTGGCTTATCTAATTGTCCTGTGTGAGCACCAGATGAACTGCTCAGGAAGCAGCTGGCCAGGGGCTGCTGCCTCCTGGGTGCTTCCTGACTCCCCTCACCCCACCCTGGCTCTGCACAGAGCACCTGACAAAAGGAAGGAGAGCTGACACCTGTCTGCTTGCACATCTGCCCTTCATTTGCGCTCCGCCATCTGACTTTACTCTCCATGGCTGCAGCGCAGTTGGCAGAGGGCAGCATTCTAAGGATCATTTTGGCCTCTCCCAATAGTGTCGTGATCTTTCTGTAGGTCACATCTGCTCTAGTCAATGCACGAGCTGCAGGGCCCCATCCAGATCCACAATGCCAGGGGCTCTCAGCCCTATGGCTTAGACACCCCTGTAAAACTTCAGAAAGTTTTACAAACTTGCTGAAGCAGGACACCATCTTAGACCTACTGGATCAATGAGGCAGGCCTGATACCTTATTAATTCCCCTATTTGATTCTAATGTGAGCAAAGACTCATTAAGTCTTGCTATTCAAAGTGTGATCTAAGAAGCAGCAGCAGCAACAATAGGGTGCCTGTCAGAAATGCAGAATCCCAGGCCCCACCTTGGAGCCACTGAAACAAAGCCTACATTTAAATAAGATCCCCGGGTGATTTGTATGTATATTAAAATTTGAAGATTGCCATTAAAAAATAAAATAAAATTATGGTATTAGCCAGTAAGTGGATGGAAATGGACAATATCATTCTAAGTGAAATAAGCCATACTCAGAAACTCAAAGGTCAAATGTTTTCTCTCATTGGCGGAAGCTAGAGTAAAAGAAAGGAAACGGAGAGGGAAGGATAGGATAATATAAAGAACCAACCAAATAGAAATTAATAAACAAGCCAATGGGATTCAAGTAGAGGAAGGAGAATGGGAGCGGGGAGGAGGGGAGAGAAAAGGGGGGGGGATCATGAACTGAAATTGATTTCCATACATGTAAAACCATAAAGCTCTAATAAAAAAGAAAAACTGTGAGGGTCATTATTTAGGAGGATCCGTTAGAAAGTTCCATGAGGACAGGGATTTGATTTGTTTACAGCAGTATCCAGTAATGTCTGGAGCCAGTAAGTGGATGGAAATGGATAATATCATTAAATAAGTCATACTCAGAAACGGCATCTATAGTGGGAGCTCAAGAATATTGGTAGGGCTGTGAATGAATTCAAGGATAAGTTGAACAACCATTCCCCCTAGCTGAGCCCTTCTAGACCCATCTGTACCTGCGCCACCACCTTCCCACCTGGGGAGATGGGAGGGCCCAGCAGGAGGGTCTGGGGGCGGAGCGGATGGAAAGCAGGCTTGCAAATGGCAGGCAGGGATTGGGTTCCCTCCCGGAAGCCATCCCGCCTGGGTGTCCCATCACCGCTTTGTGTTCACCCTTGCAGGTATCCGGTGAGTCTGTCCTCAGATCTGGAGTGGCGGCCCGATCGACGCCAGGACTCCAGCGAGGTGCAGCGCGACCCGCGCGCTGGGTCGGCGCCGCTGGCGGAGGACGTGCAGGTGGACCCGCGCAAGGACTCCCAGAGCAGTTCCGAGCGCTTCCTGGAGCAGTCTCACTCGTCCATGGAGCGCGCCTTCGAGACGGACTACGGGCGTTCCTGCGACTACAAGGTGGGGTCGCCGTCCTACCTGGACAAGCTGCTGTGGCGCGACAACAAGCCGCACCACTACTCGGAGCCCAAACTCATCCTGGACCTGTCACACTGGAAGCAAGCAGCCGGCGCACCCCCGATGGCCGGGGTGGCAGCGGACGCTGTGGCGCACGAGGACGAGCCCGCCAGCCTCTTCCTGGAGATCGCGCAGTGGGTCAAGAGCACGCAGGGCGGCCTGGATCGCGCCAGCCCGCCCCCAGAAGGGCCAGAGCGCCGCCTGTCCTCCTCTCCCCCGGAGAGCCAGACCCCGGTAGACCGAGGCGCCAGCCCTCAGTTTGACCTGGACGTGTTTATCTCCCGCGCCCTGAAGCTCTGCACCAAGCCGGAGGATCTGCCTGACAATAAATTGGGCGATCTCAACGGCGCATGCATCTCTGAGCACCCAGGAGACCTTGTGCAGACGGAGGCCTTCTCCAAAGAAAGGTGGTGAGGCCAAAGCGGAAGATCTAGGCCTCAGCCACTGGAGAGGGAGGCCACCCCAGAGAAGCCGGCATGGCAGGAGGCCACCTCCCTGGCACCTCTGCCACCCTTCCCGCCCCTCTCTGCTGCCTTGGAGTCAGCAGAACACATGAAGGATCCGAGGAGCGAGAGGAATGTCTATTTCTTAAACTGCCTTAATAACTAGCCTTTAACCTCTGGAAGAGGGTTGATCAGGAGCCTGGCTGAGAGGGAGGCCTGGTTTTAGAAGTGGTGGAGGCAGGGAAGAAACACCTCTTAGACAGGAGTCTGCAGTCCCTACATGGGTGTTAGGGTGCAGAGGCAGCTTGCAGACTTAGTTTTGAAGCCATCTGGTCCACCTAGCCTCAACCAATAACTGAGGACAACACTTAGGCCCAGAGAAGCAAAATTACTTGCTTAGGACCACAGGCCTCCTCAGTCTTAGAGTGAGCCTTGAATCCCAGTCTCCTGGCCCCCAGGTCAGTGTCTGTCCACAATATCATGTCTTCCTCTTCTGGGGTCACTCTGACTTTTTGGTAAGAAAACTTAGTCCAAGATGTTTCTTCTCAGTCCATCACCATCTGACCCATGCAATGTTCTTTCCTTCAGAACATTGTTTCTTGTATACTGAAATTTGAAACGGAACTAGTTCTTTCTCCTAGTTGCCAAGCATATTTTTTTTCTGGCTCTCCAAGTAGTTAAATGTTCTCATCTGCCACCCTGCTGCATTTGCCTCCTCCCTGCATGGTCTGAAATCTTTGTTTCAGATTAGAGCAGTTTGAGGCCTGACTCAGTCACTCTCCCAGGCCTGTGCATCTGCCTCCTCCAGCAGCCCTATGCACTTTCCTGACATGCGCAAAGACACAGCCCTCATTCCCCAATGGATGTCGTACACGGGTGAGTTTGAAGAAAGCAATTCCAAGAATCCCTCCAATCTACCCCACAGTCCCCCACCACCCCTGCCCACATGCACACAGCCCCTCTCCAGCCTACCTCGGGACCAAATGTTCTTGGCACAAATTGCTCCTTTGAAGGAAAGCAGTGAGGTGCCTGCCATAGATCAGAGGGTTTAGGATGGAAGGTTCACAAGGGACCTGTCATCCTTCATTAATACCATCTTGATTTTGATCATCCATTTAGCCTTGGCTAAGAGCAAGCCCTGAAGAAGTGCACTGGAGGGCTAGCAACCTTGGAGCAAGGAGCCCAGAAAGGTACGAAGATGTAGAAGGAGGGGTGCCAACTTCAAGGGCCCTCAGGGGTATATATCAGCATGGATGGAGACCCCACAATAAAGAAAGGGACTCAACACTGCCATGCCCTCATACCTCCTCTTAGCCTAAGATGGACCACACAGGCCCTCTACAGAAGTATGTGGTGGGGACAATTACCCCAGTCCGGTCCCTGGAATACTCTTCCATTTGTACCACTGGTGTCCATCTCTTCCCTTCCCCACAATACCCCAAAGATACCTACAGGAAGACTAGTCAGTCTGTAGGGAGAGGATCCCCCAGTGTTGGGCCTGGACTGTGTTCCCCCTCCCTTCACAGCACCTTAAATCTAATCAGCAAACTATGATTTATGAATTAAAACTTGCAACACATTAGAAAATTATATTTAAAAATAAAATTAATCACACTGATGAGTTTTTAAATGGAAAAAATGTAAATATGAAGTATTTAGGTTTTGCTTTTTTTTTTTCTTTTAAGAAAAGGAAATGTACACCTCTCCTCATGTGCCATTTTGTTCTCAGAGGGCGGCTTTACTTTTTGGGAAAAGGAACAAGCTGCTGACCTTGACCAGGAGTTCATATATAATTATTATTACAGAGGAATTGTTATAACTACTCATATTTTAAGAAAATCTGTTAAACATTATTGAACTTGATCAGAATGGGCCAAATAAAGTTTTACTGGAACACAGATTCATCATGTGTGATTACATTCATTTATGTCTTATTTGCCCGGTCTTTGACAGTGATTGATTCACTTAGGGCCTAGCTAACTTCTCCCTGAATCGTGAAGTTCCGTGTTTTGAAGGGTTGAAGATGGGGGATCTGAGAGAGGAGAATCTACACAAACTGGAAGTGATTCCAGAATCCTAAGGTGATGCATGGCATCCATGCTGTGGGTTTCTAGGCACATCTTGGAGTCAATTCAAACCTTCTGATGAGGGCTGGTCCTTTCCTCTAGGCATAAAAGGTGCAAAAACCATAAGATGTGAGGGAACCAGCTGCCCAGAAACACCTGCCTGAGCCACACCTCACAGGTGCCTAAGATACCACCCATCTGAAGTTGCTCCCTCTATAACACTTATGTCAAAACATTTGCTCTAACTTCATTCATTGTTAATATGTATAGACAATAGAGTTTAAGAATTTTGTTTTTGTTCTTTGTAACTTCCCTGAAAGGCCTTTTGGTTAAAACACTTACTCCTGTTGAAATGCATCTGGGCCAAGAACAGTTTGTTCAAATCCTCTTCAAAGCATCAACTGAGAATATTCCCACTTTGTCCACTGTTTCAATTTCTGAGTTACCCACAGTTGACTGCAGTCTGAAAATATTACATAAAAAATTCCAGAAATAATTCACTAGTTTAACATTTCGCACCATGATGACATTTCATGAAGTCCTGCTCTGTCCTACCTGGCACAGGAATCATTCCTTTGTCCCATGTATCCACTCTGTATATACTACCCACTCATTAGTCACTTAGTTGTCATCTCAGTTATCAAATCAGCTGTCAATGTATCCAGTGCTTATAAACAGGGCTGGGTACTATCCATAGTTTCAGGTATCCACTGGGGCATCTTGAAAGGCATCCTTCCTTGGATAAAGGGAGACTACTGTAGCAGAGACTCTCTGCTAGTGGATAAGAGTAAAGATAGAGACCCAGAATTTACTTCTGGAATGTTCATTTTTCAAACATGGAAACTTCCAGGGAAAAGTCTCCAAAGGTACAAGAAGGACCTCAGTCTTAAGCTCATCCTGATAAGAGGAAGAAAAGTACAGACATTTCAGATAAAACAAAACAAATGTAATATCACTTTAAACAGTTCTGAAAATCTATTTCTGTATTAAACACCTTAACAAAGCAAGAAAATTTAGAGAACTTTGAACTTGTGATGAGAATCAAAGGAAAGAATATGCCAAGGAGAAAAAATGAGGACTCAAAAGAAGAAATCGTTTTTTTAGCCAGTGAAGTGTGAAGAGAAAAACTGAACCCAGTATCACTATAAAACCCAAGCATTTACCCATTGCTTCATTCTGGTTTTTTAAATATGTAATAATTGGAAGACTGTCGTACATTTGTAACATTGTGAAATTTCCTGCCATACGTAGAAATGCCAAACTGTAAAATGATGATGTTTGCCCTGGGTCCTGCATTCATTTGTTTCATTATTCATTTATTCAACCAAGAAATCATTTTGCACCTAACTCCAAATGCCTGAGATATAAAGATGAATAAGATGCAATCCTTCCTTTTAAAGAATTCTTATTTTAATGGTGGAGAGAGACAGAACAAACACTTGCTACCTAACGAACTACATTTTCCAGCATGATGATGGCTGTAGTCACCAAATGCTGGAAAACACAATCTTCTCCACTGGACACCTGTTCCATTACACGGTGTGCAGTGGAGGGGAAGATGTAAAAATGTTTTATCGGAATAGGTGGAGCCCTGAGCTGAATTTAAATGGCTGCAGTGTGAATGAATGGAGCTGTGGGAACAGTGGCATTGATTTGGCTGGATTTCATTCTTTAGAAATGCTGCGTAGGCAGTGTTATCTACTCCAGCAGAAAGTAATGCTTAAAAAGAATAAAATCTCACCTTGTATTCATAGGATGGTGCAAAGTGCCTAGGCTATCTAGTGGAAATCAGTTGAATTGTAACAGTGCAACATTTCTTCAATATATAATTACAGTGAGAAAACATTTATATGAAGGATAAATAGCAAGTATTTTTGATATTTTGAATTCCAGGTTTAAATCAGCATAATGGAAAGAACATAGTTCAGGGTCCAAATCATGGCTGTCACTTATTAGCTAGTGAATTTGGGCAAATTATTTTACCTGCATAAGCATCAGGATGTCCTTCTCAAATATGGGGAAATGATGGTGTCTTCTCTATATGATTATAAGTCTTTTGAGGAAATTATTTATAAGGGATAAAGTATGTGCCTACCATAAAACAGACACTCAGAAACTGATAATTATTGTTATTAACACATTTAACACATTAAGCATTTTTAAAATGTCTAGCGTTTAAAAAAAAAAAGGCCCAGAGCAAGGACAGAGGCCTGGTTGAAGTTTTCTATGGGAGAAAGCTTGAGGCTCAATTTCAGGCTTAGGCTACCAGAATGTAGGAAGTGGGGTGTGGGGCAAAGGGAACTGAGAGACCCACACAGCAAATAGCACCAAAGAGGAAGGACAACAAATGAGGAGGGTGGAAACCCCATCCCCCAAGGAAATATGTCACGGTTGCATCTATACACCACCGATGTTAGGCTTAAAACTTCTCTTGAGAGAATCCCAGGAGAGTCTGTGCACATCAGAGGAGTCAGCAAACTATTCTCCAAGGCAAAGAGCTTAACATTCCTTCACATGTTATGTGAGCCTGTCTTTATTTAAAATTTTGATATTTTGCTGTTCATGGATTTTTGGCAGTAATTTTTTTTAATTTAAAAATACTGCATTAAAATATTTACCTTGATTACTGAGATTATGGGCACCCTTAAATTCTGCATCTAAGATGGGTGCCTCACCCACCTCGACCCTTGTCGTCCCTGGTCTGTGGCTGCTTCCATCCCAGAGGAGCAAAGCTGACTAGCTGCAATGGAGACCTCATGGCTCCCAGGCTGACCTTTTGCAGAAAAAGTTTGCTGATCCCCAGTGTAAGAGGCCACAGGGTCTCCACACCATTGTGAGTGAGCATGTGGCTGGCCTGGTCTTCTCCAGCCACAAGCATTCCTCTTCAGAAATGTCACATTCTCATGTGTGATTGTCTTATTTCACATCCTACTTTACTTTCCATCTTTAGGGAAATGTCTTCATTTGCTGGTGAGAAGTTACCCTGGCAGCCTGGGAACCCTCCTGCTTGGGCTGAGCAGAGGTCACTGCTATGGTCAGAAGCCAGGCTTTGAGCTAGGATTGTTAAAACAGGCAAGAGGAAAGGCCAACTTGAAAGTTGAGATTCTCAGGTGAAGCTCCAGGTGGAAGGGGGATGTCAGATGTCCTCACCTGTGTGGTTGAGACCAGGAAACATGTACTTTCTCCATGGAGACCAAATCGCTGAGAGGAACTTAACCCAGCTAATACCTGCCCAGGAACTAGTGCTGCCTTCACTTATTCAACAAATATCAATGTGGAGTGTGGGTGGGAAATGACAGGTCATCTAACCCAATCCCCTTGTTTGGTAGATGGGTAGATTAAAACCCAGGGGAGGATGGTAATTTGCCTAAAGCCACATAGTGGCAGAACCAGAACTGGAACCCACACAATCTTTCCAGAACCAAGCTCATCTTATTCACCCTAACAGGGGTACAGATGCTGGGATTTACACTGGAGGAATGAGATCAGCCCAGAACATGGGAACCTGCAAAACACAAAGGTCACAGCCCAGCCACCAGAGGCCACATGCTTTATGCTTTATTTGCATCTGCCTGGAAACTGGAGCCGAGGGCCTCCGGCTGCCTGAAGCCCTAGGGCTGACCTTAGAAATGGTATTCTGCCCCTCCTGATATCTTGTGCCTAGCTTGGGGCCTGGCTATGTAGTCAGAAAAGAAAGCTTTAGTTTGATTTCCTTCAGGAACAAATCATAAGATAAGGATTGGAGGGCAGGAGGCAGGGTTTGGGGAAACAATGAAAGGGCAGTGGAGAAGCAATGAGGAGAAGAAGCCATGGGCAACAGTCATGGCCTCCTGACCAGGACACCAGGAGAAAGTGGGCCATACACCTCAGGGTTTCCCTAATGCAGCCAGGCCTCGGTGGACAAAATGCTCCCCTGGGGTAGTGCCTGCCCCAATAATCCAACTCTAGAATCAGCACTCCTGGCTTGGCCCCTGTTGATGTGAGCTGGTGTCAAACCAAGGGGTCTTTGTATCAAATCCTGCTAGCAGACCTCTGGCTTAAGTGAAAGAGCTGTGTGTTCTTGCAGGACTTTAGGGCCATTTTGATTCTTAAGATATGAGTTTTGCCTCATGAAATTACATCAAGAACTTCACTAAGACCACTGGAAACCCTTCCAGATTTTGACACTCGAGATCTTGGCGTTCAAGTTATTTAGTGTCCACTGTTGTCTCTCTTACTCTGCACATTCCCAACTACCTGGTGTGTGAACACTCCTGCACCTCTAAGTCTTTTAGCATACATGGGGGTTCTGAACACAATCTGTGGTCAGGAAGCCAAACACAACCCACTAGGGTAGGACATAAGTCTCAACCTGTGACATAAGTCTCCTTGAAGTTTGGCTTATTATTAAAATATAATAACAAAAAAGCTAAACTCTGGGCCCCAAGCCATTTCATTTGCAGAGATTAGCCGTTTCCACTCTACAACCAAGAAGAACCATCTCGACACTGAAAGGTCTCAAAGTCCCTGCAGAAGGCTTATTTATATTGTCCCTTGGGCCAGCTCAGGCTTCATTGACAGATATGAAGCAAGAAGCTCTGTTGTGGGAAAGAGGGAGCATAGGAATGATATGAGTTTATGGCTAAGAGTAAAACCTCATTTTCAGCAATTTTCTATGCTCTGACTCCCAGGCTGCTAACAGGTAGACAACAAGGTCTTCTCTGCTTTACTTCACAAGCTCAATTCCAAATAGAGTTCTGAATGACTGAGAAATTCAGAAACAAGGATGCTGGGGTCCGGGCTGTGGGTTCCTCCCCTCCATTGATGTTGTCCTGAAATGTGGATGTGGGGGTTCCAATGGCCCTAGTCCAAAGTCTATTTCCAGGCCTGTCATTCTTGATTTCTTGCCATTGACAGTCCCTAAGTTACCTCTCTGCTGCTGCTCCCCAGCACAGTACTTTAGCTGAGTGACCTTGTAGGGGTCCCTGAAACCACCCTTGGGCTTAATGATTTGCTATAAGGATTCCCAGGACTCAAAAGAGCTGGAATTAACTCGTTGTAGTTTATTAGAGTGAGCAGATGCAGGATCTGCACAGAGAAAGGGCACATGGGGGTGTCCAGGAGAAACCAGCTGTGAGCTTCTGGGTGATCCTTCCCAGGGCAGTCCCACAAGGATGGCTTAACTCTCCAGTTAATACTGCAGGATGACACATGAAGTGTGTACCAGGGAATCTCACCTGCAGTAAAAAATCCTGCAGCTCAGGATTTTTAGGGAGCTGACCAGTCACATAGCCACACGGTGCCAACTGGACAGGCCTGAACTGTCATATGACGGGTCTTCATATGCCCCCTCCTAGGAGTTCAAATGGATGCTTCGTAGCCCAGCGCCTCAGGCATGCCCAATGGGCAGAGGTTATCCCCCAGGAGCCAGGAAGGAGCAGCCTTCCTAAACCTAGGCCTCCCAGAAGAAGTGCAGGGTTTTAACAACCAGTGCCTGCTGAGTTAACCCTTTGCTGCACAGTGCCAACAAATATATTTGTGCCTCCTGCAATTCCAAAGTCTTATGAGAGTTTTGTCTTATGTGAACATTACAGCAAAGGTGTCATTTATAATGGAGATCCTATTTGGTTCTATGTGCCTATATACTTTTAAACATGTGTTGCATTATTAAAATATCATAATATAAAAGCATGCAGGCAGAGGCAGAAAAGGTATAGCACCTGAGATTCCTTTTCTTATTAAACAGTGGTCTGCTTATGAAAGTTGAACCTGTCAACAAATTTGCAAGCCAGCTGCTGCTGCATCTGTCAGCATGGTTATTTCCACCGAGGCCACTGCGCCACATGCATGATGAAGTGCTTTGGAACACAAGCGTTCCAGCTGCCCCAGAGCTGCTGGGCCTCAGAGCTAAAGGCTTCAGAGTTCTGAGGCTGAGGGGTGGCCCTGGCTGCACAGCTGCCTGAGAGACAGACACATGAAGAAGAGGCAAGGTCAGGGATGAAGATGTCACCAGCCAGGCTGAGCCATATCCCAGCTCTAACTGTCAGAAGATGTCAGGCTTGTAGAGCCAGAGTCCTGGGGGCTCTGGAGTAGGGAGAAAGACGGAGGTCAGACTCCCCACAACACACCGTTCCAGGTGTGTTTAGAGGCTAACTGGATGTGTAACTTGGCTGGACCACACGGTGCCCAGACATTTGGTCGAACCTTATTCTGAATGTTTCGGTGAGAGTGTTTGGATGTAATTAATGTTTCAATCGGTGAGCTTTTAGTCAAGCAGATTGCCCTCAGTAATGTAGGTGGGCCACATCGAATCAGTTGTAGGCCCCACAAGTACGACCTCTCCCAAGCACAAAGGGATTTTGACAGCAGGTGGTCTCCCCACTTCAACTGCAGCCTTGAGTCTTCCCTGGGTCCCCTGCCTGCTGGTCTTTGGACTTGCCACCCCCCCCCATAATTCCTCAAATTTCTTTCCCTACACACACACACACACACACACACCCTTACACCTACCTTATTAATTATTGATGGTGCTTTTCTGGAGAACCCTGTCTAGGGCAGAGGGCCAGGGCTTCCCATTTTAACCCCAGAACAACTGGGGAGGTTGGTGTTATTATGCTCATTTTATGAATGAGGAAACTGAGGCACAGAGAAGTTAAATAATTTAGCTAACATCAACAGACACAGCATTCAGGGCAAGGACAGACTGGCCTGGAATTCAGCTCCAAGACTTTCTACTACCTGTGTGACCTGGACAAGCTGTTCGACTTTTCTGTGCCTCAGTTTCCTCATCTGTAAAACAGGGTAATGATAGTTTTGCCTCTACTGGTGCCATTATGAGGATTAAATAGGTTAAAAGGCACTTAGACCAGCACAATATTTGGTCTGGAGAAAACATTATAAGAGAGTTTGAAAGATAATTAAAATATACAAGAGTATGCCAATTATAAATGATGAGTCCAGAATTTGACCCTAATAATACTTTACTATTATACACTCTCTGATATTTTTCGTGTTACATCAAACAATGTGAAAAACAAAAATCAACAACCAACCCACCAGTTTATGGAGTATTTGCCCAGCCCCAGCCCCAGCCTCGTTCCCTGAAAGGTCAGTACCCCCTGCCCCACGCCCAGGTCTGTGCTATGGTGACCATTCTTACTCCTCTTCCACCCCACCAGAGTCACGGGACCAGGGTGCCTTTCGGGGGGAGTCTCCTTCTCTCTCCTGTGAATGCAGATTGGAGGTGTAGAGATGCAGGCTGGTGGGCTTTGCTACGGCTGGAATGGAGGACAAGAGCCTAGGAAGTGTTCAGATAAGAGCTACACTCAGCCCCACCCAGGGAGGGCAGCAAGTGCCAGGTGCCTGTGGTGGGGCCTCCTGGGGCTAAGGTCCTGCCTGGAGCTGACTCTCCCTGGGCAGGGCAGACATTCCCTTTGGCTTGGTGCACAAAGAGTGGCCTTTCAATACCGCTGGAGCCCGATGGTCTCCCTGGGAAGAAATACACAGGGACCAAAGACAGGAGGCTGCTGATATAATGAAACCTCCATCAGAGTCCTTGATCAGCTAGCAAAGGTCCCCTGACCATGGAGAGGAGAAGAGCCACAGCTGTTCTTACCAACTGGATCTCATTAAATTAACTATATCGCCACTGGACAACTCCTTCAGTGCCTTCAGAGAGTTTTAATAAAACAGGAATATGAAAGCAAAAAAGGTCATCTAATGAGTCCAACCCTTCACCCTAGAGATAAGGTTACAGGGTCATCAGGAGGCTAAATGACCAGGGCAAGGTCACACAGCAAGCTGGTGGCTCCTGGCTCATAATCTTGTGCTCTTCCTTCTGTAGCATGATGCTTCATCCTGGGGATAGGGATATTCACTGTGGATGGCTATTCAAAAGACCATTTCTGTACCCTTCTTTCTTCTCTCTCTCTTTCCCTAGAAGCTGAAATATTCGCTTTCACAGCTTTCCTGAGATCAATTCACAGCAGGTAGCCTAGTTCAGTAAAATATAAATGGTGTTTTCTGAGAAACTTAACACTCAAGTTAAAAGAGCCTCATCAAGGGGCTGGGGTTTTGTGACTCAGTGGTGGAGCACTCGCTTGGCCTTTAGTGCCATCCTCAGCACCACATAAAAATAAATAAATTAAATAAAGTTATTGCGTCCAACTACACCTAAAAAAATTTTTTTGTTTTAAAAGCCTCATCAGAAGAAAACTTTTTACTCTCTCCCTCCAACTTTTAGACAAATGCAATGTTGGAACTGCAGCAACCATTTTGAGATCATGAGGCAAGGAGCCAAAGAATGAAAAAACAAACAGACTAAGGAAGTAAAAAAGAAACAGCAGGAGTCCATGGTGACATCATTAAGCTGCTAAGCCAGTAAGCCAGTCCTAGAACTGCCTACATTCACACTTTAGTTAAGAAAGCAACAACTTTTCTTATGATAAAGCCAGTCTTCACATGTAGCTGAAAGCAGCCCAGTGAATAGAGGGCTTTTTTTTTTAGGTCCCTGATCCCTCTTCTGTCTTGATGCTTCATTGCTGGGAGCCATCTGTGAGCTGTGTGTGAACCAAATTGACATGGAAGCCAATGGGTAGGAAAATCTGGTATCTGGGAACTCCCAGAGGCAACCTTGCTGGTTTGACACTGCCCAATACATGTGACTTCCTACCTAGCTCTAAGTTTAGCACAGCGCCAGAGATGGGGTGACCCACTGGAACCACATGGCCTCTTGGAAATGGGCGTGGCTTGGCAAATGCCAATCAACCTGTTTGCTGCAAGACCCCTGCCACACCAAGAAGCAAGACTCCTCCTGCTGAAACCTTATCCCTTAAATAAAGAACTGAGCCATTTTTTAGTTGTTGAGTTCAGCTCCTAACAGGACTAGAAAACCTGTCAGGCGCTCCGCCTCCTTTAAATCTTTTTTCTGGCTCTGTCTTTTATTTCTTCCTAATTATTTCTGACTTTCGTTTTCTCAGGTGGCTCACACCTTCTGAGCAGAAAACTGCCCTGGCAGGGTGCTGGCCTCCCTGCAGTACTTCATACCTGCCATTGTGGCAGCCTGGGCTCCCTGAAGCTTGGAAGGCTCCTGGTGCATCTCGCTGTCCTGTTTTCTGACACCTGCTATTGATGAACTTAGCTGCCTGCTTGTGACCCCAGGGGCATATTCCTGCCCAGCATTATTCCTTTCAGTGCAAAGCAGCTAACTTTTCTAAAACACACGAGCAAAAGTTTCAAACCACTGTCTGTGCTCTGGTAGATTCTATCCACAGCCATACGGTGCCTCTCACCCCCTCCTGCCACTCAGAGAAACCTCCTGGCTCTGCATCTTGTGTCTGTAACTTAGAATTCTCTAACCATCCCATCTCTCCAGCTTGTTTGGTGAGATGTTTACTGGACACTTATCCCCTCTGGGGAAAAAAAAAAACCTAATTTCTCCATTTTCAGGTCCTCCTCCTTGGCTTTACCATCCACTGGATCCCCCATCTTTGCATTTGCAGGGAGATGATAAATATCTATCCAGATATTTATCCTCGTGGTTTCCAGTCGTGTTACATAAGAGCTCAGGACAGCTTAGGTGGAAGAGGAGAACCTGGGGTACCACTGCTGTCTGTTCCTCCTGCCCTAAGCCAGCCGGCTCCCTGCAGGGCAGTCACCACTGAGAACAAGATGCACAAGGTGATGACTTGGAGGCCGTCCTCTACCTGTTCACAGCCTGCCTGCCCTGCCTCTCTGAAATGCTGCTTGGTGAAAGTTCCCAATCTGCACCATCCTCCAAAGCCACCTGTGTCTGCTGAGCGCTTGAAATGTGACCTACCTGGACGGAGATGTGTTAATTAGGGAAGGCAAAAACTTCTCCTCTGCTCTCTCCTCCTCTACTCTCTCTCGGGAGAGAGCAGAGAGTTATTCTTCTCTAACTAATCTGCCATTTCTCAAAATTGTCTCTATGCCAAAGCAGCATATTTGGGGGTGGCATATTCTGATCCCCTTCTTCTATAAATGTAAAATACACATCTGATTTCCAAGACTCAGCACCCCACCAGGAATGTAAGCTATCTCATTCACAACATTTTTATACTGGTTACATGTTGGAATGACAATATTTTTTTTTTATTGGTAATGAATGACAATATTTTTGATATCTGGTATTAAGTAAAACATAGTAACACTAATGTCACCTGTTTCTTTTTAACGTGGTGGGCTAAAACAAAAATTCCAAATTGCACCTGCGGCTGGCATCGTAGTGCTGTTGGAGAGCACGACTCTGGAACGCTATGGGCTGCCTGCAGTCTAGATCCTTCTACAGCAGTAGTTCACCTCAGCGGTGAACTAGTTCCTCTTCTGGAACTAACACTGTGGTTCTCATAGTTGAACCAGGTCCCTGGTAACCTCGTGGGGCAGATCCTTTTCAAATAAATCGTAAGAGTATGGCCCCTTGTCTTAAAAATTATTTGCAAACTCATTTAAATAGCCTTAAAAAAAAAGTGATGGGACCAGCTCAGTGGTGCACACTGGCAATTCTGAAAGCTACAGCAGAAGGACTGCAAGTTCAAGGCCAGCCTGGGCAACTTAGTGAGACCCTGTCTCAAAATGTAAAATAAAAAGGACTGGCAACGTGGTAAAGCACCCCTGGATTCAATTCCCAGTGCCACAAAGAAATAAAAAATAAATAAAAATTTAAAGAGTGGTGTGTATTAGACAGATAATAGCAGTGCCTCTCACAACTGAGGGCAAGAAGCTGGGGCTCCTGAGAAGCCATCATCCTTATGCCTTTGGGAAGCCAGGAGCCACGACTTCTCTCCAAGTCCCTGTGCAGAGGGGCCTATTGTCTCATCTCTGGATCCAACTGCTTTCTGAACCTGAACGTCCTTCTTTCTGCTTCATCCAAGTTTAGGAAAATCAATCTCTGAAGTCACCAGAACAGAGAGGAGAATCAAGATGACCCGCTTACCAGATTACAAGTAATTGATCTCCAGTGCGCCAGACGTTGCATTTCACATTTGATTTATTTATTAGACTTGCCGATGAGATCAGTCCGCCTTGTGCATGCAGAGGAAATTTCAGCCTGATTCTACAACTGGTAGGAGCAGCTGCCAAGGATGTCCCTGATTCAATAGGTGGGTGTTTTGCGGGGGATGCGGTTCATGCTCACAGAACTCTTCTCCTGACTTGCAAAAAAGGTCAAAAGACGTGGAACAAACTTGTAGTGATTCATGATTATGAAGATCAGCAGAGACAGAGGATTGTGGATATAAAACTCCAATCCTTAAAAACCTTAGGGACTTGGTTAGGCAGCCAAGGTGTTGGGGTAAACACTAATCAGTTCCTAGGCAAGCTTGCAGCATGTAAGGCAGTCTCTAAAGAATGTGGTGAGGAGGGAGATTGGGGGTGGAGGCTGTCTCTTATACACA
>NW_025999990.1:17447991-17500201 GCF_001458135.2 Marmota marmota marmota | reverse complement strand
ATTGGGGGTGGAGGTGGGGGTGGGGGGGAGCTGGCTACTTCTCTTATCTCCAATCTTTAGGAGAGGTTATAAACAGTGACCTTGATTGCAAAGTAAAGAAATGGACTCATAAAACATCTAAAGAAAGCCACCTGCTCAGAGGGCATGCAACCCATCCTCTGTGCTCCCCTGCTTGTAGGCACCATGTGGCCCCAGTATAAGGAGCAAATAATAAAATGTCCACAGCATCTCCACTGAGTCCTCCAAGTTCTTTCTTTGGGATTAGAAAATAATATGCTTGGGGTCTTTGTAGCCCTGGGGTTGAACAATTGGTGTAGTCAATGGATCCCAGAGAGAAACTTGTCAGGTGGACTCTGGAGTTGGGAAAGAATAGAGTCTGCAGGGGACATCCCAGGCTGGCCACATGCCATATGGTTGGAAATAGTTTCCCTAGGGGAGGGGCAGGGACCATCACATGAGCATGGGGCCACCTTGAAATGCAAAGACCGGGGCTGCAAGTGTTGGAAGCAAAAGGAATCCAAAGTAGCCTCAGGGAAGCCAACAGGATGTCACCAATGTCACCGCAGTGGTGGAGAGGCTGTCGGCTCCATAGAGTTGGCAAGAGTTAAAACTAGAAAGAGAGGCCTGCTGAGCGCGGGCTGACAGCACTAATGTGCTGTTGAACTTGCAGCTGAGTGTCTGCAGGTCATGGCATGCCATTAGGCTAAACTGAGGGGACATCATCAGAGCCTATATTAAGGTGTGCAGACCGCGGCCCTCTCGGGGAGTCCACTAGTTTTGGTGATTAGCAGTCAAGGTGAGGATGAAGATATAATAGAAGTTAGACTCTACACCTGTAATAGATCAAAAGTTAAAGATCCAGCAGGAGCCCCCTGAGGGGACACATCCAGATCTGCTCCCCGCTCCAGAGAGATATTTACATACCACACTGAGACCATATACCCTGCAAAGTCAGTGGAACTGAGGTCCAAGTTCAGACAGTGAGCAAGTGTAGCAGCATGGTGGCTCCTCTGGTAAGACACTGGAGCAGATGGGATAAGATGGACTGGTATGGAATTTTCTGAAGTGGCTTCAGTAACTGTGGACCCTGCTTTACATCAGCAGCTTTACACCAGAGCCACTGATCAAAGTGTGAGGTCATTACCAGCTTGGTTGCCTCTTGCTACTCACAGTATGTAGCCAAATCATGAGACGTTCCAATGCTCAGAGGCCTTTGGGACCCCATGGAAAAATTACAGAGCAAATCACGGGAACTGGGAATGAAACATGCTGCGTATATATATCCTTTCCCGGGACGGGACAGTATGACTTTTACTTCCAGGATGAGGGGTACAGTATAACACACAGCCCCTCCTTTTATTTATGGTACCCAGATATCAATACTATTCTCATTAGTAGACCAGCCCCCACCCCCCACCCCGACAAGCAATGCAGCTGATAGCAGATCTAGGGGAGTCCGAAAGATTTCGACAGAAAACGGGAGTCTGGAAAACCCAGCCCAAACTGGAAGAACCTCACCAAGTCTCTTGTACACAGATGTGGGTGAGCTTAACAGCAGCAGGAATGGACAAAAGGAAATAGATAAACAACCTAAGGTCACCCTGGTACAGTTATGGAAGCGATGGCCAAAGGACAAGAGGTTTCAGCCATTACTTCTCAGTAAAGAAGCAAAAGGAGAGACTGTCAGGAAGGTAAGCATGGACTCTTCCAGAAAGAGAGACAAGTCTCTTATTAGATGTAATGAAAGCAGGGACCACAGCTCCCCTCAAGAGTCTTTGAGCCCTTGGGTATGGGATGACTAGGGGAGAAGCCAGGGTCCAGGGATCGGAGCCATGCCTCTGGACCACAGGCCACGTATAGAAGTGAAAATACATTGATCTTCAAAAAATATTCCTTGGTGGACATGGGAACTGAGCATGCACTGATGTGTGCTAATCCTGTCAAATCCTCAGGCAGGTTAGCTGCTTTTGATAGATGTGGGGGTGGAGGACAGTGAGAGCTTAAGTCATAACATTGACTGTGGCTTGGACACCTGCCACCTACCCCCTACTGGTGTTCATAGTCCCCATTCCTGAATACATAATAAGTGTTGCTGTCTTGTGGGGTAAATGCCTACAAATGACCATAGGGGAGTTCCATTTTCACTGTGGGGAGATTAAGCATGTGCCAAAATTAAACCATGTGAAGCCACAATTAAAGAGGGCATGGAAAACACTCCCTTGTTTTGCCTGCACCCTGTCAAATCATTGCCACCAAACAATATTGAGTCCCCAGTGGCCATCAAGAGATAACAGAGACCATATGTCAACTGCTAAAGTATACACTTCACCCAACTCAGTCCTTTTAACTCCCCTGCATGGCCAGTGAGAAAGCCAGACTTAACTTGATGTGTGACACTGGATCTTAGAGAATTAAATAAGGTGAACCCTCCACTTTATGCAGCTATTCCTAACATAGCCACCATGCTGGAAGAACCTGGCTGTCCACTGGGAACACATCTTTGTGTACTAGATCTTGCTAATGCCTTCCTTATCCTAAAGTCTCTGAGAGTCAAGCCCCGTTGGCCTCCATGGGGAAAGGCCAAGAGTGGATGTTTATGTCGTTATTCTCAAGGATATCTCCCTTGCCCCATCTTGGGTCAGCTATGGTAAAAAAAATCCTGGTGCTGACCTCTGCTAGTAAAAATGTTCAAATAATGATCACATCAGATTCTCTTTCCTTTCTCACGTAGGCTACCCACTGCTCTTGACTCCTTTGCAAGGGGGAGGACTGGAAGACAGTGCAGGGCTCTGGCTTATCTGTGAAATTCTTGGGTGTCGTCTGTTGGGTAAGACAAAGGTTGTACCTCAGGCTGTGACAGTCAGTGCAGGTGTTTCACTTCCCAGCACAGACAGACACATACAAAATTTGTGGATCCACTGGGTTGTTGGAGGGCTTTCATCTATCGTCTGGCTCAGTTGTTAAAACCCCCGTACAACTCGTGTTGGAGGGGCACAGTATGGGGCTAGACTGGGGCACATACTGAGGCATTTAATCAAGCACAGGCCCTGGGGATAGGAGGCACCTCAAATCCTGCTGAGCTTACTGTCCATGTCACTCCAGACAATAGAGTTTATGGCAATGGAATAGGGGACATCAGACCCCCCGCCCTGGGTTTCAGTCATAGTTATGGAAGGGAGCAGAGGAATGTTATAGTTTATTGGGAAACACTTGTAGGCTAGCCCTGGTATTCTTCTTGCCACAGAGCCCATCACCAGAGAAGCACTAGTCAAGGTTGGAAAGCTGCAAAGATAAGATGGCCGGAGAAATCCCCAGCAGAGAAAATTGCCACATGGCTACACTATAGATTAAAGCATGCTGGTCAAAAGCTACGTGAGCAGCTGAGATGCCTAGGGATGCCCATAAAGAGGTCCGGTGCTGCTGCTGCTTGAGAAGACTGCCTGCCTGCCTGCTCTCAGCACCACCCAGGATGACGGGATGCCACCGAGGGGCAAATTGGATGAGGTTACATCCCTCTTGAGTGATGGCAGACAGACCCCCTTGGCCCTCTTCCACTATCAGAAGGGGCCAAATAGGCATTGACTTGTGTGGAACAGTTACAGGTTTGACGCAAGCCTTTCCCAGCAGGAGAGCCACACGGAAGTCAGCTATTAAGGGACTGATCTGGTTGAATGCCATATGTGGCTCCACGGTAATTGAGAGTGACCAAGGAACCCATTGCACAGGCCATGACTTACAGCAATGGGCTAGAGACCAGGACAGACTGTGGACTTTCTACCCACCATACAATGCAACATAATTAAAGCATGCAGGTCATTTTTTGTTTGTTTGTTTCATTAAAAAAATAAATGACCTGCTGAAACAGGCCATAAGGACTGAGTGTAACCCCATGCAGGAGTGGGCTGCTCATCTACCTGAGGCACTGAGGACACTAAGTGAGAAACACAGACATCAGCGACCTGCAGCCATTCCTTTGTTACCTTGCTCATGGCCACCAGCATTAAGGTTACAGCATTAAGGTTCACTGCTAGCAGGATTACCACCACAAGAGCCTCTGTCTGGACACTCCAGCCTGGACCTGCAGGTCCAGTGTGGGGGTGACTGAGGGTTTGGAGGAGCCAGGGTCTTCCTGCTGAGAGTGCTGGTGGCCCTTGTCTTGCTGCTGCACCTCGGGGTTGCTCCTTTGCATGAGTGTATCCCTGGTGGTCTCTCTGCAAGTAGTAGCAGCTCTGAGATCTTGAGACTGCAGTGTGGCCAAACCTGAGATGATCCCAAGAGATGTCAGAGAAAGGGCTGAGAAACTGCTGAACAATGACAGAGACAGTTCAATTTTCCAGCAAGATTGATTTTATTTTATTTTTTGATTCAGTAATCTCTCTACCATATTTGGAACAGGATGTTTTTTATGCATCAGTGTGTGGAGGACAATGATATATGAATGGTGTTTTGCATTTTTGTTGTATTCTTATGTCTTTAATTTTCTCTCTGTTCATATTCTTCCTGTCTCTTGTCTATTTTCTTGGATTTTCTTTCCAGCTTTTCTCCAACCAACAGCCAATCTCTGTCGGCTCCTCTACCCCTCTTTCTGTGAATTTTTACTTCTAGCTTCTCTCTTACCTTCCTCACAAATATCACATACTACACTAACTCTGTTCATTCATCCACCATTTGGAATTGTAAACCATTTTAACAAATTTTCTGTTTGTACTATAGATAGTTATTGAACTCATCATTTTGGTTTAATACGAGAAAGCAGTATTTGCCTTAGTGGGAGCTATTAGGTTTAAGGCTATATATTGTATACACTGGGCGCTGTTGATATTGGTCTCACTATTAAAGGTGAAGCACTAGAAATCTTCAGGGACACTAGGCATCTACAGGGTAGCATTTATGCTGCCTTAGATCCATACTTCTAGATAGGAAAACACACTAACAACATGAAAAAAAAAAAAAGGGAATAGAGCACCCCAAACCAAGATGCTTCGACAACAGAAGCCACTGAAAACACAGTAGAAGAAATGTTCAAGAAAGAGTTCAAATTGTACATAGTTAAGCTAATATGTGAAGTAAAGGATAATATAAGGAGTAAAACGAAAGAAAAAATACAGGAAGTGAAAGACCACTTCAATAAAGAGTTAGAAAAAAAATGAATGAATGAATGAATAATGAATAAATAAATAAAAGAGTTAGAGATTGTGGGGAAAAAAAAAAGAACAAGCAGAAATTCTCAAAATAAAGGAATCAGTAAACCAAATTATAAATTCAATAGAAAGTGTCTAGACTAGACCACTTGGAAGATGGAACCTCAGACAATGAAGACAAAATATATAATCTTGAAAGTAAAGTTGACCATGCAGAGAAGATGGTAAGAAACCATGAACAGAACAGGGCTCTGGCTTATCTGTGGAATTATGGGATAACATGAAAAGACCAAATTTAAGAATTATCAGAATAGATGAAGGAGCAGGGATACAAACCAAAGGGATGCACAATCTTCTCAATAATATAATAGCAGAAAATTTCCCAAACGTAAAGAATGGAATGGAAAATCAAATACAAGTGGCTTATAGGACCCCAAATGTACAAAAATTACAGCAGACCCACACCAAGACACATTATAATGGGAATGACTAACACGCAGAATAAAGATAAAATCTTAAAGGCTATAAGAGAAAAAAATCAAATTATGTATAGGGGGAAACCAATTCAGATCTCAACTGATTTTTCAACCCAGACCCTCAAAGCTAGGAGGAACTGGAATAGTATATTTCAAGCTCTGAAAGAAAATGGACATTAACCAAGAATTTTATATCTAGCAAAATTAAGTTTCAGATTTAAAGATGAAATTAAGACCTTCCATGATAAACAAAAATTCAAAGAATTCACAACTAGAAAGCCTATACTATAGAGCATTCTCAACAAATACTCCATGAGGATGAAGTGGGGAAAAAAATGAAAACCAGCAAGGGAAGATCTACACTAAAGGGACAGTCAACCAAATGAGAAACCAAGACAAATAAAAAAACAGAAATAAATCAAAATGACAGGGAATACAAATCATATCTCAATCATAACCTTGAATGTTAATGGCTTAAACTCATCAATCAAAAGTAGATTGGCAGATTGGATTAAAAAGCAAGACCCAACAATATGCTGTCTTCAAGAGACTCATCTCATGGAGCAAAGACATCACAGGCTGAAGGTGAAAGGATGGAAAAAAACTTATCATTCATACGGATTGTGTAAACAAGCAGGGGTTTTCATTCTCAGATAAAGTAGACTTCAAACCAAAGTTAATCAGAAGAGACAAAGAAGGACATTTTATACTTCTTAGGGAAGTATATATAAGCAAGACATAACAAATATAAATATTTATGCTCCAAACAATGTAGCATCTATGTACATCAAACAAACCCTTCTCAATTTCAAGAGTCAAATAGACCACAATACAATAATACTGGGTAACTTTAACACACCTCTCTTATTACTGGATAGATCTTCCAAACAAAAACTAGATAAGGAAACTATAGAACTAAATAATACAATCAATAATTTAGACTCAACAAACATATATAGGATATTTCATCTATCAATGAGCAAATATACTTATTCTCAGCAGCACATGGCTCTTTCTCTAAAACAGACCATATGTTATGCCACAAAGCAACTCTTGGT
Organism: Marmota marmota marmota; assembly: GCF_001458135.2. Lineage (NCBI taxonomy): Eukaryota > Metazoa > Chordata > Mammalia > Rodentia > Sciuridae > Marmota > Marmota marmota. Next base: position 17,493,526 of record NW_025999990.1, on the reverse strand, counting down.
AAATACACACACAAAACACACACACACACACACACACACACAGATAATACCTTGCATTCTATCAGACACAATGCAATGAAATTAGAAATGAATGATAAAATAAAATAAAAAATTCAAGCTATGGTAACAAATGGAGACTAAATAATATACTATTGAATGATGAATGGATAGTAGAAGAAATCAAGGATGAAATTAAAAAATTCTTGGAGATAATGAGAACATTTATACAGCTTATCAAAATGGGACACTATGAAAGCAGTACTAAGAGGAAAGTTTATTGCATTGAGTGCATTCATTGAAAGAATAAAAAGTCAACAAATAAATGACCTAACACTACATCTCAAAGCCCTATAAAAAGAAGAACAAATCAACACCAAAAGCAGTAGAAGACAGGAAATAATTAAAATTAGAGCTGAAATTAATACAATTGAAATTAAAAAGTTAAAGAAATTGACAAAACAAAAAGTTGGTTCTTGATAAAATAAATAAAATAGATAACCCTCTGGTTATAATGAAGAGAAAAATTACTAAAATACAAGATGAAGAAGGAAATAACACAACGGACATGTCTAAAATACAGAAGATAATTAGAAACTATTTTGAAAATTTATACTGCAATAAAATAGAAAATATTGAAGACATCAACAAATTTCTTGAGACATATGACCTACCTAAACTGAATAAGGAGGTAATATTTCAAGGAGATCAATTTCAAGTAATGAAATAGAAAACACCATCAAAAGCCTACCAACAAAGAAAAGCCTAGAACTGAATGAATTCTCAGCCAAAGTTCTACAAGACTCTCAAAGAAGAATTAACACCAATACTCCTCAAAGTATTCTATGAAATAGAAAAGGAGGGAACCATTCCAAACTCATTCTATGAAGCTAATATCACCCTAATACCAAAACCAGACAAAGACACATTAAGGAAAGAAAACTTCAGACTAATATCCCTGATAAACATAGATGCAAAAATTCTCAATAAAATTCTGGCAAATGGCATACAAAAACATATTAAAAAGGTAGTGTACCATGATCAAGTGGGATTCATCCCAGGGATGCAGGGTTGGTTTAACATATGGAAATCAATAAATGTAATTCATCATATTAATAGACTTAAAAACAAGAATCATATGATCCTCTCAATAGATTCAGAAAAAGAATTTGACAAAAATACAGCACATCTTTATGTTCAAAACACTAGAAAAACTAGGGATAGTAGGAACATACCTCAAAATTGTAAAAGCTATATATGCTAACCTCAAAGCCAGCATAATTTTAAATGGAGAAAAAATGAAAGCAACCCCTCTAAAACCTGAAACAAGTCAAGGATGTCCTCTTTCACCACTTCCACCATGCAGCCAGCACATTGGTTTCATTAATGAGGTTCTTGGCATAAAAGTTAGCTAGCAGAGATCGAAATAAAACACACAGACTCAGTTACCTTTTTCTATGACCAGGTCCGAGACGGCTCCCCTCTCTGGCTCCAACCTCAAACCACCCGTAGGGCAGCAAGGATTACTCAGGGCTAGCAGGAGAGAGAGAGCGGGAGCACGCCAGGGAGTAGCCTTTTATTGGGGAACAAGAAATTCAGGGGAGAATTCCATCCAATGAAGGTTGAGGGGGGGGCGCACTCCAAGGTCAGGGTCAGTGATTGGGCCCCCGGGGTCAGTGGTCAGTCACACCCCCACAAGGACGGGTTCTCTCATCAGGAGAGGGCCGGGGAAAGCTCCGACACAGATTAGTCACAGCGCCTCAGACCAAAACCGGGAGTCGCCCAGTCACGTGTGAGAATGGCTCTCCACAACCACTTCTATTCAACATCATCCTTGAAACTCTTGCCAGAGCAATTAGCAAAAGAAAGAAATTAAAGAGATACAAATAGGTAAAGAAGAACTCAAACTATCACTATTTGCTGATGACATGATTCTATATCTAGAAGAACAAAAAATTCCACCAGAAAACTTCTAGAACTAATAAATGAATTCACCAAAGTAGCAGGATATAAAATCAACACCCATAAATAAATGAATTCAGCAAAGTAGCAGGATATAAAATCAACACCCATAAATCAAACCCATTCCTATACATCAGTGATGAATCCACTGAAAGAGAGATTAGGAAAACTACCCCATTCACAATAGCCTCAAAAAAAAAAAAACAAGAAAAAAAAAAACATGGGAATCAATCTATCAAAAAAGGTGAAAGACCTCTACAATGAAAACTACAGAACACTGAAGAAAGAAAATGAAGAAAACCTCAGAAGATGGAAAGATCTCCCATGCTCCTGGATAGGCAGAATTAATATTGTCAAAATGGCCATACTACCAAAAGCATTATACAGATTTAATGCAATTCCTATTAAAACCCCAATGACATTCTTCATAGAAAAATAAAAAGCAATCATAAAATTTATTTGGAAAAATAAGAGACCCAGAATAGCTAAAGCAATCCTTAGCAAGAAAAATGAAGCAGGAGGCATCACAATACCAGATCTTAAACCATTCTACAGAGCCTATAGTAACAAAAATGGCATGGTATTGGCATCAACATAGACTTGTAACCAATGGTACAGGATAGAGGACACAGAGACAAACCCACATAAATATGGTTATGTCATACTAGACAAAGGTGCCAAGAACTGGAGAAAAGATAGCCTACTCAACAAATGGTGCTGGAAAAACTGGAAACCCATATGTAGCAAATGAAATTAAACCTCTATCTCTCACCCTGCACAAAAAATCAACTCAAAGTGTTTCAAAGACTTAGGCAGTAGAACAGAGACCCTGCACCTAATAGAAGAAAATTAGGCCCAAATCAACACATTGGCCTAGGATCTGACTTCCTTAACAAGACTCCTAAAGCATAAGAAGTAAAATCAAGAATCAATAAATGGGATGGATTCAAATCAAAAAGCTTCTTCTCAGCAAAATAAACAATCAATACCATGAGGAGAGATCCTACAGATTGGGATAAAATCTTTACCACATGCACTTCTGATAAAGCGTTAATCCCTAGGATATATAAAGAACTCAAAAAACTTAACACCAAAAAAACAAATAACCCCATCAATAAATGGGCTAAGGAACTGAACAGGCACTTCACAGAAGAAGAAATACAATCGATCAACAAACATATGAAAAAGTACTCAACATCTCTAGCAATTAAAGAAATACAAATCAAAACTACACTAAGATTTCATCTCACTCCTGTCAGAATGGCTATCATCAAGATTACAGGAAAAAATTAAAGTTGGCGAGGATGTGGGGGAAAAGGTACACTCATACATTGCTGGTGGGACTGCAATTGGTACAACCACTATGGAAAGCAGTATGGAGATTCCTCAGAAAACTGGGAATGAAACCACCATTTGACCTAGCTATTCCACTCCTCGGTTTATACCCAAAGGACTTAAAATCAGCATACTAGAGAATTGCAGCCACATCAATGTTTATAACAGCTCAAATCACAATAGCTAAACTATGGAACTAACCTAGGTGTCCCTCAATAGATGAATGGATAAAGAAAGTGTGATATATGTACTCAATGGAATATTACCCAGCTTTAAAGAAGAGTGAATTATGGCACTCACCCGTAAAAGCATGGAATTGGAGAATATCATGCTAAGCAAAATAAGCCAATCCCATAAAACCAAAGCCCAAATGTTTTCTCTAATATGTGGATGCTAATTCATAATAAGGCAGGGGGCACTAAGGAAGAATAGCATTACCTTAGATTAGGTAGAGAAAAGTGATGGGAGGGGAGGGGAGGGGACGTGGGGATAGGAAAGATAGTAAAATAAAACAGACATTATTACTGTATGTATATATGGGACTACATGACCAATATGATTCTGCAACATGTACTCCCAGAAAAATGAGAAATTATATCCCATCTATGTATGATATATCAAAGTGCATAAATGCATTCTACTGTCATGTATAATTAATTAAAACAAATTTAAAAATTAATTTTAAAAAAAAGTCCATCAACATCTACAAAAAAGTTTAAAATAAACAAATAAATAAGTAAAGCTTGAGTGTTGGGAATCTGGACCTCACAAATATAGGTGATGTACCTTCAGATGATGAGCATTTTGTACCAATTAAAGGCAGTTATATATTACAGAGGTGTCTTATTTTTTCTATACATCTGAAGTACAAACTGATAAAATGGTCTGGTACGCTTCCCTAGGCAAGCCTACCATGCAGGCTGCTTTACTAACACAAGATTGTATACTGCCTCATGGATGATTTGCCCTTATGGTGCCTATGAAACACTCGTCATACTCTCCATAGGTTAGCAATAAGTAACCTATTCCTGCCAATCAGACCAGCCATCGGATCTACCCAGAACTCACTGTGACTGCAGCACAAGGATATCTCTGGTTATACCAACTGGCAAATGAGACCAAATGGACTTGGATAAAACAGAACTGGACTAAAACACAATACCTCTCATGCTTTAACCCAAGTGTCTAAACAAACAAATGCTATCTTAATTTTCTTAGCTTGCTAGCTGATAGGTTCTTGCTCTTTGGGTTGCTGTTACAAGATATGGATGCCATGTGCCTCTAGTGCCCTGTCCTGAGGGCCTTGGAAAACATGGGATGGTTTGAGATTGTGAGAGATGTTAAGGGCTTCTGAGGCACTGAAGGGTAGGGTGTTGGGGTGCACCCTAGTCAGTGCCTAGGACAGCTTTCAGTGAGATAAGGCAGACTTTAAAAGAATGTGGAAAGGAGGAAATGCAGAGGGGGAGCTGGCCACTCATCTCCAGTGCTTAGAAGAGGGTCTATACAGAGTGACCTTGGTGGAAAAGTAAAGGAATGTACTCATAAAACATTTGAGGAGATCCAGTGCAGCAGGCGTGCAACCTATCTGATATATTCCCCCAGCTCATAGGTGTGGTGCGGCCCTCTATTGTATCCCAGCCAGCCACCAGAGAGGAGTGAACAATAAAATGTCCAAAACCTCTGCACTAAGTCCTCCAAGTTCTTTCTTTGGAGTTGGGAAAGAGTACACTGGAGTGTTTGCAACCCTGGGGTTGAACACAGGGCTAGATTTTTTTGGGAGAGTGGCAGATTGTCGTGAGTGAGCTGTCACTAACATAGACCAAACACACAAGGTCAGAATTCATTAAATAATAATAAATTCACAGGCGAAACTACCTTCAGTGGTGGTAGTTCACCAAATATTTGTAGGTCACTTGATAGTCACAAGCCAGGCAAACACAAGTTCTTTTATTCCAATCTAAAGGCTAAGAAAGGGTTAAGCCTGGAGCAGACATGGAATGCAAAGAGACACTGTAGGTGGTCAGATAAGACCAGCCCTGAACTTATTCAGGGCCCAGAGCTGTCAAAGCACAGCAACTTATCTAGGCCAGGACCCAGATGGACAGCAGTTTTGCAGTGTTGGCTTGGACATCCGTTTGAGATGTCAGTTTGGAGTGGGCCACTGAATGGTCACCATGGGCAGAAGAAACCTCCGTTTGCTGAGGCCCAAGGATAGTGATTCAGAGGTTCATCATTGTGACGATTTTCCTGAGCAAAGCTTTTCTTTTGTCAAGGGACCAGGTGACAGGGTCAATGTGCTGCTGCACCTCCTTTTCTGGGCTAGAACATAGGGATTGATTCATTCATGGTCTGGGATGCTTAAACAGCTCATGGGCCTGGTTTTTCCACTGTGGGTTCGAGATGCCCAGGCATCCATATGCTTCCAATGAATTTGATATGTCCATAGTTGATCATTTTATTAGCATGTAATTTGTTTATCAGTTTGTGCCTTATGATTTTGCTAGGCAGATGGTGGTTGTGTGCTTATACAAACAAGGTGTAGAGTTATTCTGTCTCAGCATTTAAACTCAAAGTAGAGTAACCCATGGCAAACCACTGCTTTATAAAAATGGAGCAACATAGGTTTAGGCATAGTCTGAAAACTACTATTCCATACATCATAGAATAACTACAACCTGGAGCAGAGCACAGCCTGCTCCCCATACAGATGTACCCCCAAATGGAGTAATCAAAGCTCTCTTCAAAGACCTCCACTCCTCCCTTCCACCCAGGTCAGTCCCTGGGTACCAAACTTTTCTCACCACATCCTTTCCTTGAAATTGCACCTGTGTTCCTGGAAGGGACAATGCTTCGCTAGCATGAGATCTCTCAACAGCGCAGCCAGATTCAGAGCAGGTCAGAGAAGAAGTGACAGCAATCAGCCCAGATTGATGAGACACAGGACGTATGTGAGCCTGCGACAGTCTCTCCTTGCAGGAAGAGAGATAAAGACCAGGTGAAGGACACTGGGGGAAGGTGCTGGAGGTCGAACCTGACTGGGAATGAAGGGGCAAATTTATTCAGGAAAAGATCTTCTGGGAAAAGTTTTCCCTGGACAGAGAATGGAGAGCCCGCCCCCAGGTCAGGTCAGAGATAGCCTGCCCTGAGGCCAGAGTGGACAGGAGGCAGAGCAGAAGGATGACTGCAGATGTGGAGGAGGCCCTGTGTTTGACCATGACTGCCTCCAGAATCTCAGATCTTACCTCCCTGGGTTGGCCTGCTTACTCAACAGAAGACTTCTAGTGGATCTTTCCCTGGTGGGCAAGGCCTCATTGATCATTTGTCTTTTAAAAAGCTATTTTGTGACATTTCCTAGGCCTACTAACCTGAGAGCAAGGCCAGCCTTGGGTGCCAGGAGCAATGAGGATATCTGTCTTTGGTTCTTCTTAGCCTGGGTCAAACCATTTTTAATTGTGAGGCCATTAGCCTAAGAGAGACAGTGAACCACAAGGTGAAGTTAAACTGCAACACAACGATCAGAATCTGCCAACTATTCCTAACTAGAAATTTCTCACCAGATGATACCACATATGGCGAACACACAACCGTAGCCAATCCAGTAATTCCTTGGTTTTGCTCTTACATTCAGCCCATGAAATCCCCAGGATCACGCTGCTGAAGCCAAGCTCTCTGAATCTCTTTTTGTTCTGAGTGCTGCCTGGTTCACAAATTGTCCTTTGCCTAAATAAGTTTCTTAAGGCTAATTTATTGATAATATTTCTTTTAATATCTGATATTACCTGCTACAGTTTGAATTTTAAGCATCCCCCAAAGGTTTATGTGATGAAGGGTTACTCTCCAGCTTGGTGCTATTGAGATATGGAGGAGCCTTTAAGAGGGAGGGCATCATGGGAGGCTTTTAGGTCTTTGGGGATCTGCCCTCCCACCATGAAGTAAGTAGTTTTGCCCCACCATGTGCTTCTGCCATAATGTACCACCTCACCACAGACCCAAAGGCAAGAAGGCCAACCAATCATGGACTGAAACCTCCAAACCTATGAGTCAAAATAAACTTTTACTCTTAATAAGTTAATTACCCCAGGTATTTGTTGCAGTGCTGGAAACTCTATCACACTACCTGACTTCCAGCTATAGCCAATATTTTTCCAAAAATTCCTGGGGTCACCAGGGGTTGGGAGGGCACCTCACTATGCCAAAGAAGCTATTTTACTGACCTGAGTTTCTCCCTCTTCAGCTCTAAAAGGTCGTGTTTGTTATGGAGGCCCCTGGGGCCTGGTGTCCAAGGGGCAGCTGCTGTGGCCATGATGGTTGCAGGCCATACTCTCAGAGACCCTTCCTATGGCTGACAGGGTCTCTCGTGAATTTTACAAATACGGCCATCTCACATTCTGCTATCTAATGCTTCAAGACTCTCTTTCCCTAGATGGGGCAGGGGGTAGGGGTGCTCCAGCTTCTCAGGCAAATGGACTCCTTGCTGAGCCTTCCCTACCAGGCCTCCAAGCAAGCTCAGACCTGTCTCCCTGAGTCCCTGCTGTGCAGGAGAGACACAGGTCACTTGGCTTCTCTAGAAAGAAAGTGTATTGACTTAAGAGGAAGAAGAAAGCTTACTGGGGTGATGGGATTAATTGCTGTTAAAGCTTTACGTGTGAGGGTGATTACCCTGCAGCCCACCAGCTGTCCCCTTGCAATCTGGGTGCTGCTCTGCTTTGGAGAGGCCGGAGGTTCCATGGCCGGAGGGGTCCCAGCAGAGAATGCTCCCTGTTAACACCTCTGGTTGCTTGTAGAGAAAACTTCCAGTTTGCTTTGTGTAATTTTTGTTTCCCCTTCTCTTTTCTCACCTCTCTGTGGAGGCCACTGGCCAAAATCAATCACCTCTTCTCTCTCTCTCTCTCTCTCTCTTTCTCTCTCTCTCTCACACACACACACACACACACACACACACACATTTGTTCTCTCACCTGCTTCAACCCAGCCTAGGGGAGACATTTCACTTGCACAAACCAGGAGGATAACAGATCAACCATTAATATGCAGAGCCTGAGATCCAGGAATTGACTCTTGGGTGAGGGGATGTAGGCTGGGCTGACGTCGGAAGCAAACTCTGGATTCTCTATTCTTGATGCCAACTCTGTCTCACCTTCTGTCAAATGGATCTTAGCCACCCGCGGTCCTGAGAAGTGCCCAGATGCAGCCAACTTGCCCAAAGCCAGGCTTCTTCCCACTGATTTAGTAACAGGTCACTAACAAGATAAAGGACCAAGGAAGATCACAAACAATATGTTTGTGTGTGCAGAGATCAAGGTCAGAATCCAGAACTGCAGAGATTTCCACGTGTGGGGATTTTTTAGGTAACCAGTTGTGCCTCAAGTGCCCTGAAATATCCTGTAAAGAGGGCACCACACTGCCAAGGGCCAAGCTGCTCCACCTCCCTGACCCCTGAGTCACACTGCAAAGGGCCTAATCTGGACACCAGCCTGGGGACCAAAGGCAAGAGGGATGGTGACAGAGGACAGAGTTGGGAGCTAGAGATGGCCTACTGCCCCTATCTTACCCTCTCCAAGGCCACCACTGCTTTACACATGCGCAGCCAGCCTCTGACCTTACAGAAAGACTGACACTACCTTTAACTGCCTGTTTCCTGACTTCCTGCACTGGCGGTGTAATGAGAACCGAACGTGATGGATTCAAAAACATTCAGTGCGAGCTTTGGTGACAAACCCTCACTTGACAGAGGCCTTTGGTTTTAATAGCTGTCCTTCTGGTTCAGGATGCAGGGGGTGGCCTCTGATAATATGTTACTGAGTATGGCTTTTTGTATGGGAAGCTTACAAAGCAGAAAGGTTCTTTACTTACTATACGGCTTTGCTGCTTATAAATTCACCTCTGTGAACCACCTGGGAGGAGTGGGAAACATATTTGCTTCAGGGGTTGAGAGAGTGCACAGAGGAAAATTGTGTTCCTTCAAGTTAAAACTGTAGAACTCTGAGCGATAGCGGTACAGGGGTTCACTACAGGAAGGCGAGGGGCTAAGAGAAGACTCTGGCTGTGAACAGAAGGTCTGACAACTGGGACCAGAGTCCAGGCTGCTGCTGTCACTTTCCATATGGTGACATACAACTGAGAGAAGAAAGTTTTCAGCAAGCCACTCCAGGGAGAACAACCCCCCAGAGAGGTCCCTCTAGATTCCCACCCATCACCTGCCCAGAGCATCCCTGACTTTTCTGTACACCCCCCCACACACACACACACACCTATACCCCAAGACAGGAACAGGAAGGAAAGTAGAACAGTGAGTGCCATTCCCTAGCCTCTACCTTGGCAGTTGTTTTGTTCCTAACCAGCCTTGAGGAGGGGAAGAAGGAATGTCAACTATGAAGAAAAGTTAAGCAATTTTAATTAGGGATTTGAAATGCAAATGTCAACACACTGAGGCTGGGGGACAATGGTTCACAATAGTGGGTGGTCGTATCTTATTATTGGATACCTAGAGAAGCTAAGAGGATGCTTGGAAATACCCACTGAACCAGTGTCCAGGTGGGAGAGAGAGGAAAGAAGACAGCTGATTCTCAGGAGGGGACACACATGGAGACTCTGAAACCATCTAGCCTGCAAACTGAGACCAAGGGGGCTCTAGCCCATGCCCAAACCCAGAGCACTGGGTAAGGGGTACAAGGGCTCTATATAGTCCTGCCCTAGGCAGAGTTTTTAAATATTTTGGGTTTTGCCTCTTTCAACAAATAATCAAGAGCTCCTCAATGACATTTACACACTGATCCATCCCAATATGACACCCCAACTCCCCAAGACTGAGGGACAAGTAAGACTGGAAATTATAGCAAGCCCCTTTGAAATGAAAAGTTCCAATCTCCCCTATTTCCTAATAAATTATTTTTCTGCAACTAAGTTCCTCATGCTGAGAATGGAAACTAAGGAACTGGCCCCAAAGTCTGGGCAGCATCAGGGAGGGTTGTAAAACTGGAATTCTAACACATTCTTTGGCTAGCACAGCAGCTAAACCTATATATGTATCTCTCCTGCCCCTTGTCCAATTGTACCCCTTTCCCTCTCATTAAATCTATTTGCTCCTTAAGTCCCCCAAAGATGGAGAGATTTGAGACTAAAAAAGTCTCCTCTATCTTCCTCAGGGCTGGCTTTGATAAACCTGTTTTTCTCCACCAACCTCTGTCTCCTAAGCTTTGGTTGACGGGTGAGCAGCAGAACTTTCTTCTCTCAGTTGTAACAACTGTAACAACAGGAGTTCTGGGTCTTGATCTCTCACAGCCTTCGCTTGCCCACGTGCATCACAGGCAGTGAAACCTGCTTTATCTACATCTTGTGATTTGGGATGATCTAATGAGATAGGGATGGAGTGTGGCTCAGTGATCACACATCCTAGCATCCACAGGGCCCTAGGTTCCACCCCCAGCACTACCCAAAAAAAACTGTTCTGGATGGGATGATGAGCCTAGAAGTACAACATATCCCAAAGTTCTACACACTACATAGTGTGAAGGAGTCCTTCTGAAGGAGGAGTTAAGGTTGATAAGCACTGGGTGGATGGCTATCCTTTGGGCAAATCTCCATGGCAAGAAGAGCCCCATTGATTTACATATTGCCATACTAGTGTCTGTTGTGCTCCGCTGCCTTTCCCAGCCTCTACCTTGGCAGTTGTTTTGTTCCTAACCAGCCTCGAGGAGGGGAAGAAGGAATGTCAACTATGAAGAAAAGTTAAGCAATTTTAATTAGGGATTTGAAATGCAAATGTCAACACACTGAGGCTGGGGGACAATGGTTCACAATAGTGGGTGGTCGTATCTTATTATTGGATACCTAGAGAAGCTAAGAGGATGCTTGGAAATACCCACTGAACCAGTGTCCAGGTGGGAGAGAGAGGAAAGAAGACAGCTGATTCTCAGGAGGGGACACACATGGAGACTCTGAAACCATCTAGCCTGCAAACTGAGACCAAGGGGGCTCTAGCCCATGCCCAAACCCAGAGCACTGGGTAAGGGGTACAAGGGCTCTATATAGTCCTGCCCTAGGCAGAGTTTTTAAATATTTTGGGTTTTGCCTCTTTCAACAAATAATCAAGAGCTCCTCAATGACATTTACACACTGATCCATCCCAATATGACACCCCAACTCCCCAAGACTGAGGGACAAGTAAGACTGGAAATTATAGCAAGCCCCTTTGAAATGAAAAGTTCCAATCTCCCCTATTTCCTAATAAATTATTTTTCTGCAACTAAGTTCCTCATGCTGAGAATGGAAACTAAGGAACTGGCCCCAAAGTCTGGGCAGCATCAGGGAGGGTTGTAAAACTGGAATTCTAACACATTCTTTGGCTAGCACAGCAGCTAAACCTATATATGTATCTCTCCTGCCCCTTGTCCAATTGTACCCCTTTCCCTCTCATTAAATCTATTTGCTCCTTAAGTCCCCCAAAGATGGAGAGATTTGAGACTAAAAAAGTCTCCTCTATCTTCCTCAGGGCTGGCTTTGATAAACCTGTTTTTCTCCACCAACCTCTGTCTCCTAAGCTTTGGTTGACGGGTGAGCAGCAGAACTTTCTTCTCTCAGTTGTAACAACTGTAACAACAGGAGTTCTGGGTCTTGATCTCTCAGAGCCTTCGCTTGCCCACGTGCATCACAGGCAGTGAAACCTGCTTTATCTACATCTTGTGATTTGGGATGATCTAATGAGATAGGGATGGAGTGTGGCTCAGTGATCACACATCCTAGCATCCACAGGGCCCTAGGTTCCACCCCCAGCACTACCCAAAAAAAACTGTTCTGGATGGGATGATGAGCCTAGAAGTACAACATATCCCAAAGTTCTACACACTACATAGTGTGAAGGAGTCCTTCTGAAGGAGGAGTTAAGGTTGATAAGCACTGGGTGGATGGCTATCCTTTGGGCAAATCTCCATGGCAAGAAGAGCCCCATNAGCCCGACCCCACAGTATGTAGATCGTAGCCAACTTTTTCTTCTATCAGACGGCGTGTCTCTGTTTTGTATGGGGTGAAGGTGGGAGTTCATAACCCACTTGAATCAAAATGAGGAATATGATATGTCAAGAAATTTGTAATGTTTTGAACAACCAACAATAAAAAATTAAAAAAAAAAGAAGAGCCCCAGGCGGGCCAAACACTAGTGAAAACGAAGTACCCCCTGTGGGCTATGCCCAGCACTTGGAGCTGAGGATGCCATTGATTATGTCAGTGGGCAAAGCGTCCCCACTCCTGCCCCACAGGAACAGGCGGCCAGGTGAGGGGAGTGGAAACTTAACCCACGTGGGGGCTCCTATCTTCCCAACATCGCCAATCTGATGTGGAGAAATTTCCACGCTAGGTCTCCCCATGGGGACTTTGGTGCCTTCCACCTGCCACTTCTGGGAGGCCATGAACCCCTCAGCATATCAAATGCCTGATGATGGAATCAGCAGGAATTCCAGGGGTAGTAGGTGGGGAGGGGCTGGTGGAGAGGGAGTAAGCAGCCCCTGCAAAGTCCAGGAGCACAGGATGACATCCAACTGCTCTGAGCAAAGGCAGAGCAGCCGGCCTCCTGCCCATGTGGCTGACCACCTGGTTCCTGCTGAAAATGGAAGCCATCTATCTTGCAGGCTCTCTGCACAGGCCAGACTTGCCTCTGGGATAAGATAAATTTATCTCTTCCTTTCCCACCTCCCTGAATACTTCTACCCAGTCAAATTTGAAGTTGGCCAGCCTTATAGGTGGGGTCTATAGGATGTGACCTGAGGGTTACAAAATGGGCTCAAACGTAAAAATACCCCACTCCCCCCCACGGGGCAGGGGAAGGAAGCTCTGCTGCTGGGGACCTCTCCCTTGGAGAGGCTTGGAGATGCGTCAAAGGACAATACAGTGAGTCCCCTTGGGAACGAACAGAGTTCAGCCTTGTTAGTTGCAGTCAGTGTTAATGAGTTCAGCTTAAAGGAGGGCCCAGGGAATGAGAGAAGATGTCCCCAAGAGGGATGGAGAGAGAGCCAGGAGGGGAGCTTACGCAGAGGTTAAAGCTGTGAGGAGAGGAAGGAGGCAGGGTGACAGAAGAGTAGGAGTAGAGGAGAGAGGAGGGAAGGGGGCACAGAAAGGAGACACCCCTGGAACAATGGCCTCATGTTTCCCACTGACCTCATCTGGCACAAGCTACCCAGGGGCTCCTCTGCCTGTTATTTGGAACATCGCTCCATTTGGTTTTGTGTGCTAACCCCACGAGCTATTGTCTTGAGGTATCTCTAACAGCACACTCCTCTGAAGGTCAGCCTGACCTTCAGGAGACCAAAAACAGTCCACACCCATCAGATGGAAAAGCTAGAGGTTTCAGGAAGAGGAAAGGTAGACGTGTGCTTCTGCACCTTGGAATCAGCCACCTTCAGGCAGACGCCTGTGCTTGTCACCTCCCCAGGACTTTCTCCAGCAGTTTGGTCTCTGCTCTTCCCTGGGCCCTTAGGTCACAGATGTCCACCCTTGCCCCCAGCACCCTGACCACGTTGCCTCCAGAAGACCAGGATGGTGGAAGAGAACTTTCATCTCAATCGGAGAAGAGACTCCACAACAGATTGAGCTTGGAGGAAAGAGATGCCATGTTTATAAAGGTCTCCCGCCATTGTGGCCCCAGTTTGAATTTGATCCTCAGGCCTCTGTTCCATGGATGATAAAAAATGAGGACAGGAGACAGCTGACAACTGAACAAGTGTGTCAGCCTGAAACTGCTTAGGTCAGATCACTCAGCTCCTGTGCCTCCAGGGATCAAAAATCTCTTCAATTATTTCCTCCATAAACATATATGGAGGGAAAGTCCATGTCACCCCAGAGACTGCGCTGAGAGCTGGGGGAAAGGAGGGAGATTCAACAGCCTTAGAGCAACCCAGCCCTTCACTTTTGAAAGGACTTTAGCGTTGGCAGAGTGGACACCCCCAGGTGACCACAAACATGAGGGAGGCAGGAAAGTTCCAGATGAGAACCCTGAGGGCAGGTGGTTCAATATCTCTCCACACCCTCACAGCAGGTCCATCACTGGGCTAAATGGTAAACCAGACCCCAAGCTTGAGGCCCAGACGACTTAGAGGTTCCGGGGAAGCCAGGGAAGAGGTTTGGGGGAAAGTAGGCCATAACTTTTCTGCTCTTGGGCTTCTGCTATCTCAAACTTAGCTGCTTCTCAGCTGGTTAGAGACTAAGAAGGCACCAGTGGGCTAGTGGGATTCCAAGCGACGGAGAGAATGCTGAGCACTTGGATGAAGGGAAACTTCTCCCTGGAACCAAGGATGGGAAAGAGCAGCCCCACCACCTCAGGGCCCTCAGTAATCTCCCATGAATATCCCTTCCCTGACAGATGAGGCTGGGCAGGGCCCCTACCACCACTTCCAACTCACGAAAGTCTCCGAGGCAAGTTCTTCCGTTTGCCGTTCACGCGCTACCTTGTTGAGCACCTGGTACTTATCAGTTACTTAGGGGATCCAGGGATGAAGAAAGCGAAGAAGGCTCCTACCTGAAGCTTATCGTCTGGTGCAGTGCATCCAAGATTTTTCATCTCAGGGTATACTCAGAAAAAAAAAATGTATATACATATGCGCTTCCCTCGAGTATCAGGGTGAAGGAGGGCATTCTGGCTAGAGGCCATCAGCCCAGATCCTCTGACTGACCCAGGCTCCCCACTTTCCCCTAACCACTGCACGGGTCCCAAGGGCTTACTATGGGCCAGCATAGTAAGCCATTTTCAGCAGCACACTGACTAGGAAGCTCTAGTTACAGGGTGACAGGTTGATTTCTGATTTCCAGCTCTTGGCGCAATTGAGGCTGATGGATGATCAGGACACTGTAACCTACCAGTATGAGGTCGCAGAAGAAAAAGATGGTGGTGGCTTTAAATCATGGCTGCAAATCCTTAACACTCCCTCAATGAAGAGATGGGGCCTGGGTCCCCTCCTCCTGAATCTGAGTGGGCTTGTGATGGCTTTGACCAACTGAGCACCACAGAAATGACTCTGTGTGACTGCTGAGGCTGGGAGGTAAGAGAGCAGGCCACTTCCCGTTTGTTCTCTGGAACCTGTGCACTTGGACAACTGAACCTTCATGTGAGAAGTTCCATTACCCCTAGATCTCCACCCCAGAGAGACCCCCTGCATGTATGCATGTCAATAGCCTCACCTGAGCCCATCCTGCAGACAGTGGCAGATAAATGAGCAAAGAAGCCTTCTGGTGACATCCAGCTATTCAAGTCTTCCCAGGCCCCTAGAGCAGAGAAAGCCATTTCCCTTGTACCCTGTCTGACTTCCTGGCCCTCAGAGTCTGTGACATAATAACAGGAGTACGTCATTACATCACTGAGTACTGGGGTGACTGTCGCTCAACAATACGATAATCCAAACAAATTCAGAGCCTAGCTGAGGATGCTGAGGGCCCCAGGGGTGAGGAAGACTCTCCAAGGCATGCCAGAGAAAGTGGCTTGAAGCCCGTCATTCCAGCTCCAGGAGAGACTTGGGACAAAATTAGATGCCCCGTGCTAGGAAAGGTGAGGGGAGTGAAGGATAGCTTGTAGAGCGTCAGCTTCCTCGCCCTTGGATTTCCTACAGTGGCAGGGCAGTCTCTGGTGGTGGCTGGAGCCCGTTCTCTCAGGCTTTTCACGAATCTCGCCAGCAGCCCATTCATTCAATCAAATCCTTTTCTGCTGACAAGAGCCCGAGCAGCTTCTGGATGCACCTGACCTGCCTGGTCCAGGCCCACATCCCTGCTTAGACTTCGGGAGCTGGCTTGATTCCTGACCATTTCAGAGTATAAATCCCAGCCTTCTCGTTCCTCTGAGCTACCCAGAATCCTTTCAGTAAAATTTTCTGCTTTACCAAAACGAATTGTGTTGATTGTAACCAAAGAATCCCAACAGAAGAAAAAGTCCCACTGCAAGCTAAATGGATACCTTGTATTTAGCTCCCTTTTGAAGAACCACTTTTCAGATAAACAGTGTAGGAAAGAACGATGATTTCATTGGATCAGAAAATATAATTATGATTTAAAAAAAAATATTTAATGGTGATTTTTGTTCAGAAAATAATATTCAGACCAAATATGTTAGTGCACGTCTGCAATCCCAGTCCTCGGGAGGCTGAGGCAAGAGGATCCCAAATTCAAGGCCAACATGGGTAATTTAGTAAGACCCTATCTCAAAATAAAAAAGAAAATAGAAGAGGGCTTAGCTGGGGCTACAGCTCCATGAGAGCCAATCCCTAGCACCACGAAGAAAAAATAGTAATAACATTCAGGAACCACTTTGGTATTTCAAATTGATGTTCCACTTATTACAGAAACAAATTGATAGTTTTCCCTAAGGTGTTTTTGTTGTCATGTTTGGTTTTTGTTTTGTATTTGTTCTTTTGGGTTTGTTTGTTTGTTTGTTTGTTTGTTTTTGTTTTGTATGTTTTGGGGGTTTTTTTTTGTACCAGAGATTGAACCAAGGGACACTAATCACTGAGACACATCCCCAGCCCTTTTTTATTTTTTATTTTGAGACAGGATCTGGCTAAATTACTAATGCCTCACTAAATTGCTGAGGGTGGCTTTGAACTTGCCATCCTCCTGCCTTCGCCTCCCTAGCCACTGGATTGCAGGAGTGTGCCACTGTGCCAGCTCCTAAGGTTTAGTTTTATTTTGTTTTGGAGGGGTACGGGGGTTCCAGGGATTGAACTCAGGGGCACTTGGCCACTGAGCCACATCCCCAGCCCTATTTTGTATTTTATTTAGAGACAGGGTCTCACTGAGTTGCTTAGCATCTCACCATTGCTGAGGCTGGCTTTGAACCCATGATCCTCCTGTCTCAGCCTCCTGAGCCGCTGGGATTACGGCATGAGCCACCACACCTGGCTTCCCTGAGGTTTTCAAGTTCAGTTTAGAAATAATATTCCCCTTATAAATCTTCACAATTTCCACAAAAATTTTTAAGGTTTTTTTTAACTTACCTAAATTCCTTTGAATATTTTAAATGTATTTTAAGTCCAATATATTCAATATCCTTTTTAAAGTAATTCATTGGCCTGGCTAACCAACTTTCCCAAGCACTTAAATAATTTTTGCAAATCTAATAAATTCATTTTATAAACATGATGATGTTCTTTTAAATGTGTCAGTGCTGTTTACACAGGAAGATTCGTTTGTAATGTTCAGCTTAAATTTTTAAATTAATTGCTTTGTACTCTGAGTAGCCTAATTCTCCAAGTATTTCCGTATCCCATTTATGTCCCACCACCCATCCTCTCAGCCCTCCTTTTGCTTCAGTCAGCTGACACAGCAGCCAGCTTCACATAGGTAGGACCTAACGGTACTTCTCACCCTCAGTCTTTTTTGCTTTTCATCTGTCTTTCTTTTGGGGCACTATGACAAAGGACCCCTGGGAACCACACTACATTCATCCACACACAGACCCAGAAGGTTAAGGGACTTGATACCCTGGAAGAGAAATCCAGTGAGAATAGAAGCTAGTGGATAAAGGCTCCCCCATCCTGTTCCTGGGGCAGACACATCCGAGACATTCCACAAGGTTCCTAACAGGTGTCCAGCATGATGGAGCCTCAGTTGCCCATGATCAACTCAATTATGCTGTCAGTTCTATTGCTTCACTTCTCTTCCCATCGATCCCTTATTAAAATAAACTACCTGCCTGTAAATTTTGTTCCAGCTCTGCTTTCTAGAGGGAATGCAGACAAATTCTAATTTGCACAAATTGTTTGACTAAGACAAATAGAAATATGCACAATTCATGCTCAGATATTACACAATAATAATAGCACCAGTTTGATTTGCTTCATAATCTGTTCTCAAATCTAAAATATTCCCAGGGTTAAAAGACCCTTCAGAGCTACCATAACAAAGCACTACCATGTGGGTGGCTTAAAACAACTAAAATGTATTCTCTTGCAGTTTGAGAGGCTTAGGAGCCTGAAATCAAGGTGTCAGCAGGGTCATGCTCCCTGTGGGATTCCCAGTGGATGCTCCTTGCATCTTCCTGGCTTCTGGATGACTGGTAGTCCTTAGTGTCCCTTGGCTTGTAGCTGTGTCACTCCAGTCTGCTCTATTGTCATGTGCCATTCTTCCCATATGTATCTTCACATCGTCTTCCTTCTGCATGTCTGTGTCCACATTTCCTTTCTGTTTTTACAGGGATATCTCTCCTATTGGACTATGGCGAGCGCTAATGACCTCTTCCTGGTTGGATTATCTGCAAAGACCCTATTTCCAGGTAAGGTCACTTGCTGAGGTAATAGGAATTAGGACTTCAATTTACCCTTTTGGTGGGACATAATTCAACCCATAACACCGGCCTAAGAAATAATTACAAAATTCTAACAATTTGAGGGCATTACAGTTTGGATAAGAGATATCCCTCAAAAGTTCCTGTGTTGAGGCAGGAATAGTCAGAGGTGAGATGATTAGATTATGAGAGCTGTGACCTGATCAGTCTAACAATGGTAACTGTAGGCAGGTGGGGTGTGGCTAGAGGAGGTGGGTCACTGGGGGTAATTCCTAAAAGGGCTCCTCTTCTCTGCAGCCCCTTCCCCTTTCTCTCTCTGCTTCCTGGCTACCATGAGGTGACAGTACTCCCTTTGGCCACACCTTCCCCCCCCCGCCCCCCGTGATGCTCTGCCTCACCACAGGCCCAGAGCAATGGAGTCGGCTGACCGTGAACTACCCCTCTGAAACCCTAAGACAAAATAAACTTTTCTTTGTTCCTGTCTGGTATTTTGGTCACAGCAACACAAAGCTGACTAACACAGAGGGTTTCCAAGCAAACTTTCGGGTTTCCTGTCAGCAGGCCAACTTCGCAAATCGACCAGAAATCCTGGCAGGATATAAGATCAGAAACTGTGGATCTCTGGGCTTCCACGGTCATCATGCCAAAAGAAATCCAAGTCCCTGCCTTTTGATGGTATTGTGGAAACAGATCACAGGCTGCATATTCTTGAATTCAGCTTTAGCTAGAAAATGTCAGGGGATGAGGAGTCTCCAAGTCCTAGTTAGCAATTGTTCAGGAGGTAAACTGAAAAAAAAATGAGAATTTTGATAAGGGTGCTTTGGGAAAAAAATAATAAATCATGAGGGAGCCATTAAATCTTATGAGATAGAAAAGGAAAATAATGGTGAATATTTACACACCTAGGAACAAATAATACAAGCACAATCTATCTATCCTCTATCTCTTTTGCCATCAGAGATGAAATCCTATCTAGCTTGCAGAAAAGTAAAAAGAGCTTTGCTGTTATATTGAAAGATTTATTCTTATGGTTCCAAGGATTTTGATTTGTGATCTTAAGACTAATATGTTTGCTTTATGTAACTATATTGGAGAGAATGCTTAGTGTAGAAAATAGTGCTTGTTCACTTGAAGTTCTATGCTACATTTGTCATAGGAAGTTGATTTTTCTCAACAATCTTAGTGACTAATTAACTTGCTATGACATCACTTGTCAGACTCAAATTAACTCAACCCTTATAAAAGGATAGAACCAGTTTTATAAACATTAGGAACATAGATAGAGGGAATATTTCTCCTTGCAATATTCATTGATTTGTAAAGTGGTTCTAATAGATTAACTTAAGCACAATTTGACAGGGTGATCTGCTGATGAAGTTGCTTGAATTCAAGTTAAACCCTACCTCATTGTTAAGTCCAATGATCACATGCCTAACCCCAAACCAGCTGGCAGTCACTTGATGGGATTGGGCTATTTACTTGATTCTATTGTGAATTTTTTCCATATTCTCCCTGCAATCTATGAATGCATTTGAATCCACCAAAATGACATTTGATTGTTTCATAGACCAGAGGCAGGAAATCCCTAACTTTGTCCAGCTTAATGGTCATAACATCCAAGGTCATATAAATGACAGGAGAGAGGGGAATTTCACAAAGAAATATCTAATGAGCCCCCACTTTCACTGTTGCCATAAGAAACTTCTAGGTGAAAAATAAGTAAAGAACCAGAAGGCTGATCCTTACAATGAACAGTTAAAACCCTTTAAAGAAAATCAGAATTTCTTCGGCAAACATTGTGCATTCCAGATTTATTTATATTAAAATGAAAACAAATTATATCAAAATAATGCTAACAAACACATCAGAACACTTTGCACCAAAGGCTCCTTCCTCTCTCTGGTCTCTGGAAAGTAATGAAGGAGACAGGCTGTGAGTACAGTCTGATAAAACAGTGCAAATGGTTGCCGAGTCAGTATGAACTCTGTGCTGACCTACAAAGTCCCCGCAGCCTCTGTTTTATTGTTCAACAGCAAAATGCCTCTTATTTTTTGATATGAATCCAAACTGATCAAAAGATCAAGTGGGGGGAAAGTGGGTACTTCCAAGACACAGACAGGTCAACCATATGGAGATGCCCATATCCAGGCAGAGGACGGTGGAAACTGAGCAATAAACTTGCCAATAAAGCATTTGGGGTGGAAGGGAAAAATTAATACATAGTTGAACAAACAAATAAATGAAAGAGCAGTGAGGCTGAGGGGAGCTGCCACCTCTTTCGGGGGAGGTTTCTCTTCCCCCTGGTTCATTCTCTTGCTTCATCTTTTTCCGACTTGCCTTGCCAGTGCATGGAGCCCACAGCACCTCCCGGAAAGGTCCTATAGGAGGCAGAGTCTCCACTGGGAGCTCCCTGTGGTGTGGTTCCAGGGTTGGAAGTGGGAGCGCTATTCTTTAGTCTGGCACTACACATTCCTCCTGCTCTCCTGAATCTGCCGCTGCTGACAACCGGAAATGGACTCAAGGCTGTTGTTGTCTGAAGGTGTTCCCCCAAAATTAATTTTGGAACCTGCCCCCAAGGCAATGTATTAAGAGCTGGGTCCTTTGGGGTGTCATTAGGTCACAAGTGGAACTTATGCTTCTTATAAAAGAGGCCTAAGGGAGCTTGTTCACCCTTTCCATATGATGGAAACAGCCAGAAGGCATCACCTATGAGGAGCACAACCCTCAGAAGACACTGAATATGCCTGCACCTTGATCTTGGACTTCCCAGACTCTAGAACTATGAGCGATTGATTCCTGCTGCTTAGAAGTTATTCTGTCTAAGCTCATTTGGTTTGGGATCCCAAATGGACTAGACACAGTATTATCTACTTGTAGGACTCAGCCCAGTACTTACTAGGTTCTGCAGGGGTTATGAGCTGTCGCAAATTCTTTTTTTTTAAAATTGATTTTATTTTTTAAATGCATGAAAGCAAAATGCATTACAATTCTTATTACACATATACAGCACAATTTTCCAAATCTCTGGTTGTATATAAAGTATGTTCACACCAATTCATGTCTTTACACATGTACTTTGGATAAAGATGTCTATTCCACCATTATTGTTAACCCCCTGTCCCCTCGCTTCCCCTTCCACCCCTCTGCCCTATCTAGAGTTCTTCTACCATGCTCCCCCTCCTTACCCCACTATGAGTCAGTCACCTTATATCAAAGAAAACATTCGGCATTTGTTTTTTGGGGATTGGCTTACTTAGCATTATCTTCTCCAACTCCATCCATTTACCTATAAATGCCAT
Organism: Marmota marmota marmota; assembly: GCF_001458135.2. NCBI lineage: Eukaryota > Metazoa > Chordata > Mammalia > Rodentia > Sciuridae > Marmota > Marmota marmota. The sequence continues at coordinate 17,471,677 of NW_025999990.1, read as the reverse complement.
GATTTTATTCTCTTTTATTGCTGAGTAATATTCCATTGTGTATACATGCCACATTTTTTAATCCATTCCTCTACTGAAGGGCATCTAGGTTGGTTCCACAGTTTAGCTATAGTGAATTGTGCTGCTATAAACATTGATGTGACTGTGTCCCTGTAGTATGCTGTTTTTAAGTTTTTTGGGTATAGACTGAGGAGAGGGATAGCTGGGTCAAATGGTGGTTCCATTCCCGGTTTTCCAAGGAATCTCCATACTGCTTTCCATATTGGCTGCACCAATTTACAGTCCTACCAGCAGTGTATGAGTGTACCTTTCCCCCCCCCCCACATCCTTGTCAACTCTTATTGTTGTTTGTCTTCATAATAGCTGCCATTCTGACTGGAGTGAGATGAAATTATAGAGTAGTCTTTTATTTGCATTTCTCTAATTGCTAGAGATGTTGAACATTTTTGCAAATTCTTTCACTGCTGAGGCGCCTCTTCTGCTGTCTAGGATAACTCACACACATTCCTATGGGCTGCAAGAGTCAGAATGTGGCACTACAAGATGACATTCAGTTCACCCTTCAGTTTCAATTTTACCCACAAAACACCATCCCCAAGGAATTTTACTCTGCTCAAACAGCATCTCAAGTTTTTGAAATAGGAGAACAAATATTCATCTCTTTCACCTTGGGAAATACCACAAAGTCATAACCACTCGTGGTGGGGCTGCACTGTAGAGGGCACCTCACACCATTGACTCTCTGAGCCCCTGGGTCCCTTCTTGTGCAGAAGATTTAGTGAACAGGAGAGTAACCAATACATCAGCAACACCCTAACCACCAGTCAGCTGCGAGGGTGATTGCAAGGGGTAGACAGGCTTCCAGGTGCAATAGTAGCATCATAAGCCACTTGACTGATACATTCACAATACCCTAACAATAGCTATAAATTCACATAACTACATTTATTTTGTTATTTATGGTGTTAATACAGTTCCAGAACTTTCACTTGGTTTAGCAACTTTTAGATATCACTTATTAACATAACATATTATATACTATATAAAACTATGAGACCTAATACCAAATCCTTTTCTGCTCCTTCTAGCCCAAGGAAGTTATGATTTTTGAATTAAGTCCATATTTAGAATGCATTACTCCACATTTATTGATGAGCTAAGTAGTGTTATCATTACATCTCGTTTCTTATATTTTGTTTTTCCTGGAGTTAATCATTCTCTTGTTAAAATTCAATCATTTTCTTAAATTTATAGCTCTAAGTCTTCTGACAACCTCTAAGAGCTCTATAAAACAGTTCTCCATCAAAATGTGTATACTGTCACCCTGCCAGATAATCTGTCAGTTCCATTTTCCTCTGGGGGATTCCTCCCAGAGCTGCCTATTCTCTGGCTCCACTCTGAGCCAAGGCTTCTGACACTCAAGACTGGCTGCTCAGCTGATACCCTCAGCTCCAGCCTTTGTCTCTTGAGTTGGACCCCAGTTTTGCTGGATTACATGTGCTTTGTTTAACTTGATCATTTTGATGAGCACGTTCTCCAGTGGTTTCCTGATAAAGAACATGGGGAAGTATATCAGTCGGGATGGGCTGGGCTACGCTGCAGTTAACACACAGCCTCAAAACCTTAGAGACTTAAGCACTATCTGTGTATTCCTTGCTCCATGACATGATCATCAGGGACCACCAATGTTTTACACCTCCTTACTGCAGAATCCTAGCTACTGGAAGAGTCACCATCACAAGCATTGTAGATCACTGGGATCGATGGAAGGAAATTGCACAGTGAAGCTTCCATTTGAAGCTTCCAAGTGACATTTATCATTTCCCCTTGTTTGATTTGGCTACACCAACTCAAAGGGAAAAGAGAATTCCCAAAAGAAGAGTGGAAGTATTTGTTGAGTAGCATTAATAACTATAGCAAGTAGGTAATTTAAAAAAAAATGATCTGTATGTCTTCGAATGTCTTTCTCACATCTCATACTTAGTGAAGTCTGGGAATCAAATTCAAGATTGGAACCACTTCTTCCCAGTATTTTGAGCAGAAAGTCTCCTGTGCCCTTTAGCTTCAGTGTTGCTGAGACACCTCACTATTTCCTGATGCTCCACAACTGACTTTTTGCCTCCATTGTTATTGATGCATATTTTCTCTTTCTCTCCCTTGTAGCTCTCAGGATTATCTTTTTATCCCTGCTGTAATAATATTATGCAATGACAAGCCTTGATATGGATTTTTTCCTGTTTATTGTGCTGGGCACTTTTAAAAATTTTTTTTCAATTTGTTTTAGCTAGTTATACATGACAGTAGAACGCACTTTGATACATCATATAAAATGCGCTTTTAATCTTATTTACTCCCATTCTGCTCAACATTCTTGTATTATTTGATAAACCCCTACTTACTGTATTCTCTCTTCTTTCTGGAGTGGCTTTTAGAATGTCAGCCTCCTGGAACAATCATTTATCTTTACTTCCCACTATTTTTTTTTAGTGTTCTTTGGGGGACATTTTTAAATTTTATCATCCCATCATTTTACATGGCTTATGTAGTTTCACTTTTAATTCCAGGAGTTTTCTCCTAAGTCACTCTCCCTGTCCTGTTGCATTCCATGCCTTTACCCATGGGCACCTTTCCTTGGCCACTCTTTTCTGTCTGGAACCTCACTTCCCAGGGGCACACCTACTTGTGATCTTGCCATGTCTCTCCATTGTGTTCCTAAGGATTTAGCACCTGGATGTTAAACCAGGATATTAAACTGTTATACACCCCCACCCCAGCTCTTCCCAATTAGGATGATGTTGCAGCCAAATCTCTCACAACTCCTGTGTTCCATTTCCCAGTATTTCAGGCCGATCCACATTCAAGAAAAATTTGGAACAAGAGGCACACTCAGCCCAAAGCCATAATCACCGTAAGGGGAAACCGACCTAAGTGAGAACACAATTCTTTAAAATGCACATTTTCTTTCCTCACCTATGTTGGAAAAATTCAAAGTTCCTGACTTTCAATTAAATCATACAAGAGTTTATTGGACATCCAATCCAGTTTGGGATATTGAGGACACAGCAAGGAAAAGGACCCTGATGATCCCTGCTCTCTGTTGCAGTCAGAAGAGTCAGATGTGCAGAGTGTCCCGGGCAGAATATTAGACAAAAATAAAGAAGGCAGCTAGGCTAGCAGTGCCGGCAGCTGGAAGTGGGAAGTATGTTTCATTTAAGATGGTCTGTGTGACCAGGTCTCTGCTCAAATGTCACCTGGAGGAAGAAAAGAAGCAAGCCCTGTGCATAGGGAGGGAAGATTATTCCAGGCGGAGAGGACAGCAAGAAAAGAATGCCTGGGGCAGAGGGTGGCAAACAGTCAAGGCACATGGGGGGTCTGTAAGCACAGCGACAGGCCCAGCATCTGGAAAGCCACTCCAAATTATCTGACACTGTGAAGAATCCTGTTCTAGTCTCAATAATTATGAATGTGATGGTGCAAAATATTTTCTTATGACATCTGTTGAGCTACCTATCAGTCCAAAGAGATGACCTCAGACCTGAGAGAGAAGACTAGGAGAGATTTAAGGTAGGGCCCTGACCCGAGTTTTATGAAGATTCAAGTTTTAGGAAACTTGAAGACCCACTGTGAAGATAAGGTTCTGAGATACAGCAAGGAAAAAAAAAAAAAACAACGACTGACAATCCATGCTCCTAAAGCCTGTGATGCTATGTGTGTGTGTGTGGGGGGGGGTAGAGACAAGTGACACATTTTTGTCACCAATCTCCAACAATCCAAGTGGAAGGTATTACCTCTCAATTCTGGACTCAGACCCCCTCCAGGTTGTTCCCATTGAAGGTAGAACCTACTATCTCACTCTAAGTAGCAAATCCTATCTTTAGTATTCTCCAATGGTGTTCTGACCAATCCCTGGCCTCTTGGCCCCTGCAAGGCCCTGCCTGCCTCAGCTGACTCCCACAGACTTGACTGCTTTCTTATAAAACATGCCTGAGCCAGGCTCAGTGACACATGTCTATAACCCCAGCAACTCAGGAAGCTAAGGCAGAAGGATCACAAGTTCAAGGCCAGCCTCAGCAACCAGGCCCTAAGTAACTTAGTAAGACCCTGTCTTAAAAATTAAATTAAATTAAAACAGCTGGTGATATGTCTCAGTGGTAAAGCTATTCTGGTTCAATTCCTAGTACCAAAAAAAAATTTTAATTAAAAAAATAAAACCACTTGCCCCTCCAGCCTTATGGTCTTCTATAACTTGGTCTTTCCTTCCAGATTGGTTGTATTGATCAGGCCTCTTGTATTAGTTTAGTTTTTGTTTTGTTTTGTTTTCTTGTTTTAGCTTTTATATTTTTTGTATTAGTTTAGAGGCTTTCTTTTATGAATAATGGAAAATGCAATGCCAACTCTCTTAGCCTCTGGGGAAATGTAAAAGCTCATGCAACTGGAAAATGCCAAAGTGTAAGGATTTAAGACATGGTTTCACAGATAGCCTCCAGTTATCTGTGATTCTCTCAGCCGTGCTCCCCTTGCTGTGTCAGTCTCTGTCTGAGGCTGGCTTCTCACATGGAAACAAGATGGCGCTTGGAAATCAGTCCACTATTTTGGGCTTCATGGTTGTATACCACATTCCCTAAAGTAATAAGGTTAACCTGTGTCTAGGATTCCTGTGTTAGTTCACTTTCTATCATTGTGACCAAATACCTGGGATGCTAACATATAAGGAGGCAAGGTTTATTATGGCTCATGGTTTCAGAGGTTTCCATCTATGGTTTGTTGGGCTCTGGTAAGGCAATACATCAAAGAGGGAGTGTGTCACAGAACAAAAATGCTCATCTCTGGGTGGCCAGGAAGAACACACAGGAAAAAAAGAGGCTAGGGTCCCAACATCCCCTTCATGAACACACTCTTGATTCCCTAACTTTCTTCCTCTAGGCCTCACCTCCTAAAGATTTTACCCCCTCCCAATAGCACCACACGCTGAGGACTGATACTTATACATGTGGCTTTGGGGGCCACATTCAAACTCCAAACTCTATAGCAATTCTCCACGAAAGTCCTGTGGAGCCTTCTAATTAAAGTGGCTTAGATCACATGGCCACTCAAAACCAGCTCCTCTGACCGGAGAGAAGGAAAGCCCAGAGCTCAGCACAATCCCACCTGGATCTCAGGGGAAGTTAGCATTGTCGGAGATCGCAAAAGAGGAAATGGAGGCCAAGGAGACACACAGGAAGTGTCTAAGATAGCCCACCCATTGGCCACTTGATATCCACGTGTATCCTTCTTCCCTTAAGTCCACCTTGGAAAAACTCTGGCCATATGCTGTATGCTCATCTGTTCCTCACCAAAAGAGTGCCTAAACATTCAGTCAGTTGCTGATTCGATTATGAAATCCAGGATCTCCGCAAGATGAGCAAGATCCTGATGAGCCTTGAGAGAGGATGGCAGTGATCAAAGACTGAAGAATAAGGAATGCATCCAGCAAGCCTGAAACACAGTGGCGGGAAAACAGGAGAATAACAATACAAACCCCCACTGGGAAAAAAAGGAGAATGGGAAGTCAAACATGGTGGTCACTGGGGTAGAAATAGCCAGGACTATTTCTGAGGATGGTCTGAAAGTGTCTCCCCAAATTCATGTGTTGGAAACTTCCTCCCCAGTGCAACAGTGTTGGGAGGTGGCATCTTTCAGGGAGGGTTTGGACACTGCCCTTATGAATGCTGCTGTCAAAAGGGCTGTCAGAAACAGTTTCACTCTCTTCTGCTATTCTGCCATTTAAGGGCACAGAGCCTGTTCTTTTTGCCCTTCCACCTATTGCCATGTGAGGTCAACAAGAAGGCCTTCACTAGACACCAGATGCTAGAACATTGATCTTGACTTCCTAGCCTCCGAAACTGTGAGAAATCGCTTCTGTTCTTTATAAATCATCTAGCCTCAGGCATCTCGTTACAGCAGCACAAATGACTAAGACTACTCTCAACTTCCACAGCCACTTCCCAGGTGAACATGGAGAAGAGTGGGCTTTTGTAGGGATCCTACAGGTTTAATAGCCCCTTGTCTGTAAGCAACTTAAGGACTGGCTTAGGAGTTGTCTATTAGCTCTGTAATTTCTCTGGCAATAAAGTTTCCTTAAAATATAATAGGATTCAAGTCTATTTCTAGTAGATGTCATGGGATGCTACCTCAAACCCAGAATTCTTGACTAGTTTTAATCTTGTGGTCTAGCACTGGGCCTAGAAATTTCAGTTTTCTAACAGTTTACCTTGGCTTTGGTGTTCTAGCCTCATCCCTGGCCCTCAGTTTAACAGCCTCCCATTTTTAGATATGTCAAACCTGCAAGCTGTGATGAACAGGCTATGAAATTTTGATTCTTACCCACAGGCTGTGTCTCAGCTCTATCTCCATGATGAAAAAGACTGTGTCTTTTGTCTGATGGAGGATCATTAACAGGATTTGTTTACTTGAGATCCATGTAGTTAAAGGATATCAGTTGCTATTTTAGAAAGGGAAACATGAGCTCCCATCTATGGGTCTCTTTAAAATGGGATAAGCTTTTCATCAAAAAAAGAAACTGAAACAAATCATTTGGGATCTGACAGTGCTTTGTTCTTTAGTATCTTAAGTCCCTTCTGGAAAAGGAGTTAGAAGATTAAAAAAAAAAAAAATTTACAACTCAGGGAGACAAATGAAAAAACAAAACAAAAACCGATTTCCTTGCTAATCAGATTGATACAAGGTCTCAAGAAAGACAATTTAATTATGTTTTATTTAAAAGACACATTCCTTTGTTTTCTGCAATTCAAATTAAAAAGATAAAAACTTGCTGGTTTCATTCCAGAACCACTATTTACCCATCTGAAGCACAAGGTCTAATATCTGTGTTAATGTTAGCATTTGTTAAACACAATTTAGATAATTGAGGAAAATGAAAACATGACTCATGCAGGTAGGGTAGTGTGTTCATTTTCAATAATATGTAAAAAATTATCAAAACTTAGTATTTATTATTTCATGATTTCTAGAGGCCAGGAGTCCAAGGACAGTTTAACTGGGTGCTCTGCTCAATGTCACAGGCTGCAATCAATATGTCACCTGGACTGCATTCTCATCTGGAGGCTTGAAGAAGAAGAATCCACTTCCAAGTTCATTCTCGTTGTTGTGGGTAGAATTCATTTCCTTGAATTTTTTGACTGAAGTTCTGGTGTGATTTTCTGCCATCTGCTGGAGGCCACCAGCAGATCTTAGAGACCCCTGTAGTTCCTAGAGATGACCTGCAGCCCTTTGTCTCTGTCATGGATACTAACTCCATCAAGTAGCAGTGAGCATTTCACCAATGCCATTGTCACATCCTTTTGGTTAAACGTAAGTCACGTGGTCTGCTCACATTCAAGTATAGTACAGGTTAGACTGAAAGACTGGCATGTTAGGAGTTGGGAAAAACAGGTTTGAACTCCAACTATATCGCTTTCTAAGCTGTATATTCTTGGGCAAGTAACTAATGTCTTCTAACCTCAATTTATCTATGCATCAAATGAGCTGATTATATTCATGTGTTAATTAGGATGTTTCCAACTGCAGGCCAATGAAGACCAATTGAAAGCAATAAACAATTCGAGACATATTTTTTTACAAGGAGTCTAGAGATGGAGCAGTTTAGGGATCATTAATCCAAATTTTCAATGTCAGGATTTTGCAGTTGTTTTGCGGTGCTTAATTCTGCTTCTGTGGTGATAGAGTTTGTTCCCCGCTCCGTGATTTAGTGCTTGCAGTTTGAATACAGCAATTCACAGCACTCTACTGGGGGCGGGGGGGGACGGGGGGGTGAACAGCATTGAAAGCAGAGACGGCTGACTCTGACCTTGATCTCACTCCATGTCTCTACTTCTTGCCTTCTGATGAAGTTTGAAACATTTTAAATTAATAGACTGTATTTCTTAAAACAGTTTTGGGTCTAGAGAAGAACTGAACAAAAATTTGGGTCTAGAGAAGAACTGAACAAAAATTCCAGAGTTCCCAGTACTCCCTACCTCTGTCTCTTCACTTTCCCCTATAATTAACATCTTGTACTGGTGGGATACATTTGTTACAGTTCATGAACCAATATTGATATATTATCATTAACTAAAGCCCAGCAGCTCCGGAGGTTGAAGCAGGAGGATGGTGGGTTCAACAACCTAGTGAGGCCCTAAACAACTCAGCAAGACCCTGTCTCTAAATAAAATATTTAAAAGGGCTGGGAATGTGGCGCAGTGGTTAAGCACTCCTGGTTTCAATACCTGGTACCAAAATAAAATAAAATAAAGTCCATGCTTTACATTAGAGTTCATTCTTCATATAGCTCATGTTTTTCTCTCATGGAATAATGTTTCATTGTGTGACTGTACCACAATTCATTTATCCATTCACTTATTTGAAGGATAGGTGAAATTTGGGCAGTTATGAATAAAACTGTTATAAACACTTGCCTGTCAGTTTCTGGGTAGAGCTAAAATTTCAACTCATTTGGGTAAACACCTAGTAGTGTAATTGCTGGGTCAGATGGTAAGGCTATGCTTAGCTAAGAAATCACCAAGCTGCCCCAAAATGCCCGCCTCACCTCGCTTTCCACCAACAAAGAATGAGCATTCCAGTTGCTCCCCACCCTCTCCAGCATTTTGTGTTGTCAGTGTTTTGGAGTTTAGTCACCCTGATGGGTGTGAAGTGGTTTCTCTTTGTTTTAATTCATGGTTTCCTAATGCTATAGGAGGTGATGGTTGGGGCCTGGGATTTCTGAAACTGACTCTAGAGAGTGGAGTCATTGGTGGTGTCAAGGTCAAAGGAATTGCCAGTGAAAGAGGGTGGCTGTCATGGGGTAGAGAAAGGCTCCTAAGGACAGGAGGCTAAGAACTAAGGGATCAAATGTCAATCAATCAAAATAATTTCCACAAATTGGGTTACAAAGACAATTAGCAATTCACGAACCAGGCCCCATTCAATTTGAAAAATTCAAAGGAATTCTATGAGCTAAACAGAGTGGTTGTGTTTTATAGGCAGAAGAAAGCAGGAATATGGAATTCCTGATACCATGGTCATTTCAAGGTTGCTCTCCTCATTAAGATGTAAGTGAAATGTTGTTGGCTTAATGAGATTTTTGACTAACTTCTGATTTCTCAGATCAGATGTTATAAATAAACAAGTTAGGTGTCAGTATAGTGACATGGAATTTCAGCATAAGTGAATTCATTTAGGGCCTGCTGTCTTTTCTGTATGATTCCAATTATATGATATATACAGGATGGATGAATCTATAGAGGCAGAAAGCAGGTTTGTGATTGGGGAAAAAGGAAGGGGAAGTGACTGATTAAAGTGCATGGAATTTCCTTTTGGGTGCTAAAAATGTTTGGAACTAGAAAGGGCAATGGATACACAACATTATGGATGTATTGAATGCCACTGAAATGCACTTTAATAGCCAAAATTATAAATTTTATGTCATGTGAAAACATGGAGAAGCACTTCCCTTGGTGCAGCCCAGGTCAGTGTGAGCGGGCTGGGCAGGAGTCCAAAGATGCATCTGCCGCCAGAGCTGTGGGAGCAGGGTACTGATCCCCCATAACAAGTGCCCTAGGGATTAGCAGCAAAGCATGACAAAAACCTTCAGCAGATACCTTTCAAAGGCTGAAGACGTGAATGAAAGAAATTTCATGCCTTTCCAGGGAAGCGGGACACCCTCTCCTCCACCAGCAGCAGCTGAACAAAGGCTTTCTTGCCCTGACAATTCCAAGGGTGATCTGGAAATTCTAAACCATTCTGTGTTGAAAGAATGGCTCTTTGAAAGGTGAAAGGCAGATGCACCAGGCCCTGGGTTCAATCTCCAGCAGTGCAAAAGGAAAAACAGAAGAAGGGAGGGAAGGAAGGAAGGAACGAGGGAGGGAGAGAGGGAGGAAGGAAGGAAGGAAGGAAGGAAGGAAAAAGGGAAGGAAGGAGAGGAAGGCAGGGACATTGCTGCCCTCCCCTGGTCACTGAGCAGCTTTGGTCCCATTGGCTAGTGAAGTGGAGGCTGGCCGGGCAGCTGCCCTTGCAGCATGTACGGGGCAGGGTCTGGAGACGGCTGGAACTGAGATACCGAGGCCATGATAGCAGCTGACCCTTTGCTGTCCCTGACCTCTCCACACACACTGGCCTCCTGTGCCCTCTGTCCTCCCATGCAGCCAGCTCCTGGGACCCATATGACCCTGCAGACACCCACTCACCTCTTTGCTTGCTACTGAATAGACAAATTCATGGCTGTCTATAAAAGTTTCTTGCTATCCCCCACCGGTCGGTCCGTTTTCCATCTCTGAATGTGACCACTCTAGAAATCTTATAAAAGTGGAATTCTACATATTTGTCCTTTGGGGTCTGGCCTATTTCTCTTGGTATGATGTCTTCATCCACACCCTTTTAAATCTTTTTAAAGCAGCTGAGGGCTTTTAACTACTTTTCTTTGTAGTAGTTTTTGTTGTTTTTAAAGGTCTCCAGCAAGCTAGGCAAGCACTCTACCACTGAGCTATACCTCCAGCACATCTTAATTTGGACTAAGAACTCAGCAGTCACCTGTGGCTGGTGGCTACCATTTTGAAGAGCACAGACTCGAAAGCCAAGGTACAATACAAATATCTCCCAGAAGGGTACTGCACAATCACTGCTCACATGTGATGATCCAACCACACTGTTTCCTTGAAGGTCAGAAGGAGTGGGGCCCTTGGGAAATAGGACATGGAATTATTCATTCTAAAGTATGTCAGAGAACAGTCAAGGCCAGGTCAAGAAGAGCAGGTTTACATGGGGTCACTGCCATCATCTGAGTCTGAACAGGGACCCCCATTAGCAGCTTTTTGCCTGTTCATGGCCTAATGCATTAGGCTAAGGGACTATGGCCAAGGGACTATGGGGAGTACATGTAAGAATTAAGACCTCTCATGAGTGACCAGAACTTTCAAAAGAAGGAAGCACGAATGAGTGTCACAGGACTGGACAGAGAAGTGAGGAGTGTCTCTTATGCCTCCATCACCATCCAACTGAGGCCTCAAAGCTAACATCACCATCGGCCATGACTGCTCACAGAGCACCTCTCTTCCAAGGAACGTTCCATAGCAATCAAAGGAGCGATGTTAGCTCGTGTCAGTTCAGCTGAGTCAGCAGAATCATTCAAGCAATTCTTCCAAAGTGAGGGTCCCAGAACAAGATCAGCAGTTCTCAATATAGAACACCTTCTCAAATAGATGGAAAAAAATACAAAGGGCCTGATCTGAAGAATCCCATCTTCTTCAGAGGCTAAATACCTCGAGTTCAAAAGTTAGTTATCAAATTGCAAGCACCCCTAAAAGAGAAAGTAAAGAGAAGACTAAAAAGGAACCCCATCTAAATCTGGCTGTTATGGTGGGGTGGAAGTTGTTTGATTAAGCTCCATTTTTTTTCCCCAGCACTCTTTGAAATACACACTACTTGAAAAGTAGAGTGCACTTGGAAGTCTCTTCTTCGCAGAAGCAGCACTCAAACATACCCTATACATACATACATATACACACGGATAAATATATATATATTCCCCAGATTACATACAACTCACTATGTTGAAGTCAGAGAAATATGTTTACATTTGGGAAGAAATGATAATGTGATGGTGAGAGGCAGTGTACAGTAATCCTGATTGGCCACGCTTGCCTTCCTTGCAGTTTCTGAGCCTGTGTTAATACAACTCATGCTACTGAATTGTTCAGAAAGGGCAAGGCAGCAGGAGGTGTGTGGAGTTCTTTCTGCAACCCGCAAACCTGCTGCAGCAGGCTCTGGGCTGAGATAATCACCAGCAGAAGAGCATGAAGGCTAAACTGGGTAATCAATGTACACCTAACAGCTGACCTCCAGGGAGAGGCTACACTAGAAAGAACCAAGGAAATGTGCCCAGTAGGCTCTGGTGGGTGACCGTTTATGATGGGGAAGGAGGCACTAAGTTTCAAGGGGAGAACTTCTCTCTACTACCTCACCACATGTGCCCTGCCAGAATGCCATCCTAGCCAAGCTTTTCCTTAGTAAAAACACCAGTAATGTTTTTCCCCTTTCTGCAAGACCTCACATACTGCAAGACCTCACATACTACATTAAGCTGTCTATATTCTTCCCAGGGGAGCCAGGGCACATCCAGAAAGGGGAAAGTAGAGGTGAGAAGGAGAGAAGAGGCAAGGGATTTGTCAGTTTGTTGCTTGCTTTTAGTGATTGTTTTATGCCCACCCATTTAAAAAAATTGACTGTTCTTTCATTAGTTAAGAGATCACCATGAACCACTTGAACTTTGAAAGTGAAAAAAGCCCTCAAGCCAACCCTCTGCACAGGCTGCCTTCGGTGCACCACACCACTGGGTTCCAGCTCTAGGAACACCTACAGGCACAAAGGGCAGGACCTGGATGCTCCTTAAAGAGAGGATGACCCAGCCTGGTTCCCTCATTTACCCCCACTTCACCCCCACACACACACCCATCACCCTCTTCAACCTGACTCCACAGCCTGAGATGTGAAGTCACAGCCTACTGGGGAGACTTGCATCAGTGCTGGCAACACCCAAAGTTTCAGGGGTTGATTTCTCAGGCAGACCTTGTTTATTGACATGCAAGTCTATATCATATGTCATAAAAAGCCTTGTAAAATCCAAAATGCTGGACCAGCCATGACTTTTCTTGGGAAAGGCTCAAGAGGTTAATCTATATAGTTAGGTCCAGGCATAAACCCAGAGGCAGGAAGGACAAAGGTCTTTTAAAATTAAACAGGCTTAACTGTGCCCATTTCACTACCTTCATAAAATCCTCTTTGTTTACTGATAGTTAATGAGAGGAAGCAAGACATAAATAAAATAGTCTAACCATCTAAACAAGTAAACTGTGTTTAATACAGGAAATTGTGTTTGTTCTCTTAAGTCATAAAATTTTTTATTTAGGAAATTGGATTTGCTCACTTAAGTTGTAAAATGAGGTTGGCAGCTTTGAATGCATTTAATCCAACATTCTGCACATTGCATAGTTTTCTTGCCCGTCAGAAAAATTAAAGATCCCTGGGTTTGCTCTTCTCAGATTTGTGAAGGGCTAGTAAATGAACTGTCCCTGTAGCAGATTTAAATCCAAACATATTAAATTTTTCTTTTTTCCCCAATGGGAAAATGAGGAAATAATTTTTGAGTTAAACTTGATTCTAATAGTAGAGTAATCCAAAGACAGAATTGCAGTTTTCCCACAATTTCTGAATGTCACTTTTCTATCATACTGAAAAAGTTTGAGCGTAACTAAATTGTACAAAATAGACACATGTTAATTTTTAAAATAATTTTTTAAAATTTCATTTAAAAATTTTTTTTTAGTTGTCAGTGTATCTTTATTTTACTTGTATGTGGTGCTGAGAATCAAACCCAGTGCCTCACACATGCTAGGCAAGCACTCTACCACTGAACTACAACCCTAGCCCTGTAAACTAAATTTCACAGGTAATGGGGGTATTTGTCATCTGGAAAGCATTTTTAGGTACAACAATGTATTAGATTTAATTTTAATGTTTATATTTTAAGGCTTTAAAAATACTGATTAGTTGTTGCTTTTAAATTGCAATGGATGTTAACATTCTATTTCATTCTTTCCACCTTTCCCTTCCGATAAATAGTGGCTACCATGTAAATAAGGACTCTTCCTTGTGGGCTAACACTTCAGTTTTCACAGGTTGGCATCTGATCCTCACTGTATCTTGTGGGATGGGTTGTAGCCCCATTCTACAAATGAAGATGCCGAGGCTCTGCAAGCTTACATGACTTGCTCAAGAGCAAAGCCAGGTCTTTGAACATGTAGCCTATTGTCCTTGCAGCACACACAAGTCACACTGGAGAACTGAGTGTCCTCCCTTCCCAGCAGGTGTCTGCTGATGCACTCAGGCAGGCTCATGGAAAATTTGCTTTGGATCTCTCATCGCATTTTTGCCAGGACAGAAGCATGTGCCTCTAGCAGTGTGGCTTAGGAAATGACATTTTAACTGTTTGATCTACATTCTCAAAGACATTTTCTTCTTGCAGGGAGACCTTTGGGTCATTAGCTGGTTAACATTGGCAAACTGCTGTAAGAAATTCATTAGCTTGAAAAGAACACAAATACAGCAGACACATCCAGAAACAGAAGGCGGGGCATTAATTATTAACAAGAGATTGCCTAACAGAAACAATACAGAATTATTAATGGAGCTGTTGGGAATATTAGAGGGGGGATGAACAGAGCCCATTGAGACCATTTCCATAGCATGAAACAGCATTGTGCCTGCTCTGAGCATTCATGACACCCAACAAGGGCCCATGGGAAAGAAAAATTTGCTGTTCACATTCCTTTGCAATTCACATTTTTACTAAAATTCCAAAACCTGTCAGGTGGTAGTCTCATGTTTGGTTAAGGCACGAGTGTTTGTAGTTCGATAAATTCAATCAATCTCTACTGAATGTCTATGTCAGACCAGGCTCAAAGCTACATTTTTGGAGAACTGGTGGGGAGTAGGGTGCAGAAGCTGTCCTAAGTGCCAGAGGACCAAGATAACACTCAGATTACCGCAAGTCACTCCAGAACAGACCTCCCTGAAGACCAAAATAATCCACATTTCCAGAACTAAGCACTTCTTCATGCCAAGCACTGTACCAAGTGCTCCAGTGGAATCTTTGTGGCCCAGCAACTCTATGAGCTGGATTATTATCTCCATTTCACACATCAGCAAACTGAGGCTTGGTGCACTGACCTGCCACAGTCAGTCTCATGGGTAAGAGGCAGAGCCCAGCCCCATCCTCCCAGTTTCTCTGTTCTACCACTGAAGAAGGGGTATGTGGAATCAGTCCAGGGAATAATGGATAGAAACAAGGAATGGGAGAGCCAAGTGTTCCATCCAAGCAGTAGGAATTGAGGAAGATCCTTGGGAAATTATAAGTTGGTGTCTACTGTGAAGAATCTTAAACCTCTGACTTGGGAGTCTGTACTTAATGTAGTAAATAATAGAGGCATTTGCCTATCAAATCATCTCTCCTTGGTAAATGGGGCTATGTCAGGTTTATCTAGAACCCAAGGTTTTTCTAAGAACATTAAACACATAAATACAGAAACAAAAGACTAATTGTACAATGATCAGACTCAAATAATGTAAATTCAGTAACACAAAGTGATAACCAGCCATAAGCCATTATGTCATCACCAAGTTATGGCATCGACAGGTCATTATCATGACAGGTTACAACAAATTGGCACGTAAGGGCAAAGGCTCTTGAGAATGAACAAAAATGACCATCCCAGGCCTTCCAAAGCATGTCATTCACCCTGAGGGACATTTAATTTTTTCTTTTTTAAAAGGCATTTTACATGTGTTTTATGATTATAAAAGTAACACATGCTCATATAGAAAACTTGGAAAATTCAGGAAAGCACAATGTGTATCTGACTTATTTACATCACTTATTGCTCACTATCCTACACAGCTCTTGTTTCCTACTAAACAGTATTTTTTTTACAATGAGTGAAGTTTTTCTTCAATTAATTGCCTTATGGACTAGAATAAAGCTTTCTGTTTACACTAATTACCAGAGATAGTCACACCCATTAGATTCTCAGACTTCCTCTGGTCTTGCCCCTTCTTTTAATAAAGACTCATCTCTTGCCATATCTGTAATCCCAGCAGCTTGGGAGGCTGAAGCAGGAGGATCACAGGTTTGAGGCCAGCCCCAACAACTTAGGAATATCCTATCTCAAAATAAAAAAAAAATTAAAAAGAGCTGGGATGTAGATCAGTGGTAGAACATTCCTGGGTTCAATCCCCAGTACAGGGGGAAAAAAGGTGGGGGGAGAAAGAAAGGCTCATCTCACAAGGCTCATCTCTTCCCCTGAAAGAATTTTATGTATAGCTCTACCCTGAGCACTTAGCACAGTAACACAGGAACATCCCTTTTTCTTTTATTCAACTGTCCCATATCTAATGTTAAAAAGTAAGAAATGTCGAAGCATTTCCCTTAGATTTACATTTAATTAATAGGCTTCTTATGATGAAGGGAAATGTTAAATAAATAAGCATAAAGGTAATCTGTGGATCAATTACAAGAAGCTAGTGAAATAACAACCCTTACTTGTCAGAATGGGGTCCTCCCAAGAAGCAGTAATAGCTCTAGTTAACTTTTTGACTTTTGCCTCCCTGGTCAGCATTCATTTACTGAGCACCTACTGTGTACCTTTGCGATCACAAGAGAGATACAAGACAGCTTCTATCTATGAGGGAAAAAAGGACATTTCGGTGGAAAATCCTCAGATGAGAATAAGACAGTTTAAGTGACACGAGACTGCTAGAATCTCCTGGGAATTCAGAGTTTCGAGCTCTTTCCTGACCGAGGGGATCTGGTGTTGGACCTATCTTACTTACTTGTGAAATCGTGTGTGCATGCGAGTGCAGGGTCCAGGGTGGGGGTTGCATTTGAAATAGCTGAAAAGAAAGAGTGTGAACCCACAGTTGAAAGAGCAGAATAGCAGAGTAGACACTGACTTTATTCCCTCTATGATTTGGAACCATTAATCAGTCAGAGAATGTTTCTTGATCAAATCTGCTCCGTGGTTGGGTCTGTGACAGATACGGCGAGATGCAAAAGAAAAACAAAGCATAGTCCCTTGCATGCCCCTTGCATAATCACATAGCTTTCTAGATGGAATTTAAATTCAAAGAGGATTTATTAAGAGCAAAATAAAACCAGCTACAATGACAAAATTCATGAGGGGGAATTTTGGGGTTACTTATTGCTGGTGACAAACTATCCCAAAGGTTAAATGACTTAAAACAGCAATTATTACTTATTATTAATTCTGCACTTGGTGGTGTGTGTGATGGGAACAGCAGCTCTTTCTCAGGCCATGTCAGCTGGAGCAGTTTGAATGACAGGGCCTGGCTGGACCAGCCCACCTGCTCCAAGGCTCTGGGCCTCAGAGTTTGTTGTGGGCTGGGTTCGTCCTTCACACAGGGATCTCAGACATTCTCCTTTGTTCCTGGTGATTTGGCTTCTTATGTGGTGGTTGGCTTCCCCCAGAGCGCAAGAGGAAGCAGCCCAGCATGGTGGCCCTTTCTTCACATTCTAAGGGGTAAAGCAGTCACAGGACTAACCTGAGTTCAGGGGAGAGGACTGCACAGGGGCATGAATATTAGGAGGTTTGGTTCACTGCAAGGGAAAAAATGGCTGCCATGGAATCTTGAAGTCAAATCATCCAACAGCAAATTAAATCAACTAAAGGACACTAACTGCATAGATTTTTCAACTTGAGAATAGGTAAGTCCACCCACCTCCCCCCACCCCCACCTTTTTGAGTGCCAGCAAATTCAGATGTGTCTCATGCCACTTACTGATCACTTCAGAGAACCACATCAGATTTTTAAACCAACGTGGCAAGGTAGTTTAAACATGCCAACATCTGGGGAAGGAGAGGGATCACAGCTTAGGCCCTTCCCACCTGCTCCGGAGCCTCACTCCTAGGAGGTCCTGCTGTCACTCCAATTTCAAAACAGGAAGAAAGAAGCTCCACTGATAGTTGGCACTTGCTGCCCTGTCTGCTATCTCCACATCCTGTCTCCCAGAATGCTTCAGTGCACCCTCAACTCTCAGAGCCCGGGATCTGGGAGAAAGGGCCAGAAACTGAGTTCCTGGTTCTCAGAGTGCCACTTTAGATCCTTCTGTAGTTTTTATGACCTTCTCATGATTTCCCTCTTGGTGATCTTTCAATTTCCAAAACTGAACACAGTGTTCCGGGAATGACCAGTACTGCGTGCAGTGGTGGTTATCAGAATTACCATAGGGGAAGCTTGGGAACCAGTCGAGTTGGTGGAAAGCAAAGAAACTAAGCATTTTTCTCCTCTGAAATTATGTTGCCCAAATTAAAAAAAAAAGAAAAAGAAAATGAAAAAAAAAATCATGTTGCCCAGGCTGGTCCTGAACTCAGTTGTTCAAATGATCTTCTTGCCTCAGCCTCCCAAATTGCTGGGACTACAGGTTTGCACCACCAAACCCAACTGAAACTTTTTATAAGAGTGATGTGATCTCTCAGATAACTAGGATTGGTCACCAAACCATTGGCATTTCAGTCAAGAAGTGATTAGTGATGAGCACTTAGCTCATTTAAATGAATAAAAATGTATATCAGGTATCACAGCAGTTAACTGTATTTAATAGAGGAGCTGAGATGAGGGTTTTTATTTTATTTTTGTCTGTTTGTTTTGTTTTGTTTTGTTTTGTTTTAATTTATTAATTTGTTCTATTCAGTTATACTTGACAGCAGAATGCTCTTCAATTCATTGTACACAAATGGAGCACAATGTTTGACTTCTCTGGTTGTAAGGTCACACCATTCATACAATTATACATGTACCTAGGGTAATGATGTTCATCTCATTCCACCATCTTTCCTACCCCCATGTCCTTTCCCCCCTCTCCTTTACCTCATCCAAAGTTTGTCCACTCATCCCTTGCCCCCTGCCCCATTATGGATCAGCATCCACTTATCAGAGAGAACACTCCAGCCTTTGGTTTTTTGGGATTGGCTTACTTTGCTTAGCATAATATTCTCTAACTCCATCCACTTACCTGCAAATGCCGTAATTTTATTCTCTTTTATTGCTGAGTAATATTCCATTATGTATATATGCCACAGTTTCATTATCCATTCATCTATTGAAGGGCATCTAGGTTGGTTCCACAGTTTGGCTATTGTGAATTGTGCTGCTATGAACATTGATGTGGCTGTGTCACTGTAGTATGCTGATTTTAAGTCCTTTGGGTATAGACCAAGGAGTGGGATAGCTGGGTCAAATAGTGGTTCCATTCCCAGTTTTCTAAGGAATCTCCATACTGCTTTTCAGATTGGCTGCACCAATTTGCAGTCCCACCAGCAATGTATGAGCGTGCCTTTTCCCCCCACACCTTCGCCAACGTTTATTGTTGTTTGTATTCTTAATAACTGCCATTCTGACTGGAGTGAGATGAAATCTTAGAGTAATCTTTATTTATATTTCTCTAATTACTAGAAATGTTGACCATTTTTTTCATATATTTGTTGATCGATTGTATATCTTCTTCTGAGAAGTGTCCGTTCAGCTCCTTAGCCCATTTATTGATTGGATTGTTTTATTTTTTGGAGTTAAGGTTTTTGAGTTCTTTATATATTCTGGAGATTAGTGCTCTATCTGACATGCATGTGACAAAAATTTGCTCCCAAAATGTAGGCTCTCTGTTCACTTCATTGATCATTTCTTTTGCTGAGAAGAAGCTTTTTAGTTTGAATCCATTGTTTTATTTTTGGTACTAAGGATTGAACCCAGGGGTACTTAACCACTGAGCTACATCCACAGCCCTTTTTCTGTTTTATTTAGAGATGGGGTTTCACTAAGTTGCTTAGGACCTTGCTGAGTTGCTGAGGCTGGCTTTGAACTCATGATCCTTCTGCCTCAGCCTCTCAAGCTGCTTGGATTACAGGAGTATGCTGAGATTTTTATTGTTTGTTCTGCCTTTCACCATCAAAGTTTCCCTGAAGAGTAACTGCACACAGCTCCAGAAATCAGACTATATGAATTTGAATTCTGACTCCACCGTTTGTCTTGGGCAAGTTTACTTACTTTTCCCATGCCTTAGTTTTCTCATTATAAGCTGAAAACAATAATAGTACCTATCTCATAGGGGTTTTATAAATATTAAATAATAATTGAAAAAAGTTCTTAGTGTCGGATAAATTGTAAACACTCCCAATAAATGTTACTGTTTTATTCCATAAGTTATCAGCCTGAGGATTTTCAACATATACTTCATAGATTTTTTTTTCTCTTCACTAGTTCTTTTTAAAGATATCTTAAAGGCCATGCCATGAAAAGACCATGAAAAACTAAAGATACCCCTGCAAGCTATTTTCTTGGTATCTTGGCTAATTTTAAATAAGTCTTGACAAGAAAAGGCATCAATAGCAAATAGTGAAATATCAATATTTTTTAAAAAAATTTAAGGTAACCATTTTTCCGCTAAGCTCAGAAGTTTCATAAGAGATACAAGATATTTGGCAGCAACGAACTTAAGAAGGAAATAGCTGAGAAATAAGCACTAAACGAAACTGCATATACTTTATGTGTTTTTAGGAAAATATTTTCTCATTAAATTTGTTTGGGAGAAAATGAGATATGTGAAAGCAATTTAGAATTTTTAATTTGGGTATAATTATGCAATTCCACGGTATTACTTTTGCCCCCATCTGTTCTCCTGACATCCTCTTTTCTAGCAGAAGAGGCATCCAATGAGACAAAACAGAGGGAACACAAGGGCCCCCGCAGGACACTCATGTGGGACCATTCTCCTGCCTCTCCCGCTTACAGAATTTTATTGGCGTAGAAGAACTGCAGGAGCTCTGGATGATAGTGACTCTGAAAGAAATTAGCAAAGGTACATGTGAGGGAGGAACTCAGTAAACCTCCTAGATATAACTAGTGGACAGCTGCAGATTCAGGGCACCGGGATAGGCAACTGGAGAGTAGGCAGCATCGCCTGCACTTAGCTAATGACCTGAATTGGAACTGCCCTGACACCGTGTGCCTAACTCCCAGGAGTTCACCACTTACATACACAGCATCATGGGTCAATCACAATTGAATAATTGGTCTGAGACATTTTATGGGTGGATAACTCCCTCATGTGCTTGGCCACCTTTGTCTTAAACACTGGGAGGGCAGGGACTGAGGAGAATCTTCTCCTGCCCTGGCTCGCTCACCAGCTGCCTGGAGAGTTTGGGATTCCTTTGATCTTCTTCTGTCCGGAAGCTGTTTTCGTTTCTCAGTTTCAGATACGGAGAACAGGCTCGAAAAGTTGTTTTGCAAGCCTGAGGGGGAAAAATATGACCATCCTATTGGCAAAAACATCAGAATTCTAGAATCCCAAGCAGGGAAGGGTATCCCAAAGAAGTGGACCCAATCTATGGTCAGGGCCACTACACTACAATGTGAAAGTGACTTTACAGGTAGTTCACAGACTTGAACTTACAGGAAGTATGCTTGTGAAATGCCATGCCTATAATCAGGGGGCTGGTGGGGAGGGGATGGCATTGCTTGGGAGTTTACACAGCACTTGTCATGGGAACCCTGAATGCTGAATTCAATCTCTCCCCCCACCCAACACAAATGGTTTCAAAACTCTTTGCTCCCAGTTTTGAAACATTCACCCAGGCCTGAGGTTGATCCAACCTTGTTAGGGCACATTTTCTCCAAGAGCAAAACAGTTCTACAGGGAATCTTTAACAGGTGCAGTGACAATCACTAATTGTGTGAATAGATATGTGAATAGATATCCTCATTACATGAACCTAAACCTGCACCCTCTGCCCACCCACCCTGAACCTGGGCTCATCTGGCTTTGACAGGCACTAACATGGGCAGGTGGGGCAGGAAAACAACATCTTTGTTCTGGAAAGGATGACATGTTGGGGAGGCAAGTTCTTCAGGATTCATGGGGACACGCTGCTAGTTTCATAAGGGCATTGACAAGAACATGGAGAATCGTGGTCTTACCGTGGCAACCTGTGGGTTTCTGTCCTGTAAATGGATCAGGAGGGAATCTCGTGTCTGCTTAACCTGACGGGCGAAAAACTTCCATTTCCACCCAGCAAAGGCCGCCAGTTGCCCGAGCAAGACAAAGGCCAAGTATCTCATGCTGTCGTTCTCCTGCGGGTTCCCATCAACAAAACAACAGAGGCAGGTCACCATCAAGAGACAAAAGTGTCAGAGCACATGGCTCCCACCCACAGCCATCGTTCTTGCATGGACATCACGGGGTGGGCCTCCAGACACAGAGCTCTTCCCCTCTCTTTTACATAAACGGACAGACACCAACTGGTGTCATGCACCTTGGTTTTACTACCAATCTTTGTAGGAGCTCTTTCCACCTAAACACATAAAGGAATTTTCATACTTTTTCTCTTTTCTCTCTTTTCTTTTGCTTTATTGTATCATGATTTGCTTGATCAGTCTCCTGTTACTTCTAGCAGGTCAGCTCTCAGTCTTTCTCTCTCCTTTTTTTTTTGGTACTGAGAATTGAACTCAGGGGTGCTTAACCACTGAGCCACATCCCCAGCCCTTTTAACTTTTTGTTTTTTGAGATAAGTTCTCATTAAGTTGTTTACAGCCTCGCTAAATTGCCAAGGCTAGCTTTGAACTTGAGATTCTCCTGCCTCAGCCTCCTAAATGGGCTGAGATTATAGGCATGTGCCACTGCACCCACGTAGGTCACCTCTCTCTACTTTTGGTCTGAGTTCCTTCTACCTGTAGTGGAAATAAGGATTCTGTTTCCCGCACCACAACCACCACTCTCTTCTTTTACTCTGATGAGTTGGCTCCTCCCTGAGCACAGGTGAGTGGACTCAGCCCTCCCTTTATCTCCTTTGTGAGCTGTTTGCCCCATGTGTCTCTCTTTCCAGATGAGAAGTCCAGGGCCCAGGGCATTTCAGTGACTTTCCCAGAGTCACACTGTCAGGTAACAGAACCAGCATAGGATGCCAATCATTCGACTTTAGTGCACAGATTTTTATATCAGTGCTTCATGGTTCTGTTCAGCTCCAAATAAACCAGAAAGAACAAGGCCAGTGTGGGCCACTCCAGGAAGCAAGGAGAAAAATATCAGAATTCTAGAATAATTGGTCTAAGTCATTTGATGGGTGGATAACTCCCTCATGTGCTTGGCCACCTTTGTCTTAAGCACTGGGAGGGCAGGGACTGAGGAGAATTCTCTCCTGCCCTGGCTCACTCACCAGAACTGGGGTCACAAAGACTCAGCAAGACGACCACTGATTGTTTTGTGAAGTATTTAAATATATATTTTATATGTTTTAATATACAAATATACTTATATATTCTTCATATATTTTAACATATATGTACATTTCTATATTACAATAAATATAAATTATGTATTTAAAAATATACATTTAGTGCTGGGTACAGTGGTATACACCTGTGGCTCAGAAGGCTGAGGCAGGAGGATCACAAGTTGTAAGCCAGCCTCAGAAACTTAGAGAGCCTTAAGCAACTTAGAGAGACCCTAACACTAAATAAAATATTATAAAAGGGCTGGGGATGTAGTTCAGTGGTTAAGCAACCCTGGGCTCAATCCCTAGTACCAAAAATAAATAAATAAATAAGTTTTAAAAATATATATTCAGCATATGTGATATATACAGAATTACCTCAAGGTTGCTATTCTGTTCACAGCCCTATCGGTGGGTGAATGCACCCCATCCAAAGCCCTCCCCTATTGCCGAGATAGACAGGAAAGCATAAGACAGGTGCATGTCCCCCAGCAGTCTGCCAATCATCCAATGGGGGCACAGGCACTAACATAAAGCAGGCAGCAAAGAACGCCGACTGTGACAGAGATATAAACTGTCAGCAAGGAACTCAGCAAGAGAATTTCCTCAGGATACATTGCCAAGGATTTCTCACCAAAAATCACGGGCAAGGTGGGTTTTAAAAAGCTGCTCAATCCAAAATAAGCCTTGGGTTGTGGTTGTGACTCAGTGGTAGAGTGCTTGCCTAGCACGTGTGAGGCCCTGAGTTTGATCCTCAGCACCATATAAAAAAAGATAAATAAATAAAAAATCTAAAAAAAAACAAATTCTAAAAACAGAAA
>NW_025999990.1:17428917-17447173 GCF_001458135.2 Marmota marmota marmota | reverse complement strand
AAAAAAAAAAAAAGGAAGGAAGGAAGGGAGGAAGAGAGGGAGGGAGGGAGGGAGGGAGGGAAGGAAAGTAAGCCTGAAGTTCAGATGACTCCTCTAGAGAGATTTAATGCCACATTTGCTGGCATTGCAGGGTGGTGAGGTAAAGACCCTCCTCTCCCTTCCTCAGGCAGGTCTGGTGTATATTCAAGAGCAAAAATCTGTCTCTCTCTGAAAGAAGGTGGGACAACTACGCCAGCAGCTTCTATATAAGCTGCAAGCTTCTTCGTAATCTCACGGTCTCTCTTGCTCTCAAGTGGGGCTGGCACCCCTGCTTGCTCGGTGCGGCTTCCTGGGGAACTAGGGTGTGACAAACTGATGCGAGTGGCTCTGGGAGCAAATAAAAGGCCTGTTCCCCATTCAACAGGTCTTGCCTTTCAGAGAGGCGAGAATAACTGGCAGCAGGCTGACTCACTAGCTGGAAAACTAAGGCTCTTGGACTTCTTTCCCATGGTTCAGACTAAATGCTGTCCCAGCACAATTCTTGCTTGGCCGTCTTTTCATCTGGTAGTTACCAGTCAGTGCAGGCGCTGCAGCCAGAGAGCTTGCTCTGCAAACCTTGGGCAGGTTCCAACCTTTCTGTGCCTTGGCTTCCTCATCCATAAAGTGAGGATAGTTACAGTGCCTCCCTCACAGGATGACTGCAAAGGTTATAGAAGATGCTCCATGTAAATGGCCTTGCACTGTATGTGGCACACGGGAAGGGCTCACTAGGTGTGACTATTGTCATTCTTACATGTATGAGGGAGTGCTGACTACACGCTGCTCACTGTCATCAGCATACAATATTCACTCCTCTATTAAGATGAAAACTCCTTAAGGAGAAGTGATGGAATTCTACACATCTTTTATGGCTTTCTTAATCCACACACAGTACTGTACTAGTCTCTGAACAAGATTCATTAAAAATGTTATGGTTTGGATCTGAAGCATCCCTAAAGGCTCATGTGTTGAAGGCTTGGCCCCCAAAGTAGCAGTGTTTAGAGATGGGACTTTGGAGCCCTGATCTCATCAATGGATTAATCCATGAAGGGATTCATAGCTGGATGGCATTACTGGAAAGTGGTGGAAACTGAAAGAAGTGGGGTCTAATTGGAAGAAGCAGGTCACTAGAAGCATGACCTGGAAGGATGTATCTTGTCCCCAGTCCTTTTCTTGCTCTCTTTCTCTCTCCTTCCCATGCATCCCAGCAGCCATGGGTGAGCACTTTTCCTTCACCATGTCCTTCCACCATGATGGTCCACCTCACCTCAGGTCCAAAGCAATGGAGCCAGCCAACCATGGATTGGAACTTCTAAAAGTGTGAGCCATAATGAATTTTTCCTCCTTTAAGTTGTTTATGTCAGGTATTTTGTTCACAGCAATGAAAAGTGACTAGTACCTGAGCAACAAACTACCCAGGGCTGTCACTGCTAATCTCACTTTGATTTTAATACCCCCAAATTTTTATGAGTTGTGTCACTTACATCATCCAATAAAGTCCTGATCTGAAGCGTGATGTCTACGAAGAAGGAGCCCAAACCTTTGCCCTGAATCTTGCCCAGGATGATGGTCAGTGTCTTCATACTCTCGTGGATGACTTCAGAACTCACAGGGTCATACAATCCATGCACCAGCAGATCTAGCATAATTTTCTTGTGTTTTCTCACCTGTTATCGAGGTTTGAAAACATTACTAAGCACGGAAATTGCTCTCTGTAAATCCCAAAACAACTCCACTTCTAATCTTCCAGTAACCTAAGACTTGGAATGAGAGACTCCGGTTTTCTTCAGAGTTTGCTGCAACTCTCATCAAAATGCCAGGGCTTCTATTAGCCCAACCCAGGAGCCCAACTCAGTCTTGGAAGGACAGAAAGAGAAAGCTGCAGGTGGCGTCTGGGTAGGTGAGACGAGTAGGATACTTCAGGAGGGTGGTGGACCAGGGTGACTTAGAGGTCTGAGGAGGGTTATGTACCTTTATGAAGAGGAGGACTTGAAATTGCCACTGAAGTTGACACATACCAAAGAAATAGGAGTGAAGGGAGCTTTTACTTAAAAAAAAAATCACGAGGAAATCACTGGAATTCCCAAGGAGGATGATGTTGGCATATAACGGTCCTGCCTGCAACTACTGCCCGTGGTTGGAGATGCTGAAATGACCCTGAATGAGCCATGCCCTTGAACAATCTGCTCTTCCCAGGTGTGGAAGGGAACTGTGACTTGTCAATATTAACAGAATGTGACAAAGGTAACAGGATGACACGCACATGGCTACTTTACATTATGTGACACTCCACTGTAGCAGACAGGAGTGAGTGATACCCTCCTGCTGGCCTTGAAGAATAAAGCTGCCACCTGTGAGAAGGTGGCCTCAGGGCACTGGGACTGGCCCCCAGAGGACAGCCAGCCAGAGGACAGAAATCTCAGTCCTAGAATTGGAAAAGCCAAATTGTGCCAAAACCACATAAGCTTGGAAGAGGACCCTGAGCTTCAGAAGGACACAGTCCAGCCTGTGGGGTCCCGGCCTTGCAAGACCCTGAATGGAGGACCCAGGTGAGCTGTCCCCAGACCCCTGGTCCACAGACACTATGAATAACTATCACATGTTGCTTTATGCTGCTAAGTCTGGTGGTTTGTTAGAGGGAAATGGTACTAGTCCAGGGGGTACCCCACCCAAGCCTGGGCGCCACCCATGAGGGCTGGAGGGTTTGGGGAGATTGACTCAGCTCCACATCCTTCCTCACCTGGTCAGGGGCTTCACAAGCCATGGTGCCCAGGCCTCTCATTGCCAGGTGGCGCTTTTTGGCACTGGGGTCCCGAGCTCTTTCTGCCAAGATGAAAAACACATTCTTTGAAGACTCCTGCTTCTGGAACTTGAATTTCCAAGAGACCTGAGAGGTAGATCAAAAGTGTGTTCATTGGGAGTGTTTGGAGTCGTGCTCTGAACCCAGCCCCATTCCCTCCCTCTAAAGAAAATTCTCCTGTCATTGCCTGCTTGGTTTTGCTCTTCTTTATCCAACTAAAGATGTTGGTGTGTGTGTGTGTGTGTGTGTGTGTTTTACCAGGGATCAAACCCAGGGCTTCATCTATGCTAAGCATATATTGTACCACTGAGCTGCACCCCAGCCCCTATAAATGTCTGATTTTTGTTGGAAAATACATTAGTTTGATCTATATAATGAAGAAATTAAAGGGGGGAATTTGGAGGGGGAAGTAAACTAATGCAGGCTGGTGTTGAGCTGTGTTTTTTGGGGGGAATTATGGAGAGAGATGCTCATAGCTGTGAGGAGGGTGACGAGTTGAAAAGAAAGGGACTTTAGAAGGGTTGATGTGGGCTGAGAATACACATCCCTTTCAAAGTACATATTGGTATTTCACTCACTTTGAAGAGTTCCCTAACCCTCTCCCTCCAGCCCCTCCCCATCTTTCTGCTCCACTTTGTAGCTTAACACCTCCAATGACATGTCTCTATGGTGCGTGCTTCCCTGCTTCCTCTCCTATTCTGTTCTGAACACTCAGCAATTGGGCTGATGTTCCCCCCTCTCCATCCCTCCACGTGGCTCATTCCAAGGGTCCATTCTCAGCAGTCACCTTAAGCTCGTAATAGCATGTGACACAACTGGCAAAGCACATCCACAAAAATCTGTTACACATCTACAAACATTTCAGGGTACTTGAAGGCTGTCCCAACTCTGGAATGCATGTATCTGAGCAATTAAGATTGGGAACAGGAATGCATGAATAACGCAAACTGGGGAACACTGTGTCTGATACAGAAAATGACTTCAAAGCCCTAACTCTAAGTGACTGCAGGGCAAGAGATGGGGCAAGAGATGGGCTGCCCCCTGTAGTGAGCAGTTGAACTCTGTTGCCAGGAAGGCCCTGCTGTTCTTTAGAATGCAGAACAGACAGTATTAAAGTCAGAATCCAGACAATGAAAGATCCAGATAAAATCAATGACAAAAGCCACTGCGCTCCCCCCACCCCCACCGTGTGTGCGTGTGTGTGTGTGTGTGTGTGTGTGTGTGTGTGTGTGTGTGTGTGTTTGGAGGGAGGGCTTGGATTCAGGTCTCTTTCCATAGTGCTATTGATGAGATTTAGTAATATGCAAGCTTCATGGTTATTTCTGAATATTAATCATGGTTTATTCTATATTTTTACTATTGGGTTAGCAGCAAGTTAAATCCCTCTCAACTTATCTTCTTGTCTTCCCATAAATATTCTACCCATATTAAAAGAATTCACATCCAATTTTTTTTTTCCAGAAAGAACTTCAAAATGGCTTTTGGGAGGGAACATTTAAATGTACATGATATTTGGGATCAGACCTTGGAAAAGAAAGCTATCATTGATGTCATTTTCCTCTTGGGCTGGGAAGGAGGTACAGAAGAAGGCTGGTCCATGGAACTAAAAGAAGAAGAAAAGCCAAGATCATCACATGAGCCACAAACCCCTCCAAAGCTTCATGATTGACAAACACTGCAAAGTGCTTTTCCAGGGAGGATAGGAAAAGGTGACAACCCCAGGCCTGTCCTTAGGAACCTTTACCTTGGTGAGGAAACAGAGTCACATAAAAAGTGAAAGAGCAATTCCAGGCAGCCCAAGAGGAGTAGAAGCTTGGGGCTCAGGGCCCACCCCCTGGCTCCCCATTCCATCCTGCAGACTTCTTGTCTCACAATCACCCAAGAAATAAAATTCAGATTCCTGAGCTCCACCCACAGAATCCTTGAGAGTTGAAGTCAAGATTGACCCCAAAAATGTCAATAGGTACTTTTTTTTTTTTTGGAAGGGATCTTGATACTCTTTACTGTTTTAAAATAGACTACTCTTTTGCTCAGCAATTCTTTATTCTTACAGAATTAGCACATCACATAAAGGACAGCCAACATAGCACTGTAACAAACAAAAATGTGTCCTTCCATGATTATAATTTAAGTAAACTACATCTATATTACACCTGTACAACTCTTTGATGACGACTATGTATGCAGTCATTTAAACGAATATTGGGCAGATCTATATGTGCCAAAATTCTCTCCAAAACAGGTTGTTGAGTGAAAAGTGAAAATCAATGTGTACAGTATGTTACCATCTGTGTAAAATCAAATTGAAGGAAATACTTATTACATTGTGTTTGCATCTGCATTAAACAGAAGACCCAGGAAACCTAACAAAGATCGCCACTGCGGTGGAAATTCACTCCCTAATCTCCAGTCCCACTTTCTCCATCCATCATCTCTGGTCGATGGGCCTGTCTGCAACCATTGTGATAGGAACCCAGATAAAAACCTAGAAAATTATACCACCACCACCACTCCAGACAGAAAGGTCTTCTCTTTTCATCAGGTAGCTGGCTGAACTAAGATTCTCTTTGTCAGAGTTAAAGGCATTCCCGTAGGCCTTTGTTAAACAGTGGTTCTCACATTTGAGCATGCATAAGAAATCACCTGGCAGATGTGCTAAACATGCGTTCCCAGGCCAGATCCCCAGAGTCTCTGACTGTGCACCTGGAGCAGGCAGCTAAAATATATGATTTCTAGCAGACTCCTGGGTGAGACTGATACCAGGATGCAGCTAGCTTGGGTACCACATTTGAGAGCCACTGAATTAAGAGAAAGAAACCAAAGCAGCACAGGGTCACTTCCCCCTAGAATAAAGGGTTATAAACTTATATTGAGGCAGAAAGAAAGGAAAACCCCACAACAATAAAGAAAAACATGTTTGATTTTTTTCTTTCTGGGGTTTTCTTTGACCTTATGTTCCAGTAGAACTTGCCACCTCTCAAAAGGAATGCTCTGAATCAGATGCCTGACAATGAGTATGTTCAGTTTTAAAGAAGCCCAAGTCCTGCAGGCTGGGGGCCTGCTCACTGAGAAGGGCATCAGCCTCATTGTAAACCAGCTGGTGTCGGTGTTCCACGGCACAAGAAACCAGGCCTGGAGCTCCTCCCCATTGGGAAGGACAACAACCTGCTCCTTCATTTTTTATGCTTGACTTTTCTTGCAAGTTAGCAAAGCAGTTAAGGGTTCTAGCCAGCTGGGGCCGGAGCGGAGTGGGGGTGGGGGGTGGGGGGTCCCAGGCCTAAAAAAACAAGCAGCCAGTCTGGCCTTAATAGTCAGGTCTAGAGTTCAAGAATGTGGAAGGCTCTCAATCAGGGCAAAGGGAGGGACAGCTGAGCTTCATGGAAGTTTCAGGATATGTGGTCAGAGAGACACACACAGGCTCCATTTCCAGCTCACACCTGTCCCAGCAAAACCTTCCTCACCTGCCCACCTCCCTATCACAAAACAATTGTGCTCTCATTTAACCTCACAGTTGTCTCCCAGAGCTCATCTTGATCTCTGGTGAAAAATCAAAACCATTTCTTGCAGTGTTGAGGGAATCTCCTCTGTCAGAATTACATGGTACATGTTATAAACTGCAAGACTTCCCCAGAATTACTGGACAGAATCTTGGTGTGCATTGGGCCAGAGCTTTGCACTCTTTGCACAAAGTTACGTATGCTGGTATATAAAAACCTCTGAACTGGAAAATAATCCCAGGATTGGCATACCCCATAAAGCCACATATCATGAGAGAGCCCAGAAGACCCAGGAGGAGCAGGGATGAGAGAGAAGCACATCGATGTCTTTGCAAAGAACCAAGGATTGATAGGATAGCATGCTTGTGAGGCAATGAATTTCACTGTTGCTATAGTTGGAATACAGTTTGTCCCTTCCAAAACTCATGTTGAAATTTAATCCTCATTATGAGAGAGTAAGAGGTGGGATCTTTAATGGGTGATTAAGGCTCTGCCCTCCTGAGATTAACCCACTCATGTAATTAAAGGATTAATAGGTTATCTCCAGAATGGGTCTGCTATGACATTTAGTTTGGCTTGGTCTCTTCCGTTCACCTTGTCTCACTATGGGTTGTCCTACACCAGCTCGGGACTCTGTCAGCAAGGACGCCATCATTTGATGTGATCCCTTAACCTTGGACCAGAGCTGTGAGCCAAAATAAGCCTCTTTGCTTTATAATGTACCCAATCTATGGTACTGTGTAATTAGCAACAGAAAATTGACTAAGATGACTGTCAAAATAAAATTAAAAGCATAGCAGGGGCTGGGGGTGCAGCTTAGTGGTGGCGTACAAGCTTAGCAGGCATGAGGCACTGGGTTCCATCCCCAGCACCACCACCAACAAAAACACAGGGAGATGTGCAACCATGATTTGTACTTTGCTAGAATGCTATTCTTAAATTTTCTTAAAAAAAAAAAAACTAGAAGGTAAATGAGAGTCACAAAGACCTTGCCTGGAGCTTGGTGTTTTCAGACTTGCAGTTTTTAAAAGAACACCCATCACCCACACACACCCCTACTGCCTGCAGTGTCTTTGCCTTTCAACCAGTTGCATCCTTTACAGCCAATCCAACCAAAACAAAAGGATCATTCCCATCTGTTGCAACACAGGATCTGAGAGAGGAATGTTTAAACACACACAAAAATGAACACAGTACACAGATTCCAAGATTCCTTAGGCATTCTGACTCTTTCTAGAAGCCCACTCGCCCCTTAGCAGTGGTTCTTCCTATTAGAAAGAGGCTTTTCTGTTGGGTTTCCATGGCAGTCACAGGTGCAGAGCCTACTGTGACCAAAACTTTGTTCATCCCTGTGTACATTGTTCAACTAATCCTTCTTCCTCTGGGAGACATTCCCTGTGTGTACTATGCCTAGACCCCTGGTTTTTACCACCCGGGAGGCCCTGGGGCTTGTCTTCATCACCATGCCATGGTCCTACCTGGTCTTACTGAAAAGACATAGATTTGAAGTACCATAGAAGACTGCTTTATGCTTTATACCGACTCCCAGATGCCTTTGCAAACTTAAATCCTTCTGAATCAAAATATTAGGTTTATAATCAATAATCCTTTTACTCATTGAAGCCAAAAGGTATATGTTGAAGGCAAAATTTTAAACACTTGGATCTTTTCTCATCTATAAAATTTTGAAGAAAAGAAACAGATTTCTAGCCATCCTTGCAACTCTGAGCTTATTAATAACAATAGGAATAAGTTACCAGCTATTAGACACTTTCACATGCAAGGCACTAGGTTAAACACTTTATATAGGTAGAGTGCAGGAGAAGCTGATTTAGCTGACCTCTACTGAACCAACCCGGAGGGCTAACTGTGATTCTCCAGGCTGCCTGGGAACTATACCAACCATTGCTGCTATGGCCCCACAGTAGTTTCATGTTTATCAAGAATTAGTTAATAACAACGTACTTGTTACTGTCACTGTGAAATTTTATTTGTCTGTTTGTTTGTGTGTTTTTTTTTTGTTTTTTTTTTTTTTTTGCAGTGCTGGGGATGGAACCCAGGGCCCTGTGCATACTGGTCAAGCACTCCACCACTGAGCTACATCCCCAGCCTTGCAGCTTGAAATTTAATTAAATATAAACTAACAAAATTTGAGTACACAAGAAAAGGAAGTTGTTTCTCTGAATGCAAGATTGAATGTTTTAGGAGGATTTCATAATGGGAAGCTGCTAAAATATTGTTGTCTAATTAGGTATGTGAAGAGTAAAAGTTTTGGAAGTATATAATCATTTGGTATGATTTTTGGAACTGACATGATTCTGTAGAAAGAGACTTTACAAGTGCCTTCCCAGGTGTATAAATTCTTGCTACATTTAAAGAAACTAAAGCTAGAACTCACAGATAAAGTATTATGCATATAGTTTATGCAAGAAAGACAATGCAGAAATGCCAACTATATTCAAAGAAAAGACCATGGCCTGTATTAAAAATAAATTTTACATTTTAAGGTAAAACATGTGAACTATTTACCATCTTTTATGATTCTCTTCTTTAATCAACTTCTTAATTAATTCTGTGAAATCCAGTCCCAATATCTCAAATAAGAGAACTTTTCTTTTTTCTTTCTTTCCTTCCTTCCTTCCCTCCTTCCTTCTTTCCTTCCTTTCTTCCTTCTTTCTTTGGGTACTGGAGACTGAACTCTGTACCACTGAGTTACATCCCCAGTCTCTTTTATTCTGAAACAGGATCTTGTGAAGATGCCCAGGCTGGCCTGGAACTTGTCACACTCGTGCCTCAGCTACCCATTAACTGGGATTTATAAGTTGTGCATCACCATGCTCGTCTATAAATAAGAGATCTTTTATGATATTTCATTTAATCCTCTCAATCCTTGAAAATTGTGTATAATTATTTATTTTAGAGAAGAAATGGGCTTAGAATAACATTAAACAACTCACCCAAAGTCAAATATAGCAGAGTTCAAGACTTCAAAATCTATACTGTTTTTCCCTTTCTGGATGACAAAATCTATACTTCTGTTTTAAGTCTGTATTCGGCTCCTAGACAACCTGTGCGCTGACCACCTAAGTGTGTAGACCCTTCAATTTGAAGCATTGACGCCTTCCACCAGTCCCTCCCACTCTAATGCTCTTTGTTGACAATAATCTATAATTTGTGAAAAGAGAAAAACAAATCTGTTTCATTCACTTGGGTTTTCCAAAGAGAACATCCCAGATAGCTACTTCCTTAGGATTCAACTCCCTCTGACACGGTAACCGGAGTGGCATTCCAGGAAGGGTTTGGGAGCCAAGCGCGCAGGGGACTTCTCCTGCAGTTCGGGAGGCCTGAGGCTGCAGTCCTCTTACCTGCGCTCCTGGGGTGGCTGTCACGTGACGAACTGCTGCGGTGGGGCTGGAGGTTGGTCCTGGGCCACTCCGGAGGGCTGCTATTCCGGGGTGGAGCCAAATGTGATGACTCGGCTAAATCTTCCCAGTCCCGAATTTCTAACACACAAAAAGGGAAATTAAAAGGTGAAGCAGTATCTGTTCAGGACAACGGGGCAGCACAGAGCGTGGGAAAGTGAGATTCAAATGGGGGTGGGGGGAATCAAAGTGTGTAAGATCGCGAGGTGGGGGCGGGAATTGCCCCGAATGACACCGACGACGTGGCTGGTTATGTCCTTTCGGTCCCCACACTGTGATGAGGTGTTTCTTCTTCCCTCTTGCTGTGCTTTCCCTTTATTCTTTCCTCTTGTCCAGTCTCATCCCCACTTTGTCCAGAAAGGACGGCAATTCTGAGGACCTTCCCCTGCACCAAATGACACCGCGCTGCCCAGCGACGTTCCCTCGTGCTGCCACTAGATGGCGCCATCACTCAATGCGCGGCTTCCCCGCGCTGTGGCCGCTGCCTTCCGCACACAATCCGGTTAGAGCCGCGTTTAATTTAAGAATGGGACGCTGTGTTCCACGCCAAGAACACCACTGTGACTGACAACTAAGGCTTTAACCGCTGACGCCCTTCCTGCTCCTAGAACACCATACATCTCATTTAAACTCTCAGTAATTTAAATGGCTTATTGGTAAAAACATAAAAACGTGGGTCCTACAACCCCAGCAGACCTTAGGAGCCCTCTGCTATCATCATTCCACCTTCCCTGAGCTTTTTCACCACTGCATAAATCTATGTGTCAATAATTATTTATTATCTGGTTACATCATGTTGGTGAATGCGAGCAATATGTCCTAAAAGAAAAAGTTCTGTTTTCAAAGAACAAGGAGCTTATTGTTAGGCTAATGGGTAACACTAAAGAATATTCTCATGGTCCAAATCTTGATGCAAATATTACAAGGACTGTCCCATTTGATTCTTGCAACAAATCAAGGTAAGAACTCTCCCTACCATCCCCATTTTAAAACTGGTGAAACTGAGGCACAGAGAGATAACCTTGTCCAAGGTCATGCAGTTCATTAGTGGCAGAGTTAGAATTCAACCGCAGGCACAGTGATCCCAGACTTGGACTTAGCCAGGATGCTATGCAGTGGACCAGTTTGGAAAATTCATTTAGGAAATAAGGGAACAAAAATAAACCAGAGAAATACATCAGAGTAAGGTAAAGAAACTCAGTGCTCCTGAAAAAATAAGAATAATGAGGCTAAAACAAAACCCTTTTTGGAATGGGCTCCAAGGGCACCACTGTTGACTTTAAAGGATGCAATTTCAATAGAGTGACGGAAAAGGGAAGCTACACTGCCAAACCAAGGGGCCACAAGGAAAGAGGAAATTGAGATGTCTCCCTGCAAAAGGAAAGCAATAAATAGACTAGAAGAGACTGCAAGGTCAAGGAAAGGCATTCTGATTTTCTCATGTGCTTTAAAAATAGAATAAAGCCTGGGCATGTTTGAGATCAGTGGCAGGAGAGCCCTAAAATGTGCCAAGTGGTGACAGTGTAATAGGAAAATATGGAGGGAGGTGTGAAGGGTACCAGGGAAAGGGTTAGCTCTGGGCGGGAGGAAGAGAGAATAAGCCACAGAAACAAGGATGCATCAACATGAAAATGAGAGTTCACATGGAGTTACAAGTTCAGTTTTTCCAAATTAGCCTTGATCTTTTTGGTATAACCAGAGGTGGGTTCTGCAAGAGTGGGAAAAAAACATAATCCCAGCTGGGGACGTAGTTCAATGGTAGAGTGCTTGCCCAGCATGAGACCCTGGGCTCAATTCCCAGACTGGAAAAAGAAAAGACATAATTCATGTGCTGAATTGATCCATGTAGTGCTTAAAATCAAACCAGGAACAGAGGAGGCTAGAGAAGGGACATCCACTCTGTGACTGTGAAGATTCTCTGTGAAATCTCACACCCATACATGAGCAGAAACACACTTTTCCCCCCCTAGTGCTGTGAATCAAATCCAGGGCCTTGAACATGCCAGGCAAGCACTCTACCACTGAGTTATACCCCAGCTCCTACAGGAACGCTGTTAATACCCCCTTCTTTCTAATATTACTTTGTATTTAACTTTGAAGACATTTGACACAGAAATCAGAGAAACAGTGTCTTCTCTACTGATAAATGGGAAATCCAAGGGGGAGAGTTTCCTAGTTTGGCTTAAAGCCATGAAGGAAATCAGGGCCAGAACTAGAATTGGTCTCCAGGAGCCCTCCTGGTGCTTATAGTGGCCTCATTTCAGCCCTCTCACAACCTTCTAATGAGTGACATGGGTAGAACTGAAATGGCCCCAGAGTGTTCCAGACACTGTACCAACCTGGGGAGAATCTGAAACCAGGGCACAAGGCCCAAGAGAACCCAAGATTCTCCTTACGTGACCTTAGGCTGTAGCACAGTTCTTCTGGGAATAAGAGAGAAAGTTTCTTGAATAATTTGATTGCCACATATTGTTGTACTGATGACATGATGTCCTTAAAAGTAACACATCATAGTTATTTGATTTAATTGTTTAATGGTTTTCTTTCATCCTTTTGAAGGATTCCTCTTTGTCAGAGGTACCCCAGGGCTGATGCCACTGCAAAAAAATCAAAAGGGTAATTACTGAGCCTGCATCCTGACAAAAAGGGTAATAGGCAGAACTAAATCCATCAACAATCCACTTGCCATCTAAACTTGGGAAATAGGGTCAAGTGACAGTCACCAATCAAAGACATTTCTCTTCAGTTCCACGACTGTCAAAAGCACCTCCTTGTGTGAGTGTGCTTTGTTTGCTCTGGAAACTTGTCTAAAAGTGAGAGGTTTGTCTCCTCCTTCTCATTTTCTCTCAACAGATATCCCCAAGTTAGGCCAAACCTTGTCTTGATTTTCATTTCTAAAAAGAAGTCAAGTCAGGGGCTGGGGTTGTAGCTCAGTGGTAGAACGCTTGCCTAGCATGTGCAAGGCCCTGGGTTTGATCCTCAGCAACAAACACACACACACACATACACGTCAGCTGCCTCCTCGGCCAAAGATTGGGAATGCCAACTTCCATCCATTCATCCTCCAAATGTTCATTGAGATCCTGCTTTTGTCAACAGCATGCTCAGCAGGTGGGATCAAAGCTCAAGGGTCCCCCAAAGAGAACTGACCAGGAGAGGACTTCACACTGGACCTTATCACAGGATAGTGGCAAGTGCCACAGAGAGTGCTGATAAACAGCCATGAGAGTCAAAGGGCAGTCACTCAGGAGAATCTTCACGGGAAATGCACATCTGTACCTGGGCTGAACAGAAATAGTTTGGCACCAAGAGACAGAGGAGAAAAGCATGGAGGGGAAGGTGGAATGTGGAGGCCATCTAAGCACCCGCTGTCTAGTTAACCCTGATAAGCCCCAGAACCTGCTGGTTCCCTGACTCTGCCTGGGCAAATGGACATCCCTGGCAGGCTCTTCTTGAACTTTGTGCAACTTTCAATTCCCACTGCTCCATGTGTGGCTCATTTTGTTTTTTGCAGTGCTTAGAATCGAACCCAGGCCCTCACACATGCTAGGTAAGCACTCTGCCATTAGGCCATGCCCCCGCCCATGAATATATTTTAAATAAAACAATGGTATTCTTTGCTTCAAATTTTTAAATAAAATACATGTCACAGGAAAAAGTACTGGGCTTGCCTCTCAATTTTAAATATGCCCTGGCAGGGGAAAGCAGAAGTCCCCATGGCCCTAGTCTCCTCCCCTGCAAATACAGTGCAACAAACTCTAGGAACAGAAAGCTGCTCTCAGTTGTTTCCTTGCCCCCCGCCCCCATGTGGCTGCTGTGCCGTGTTTTCTGACCACATTACGTGACAGTCACTCTTAGTAATGGAATGCAAGAATGATTCCAAGCTCTTCCTGTGGCCTCTTGACTTGAGGTGATCTCTGAAAATGATTCGCTGCTTACTTGGCCCAGAAAAGCCCACAAAATCATGCAATCAAGAGGTTCAAATCTTCAAGTCCCCTGAAAAACACCCAGAAAACTTCCCACCCAGGCCATTACATTTCTAAAAAGACCACTAAGTAGGGCTGGGGTTGTAACACAGTGACAGAGAACTCACCTAGCATGTTGGAGGTCCTGGTTTTGATTCCCAGCACAGTAAAAAATAGATAGATAGATAGATAGATAGATAGATAGATAGATAGATAGAAGTTAAAAAATTAAAAAACCACCAAGTAACTGAAAGCAGTCACTTCACAAAAGCAGTGGGTGCCCCTCTGTCACTCATTATGATGGTAGAGTTGAGAGGTGTACCCAGGCCAGAAAGCAGAGCTGGCACAGGATCTCAGTGACCCAAAGAGAGTGCTGAATTTTTGCTGCACATGCTTAAAACTCACAGGAATAATGGCCTTACTGGTTAACTGTAGATTCTTTGATTCCTGAGCACATCCAGGTGAAGCAAGCCCCTCCCCCCAAGGTGTACACCATATATACAGAGGGCACTGTCAGATCCATCCACCCAGGAGCTTCCTCTCCCGTGTTGGCATGATCTTCACTGAAAAGAACAAACCTCCTCAGTCAGGGGATTGCACAAAAGAAACAAAAGTGCCTCCCGCCCCTGGGCTGGGGGAAGATATCCCAGAAGAAACTTATGGCCCAGGAATAAATCTAGTATAAAATAAACGTAAAGGATAGTTGCTTTTTAAAGAAAAGAAGTTCAAGCTTAAATACATTTTTACACTAATTATCCCCATAGCTTCACCAGTATTCCTAATTCCAAAGAGTAATCATGGACTTATGTAGACATTTTTCAACCTGACTGATTCAATCTATAGCCATCGATCAACTGTGTGGCACAGGAGTGTTTAGCAGAAGGGGTGAGATCCAGAAAATGTTCTGTGCCGTCTTACCTGAGCTAGGCGACGAGTTGCTTAGTGTGCCTGGCTTGTCCGTCTGTGCTCACCCTGATGGAAAGCAAATGTAACTAATGCCAGGAACATCACTGGGCTTTAATAAAAGAAGCTCGTGGTGCATTGTAAGCTACGTTTTGTCCTTGAAGATGAAACATCGAACAGATTAGAGTTCAAACACATAATGAGACCGTTTTAGGCAATCCGCCCCCTGATAATTACTAGAGAAACATAATATGTCTTGGAGTTTTGCAAACTTATGCTTCTCACAGCACATTTCCTGTTTCCTTCAGGGTCCACAGAAGCCGTGGGAGTCTGGTGGTGGACGAGAGCTGGACGAGGACACAGAGCAAGAGAAGGCAAATGGCCCCTCAGCCATGACTGCCTGCACTCTCATCTCTGCTTTTGATATCCCAGAGCATTGTTGTGCTGTGTGTCGTTTGTCCTCCCAGACTTGGGAAGGGGATCCTTCTCATGCTGTAACGTAATCCAAGCCTGGATACAAAATAAACTAAGAACACTGTTGTGAGAATTAGGGGAGAGTTCCTCTCCCCTTTCTAGTCCATCTTCAGAGAACTTGATTAGCAACATCCACTCCCATCTTTTGGATTGTAAATGACTTCCCCCAGGATTATTTAGACTAGGAATTTTGTGACACTAGATAGCCTGTAAAGGTTGTAGAAAACTGGCTCTCAGAATCTGGAGTCTGATCTCCTCTGGGCCCACCGGTTAAAATAAAGTTTGGAGTTCTCCTCCTTTCCCAGGGCTGCTTGCTGCTTCTCCACCAGTCTGCTTCCTGCAATAATGCTTCTTGGAGAAGCAGGGTAACTGAGGGGCTGACTGGGAAGGGAACTCGCCCAGAGTCTCAAACCTAGTTAAGGGAACACCATTCCACTTGCTCTCCCCCTTGACCAGCCGTTCACTGCTAAGGTCATGTTCCGATTCTCATTACTCTCCTTCATCCCACCCTGTTACCTTTCCCCAACAGGTTTTCTTCTCCACCCCTTCCCCCACCTTCCTGGTCTCTAAGTTTGTTTTGAACATGATTTACTATGTTCCTCCTCTTAAAAATAGTCATCCTCTCGAAGGAGTAGTAGCTCAACGGTAGAGTACTTGCCTAGCACGTGTGAGGCACTGGGTTCGATCCTCAGCACTGCATAAAAACAAATAAATAAAATAAAGGTACTGTCCATCTACAACTAAAAAATAAATAAATTAAATAAGCATTCTCTCAAGATTCCCTTTGCTCTCCCTTCCCCTTCACATTTATTGTGGAATCCAGTAGAATCCCTAGGAGAGACAGACATGCAGGCTTCTCAGGATGATGAGAGTAATGTCAAGCATAATTGGACCAATAGAACAATAAATAAACCCATGTCCAGAAGGACCTTACGATAGGTGCGGCTATCACTTTCAGGGTCACTGGGACGGTGGACCCTTCCTCGATAGTGGAACATTCTTCTATCTACCCCTAAATAGATGCCCCACGATGACCCCATCTGTAATCCCATAACACCAGCCTCTCAATACAACTCCACCACAGCACTCTGCACCTTTCCCAATACTGGTCATGTAATTCCTCCAAAAAAGAGCAAAAGAGGACATCGTTATCAACATTTCATGTTTAAGAACCAACTATGCAGGTCTTAGGTGCCCTAGGACTAACACAGGGTCCTTTGCGGTTGGTGTCCATTGCTTCTGAGGACTGCACATTAGGTCGTTCCCAGAACTGAAGGGAAAGTTAGCAGGAGGTGCACTCATGACTTGGGGGTGTGGGGGCCGAAGCAGGGAGATTACAAGACTGAGGTCAGCCTGGGCTACTTAGAGAGACCCTGCCTCAAAATAAAAGGAGCTAGGGATGTGGTAGAGTGCTGAGAGCCATGGCCGAGTCTGTATGGCCCCTGGCATTTTGCCAACAATATTGATTGACAGACAAGGCATTACTATCCGCCTCTGCCGCAACTTTTGAGTTCTCGCACTATTTTGGAGTTCTCGTGGGGATTTCCGGGGATTCCCCGAGAGTTCCCATTGGTTGGGGAAGTGCAGGAGGAGGGATTTCCGGGAGAGATATTTCCGGCTGGGGGTTCCTGGACAAGCCTCGTGGTGTTCGGGAGGATTCCCTGGGAGCTGTGTGAAGTGTTTTCCTGCAGTTTAAAAATAAAGTTTGTTCCTGCTTCAGTGGCTCGTGATTTGTGCCCAGCCAGACTGCGGCAGTAGAGGGCTGGTCTACCATGTGCAAGGTCCTAAATTCAATCCCCAGTGCCACCAAAAAAAAAAAGGAGAGAAAGACCATTATTCCCATTGGGAATTATCTTTTTCTTTTTCTTTTTTTTTTTTTTTTAAGATTTCAACTATTCTGTTCTTTTTTTCTTTCTTTCTTTCTTTTAGTAATACTGGGAATTGAACCCAGGGCCTTGCATGTGGTAAGCAAATGCAACACCACTGAGCCACATCCCCAGCTCTTATTTTCCTATCACTTCCAGTAAGTAGAAGTTGACTGTAATTGAAAATGACTTAGTAAGTTTTAGATTTTTTTAAATCAAGCACTAAATCTGTCAAAATTGAGCAAAAGAGGCAGGAGGATCACTGAGTTCAAAGCCAGCCTCAGCAAAAGCAAGGCACCAAGTAACTCAGTGAGACCCTCTCTGTAAATAAAATACAAAAACAATAGGGCTGGAGATGTGGCTCAGTGGTGGATTGCCCCTGAGTTCAACCCTGGTACCCCCCGCCACATACACAAAAAAAAGTTTATTCAACTTTTGGAGGAACAGTTGATAATATCTATCAAATACCCTTTGATTCAGTAGTTCTGTGGATAGTTACTCAGGGCCATGGTGATTTTGTGCAAATTATAAAAAAAAGAGTGCCTTCATCAAACCATTTTATATCTACCTGCCAGAAAATTATCATAAATCTTTGAAGTTCTGATATCTACAGAGTGAATGGGGCCCACAGAGATGACACACTTAGGGCACTGTCTGTGAATATTGGCCTGTGAATATTGGCCCCAGTTAACATATAAATACATAGGATATGGAGGATATTCATTGTAATAGCAAAAAAATGTTGCAAAAGACTACAAGAAAGGGTCTGGTTAAATAACTAGATTAGAGTACAATGGAATGCCAGGGAAAATTATAAAAAATATGGTAGATCTATGTGTGTTAATACAAGGAAATATTCAAGGTATATTATGAAGTGAAAAAAGCAAGGTGCACAAGACAATATATTATAAGTAAATAATGGGCATCTTTTTAAAAAATATATGCTAGCATATCACCTTTTTTGTAAAAAAAAAATACACTTAAGAAACCATTAACGAGTCTCCTAGGAGTAGAGTCATTGGGTGAGGAAGGAAACTTTTAGTTCAAACATACTTCTTTATATTATTTGAATTTTCTTTTTTTAGAATTTGTTTTTTTTTAATTTTTTTATTGTTGGTTGTTCAAAATATTACATAGTTCTTGATATATCATATTTCACACTTTGATTCAAGTGGGTTATGAACTCCCATTTTTACCCCGTATACAAATTGCAGAATCACATCAGTTACACATCCATTGATTTACATATTGCCATACTAGTGTCTGTTGTATTCTGCTGCCTTTCCTATCCTCTACTATCCACCCTCCCCTC
>NW_025999990.1:17414241-17423324 GCF_001458135.2 Marmota marmota marmota | reverse complement strand
GAATCTTAAAATGGCTACCCATCCTCTCGCCCTGCCCTCAGGGGCGAGCAGTTCACTTACCCTCAGTCGCTCCCCGTGGGAGCCACCAAATGCCACAGTCTGGCTGGGCACAATCAGGAGCCACTTGTCAAAAGAAACTAACTTTATTTTTAGAACCACCCACGCCAAACAAAACAGCCTCTCAGGAAAAACCCTCAGAGCCTCAACTGCCACCACCGGCTTTCCACAAGCCTCTCCCACACAAGCTTCTCCCCACCTCCCACAATCCTCCTGCTCTTGAGGCCGATTGGCTGGGTCACGTGGGCGGAGCCAAAAAAGTCCCCCAATGAGCAGCTCCGTGGTCTGAAAGGGCAGGGAAACAGCCCAATGAGCATCACGGCAGAGGAGCCAATCAGCTAGATGTTGCTGGGGCCGCTGTGAGCCAATCATCAGCCGGCAGCTGGAAGTTTGCTGGGGCCCCTTCGGCTGTGGCTCTCAACAGGTAATAAATAGAATGTGTAAGTATGAGATTATAAAGTGCTCAGAACTAGTATAGGATAGCAGATCTCTTGCTGTATAGTCAGCAGTTAGCAAGTCTACAGGGGAGGCCATGGGAGGAATCACACATTTTAATTATTGTTTCAACTATACAGCTGACAAAATTCCTGGAGGAAATAAATTCTTATCTTGAAACTTAAATAAATAAATAAATAAAAAAGTACAACCAAGCAAGTGACTTCCAGCAAGATCTTAAACTACTCCCTGTAGGAAGCCATCTGATTTCCTCAGCTGGAGGCTAACTATTTAGTCTTGGTCTCATCTTCAATTATAAACAGAGCTAGAGATCCTCTTCTTCAATGTTGAAAATACTGACTTGTACCTTAAATTAATGAATTGAATGGAAAGTGATAAGGGCTGAAATGTGTTCTCCCAGAATTCACCTGGTTAAAGCCCTAAGCCCCAGTATCTCAGAATGTAGCTTTATTTGGAGACAGGGCCTCCCCCATACTTCTGCCCTCCACTTTTGATACTAAGAATCAAACCTATGGGTGCTTTAACACTGAAACATATCCCCAGTGATTTTTATTTTATTTTTTATTTTCAGACAGGGTTTCACTAAGTTACTGAGGCTGGCCTTGAACTTGCAATCTTCCTGCCCAAACCTCCTGAGTCCCTAGAACTATACATGTGCCACCACACCTGTCATGGAGACAGGGGTAATTGAAGTACAGAGAGGTATTAGGTTAGATTCCAACTGAATGTGACTGGTATACAAAAAAGGAAATTTGGACACAGACACAGAGGAAGAACCATGTGAAGACATGAGGAGAAGATGACCATCCATAAGCTGAGGAGAAAGGCATCAGAAGAAACCAATACTGTTGACACCTTGATCTGGGATGTCTAAACTTCAGAAATGCAAAAAAATAAAATTCTGTTGTTTAAGCTGCCTAGTCTGTGGCACTTTGATAGGGCAGCCAGCGTTGGCTAATTTTTCTTTTTTTGTACCAGGAATTGAACCTGGGGCACTTAACCACTGAGCCACATCCCCAACCCTTTTTTATATTTTATCAAAGACAGGGTCTTGCTGAGTTGCTTAGGGCCTTGATAATTTGCTGAGGCTGGGTATGAACTCATGGTCCTCCTGTGTCACTGGGATTACAGAAGTGCATCACCGCACCTGGCTTGTGTTGGCTAATTTTATATGTCTACTTGACTGGGCTAAGTGTCCAGATACTTAGTCAAACATTATTCTGGGTGTTTCTGTGAGTGTACATGTGTATTTTTTTTATTTTTTATTTGGAAGAGATTAATATTTAATCAGTGGACTTTGAGTACAGCATGACCCTCCACAATGTGGGTGGGACTCATCCAATTATCAGTTGAAATGCTGAGTAGAATAAAGACTGACCTCTCCTGAGCAAGAAGAAATTGGGCAAACTGGCTGAGGACTTGGACTGCAGCTCTTCCCTGGGTCTCCAACCTGCCAGCCCACTCTGTAGATTCTGAACTTGCATATTCACAATTAGGTGCACCATTTGCTTAAAACCAATCAATTTCTCTCTCTCCTATGAATATGGTTTGTACTTTCCAAAACTCATGTTGAAATTTAATCTCCATCATGAAGTATTAAAAGGGTGGAATAGTAATCTGAACACAGTGTGTAGGAATGGGGCCTTTGGGATCATTAGGATTGGAGTTAGATAAGGTCACCAGGGAGGAGCCCCATGATTAAATGCTGGTGACTTTATAAGAAAAAATATGT
This sequence comes from Marmota marmota marmota, assembly GCF_001458135.2. Taxonomy (NCBI): domain Eukaryota; kingdom Metazoa; phylum Chordata; class Mammalia; order Rodentia; family Sciuridae; genus Marmota; species Marmota marmota. The sequence goes on along the minus strand of NW_025999990.1, from coordinate 17,421,079 downwards.
ACATGCACCCAGTCACACTCCAGCTCTCAGTCTCTCATCACATGGAGCTCTGTGCCACCAAGGACTCTGCCAGCAAGAAGCCATCATTAGTAGCCCCTTGATCTTATTGTTATTTTTTCCACATTTTTATTGGTGTACTATACTTGCACATAATGATAAAATTTGTTGTTATATATTCATACATGCACACTAGAGAAAGAGATAATTTGCCAATATCACTTCCCAGCATGTCCCCCCACCCCACTTCCTCCCACCCACTGGTCCCTCTTCTCTACTTCTCTTTGATTTTCATGAGACCTCCCCACACACACTTTTCCTTTTTCCTCTCTAGCTTCCACATATGAGTGAAAACATATGACCTTTACCTTCTGAGTTTGGCTTATTTTGCTTAACATAATGATCTCTAGTTCCATCCATTTTCTTTTTTTTAATTTATTTTTTAGTTTTTTCGGTGGACACAATATCTTTATTTTACATTTATGTGGTGCTGAGGTTCAAACCCAGGGCCTCATGCATGCTAGGAGAGCACTCTACCATTGAGCCACAATCCCAGCCCTAGTTCCATCCATTTTCCTGCAAATGACATAATTTCATTTTTCTTTATGGCTGAATAAAATTTATATATATATATATAATCTCCTATTTTCTTTAAATATTTTTTAGTTGTTGATGGACACAAAATATTTTTGTTTATTAATTTTTTTAATGTGGTGCTGAGGCTCGAACCCAGTGCCTCACACATGCAAGGCAAACACTCTACCACTGAGCTACAGCCCCAGCCCATCCCATTTTCTTTATCCATTCATCCGTTAATGGACACCTAGACTGGTTCCACAGTTTGGCTATTGTGTCTTAGGCTGCTATAAACATGGATATGCATGTATTGCTATGGTATGATGACTTTAATTCTTTAGGGTAAATACCAAGTAGTAGTATAACTGGGTGTTATGGTGATAGTGGCCTCTTGATCTGTGACCTTTTCTATTCTACTTGCCTAGTCTGTGGCATTGCATTCTTACCAACAGAAAAGAGACAAGGACACTATTTGTATGTATATGTTTCCTTTGACGTTTCTCCAAATAATTCTAATACATAGATAGCCCTAACCAACTTATAGTATGTGGATTATATCTCAATGGGCCTGTTTCCTTTTAAAAGACAATATTCAAGATGTTAACAGTAATTATTTGACGGTAGAATTTGTTTAGGTTTATTTTTAGTTTAGCTTATCTGTACTTGTGGTTTTTGTGATCATGTGCTCTTTGTGTAATGATCATTGATTGATGGATGGATTGATGATTTGTAACTGGAGACTGAACCCAGGTGCTTTACCATGAAGTCACATCCCAGTCCTTTTCATTTTTCAATTTTTATTTAATGATAATTTAAGAAAAGTTTTCCACTCAGGGGAATGTTTAGAAGCAAGTTTGGATAACATGAGCCCAGGGGACAAGAGGATATGATAGGATGCGTTGTTAATACCACTTATTACAAAGATTCGATGGCATGCTAATCAACTGACATCTGTGACAGTGGGGAAAACTTTCAGTATAGAATACAGTTATAATATGGCTGCTAACAATGTTTCCTAGAATGTGTGTGTTTTCATCTGCTTTTGCAACCCTTGTGACCAAAATACCAGACAAGAGCAACTTAGAAGAAGTAAACTTTATTTAGGGTTCATGGTTTCAGAGGTGTCAGTCTCTAGATGGCTAACTCCATTGTTCTGGGTCCACAGTGAACCCAGAGCACATCATGGGGAAGGGCCCAGCAGAGGGAAGCTGCTCAGCTCATGTGGGGATCAGGAAGTGGAAAGAAGAGGGAGGGAGGGGCCACAGGCAAGACGCACCCTTTTAGGGCACTACCCCAGTGACCCGCCTCCTCCAGCCATATCTCACCTGCCTGCAGTTACCACCCAGTCAGTCCATACAAATTAGGATGGACTGATTCGTTTACAACTCTCACAATTCAATCACCTCACATCTAAATATTCCAGAACCAACAGGAGCTTTTGGGAAACACTTCATATTCAAACCATATCCATGTGTAACAAAGGAAAATCATTTCTTCTACCAACTGTATTTTCAGCCATCATAAGTTATTTCATTCACTCTGATCCAAGCTTTTACTGAGCACTTGCTATGTCCAAGGGCTGCAGTAGATGCCAGACATCAAAAGACAGGCAATTAAGAAGCATTCACTCAAGTGTGAGAGACAAAATGTTACAACGTGTTCCTGTAGTTTGTGCACAGTGGAAGGGCTGCAGCCCAGAGAGATGGGGTGGGAAGAGAGACTTTAGTCCTCAGGGCAACTCTGCAAGTAAATTATTGTCATTCCCACTTTGTATATGAGTGAACTGAGTCTCAAAGGGCTGAAATAATTTGCCTAAATCATTCAACAAGAGGAAAGAGATTTAAGCACGAGGCCCAATGCAAAGCCCATGTTCTTTCCACGTACTGTGTAACGTGTCTAATGCATTGTCAAATGGACAAGCAAACAAGTAGGATATGCTGAAATATCATCAACTTAATTTTTACTTTGAAATAAGGACCGAGATCTACAAATGCCCTGCAATTTGTCTTAATTATCTTACCATACTCTTCCACTAATTTTCATAATTGTTAATAACATAGTTATCATTTACTGAGTTTGCCACCAGGTTCTTGGTGCCTAGTTCTCTTGATTGTTCCTCATAGCATCCTGATGAGGAAGGCTGTGGTATTTATTGTCCATATTGTATAGCAGGGGACAGTGAAGCTTGGATTATTAAGTTATATGCTGTTAAGTGGCAAACCTGGGATTTGGTCCCAAATCTAATTCCAAGAGCAAGTTTTTTGTTTTGTTTTGGGTAATGGGGATTGAACTCAGGGGCACTCAGCCAGTGAGCCACATCCCCAGCTCTATTTTGTATCTTATTCAGAGATAGGATCTCTTATTCAGAGATTAGTGTCTTGCTTTTGCTAAGGCTGGCTTTGAACTTGAAATTCTCCTGCCTCAGCCTCCTGAGCGGCTGGGATTACAGGTGTGTGCAACTGTGCCAGCTGGTGCTAGGTGTTCTAAATTAGAAGAAAATCTAGATAGTAACCAATCTTCCAGGTCACAATAAATGACAAGATTTTGTTCTTCAGTTTCTGAAGAGGGTCTTCGTAGGGAGTTTGAGGGATTCTATTTCATCTAGAATACTGCTGTGTTGCTCCATTCACAAGTTTTCTACACTGAGGTTCTAGAACTCTGAGTTGCTCTGAGAGACAGACCCTGCAGGCAGGATGTTGGGTGTGGGACCAAGGGTACTGATATGGAGCTCTTCACAGATTCTGTCTGGGTGGCAGGCTCTGGTGTTCCATCCCACTGAAGCTACTCACCTCACTCCTTTCTGTCTCTCCCCATAAAAGTCAAGGCCCCTTGAAGGTCTAGACTTTCCACTCAACAAGAAAGACAGCCTCCATGACGACAAACCACTGGAGAGAATTTGTGAGGGACAGAAGACAAGAGCAGCTCTTTCCTTAGTCAGTTCAGCCCTGTTTGCTGTGGATGTGACACTCTTTTCCTCACTCTAGGACAGGAACGAGCTCACAGGAGCCAGCAGACAACAGAGGAAGCCTGTTTTCAGCCATGGTCCTTGGTGCTGCCAGATCCTGGGGAAGTCTAGACACAGAAGAGGAGGGAGAACATGCCCACGGTGACGGGTTTGACTGGGAACAAGGCTGAGAACCCCCTGCAGATCTAATAACCTTCAACATAAGTTAGGTTCAATTGAAGACAGAGGAAGAAGTGACGTTAAGAATGTTGATTCTTCCTGTGTGAGTGTTCACCCTTTGCCTGTTTTCTGGGGATAAAGAGAGTGCATAAATGCAGTGGCAGTCACTAGACATGACTGGCCCCAGCTGGACTTCCACATAGGTAGCTCAGAGGCTGCAGAACTTAGATAGTAGGAATAATGCCTGGTCTTCAGGAGAGGGGACAGTGATGTGACAGGCATCTGCTCCAGGAAACACTGGCAAGGTATGGTAGAGGTTGTAGATACCTCTACCATAGGTATAAGCTGTAGGGCCCAGCTTAGGTTATTTGCTAATGGAGAAGGATGTGCCTTCTCTTTTGGAAAAGGAGGGTGAGAAGAAGGGGCCTCAGAGAGTTTTGCCTGCCCTCCAGATATATCTGAGGAGCATCCTGGGTACCAGGCTACCAGCAAGTCAGAGGTGAGGCTTCGTCATGCCCACATTCTTCAGCTGATGCCACCACCCGACCTTGGCCCACTCACCCAAGGCAGGCAATGAACTCTGAAGGAAAGGGAGGTAGAAGAGCAGATGGAACAGAGCTTGGCCTGGGGCCAGCAAGTTGCAGTTTTCTGGGTACAGCATAAGATCCCTGGGGCACAACTTGGACACTAAGAACTGTGATAACTCTGGGCAATAGAAGCTGTGCATACCAAGGGGCAGCGAGAAAGTGGCCTTTTGGGATGGCAAAGCCATGACTGGCAATGATGCTGGATTTGGAAAAGGTATGACAAAAAGTTAACTGTTCAGCATGCCAGGCCTGGAGAAGGAACACTGGGCACCAAGACTTATGAAATTGCCTATGTTGGGACATAGGACCCAGGGCTGACTTGCTTTCATAAGGCTATATTTTTAGATATCTGATTAGAGACCTCAGGATCTATTTTGTACAGAAGGTGTGTGTGTGGGGGGCAGGGGTGGTTTAAGCCAGATTAAAGATTATGAAGCAGTCCTGATAAAAGGGAAGCTTTATCCCTCCAAAAGGACACTCACTGAATCTGATTAACCTTTCGTAGACCGCTGGTGTCCTACATTTTCAGTAAATTTAAAAGAGAAATTGCAACAGTTAATGTTGTCTTAGTGTTTGTTGAGTGAATCTATAAGCACACAAACACATCTATTCAATCCAACAAATATTTGCCAGATAGCTAATAAGTGCCTTCATGGCTGGTTCAGTGGCTTAATTTTTAATATTTTTAATTGACCTATAAAAATTGTATGCCTTTGTGGGGTATCATGATGTTTCAATAAGTGACTTAATTTTTTTCTGTGAGTCAGTAAGAAATATATTTTACATTGTATTTATTGTGACTCAATAAATATAAAGGCACACTGACAACAAATGTTTATGAAACAACTTTTACCAAATGAGCTGAAATGCGTTCTGATATTTTCTTTTCTTTCTTAAGAGACAGTGTCTTGCTATTTGCCCAGGCTGGCCTTGAACTCCTGGACTCAAGTGATCCTCCTTCCTCAGTTTCCTGAGTAGCTAGGGCTATGCACCACCACGCCTAGCAGATATTTTCTATTCTACTCTTTTTTGTTTGTTTGTTTTGTTTTTTCTGTTCTACTTCTTAAAAACAAAAAAGTCTAAGACCCACTGATGTGATTTCACAATGCTTTAATGAGCCAAGATCTGTAGTTCAGAAGGCACTGATACATGAAGCCTGAGTTTCTTTTCTTTCTCTCTCCCCCCACCTTTTTTTTTTTTTCTGGCAGTGCTGGAAAGTTACTAAATTTCTGATCTCATCTTCCCTTAGCTAAAAATCGGGTGAATCCAGAAGTATCATGTACAAATGCGTTTGTCATCAGAATCCAAGTGACCACGGGGCAAAAAAGCGATTTCTATTGAGCCTGCAGAGAAACCAGGAAGCCACTATTTTTCTTTTGCTATCTTCCCACAGCCTTGAGATCATCCTCCTGGGCAGTGATGAGTGACTCTTTTTTCACTTAAAGCCAAGAGGGCTGGGGTAGCAGTGGTAGTAATTGCCTAGCCCATCTTTAACATGAGAATGTAGAACATATGTAAATGTTAACCAAGGAAAAACACATCTGAATGAACCCCCAAATACATTTAAATTCCTAACTGAACACCTCATTTGCAACATTAGAGGAAAGCAGATCCTTTTCATGTTAGAGCAGACACTTCGGGAGCATTCCAGAAAATGTTAATTCTGGGGGAAGCTCTCTGATATGAACAAGTCAGACTTTCAGAACTGTGAATGTACCCCACCAAGGCCTGACCACTCGTGCCTTTGTCAAAGTGGCTAGTAAGTATCAGAGTGCCTATGACATCCTATGGTTTGTACATTACCAAGAATTGTTTCTTCTCTATCTCTGTATTCCTAGAATTGTTTCTTCTCTATCTCTGTATTCCTAGCACTAGGCACAAACATTTGTAGAATGACTCAGTGATACTGGTTCAAATTGGTTAGAAAGGTGCTAACAGGGCAGAGTGGAGACAAGTTTACTTATTAAGAAAAACTAAGCTACAAAAAGAGTGGGAATCAGAAGATGGCGGCCAGGGGAGTGCATTACCCCCGTGTGCTGCTTCACTGTGTGGGAGTATGACAAGTCAGGACGGCTAAAGGATATCTTGTTAGGAATTTCCAGCAATAGTGGGGTGCTCCGGAACCTGGAGGAAGGATTTCCATCGCATGAGGATCTGCTACGGGGACTCAAACGCGAGAGGTTTGTCGCACGGAGGGTAACACGGCTTATTCAGCAAATCGCCCCGCGGCTAGAGTCTGCAGCGCGCGCTGGGATAGAGACGCAGGGTTACAGCGCTGCAGTTTCTGCCAGCCGTGCAAGCACCGTACTCAGGGCTGAATTCTGGGTTCGAGACGGGGGAAAGGAAGCGGTCCATCTCGGTTCTCCACACCGGTCAGACCACAGAGGAGGCCAGCAGCCACCATGATGGTAAACTGACGTCACCTTCCCTGTTTTAGACTGACCGCAGCTCATTCAGCCATAGATCAGGTAATTTCAGGCTGCAATTCACCTGCGGCTTGCAGACAGATTGCTAGGATTCAGCGCCTGGGTGCTTCTTAGAACCTGAGCTTATC
>NW_025999990.1:17403692-17409300 GCF_001458135.2 Marmota marmota marmota | reverse complement strand
GGATGAGAGGTGGGGAGGGGGGAGGGTGGAGGATGGGAAAGGCAGCGGAGCACAACAGACACTAGGATGGCAATTTGTAAATCAATGGATGTGTAACTGATGTGATTCTGCAATCTGTGTATGGGGTGAAGGTGGGAGTTCATTACCCACTTGAATCAAAGTGTCAAATATGATATGCCAAGAAATTTGTAACGTTTTGAACAACCCACAATAAAAAATTAAAAAAAAAAAAAAAAGAGAAAGTGGGTTTCTGAGAGACAGACTAAGATAGATCAAAGTTTACATAAGGTCCGGATAAAGGTACAGTACGGATATTCTTACACTTAATGTAAGATATACATATAGTGCACTTGCTGAATTTTGTACAATAGGGCTTGGACCTATGAGAAATCTTATGAAATTATCCAATCCAGCTTTCTGCTTTCATTTTTTATTTTTTTGTCACTGGGATTGAACCCAGGGGCACTGAGCTACATCCCAAGTCCTTTTTATTTTTTTTATTTTGGGACACAGTCTCACAAACGTTGCTGAAATTAGCCTACAATATGTGATCTAGGTAGAACCTCAGGCTCTATTGCTGAAATTACACTTGGCTTTCCAGCCTTTTTTTTGGCGGGGGGAAGTACTGGGGATTGAATCCAGGGACACTCAACCATTGAGCCACATCCCCAGCCCTTTTTTTGTATTTTATTTAGACAGGATCTCACTGAGTTGCTTAGGGCCTTGCTAAGTTGCTGAGGCTGGCTGGCTTCAAACTCACCATCCTTCAGTCTCAGCCTCCAGAGACATTGGGATTACAGGTGTGCGTAGTCACTGTGCCTGGCTGGCTTTCCTGCTTTTAAAGAGACTTTTTTTTTTGGTAAGGAAAGATGAAGCCAAGAACCAAAATATTGAAGATTCATACAAGTTTACTCTTAATCAATGTAATGCATCTAAGAGGACCACAGTCTGTGAAAGCTGTAGTGACAGACACAGGTAGGGAGCAGTGCTTTAACCTGAGAGATTACAGATACCTTGAGTGGAAAGTCCATAGATCAGACTGTTTCCAATGCCATTGCTAAAGTTTTCTGGATTTTTTTCTGGGTGGTAATGTACCTTGGTCTAGTTGATCACTCATTGTTAGTTTAATAAAATTATGCTCATCCATCTTCCCTTCAACAGATACTTTATTTCCTTGCTTATCTTGCAAGTGGGAAGGAAGCATCCTTGTGGTGCATCCTGGCCAAAAACATACAAGAGAAAGTGCCAAAGGACTTCTCAGAAGGACTTTGCTTTTCTGCTAAAAGGGGGAAAGATGTGGCTGGTGTTTCCCTTTTCTGATCATCCAACTTTAGATCTAGAATGAAACCTAGAGATGTGGCAACAATCTCAGATAGCAGAAGAAAGTATTGGTATAATGGCCACTGCAGAGTAAGAAGATGAAAAGCTCTGAGACTCTCGGTGGCCCCCCCTGAGCAGCAACACCAGTACTAATAACTCCTATCTCTGAGTTTTTGTGTTACAGTAAAAAAAAAAAAAAAAAAAAAAAAAAGCAAATTTTTTCTTTGTTTCAGACTCTATGAATTTGTGTCTTGATGCTTGCAAAGTTAAAAGGATTCCTAAAGGATAAAGCCAACAGGGATCCATCAATGACCAGATGTTCTCAATTCTATTAAAAGAATTTACTAGAACTAATGGAAATCATTTGGTTTATTTTAATAAATTGCCAGTTTAGTTTTACAAAAGAATTAATTCATATTCAAATGAAAATATAGTTGCTCCTCCGTGTCCGTGGGTGATTGGTTCTGGGACCCCATGGATGCTCAAGTCCCTGGTATAGAATGATGTCATATTTGCACATTGTCTCCTGGGCCTCAAATCATCTTTAGATTACTTATAACAACTAATACAATGTAAATGCTGTGTAAATAGTTGTTATGCTGTATTGCTTAGGAAATAAAGGCAATAAAAAAATATGTACACATTCAGTACAGATGCAGATTTTTAAAAATATTTTCCATCTACAGTGGAACGGGCAGATAGAGGGATGACTGTACAGTAATGAGTGATCAATGGAGATATGCACGGACTATTCTTTGAGAATCACTGAAAAAGAAGATAAAGACAAAGAAATGGCTGTTTATGAGTGTCTGCACTACCTGGGCTCTTTACCAGGTGTCTTTTTAATTTTTATTATATATTATTATTATTAATTTTATTATATATATTTACATATGTGTACGTATGTGTGTGTATGTGTATATATATATATATGTTACAGATAGGGACGATTCTTTCATTTATTTATTTTTTATGTGGTGCTGAGGATCCAACCCAGTGCCTCGCATGTGCCAGGCAAGTGCTCTACCACTGAGCTGGTGTCTTTATATTTTCACAAATTTTCCAAGTTATTTTCCATCTTACATAAAATATAATTGAGCCTTAGAGATGATAAAATAAATTGTCCGAAATCACACAGTAAATCTTAGAGGCAGGAATTAGGCACACAGAATATTTTAATGATGTTTAAATGAATAAAATTTTATTCATTTGCATGAAATTAAAGGTAACATGAATTAGTGAAAAAGTTAAATAATGTAATATGTAAAGGAAAAGCAGTTTGATTATTTTGAAATATTTTCAGTATCTTAATTTAGTTCATAAAATTTTAACAGATTACTTACATGAGTCTTACTTTAATAAGTAGGTAAGATTTGTTTGTATTAGTGTACTCTTTTTATTTTTTAAAAATAGTATTCCTAAAATATAGGAAGATTTTTTTTTTACTTTTTTAATAGATATTTAAAAATCCTTCATGGAATTTGCTTATCTAATAGTTGCTGGTATTTGTCAGTTTTAAAAGTCAAACTTCAAATGAATCCTCACCTGAGAATTCCAAATTATAAGAATCAATTAGGTTCTACTACATATAAAAGATTATTATTTGGATAAAGATGGGCCTATCTGAAGTAAAGAGATGGAAGCTAGCCCAAGCCACCAGAAGAGATCTTTAAAATAGTCTTCCATTTTTGAGAACCATCACTTACATAAGGGCTTTCTTAACCAGTGGCATTGTGTGATGTTTTATGATCAATAACAGGAAGATAAACTAAGCAAATGTATTGGAGAAATTAGCTGGATTTCATGTTGTGGGATGGTGTGAAATACACACAGAATGAAATTAAGGAAATCTGATGTTGATTTTTTAATTACTCTATAAGCTTCTCAAGGATATAGGGCTCATCTTTCATCTCTTCATTTGTATCCTTTGTGTATAAATCACACTATACATAGCCATGATATGCATTTAGAAAATATCTCCCATAATTGCTTACCCAACCCCAAACAAGGAGGTGACAGTATTACAAAGAAACACATGCTCAAGGTTGAAGCAACTGAACTCTGGAACTTTTGCAAAACTTCTTTCTAATTCACAACAATGTGAAAAACTGAGAGTAAGACGTTCTTTTTGTCTCCATTACCAATTCAAATGTATGATGTGGCCCCGAGCACCTGGCACTGAAATGACCTCTCATCATTCTCTTTGTTCAGATCTGTAGGCCAAGGACCCCACATTGAACTGATGAACTACTTTTGGAAAACTACAAACTCAAAATTGGAAAGCAAATAAAAATAGAAGAAGATGATTCTCCATTTATATTTGTTTTAAAACATAACAACTCCCAATTACTTAGTTTTATATTTTGACTTCACAGCGTGTCAGTCTTTACCCAACTTCTTTCCAGCAGGTGTTTACCGAACCCTGTTTCTCTTCATTTATCCCTTTACTTACCCCCTGGCCACAACCTACCTGCCCTTCAAGGCACAACTCCTGGAGGGGATGTGTGCAGGATCTTCCAAGTTTGGAACCTGTCCTGGTTAACCATGCCCATTTTGATTGCAGCAGTAAAGTTACCATGGTCAAGAAAACTCCCACTTTAAGCAGATGGTTTTAATATGACACATTTTAGGTAGAAGAGGAATGATGCAGGAAGGAAGAAGGAAAAACAAATCGCAAAGGCCTTTAGCTAAGATTTTTCTGGAAAGATAAGGGCTTTCCATTCAGTGCATATTTGAGATTTACTTACCTAAAGTATTTTAGCAAAATTTCTGTAACTAAGTTGTATTATCAAATCACACCATGAGGACATTTCGTATAGGAGGTCCTCGCGGGAAAACAGCAAGGGGAAGGGAAATGGTGGGCTACCCACTTCTTCCAATGATTGGTCAAATTCAAGCTTTGGCCATTAAGTTAATTCTGGATGAATTTCACAAATGCCCAGAGTGGAGTGGCTACAGGAATAATAGTGATAGATCAATTCCTTTCACTGCCAAGTGTCCAGAAAAATGCCATTAGTAAGATTATGCTGGGAATCTCCAATCATTAACTCTTCCAGAATACTCCAGCAGCACCCTAACTCTACACTTGGACACACATGTCAAGTGGTGTGGTGGATTGTAAGTTCCTACCTGGATGAAGTGGTGTACCTCAGTGTTGGACAGGGCACAGGAAAGAGAAGATCCTGCTGTTGTTATTAGCTGCCCAATTGGAATAGGGTCTGTAGTACAATTCATCAGAAGGCATGCCATAGCAGTGGCTGTGGAGATTCTGTCCAGCCATAGCAGTGGCTGTGGAGATTCTGCCCAGTGACTGGGCTTTTTTTTTTTTTGTACCAGAGCTTGAACCCAGGGTGCTCAACCACTGAGCCACATCCCAATCCCTTTTTATTTTTCATTTTGAGACAGGGTCTTGCTAAGTTACTTAAGGCCTTGCTAAATTGCTGAGGCTGGCTTTGAACTTGAAGTTCTCCTGCCTCAGCCTCCCAAGCCACTGGGATTACAGGCATATGCCACCATGCCTGGCTAACTAGCCATCTTTTATTCAACAAAGAGAAAAATCTATTGTCATAAACAAGTTAATATCTCTGCCCCCTATGATATTAGTCCTAAACAAAATACCCATTTACTTAAGCTGCTATTGCCTTTAATTAGCTGCTGGGAAATAAAATGCATTTTTTTTTTGGCAGACTAACTTATTATAACTCCTATCTTGCTTCTGTAGAATTAAATTCAAGGGTAGTGAATGCCTCAAACCTATACTTGCTTTTGTTAAAGTGGAAAAACACTTTTAGCAGGAGAAGAGCATAATGATTCAGATAAACGGGAATCATCTGCTGAAAAGGCATCATGTGCCAAGCACTCAGCTGGGGCCAAGGGCTTGGGTGGAGACCCACGAAGGCTGGAACAGAGGCCGTGCTTTCCACGTGCTCACAATCCAGCATGGGGCTGGGTAGAGTCCATGTAACAACTGGTACACAAATGGGCTAGTGATAAAGGCCTTTGTGGGAGAGCAAAGTGCTCAGGGACAGATTGATCAGGCAGTTAGAAGTAGGGAGGCCTTTCAGTGGGGTGAGGACAAGCCTGCAAGTGTGGTGAGCCACTTCTGTCGTTTATGCAAATTATGGTCACCATTACATGATGGCGCTGGCTCCGCTGTGGTCTGTGACAAACAACTCCTTGTTTGGGAGAGTTGGCGCATGACTTTTCATCACTCTATGAGAAAGCTCCACGTGGCTGCTTTGCATTGGGGCTTGAGATGCTTTATTAAGGCTGGGAGGGGCATCCGAGG
>NW_025999990.1:17387703-17398585 GCF_001458135.2 Marmota marmota marmota | reverse complement strand
AGAACTATCAGGGGCCTGAATAAAGTTGTTGAAAGAAGATTCTTGGGTTGCGTCTTTCTTGCGGGCAAGAAGTCGCGCGACAACGCAACATGCAAGGAACAGTAATTGTGGGTGGTTAGGAGGAGGTTGCCTGGTCCTAGACATGAAAAATAGATGGGAGTGTAGACATTATCAGGGAAGTGAAAGGAGCTGCCTCTGAAGAAAGTCTGAGTACCTTTGTGAGCTGGGCTGACGGCAGAAGAGCAGAGCAGACTGTGCGGGGTGACCAGGCAGCCATGTTCTCAGGTGTTTTAGTCAGTTTTTTCGCTGCTGTGACTAAAAGACTTGACCACATGGGGAGGAAGAGTTTATGTAGGGGCCCACAATTTCAGAGGTCTCAGTCCATGGACAACTGGTTCCATTCCTTGGGTCTTGAGGTGAGGCCGAACATCATGGCAGAAGAATGTGGCAGAGGGAAGCAGCTCCCATGATGATCAGGAAGCAAAGAAGGACTCCACTCACCAGATACCAAATGTATACCCCAAAGAAACGCCCCCAATGACCCACCTCCTGCAGCCACACTCTACCTGCCTTCAGTTACCACCCAGTTCATCCCAGCAGAGGCTTAATTCACTGATTGGGTTAAGGCTATCCTAACCCAGTCATTTCTCCTCTAAACCTTCTTGCATTCTCACATAAGAGCTTTTGGAGGACGCCTCACATCTTAACCATAACATCAGGCTAGAATTCTGGCAGGCTTGGTTGCCAACCTGAAGTATAGTTATTCCGTTAGGGATGAGGAGCCACTGAAGCCATAGCATAGTTTTAGGCTCCTGAAAGATGACACTGGAAGTTAACATGTTGGATGGATTGGGAAGAGAGGACAGGAAATAGGTTAGGAAACTTCTACAGGGATCTTGGAAGGGCCTTTAACCAGAGCAGCATCGGTAGGGAGGAGAAAAGACTTAAATCACAACAGAGGCGTGGAAGTGAAAAAGCCAAGTGGAACAATTAAAAATGATTGTCCTTAAATAAATATGACACAGGTATTCATGCATTATATACTGTGATGGTAAATTTCATGTGTCAATTGGGCTGAGCCATGGTGGCCAGAGGTTTGGTCAATCATTTTTCTGGATGTTTCAAGGGTAGGTATTTAAGGATGGGGTTGATATTTAAATTCACGGATTTTGAGTCAAGCAGGTGACCCTCCCTAATGTGGATGGGCCTCAACCAATCAGGTGAGGGCCTGAACAGAACAAAGACTGACCTGGCAATGAGCAAGAAGGCATTCTCCCAGCGGATGACCTTTGGACTCTAAATTTTCCTTGAGTTGCCAGCCTGTTGGCTACCCCATCAGATTTGGGGCTTGCTTCCCAATTGCATGGACCAACTCCTTAAAATTAATCTCTCTCTCTCTCTCTCTCTCTTCCTCTCCATTTATATATATGGTCCACTCTCCATATCCATGGGCTCCACATCATAGATTCAATCAACTGTGGATTTAAAGTATTGGGGGAAAAATTGTGTCTGTGCTCATCATGCACAGAATTTTTGGATAGTGAGCATGACTGTCTGTATACACATTCTAGTGGTCCTCTTTCTTGGTAGAATACTAATAAACATACCATCACTCAAGAGACAGGAGCCAGTGTTGTGGGCTTAGGTCCCATTTCTGCCACTTACTATCTAGGTAGTCCTATTTGAAGTTATCCAAACTCTCTGAGTCTGTTTGTCACATGTGAAATGACACTAAATGCTCTTGCTTTGCCTGTCAGTGAGGACTAATGCATTTGGGGCCAGAATAGGGTGAAGCTAGAGGCCTAGAGCCCGAGTTGGATTGGGTTCTTCACTATCAGGTGCTCACACTGCACACCCTGAGAGCGAATGCCTTAGGCGGCTCTTGCCTCACCTTATCCTAGCCCTGATTGTATGGAACAAACATTATAATGGACATTGGACCGAAGAACCCATGGCCTACCAGTCTGTGACTTCTTAAAGGGCAGGAACCATATTGTTTTTAATTTTATATGTATCTTTGTATTCTTTAGTGCTGGGCAGAGATCCAGGGACGTAGAATATTCCCAATAAATGTTTAAAGAATGAACAAATATTTGTGTAATGACATAGAACAGCTAAGCAAATATAATAAGCAAATAAATACTGGGGCTGTAAAAAATCAGTCTCCAAACAGAAATTCAGCAAGGTGTAAGAGTATTTGTTGCATTAATGTGTCAAGAGAAGGCCTTGCTCTGGGACAAGGTCAGTAAAGTCTCTTTTCCAATGTGTAGAAGAACAGAATTTGTAGCTTTGAATAAAGATGTTTATAACTTGTACTCAAAATCAAGGTCTCATCCTTTGACATTGGAACAAATACACAGTGCAAAAAATCCAAAGTAGAAAAATGTTTTGTAAAATTTATGACATTTCAAAGTACATTCCTCTGACATTCATTCTTGAAGGGAATTTTTTAAAGATGTCATTTAATACAAATACTTTCTCTTAAGAAAAAAAATAAATGTAACTGCATTTTTAGATTTGGGATTACTGTGTTACTTATTCACACTTTTTTTTTGAATAATGTATGTGTTACCTAAATAAATATTCATGGGTAGGTGAATTCTTAGCATAGGATTTATAATAATGAATTTGACTTTCCTGTTATGATAACAGTGGTTCTAAATTTAGGAACAAATAGAAAGCTATAATTTCCTTTCCCTAGGGCCCAAGACCTAAGGGAGAAAGAGAATTTCATTCTTCCATGCCTACTTAGTACTGTAAGATGAAGGAAGTAGGCGATCAGGGGCTCTCTGATAGGTCCTGGGGTTTTTCAACGATGGGCAACTCTGTATGCACTCAGCTTATGCTCAATTAGAACTGAATTAATAAAAGCATGCTTTTAAAAAAAGATGGAATCAAAAGAAAAGAAAATGTACTTAATGATACTCTTTTTCTATGATTAAATAGATGAATTGTTGCTGGGCGCAGTGGTCCATACCTGTAATCCCTGTGACTTGAGAGACTGAGGCAGGAGGATGGCAAGTTTGAGGCCAGCCTCAGCAACTAGTGAGACCCTCAGCAACTTAATGAGACCCTGTGTCAAACTAAAAAAAAAAAGGGATTGGAGATATAGCCCAGTGGTAAAATGTACCTGGGTTAAATCCTCACTACTGAAAAAGAAAGAAAGAAAGAAAGAAAGAAAGAAAGAAAGAAAGAAAGAAAGAAAGAAAGAAAGAAAGAAAGAAAGAAAGAAAGGAATTATCTAATAGGTAAGTGAATGGAATATTTGTTTTCAGAAACTCGAACTGAAATGCCCTTAGAGAACAGAGGAAGAGGTGATCTGGGTTCCTCAGCAACCCCCTTTCACCAGCAGAAATCACAAAATCACCATGGCCCTGAGTAACTACCCACAGAACTACTGAATCAAAGGGTATTTGATAGATATTATCAACTGTCCCCCCAAAAGTTGAATAAACTGTTTCTTCCTGCCCCTTCTTAGCTCTCCTTGCAATGAAAATCCTGCAGTCTTTTTTTTTTTAAGGTATTCTATTGGGGGATGTACATAGCAATAACAAAATATCTCTGATTTTTTAATGCTAAAAGATATGAGGAAAAGAAAGATCTATCATCTTTTAATCTATCTAATCTGTCATAATCCTCGTTGATTTTCAAATTGAAAATAATAAATGCTTTTAGTAAGAAAATTCAGGGCTGGGGATGTGGCTCGCCTGGCATGCGTGCGGCCCGGGTTCGATCCTCAGCACCACATACAAACAAAGATGTAGTGTAAGCCGAAAAACTAAAAAAAAATAAATATTAAAAACAAACAAATTCTAAGGCAGAACTGTGACCACCGGCAGAACAGGTCCAGCGGCCTGCAGAGGGGCAGTGCCGCTGCCTGTGCCTGCAAAGTAGGCAGAACTGCGACCACCGACAGAACAAGCCCAGCGGCCCGCAGAGGGGCAGAGCCGCCGCCCGCGCCTGCAAGGTAGGCGGACCTGCTACCGACTGGTAGAACAGGCCCAGCGGCCTGCCGGCGTGGTAGGCACATTGCCCCAATTGGAGGAGGGGCAGAGCCACCGCCCGCACCTGCGAGGGAGACTTTGCAACTATACAAGAGCAATATAAATATATAGGGGGAAAATTCAATAGCACAACAGTTTCACCAAGCAGAAAGAAACGCGAACAGTATGAAGAGACAAGGAAAGAAAGGACCACAAGCAATGCAGGTCAACTCAATGTTAGAAGAGGTAATATCTGCAGCAGATGGAATGTCAGATAAAGAATTCAGGATATACATGCTTCAGATGATCTGGAGTCTCAAGGAAGACATCAGACAGCAAAATCAGACAATGAAAGATCACTTCAACAATGAATTACATAAACAAATCCAAGAAGCAAAAGATCAACTATACAGGGAGATAGAGGTTATAAAAAACAAACAAACAGAAATCCTAGAAATGCAGGAAGCAATAAACCAACTTAAAAACTCAATTGAGAATACTACCAGCAGAGTAGAACACTTAGAAGATAGAACATCAGACAATGAAGATAAAGTATTTCAACTTGAAAAGAACATAGACAGCTCAGCAAGACTGTTAAGAAACCATGAGCAGAACATCCAAGAAATATGGGATAACATCAAGAGACCAAATTTAAGAGTCATTGGGATACAGGAAGGGACAGAGTTTCAAACCAAAGGAATGAGCAATCTATTCAATGAAATAATACGAGAAAACTTCCCAGACTTGAAGAATGAGACAGAATCCCAAATCCTAGAAGCCTACAGGACGCCGAATGTGCAAAATCATAAGAGACCCACACCTAGACACATTATAATGAAGATGCCCAACATACAGAATAAGGAGAGAATTTTAAAAGCTACAAGAGAAAGGAAGCAGATTACATTTAGGGGTAAGCCAATCAGGATAACAGCTGATCTTTCAACACAGACTCTGAAAGCTAGAAGATCCTGGAATAACATATTTCAAACACTGAAAGAAAATGGGTTCCAACCAAGAATTGTGTATCCAGCGAAATTAAGCTTCAGGATGGAAGATGAAATTAAAACCTTCCACGATAAACAAAAGTTAAAAGAATTTGCAGCTAGAAAACCATCTCTTCAAAACATCCTTGGCAAAACATTACAGGAAGAGGAAATGGAAAATAACAATGAAAACCAACAGTGGGAGGTAGGACAGTAAAGGGGGGAAAAATAATCAAAGAGGAAAACAAACCATGTTTAGTAACATAAATAAACAAATATGGCTGGAAGAACAACCCATATCTCAATAATAACCCTAAATGTTAATGGCTTAAACTCACCAATTAAGAGACACAGGCTAGTAGAATGGATCACAAAACAAGACCCAACAATATGCTGCCTACAGGAGACGCATTTGATAGGAAAAGACATACATAGGCTGAAGGTGAAAGGTTGGGAAAAATCATATCACTCATATGGACTTCGGAAACAAGCAGGAGTGTCCATACTCATATCAAATAAAATAGATTTCAAGCCAAAGTTAATCAAAAGGGATAAAGAGGGACACTACATACTGCTTAAGGGAACCATACACCAACAAGACATAACAATCATAAATATATATGCCCCAAACAATGGTGCAGCTATGTTCATCAAACAAACTCTTCTCAAGTTCAAGAGTCTAATAGACCACCATACAATAATCATGGGAGACTTCAACACACCTCTCTCGCCACTGGACAGATCTTCCAAACAAAAGTTGAATAAGGAAACTATAGAACTCAATAACACAATTAATAACCTAGACTTAATTGACATATATAGAATATACCACCCAACATCAAGCAGTTACACTTTTTTCTCAGCAGCACATGGATCCTTCTCAAAAATAGATCATATATTATGTCACAGGGCAACTCTTAGACAATATAAAGGAGTAGAGATAATACCATGCATCTTATCTGATCATAATGGAATGAAACTGAAAATCAACGATAAAAGAAGGAAGGAAAAAGCATACATCACTTGGAGAATGAACAATAGGTTACTGAATGATCAATGGGTTATAGAAGACATCAAGGAGGAAATTAAAAAATTCTTAGAGATAAATGAAAACACAGACACAACATATCGGAATCTATGGGACACATTGAAAGCAGTTCTAAGAGGAAAATTCATTGCTTGGAGTTCATTCCTTAAAAAAAGAAAAAACCAACAAATAAATGATCTCATACTTCATCTCAAAATCCTAGAAAAAGAAGAGCAAAACAACAGCAAAAGAAGTAGAAGGCAAGAAATAATTAAAATCAGAGCTGAAATTAATGAAATCGAAACAAAAGAAACAATTGAAAAAATTGACAAAACTAAAAGTTGGTTCTTTGAAAAAATAAACAAAATCGACAGACCCTTAGCCATGCTAGCGAAGAGAAGAAGAGAGAGAACTCAAATTACTAGCATACGGGATGAAAAAGGCAATATCACAACAGACACTTCAGAAATACAGAAGATAATCAAAAACTATTTTGAATCCTTATACTCCAATAAATTAGAAGATAGTGAAGGCATAGATAAATTTCTTAAGTCATATGATCTGCCCAGATTGAGTCAGGAGGATATAGACAACCTAAACAGACCAATATCAATTGAGGAAATAGAAGAAACCATCAAAAGACTACCAACTAAGAAAAGCCCAGGACCGGATGGGTATACAGCAGAGTTTTACAAAACCTTTAAAGAGGAACTAATACCAATACTTTTCAAGCTACTTCAGGAAATAGAAAAAGAGGGAGAACTTCCAAATTCATTCTACGAGGCCAACATCACCCTGATACCTAAACCAGACAAAGACACTTCAAAGAAAGAAAACTACAGACCAATATCTCTAATGAACCTAGATGCAAAAATCCTCAATAAAATTCTGGCGAATCGGATACAAAAACATATCAAAAAAATTGTGCACCATGATCAAGTAGGATTCATCCCTGGGATGCAAGGCTGGTTCAATATACGGAAATCAATAAATGTTATTCACCACATCAATAGACTTAAAAATAAGAACCATATGATCATCTCGATAGATGCGGAAAAAGCATTCGACAAAGTACAGCATCCCTTTATGTTCAAAACTCTAGAAAAACTAGGGATAACAGGAACATACCTCAATATTGTAAAAGCAATCTATGCTAAGCCTCAGGCTAGCATCATTCTGAATGGAGAAAAACTGAAGGCATTCCCTCTAAAATCTGGAACAAGACAGGGATGCCCTCTCTCTCCACTTCTGTTCAACATAGTTCTCGAAACACTGGCCAGAGCAATTAGACAGACGAAAGAAATTAAAGGCATCAAAATAGGAAAAGAAGAACTTAAATTATCACTATTTGCAGATGACATGATTCTATACCTAGCAGACCCAAAAGGGTCTACAAAGAAACTATTAGAGCTAATAAATGAATTCAGCAAAGTGGCAGGATATAAAATCAACACGCATAAATCAAAGGCATTCCTGTATATCAGCGACAAATCCTCTGAAATGGAAATGAGGACAACCACTCCATTCACAATATCTTCAAAAAAAATAAAATACTTGGGAATCAACCTAACAAAAGAGGTGAAAGACTTATACAATGAAAACTACAGAACCCTAAAGAGAGAAATAGAAGAAGATCTTAGAAGATGGAAAAATATACCCTGTTCATGGATAGGCAGAACTAACATCATCAAAATGGCGATATTACCAAAAGTTCTCTATAGGTTTAATGCAATGCCAATCAAAATCCCAACGGCATTTCTTGTAGAAATAGAGAAAGCAATCATGAAATTCATATGGAAAAATAAAAGACCCAGAATAGCAAAAACAATGCTAAGCAGGAAGTGTGAATCAGGCGGTATAGCGATACCAGACTTCAAACTATACTACAGAGCAATAGTAACAAAAACAGCATGGTACTGGTACCAAAACAGGCGGGTGGTCCAATGGTACAGAATAGAGGACACAGAAACCAATCCACAAAACTACAACTATCTTATATTTGATAAAGGGGCTAAAAGCATGCAATGGAGGAAGGATAGCATCTTCAACAAATGGTGCTGGGAAAACTGGAAATCCATATGCAACAAAATGAAACTGAATCCCTTTCTCTCGCCATGCACAAAAGTGAATTCAAAATGGATCAAGGAGCTTGATATCAAATCAGAGACACGCCTTCTGATAGAAGAAAAAGTTGGCTACGCTCTACATGCTGTGGGGTCGTGTTGAGAGCCACAGCCGAAGGGGCCCCAGCAAACTTCCAACTGCCAGCAAACTTCCAGCTGCCGGCTGATGATTGGCTCACAGCGGCCCCAGCAACATCTAGCTGATTGGCTCCTCGGCCCCAGCAACATCTAGCTGATTGGCTCCTCTGCCGTGATGCTCATTGGGCTGTTTCCCTGCCCTTTCAGACCACGGAGCTGCTCATTGGGGGACTTTTTTGGCTCCGCCCACGTGACCCAGCCAATCGGCCTCAAGAGCAGGAGGATTGTGGGAGGTGGAGAGAAGCTTGTGTGGGAGAGAGAGGCTTGTGGAAAGCCGGTGGTGGCAGTTGAGGCTCTGAGGGTTTTTCCTGAGAGGCTGTTTTGTTTGGCGTGTGTGGTTCTAAAAATAAAGTTAGTTTCTTTTGACAAGTGGCTCCTGATTGTGCCCAGCCAGACTGCAGCAATTACCCTTTGGGCATATGTACTTCCCAACTAGTAAAGAGCTATATGAATAGAAATTTTCACCCATGTACCTAAAAGCACAGAATACTATTGTCAGGAAAGAATCATGATATTAATTGTTCAGAAATGTTTCAACATCATTTCCACTTGTAAGAGACAAATCCATTGTTGTTATTTTCTTTATTTAAAAGGATGATGTGAAATGTCTACGTAAATTATGAAATGGGTTATCTATCTTGGAGATTTAAAAACAGGAAGGGAAGATTTCCTTTCTAGTTATTGCATATCTACTGGTTACTGTTGATATTCATACTTAGTTACTAAAGTGACTTCAAGCACAGTACTCAGCAGACACCCTCTAACTTTTAGCTGGTAGTTTTTAAGCAACATCACTATGCAGTTTAAAGGTGTCCACCCAGCTTATTATGGTTTAAATAAACCAGCTATTCTTGGGTATTGGGGTTTCTCATTAAAAAACAAACAAAATAAAAACCTTGTATAAAACAGAAGTTACCAGGAGTTAAGATAACTGGCCTCAGTTTGGTATGTCAGGGTAGATGCTTTAGTATAAGTGAAAACAAGCACCTTTCAACCAGCTAACATATTTTTAGTAGAACCCAGTTTACTGAATTTAAAGGCCTCGAAAGTTAGGAATAGGGCTGGGGATATAGCTCAGTTGGTTAGGAACAATATATTCTGCCTTGTGATAAAAGCAGTCATGTACTGTCTGTCCTGTCTTTATATCACAACAACCCTAACTTTTATGGTTGCAGAATTATGTAGTAAACTCAGAATGGTCTGTAGTTTGGAGGCTGAATATAGCCCCATTACCAGGGTCAAATACCTCTCCATGAGAAAGTTCTGTAGCCATACTTTGACTTTGCTTTGTGGTGCAAGGAATTTTCCAGGCCCAAAATATAGAAACAGGCCTGATGCTTCTTGAATCAAAGGTCAGGGCCCTGTCAAAGTTATATCCTATTCCATTGATACCCTTCTGGCTTAACATGCCAGTCTACACCCAGATTTCCTCCTCTTCAGGCCCAAGAATAGAACCAGAGATATGAACTAGAGCCTCTTTCTAGAAAAATACATGGACATTACAAAGGTACATATCTCTGCCCAGTTTGTACACCACTCCTGCCTCCCAAAGCAGAAGCATAAACCTTGACACATAGTCAACTATAAAGAACAATCCAGAGGTTGGACCAGAAGATGGCGGCGAATGGAGTGCATCACCCCCATGTACCGCGTCACTGCGCGGGCGAATGGCGAGTTAGATCGGCCAAAAGCTATCTTGTTAGGAATTTCCAGCAAAATTGGGGTGCACCGAAATCTAGAGGAAGGATTTCCATCGCCCGAGGATCAGTTACTGGGGCTCAGCCACAAGTGAACTGTCCACCCAGAGATTCAAGCTGTTTATTCAGCGGCCTGCCCCACTGCTAGAGACTGCGGCGCACGCTGGGAAAAGGCGTCCCTAGAAATGGCGAGCTAACAACGCAGAGAAACGGCGCTGCAGATTCTGTGGGCTCCTGCCGGCTGTGCCCTCACGGAGCGCCGGGCTAAGTTCTGGGCTTGAGACGGGGGAAGGAAGCAGTCCAGTTCTGTCCTCCACACCGGTCAGCCCACCGAGGAAGCCAGCGGCCACCATCTTGGAGAGCTGACGTCACCATCGCCAGTTTTCGACAGATTGCAGCTCATTCAGCAATAGAACAGGTCGGTGTCATTTAGACCATCTCCCATACAACGGGGAAATCACATAAAATCTCTCCCTGGCTTTCTGGGGGCGTGATTAACAGAGTGAACGCGAATAGACACGTGGGGAAAGGTAAAGGCACCTGACCTCCAACTCCCCCCTCCCACCAGGGGTGAAAACGAAACTGTCTCGCCAGCTCTCGGAGGAGGGGCTAGCAGAGGGAATCAAAACAATAAGGTGCCGGTTCCCAAAAGCCACGCTCCACGTCCAGGAAACTGCAGGCACAGAGTGTAGCTTGATCTGCTGAGAGGTATCACACTGGGAAAGGTCTGGCTGACAGGAGAAATCAGGGGACTAGAAACCAGGAATAAACCTAAGCTAACAGGTTTTCAGAGACACCAGGTGGGGAGGAGGGAGCAGCCTCACACGGATTGTTTTCTACAGCCGGAGGGCAAAATCTTGGCCGGGAAGGCACAGCACCACCTACTAGAAGCGAAGAAAATAGAAGCCTAACAGTGTCCCTTTTTTCTTTT
>NW_025999990.1:17378949-17385010 GCF_001458135.2 Marmota marmota marmota | reverse complement strand
AGAGAAAAGGGAAATTGCATGGAAATGGAAGGAGACCCTCATTGTTATACAAAATTACATATAAGAGGTTGTGAGGGGAATGGGAAAAAAAACAAGGAGAGAAATGAATTACAGTAGATGGGGTAGAGAGAGAAGATGGGAGGGGAGGGGAGGGGGGATAGTAGAGGATAGGAAAGGTAGCAGAATACAACAGTCACTAATATGGCATCATGTAAAAATGTGGACGTGTAACTGATGTGATTCTGCAATCTGTATTTGGGATAAAAATGGGAGTTCATAACCCACTTGAATCTAATGTATGAAATATGATATGTCAAGAGCTTTGTAATGTTTTGAACAACCAATAAAAAAAGAGAACAATCTAGACCTATTACAAATTGATTTTTTTTGCTTCTCTATGGTATAATTATCTATTAATAATAAAATAAGACACTACTTGTATTAATTAGAATTATCCAGAGAAAGGGAACCAATAGGAGATACAGCTATCCCTCCTATTGTCCTCCTTCCTTTCTATGTATCTATCTATCTAAATAAAACAAGGTATGACTCACGTGGTTATGAGGCTGAGAGGTCCTTAGAGACCCAGAAAAGTTGATGGTGTCATTTGAAGGTCTTGGAGTCTGAAAGCTGATGGTCTCGATTTCAGTCCTGTCTGGGAAGCTGTGGAACCCAGGGGCATTAAGGGCAGCTCAAGCAAACAAGCAGGGAGTGACTCCAGCCTTCTTCTCCCTTTTTGTTCAGTTCAGGTTCCCAAAGAATTAGATGTCCAATCACTATGGGGAGGGCCATCTGTTTTACTCAGTCCCCTAATTCAAATATTAATCTTCCAGAAATATTCTCCACAGATACCCAGAAATGTTTAATTAGTTGTCTGGGCACCCAGTGACCCAGTCAAGTTGATGTGTAACATTAGCCGTCAACCACCATTAACAAGATTAATTGGTTTTCAGATGAAACCACTGAAATGCAGAATCCTGCAGGTACAGGACAGATTCATATCAACAAAGTGAAGGGAGAAGTACTCCAATCCAGTTTCTTCCCTCAATTTAGGGTTCAGATTTCCTTCCCAATTCCCATCTTTGTCTAATGCTATCACCAATTTCTTAATCACCCAAGCTTATG
This sequence comes from Marmota marmota marmota, assembly GCF_001458135.2. NCBI lineage: Eukaryota > Metazoa > Chordata > Mammalia > Rodentia > Sciuridae > Marmota > Marmota marmota. The sequence goes on along the minus strand of NW_025999990.1, from coordinate 17,383,885 downwards.
AACTGCAAAACATGGAGTCATATTCGACTCACTCTTTTCATCATATTCGACTCACACACTAATCATAGCATCTTATGTGGGGCTCCTCCTCTCCATTCCATTTACCTGGCATATCTTTGCCAGATATGCTGAAAGACCATCTTCATTGACTCATTCCTCAGCTCAAACCCTGAAAGGCAGTCCTCTGGCACCTCTACATGAGTCTATAGTCACTACCAGGCTGTCAGGGTCCTTCCTCAGGAGCTTTCTCCTGGAGACTTTCACCTCCCAGATGGAAAGTCTAGTCTTGCTGACCTTCTGGTGTAAGTCTACACACCGTATAACACAAGTTGGCAGTGAGTAAATTCCAACCAAATGAGCTAATAAATCTCAAAGCCCAAGGGGCAGATCGTGTCAGCCATCAGATTATCATAACTGAGGAGGAATGGTTAACGAGCAGTGTGGATGTTTTGCTTTTGTGCAGGCTGAAAGCACAGCAAGGACATTTTTGACAGGCCAGTGCTGTGCATGATCTGGTGAATCCTTGATATCCTTCTTGGGTACAGAATAATGAAACCCAATTGTTTCATGAGTACTTATAAATAATAACAGATGCAGAGGAAGTGATGTCAGAAATTTCTTAAAGTACATTATACATAATTTAAGTTTATGATAAATATCCTGAGTGGCAAGATTTCATTTCAAATTTTTGTAGCTACACTTACATAGGATCACTTGAAAGCATGAAAATAAAGGACAAGTGACTTTGGACAAGCCACTTAACACTTCTGGGCCTCAGATTCTTCCCTTAAAATGAGAAGGTTGGGCTGGGCTTGGTGGGGCATGCCTGTAATCCCAGTGGCTCAGGAGGCTGAGGCAGGAGGATCGCAAGTTCAAAGCCAGCCTCAGCAAAAGTGAGGCACTAAGCAAGTCAATGAGACCCTGTTTCTATATAAAATACAAAATAGGACTAAAGATATGGCTCCATGGTTGAGTGTCCCTGAGTTCAATACCTGATACTCCCCTAAAAAAAAAAAAGAGAAATTTGCACAACCCAGATAATCTGTTTCCTTCAGTTCTGACACCATTTGGTTCCATATGCAAAAATGATTTCCCCCTGTCTCTTAAATCAGCAAGTCTTTTTTGCAGGGAGTGGGGTACTGGGGATTGAACTCAGGGGCACTCAACCACAGAGCCATATCCCCAACCTTATTTTGTATTTTATTTAGAGACAGGATCTCACTGAGTTGCTTAGCGCCTCACTTTTGCTGAGGCTGGCTTTGAACTCACAATCCTCCTGCCTCAGCCTCCCAGGCCACTGGGATTATAGGCATGCACCACCCTCCTGGCTGTTCTTTGTTTTTTAATTTTTTAGTGGTAGATGGACATAATACCTTTATTTTATTTATTTACTTTTATGTGGTGCTGAGGATCGAACCCAGTACCTCACAAGGTCTAGGCAAGCACATACCACTGAGCCACAACCCCAGTCCTGGGCATTTGGTTTTAGGACTTCATATACCAGTAAAGATCCCTCACCTCCAGTTTTTTCCTGTGGGATCCTCAAAGGATCAGAAGTCTTTTATTTCAGAAAGAAGTTTGTTATTTTTAGTACCACCAGCCCATCAACCATTACCATCATGTCATTTTAAGATCAGAATTTTAATCTCTGAATAAAAGATAATCTTTGTGTTTAAAACATTTAAGTTGATGAAAAAACTCACTGTGTTCTCTTTATTTTTCTCCTTTTGTCACAGACTAGTGAATATATTGTCATGGGTTGGTATCTGCTGCCCCTCTGATTTGTTTCCCTTTCTGTAGCCTAATATGAATTCAATCCAGCTTCCTGGCCAGGCACTGTAGCACAGGCCTGTAATCCCTGCAGCTTGAGAGGCTGAGGCAGGAGGATCACCAGTTCAAAGCCAGCCTAAGGCTCTCAGCAACTTGGCGAGACTCTGCCTCTAGAAAAATATTTTTAAAAGGGGCTGGGAATGGGCTCATTGCACCTCTAGGTACAATCCCTGGTACAAAAAAAAAAAAAAAAAAAAAAGCCCAGTATTTTATCAGCCACAAATATAAAATCTCAAACTTCAGGAGACCATGATGGCAGCAGCACTGAGACTCCCAGAAGTGATGGCTCAGTCAGAGAACACAGCCAAAGATCTGATGCCCCTACCTTAGGTGGCAAATAATAAAAAATCCCAGCCAGCAGAGCATATGTTTTTATCATTTAGGAAATTAAAATCACCATTTGCAGTTTTCGAGAGTATTTTGGAAACTAGTAAAGGGGACAAGGTCCTTTTTCCAGCTCCCACAGGCCTATGGAAACAGCTGTCCAAGAGTGGATTCTCCTGAGAAAAGGTAGCATCAAGTCACCGTGAACATTCCTTTTAACTTATGTCTTTTAAAAAAGGACTAACTTCCAAAAGTATGTCTGGGAACAGTTTCCATTAGCAGTAACAGTCAATGTAAAATGAGGATCACTAGATAAATCAGTTGACTGTAAAAGCATTTTTCATGAAATCAGCCAGTTGATAAGTAATGGCAATTTCACTGTAGATGAAAAAAATTTTAAGAACAAAAGACACTTCTGTTCAGAGAGTTAAATCTGTAATAAGAACTCATTTTGTCCCTGATTCTCATGTATTATTCAGCATGTTCTTTTATGGGTGAATTTGTACATCACTTGTGTGCAAGTTTGCTCTTCTGGAGGAGTGTATTTACTGCTTCAACTTAAAAGCAGTTCTACACCCTGGGGTCTCGTTCTTTGTCTGATGAAGTTTGTAGCTAAAGGAAACTTAAAAATCCTTATTTTGAGCTCCAACAACCTTAACAAGGCTGTCACCTGTCTTTGCTTGTCTCTTTCCTCATTTGTTTCACAACAATTTTTTTTTTTTTTTTTTTTTTGGTACCGGGGATTGAACTCAGGGCCACTCGACCACTGAGCCACATCTCCAGACCTAATTTGTGTTTTATTTAGAAACAGGGGCTCACTGAGTTGCTTAGCACCTTGCTTTTGCTGAAGCTGGCTTTGAACTCGAAATCCTCCTGCCTCAGCCTTCCCAGCCCCTGGGAGTACAGGTGTACACCACTGTGCCCAGCTTGTTTCACATCTTGATCAGAAGTATATGCATATAATCTTACAAAATACTTATTTCACATGAAAGGAAAGCTTTATTGTGAGTACATGTTGAACATTTATTAGAGATATTTGACTGAAAATTTGAATGTGATCATATTATAAAATATGCCACTTTGTGAACATACTCAATCTATGGCATGCTATAAATTACTTGTAAAAAGTTATTATGAAGAGCCTGGGGCTGTACTTAGTGGCAGACTGCTTACCTAGCTTGCATGAGGCATTAGGTTCGATCCTCAGCACCACATAAAAACAAATAAAATAAAGGCATTCTGTCCATCTACAACTACCTAAAAAAAAACCTTTTTAAATTATTATGAATCACTTATTTGTCAGGACAATGGTTTGTGTCTGGGGAGCACTTCTGGATTTTTATGCTTGTATGTTTTTCAATAGATGGATTATCTCATCTGAGATTCTGAAATTTCTCATTTAGGTATCTGTTCATAATTTCTTATCTCTTATTTAGAAAGTTTAGGTGAAAAGCGAAGGTAAGACTTATAAAAAAATAGAGGATACTAAAAATTGTCTTCCGACTCACAGGATCTTGAAATTCATTTGTTAGATCTTTGTGACTTAACAAACATTTTCCTCTGAATTTCATTAATTTGATTTAGTACCTATTTATTTCTTTATTTCATGTCTGTTTTTTCTCAATATATTTAAAAATTCATGTTAGTCAAGCAAGGTGGTGCATGCCTATAATCCCAGTGGCTTGGGAGGCTGAGTCAGAAGGATCGCAAGTTCAAAGCCAGTCTCAGCAACTTAGCAAGGCCCTAAGCAACTCACTGAGACCTTGTCTAAATAAAAAAAATTAAAAGGGTTGGGGATGTTTCTCAGTGGTTAAGCACCCCTGGATTCAATCTCTGGTACCAAAAAAAATTCATGTTCGTAGTTGATCTGATATAATTTAAATGTGTCTGTAAAGTGTGAATTGCTGGCACTTCAATCATTCATTAATCATCATTTTAAAAGAAAGGCATTTTTTTCTTTTTGATACTAGGGATTTAACTCAGGGGAACTCAACCACTGAGCCATATCCCCAGCCTTATTTTGTATTTTATTTAGAGACAGGGTCTCACTGACTTGCTTAGCACCTCACTTTTGCTGAGGCTGGCTTTGAACCTGTGATCCTCCTGCCTCAGCCTCCCAAGCTGCTGGGATTACAGTCATAAGCCACCATGCCCTGCAAGAAAGCTATTTTCTTTAATTACATTTTTGTTATCTCAAAACAAAGCCATTTTACCTACTAAGTTTCTGAAGTCCCTCTAACCTGTAAAATGACATGTGATAAACTGCTTTGTCTAGGAGAGACTTTTGTGCCTGATTCCTTGGACCACATTTTTTCCTGGGGCCATGCAAAAGCAGTTAAATAAGTGCTCTTTTCTTGAAGATTTGGAAAGGAGTGAACTTTTTATATTAAAATAAATCTATGCTTTGAAGTAAAAAAACAAAATCTACAATTTCAGCATTGGGAAATATATGGAGTGAAAGGAATGGTAAATGTGTCCATCTGTCCCTGAGTAACATATCTGCATTCTGTCTACTTTGCTACCACTGGATAGCCATCAAACCTGCTGACCACTGGGTAGTTCTCTGATTCTGAAGGTGGGGGAAGAAGCAATAACAGCCAGTGATGTTTGAAAATGCTTCCTTACCACAAGCTTCCCTTTCCCAAACTTCACATTGGTGATTTGTACACTCTGATGTGAGCTAAGAAGCATGAGCATAGTTAAGTATATACATTTGATATAATGTGGTTAAAATATCTCATATCTGCACATTTAAATTGCCCCCCCTTTCTCTCTCTTTCCC
>NW_025999990.1:17363614-17378938 GCF_001458135.2 Marmota marmota marmota | reverse complement strand
AAATGGAACCCAGGGCCTCCCACATGCAAACCACACACTCCACTACGAAGCTAAACCTGCAGCCCAACTTCATTTTGCTCAGCGCAAATGTTTCCTCCCCTAGAAGTCTTCCTTATATCTCCAATCAGAAGCAATCTGGTCTCTTTTGAACTCCTTCAGTATTATTTAACCCTGTATCATGGCACTTTCTAGTTTCTTCCACCTTCGTACTGTGGCGAGATATTTGAAAACCTTAGTTGCCTCTCTAGGCTGTAAAGTCCTTGGTGTTAGGGGCTATGTCTTCGGACATCATGTCTGTTAGCCTGTTAACATAACTATGATGATTTAGAAAGTTAAGGCAAGCTGACTCCATTCTGCCCAGACACCTCACCCTGAAGTCTCTCCCCTTCCCCTTCCTGCAAGAGCCCACTCACATGGAGACTGACACCTCCACCCGCCTGTACCCTGAGCACAATGCTAACACTCAATAGCCTACTTCTGAGTATACATAGGGGCTTCCAGTTCTAAGAACAGATGGCAATGTGCCTGCTCCTCCTGTCCCCTCCCCTTTGTGTTTCCTGAGGTTTTGAAACTTGCTCTCTACAATAGCAAGGACTAAACCCACCCCCAATGCATAACCCAGACTCTGATTTATAAAACTTTGGTTCAGAGGAAATCGCTGCTGCTCTCTCTGCGCAGAGGCAGCCTCTTAGATTTCCTGACAATAAACTTGCTTCTGCTTAGCTTCAGTGTGTTCGAGTGATTCAGTCCTGCGCCAGTTTCCTAACAATGTCCAACATCTTTGGACATCATGTCCACAGACACATTCAGCAGAGTATCCAACAGGAGGATTCCAGTAAATCAAGAAAGAAATGAAGCAAGGGAAGAAGGAAAAAAAGGGGAAAGGGCCGAAGGGAGGGAGCTGGAGAACTGACGGGGTTGAAAGCCAGTCGATTAATGTCTAAAAACAACCAGGAGTAGATAGAGACGAGGGCCCTGGAAATATGTTTCTAGAAGGGTAATGTTTGTCCTGGTGGCCTGAGCTTTCTCTCATCTTTCACCTGTTGTTTTCTTTTTTAGGTGGGGGGAACTCAGGGGCACTCAACCACTGAGCCACATCCCCAGCCCTATTTTGTATTTTATTTAGAGACAGGGTCTCACTGAGTTGCTTAGCACATCACTGCTACTGAAGCTGGCTTTGAACTTGCAATCCTCCTGCCTTACCTGTTGCTTTTTAAGTCCACTCGCTGGGTTGGTTTACTTGCCACCTTCCACCCTTAAAGAAGTCAGAGCCAGCAGGGTTAAACTCAAGGAAGCCAGGCCAGTTCCTTCCCTGGAATGACAAGTGCTACCAACCCACACTGTTAGAAACTCCCCCCTGGTCACCAATGAGCAGATCTGTTTTTACAGCTAAGTGACTGGAACATCTTGTTCAGTCTAATCATTTCTTCTTTAAGGAAACCTAGGCTAGTGCTGTTGATGGCAGCCTGTTTGTCCCTGACAGGAGACATGGTGGCACATGACTGTGTTAATACAGAAACTCAGCCTGAGTCAGTAAGGGCCTTGGACAGAACCCTCTTTCTCTGATTGGATTCGAGCTCAGATCTTCCTTTCATTTGAAACTCCCTTTATTTTAAACCAATATCCCCATCAATTCAAGTCTGGGTCCCTGTCTGACTTCACAGAGCCAGCGTTTCAACTTCAGCCTGTCCAACATAGAACCCTTCCACACACCAGGGATGCTTTCTTCCTGGTGTTCGATTCTTGAAGAGCACAGTTTGCAGGTTAGGAAGCCTCACAGGACTTCACAGTCTTTCCATTTCCCAGTCCAAAGCCTCTTTCTTTCCTGGGCTGGCTCAGCTCCAGGGGATCCTCCCATCTTCCAGTAACCCCAGGGATAAAGGCAGGGTTCTCCGCCTCACCCAAGGTTACCACCAAAGCCAAAGAGAAATCAAAGAGTTGCCATCTGTTTTTTCTAAGAAGTGCTAAAACACTGTAAACAGCCACTTCCATGGCACAGGGAAAAGGTGCTGAACTATAAACAAACTGGTAGTTGACAGTGTGTGAAAGATAAGAGTATGAAGGGCTTCTACCTTCTGTTTCCCAGAGGAAGCTCACCAAAGACCCAGCGTCACCTTCCTTCTGGCCTGACCCTCAGCACTGGACAGTGCAAGGCTTACAGAACCCTTAACCTGCCCATTCCCAGGGAGACTGTTTGCATTTCTAAGAATCTCCCAATTCTGGGATTCTTTTTTTTTTTCTTTTTGCAGTACCAGGGATTCAACCCAGGGCCAGGACCAGGGGTGCTCTACTATTAAGCTACATCCCCAGCCTTTTTATTTTTTATTTTGAGACAGGATCTTGCTAAATTTTCAAGGCTGAACTTCAACTTGCAATCTTCCTACCTCAGCCTCCTAAACAGCTGGGATTACAGGTAGGAGCCACCGTGGCCAACAAGGAATTGAATTTTTTTTTTTAAATGTTATGGAAACTAAGTAGATAATTTTTTTTTAAAAGAGAGAGAGAGAGGGAGAGCGCGCGCGAGAGAGAATTTTTTAATATTTTTTTTTTTTTTTAGTTTTCGGCGGACACAACATCTTTGTTTCTATGTGGCGCTGAGGATCGAACCCGGGCCGCACGCATGCCAGGCGAGCGCGCTACCGCTTGAGCCATATCCCCAGCCCTGGAATTGAATTTTATATCCCTATCAATGCCTAGCATATTTTCTTATATAAACTTGCTCAATAAAAGTATTTGTTAAATCCATTAATCTTCTGGGGGTGAACTAGCCAATAATTTGAGTTTATATTTAAATAGCTTCAACTTCAAACTTTTAAAATTTGGATACAATTGGTCCAGAAACTATGTTAATAATTTCTTATACAATTGTACTTTCAGTCCAGAGGTTAATCTATCCACAGATGAGCTTTAATTATAAACCCAAGTGAATTATATTCAAGATAACTGTGTAGTACCTACCTGGCACTTCAAATATGAACTGATTCTTTTGTGTTCCTTGGGAGTTGGGGGAGGAAGGGTAAGGAACATATTCAAGGTCCCAGCAAATGAAGATATAGATTAGATTAAAGGCCAAGGAAAGGTTTGTGCTGAGATCCCCAGAGTACTGGTTATCAGAGCAGTTGGTAAGTCATCCACCAAGGTGTGCTAGTAGATAAACAATGAGATTTGACTGACATCCCACCATGATACTAAAGACAAGTACTTTGCAGACAGGTGATTGCCTTGTCATTGTGGCAGTTGAGAAGGGTGAGTTGAGCTCTTGCTCTCTATGAGTGCTGAAGGAACTCGGGCACTTAGAGAACCATAAGGCCCTCTCCAATTTTTAAGCTGAGGTCAGGAGGAATTCTGTCAGTAGGTGAAAATTTCTAAGTGACTGCCTTTGCTACATTGCTGAGATGTCCACAGGAGCCTAAGCACAATTGCAGAAGGCAAAATTAGCACACCAGAAGTGGGAGGATAGAATGGGGTGGAAATAAAATGGGGTGCACTCATGGAGAGTCAGGCTGTGAAATATGACCCATGGAAGGCAGCTGGGTGGGGAAAGGGGTGGTGAAAAGGAGGAGAAACAATAAACTTCAGACTTACAACAAAACATCCTTCATCTCACCTGAGCCTCACTCTGGGCTAAGAATTGTGTCAAGTATGGGGACAGCAAGGAGGTTCAATCCAATTGGTGAAGGAAATATTTTAGACATCTAAGGAAATGTTCCACCTACCTATCTTGAGGGAGGATTGATTCTAAGTCCCCCTGTGAACCTGCAATAATTTGCACTGACTTCTCTCCCAGTCCAATAATTTATACTGATTTTGAAATGCACCTCCCCAGACTCCAGAAAGATGAAGAATCTGAAATGAGAGAAATAAAATGTTTGTTTTGTTTTCAGTTTGAAATTGAGTTCCTCTTTCCACTAACCTGCCATGGGGGCATGACATGATAAGTGTTGTTTTTGAAAGGAAAGTTAGGCCTTAGCCCTTGCTAAGGGCTAAGATGTGTAAGATGGACAAGCATTGGAAGGGGGAAGGAGATGGACCAACTAGAAGGTGCTGCAATCAATGAGTGCTGGGAAAGGCAATGTAAAAATCAAGAAGCAGATCTTGGTGATAAATGCATTCCAGGGGGTGAAGAAAAAATCATTTTCACATTCCACTGATGTCTATTGAGACTGATTATATTTCTTGTTATACAATTAGGTGCTTTCCCATGCCCATTTAATTTGTTCTTTAGGAAAACTCTACAGAGATAAATAAGCTTTATGTTGAGAGAAATGTCATGGTCCTCAGCTAGTAGAACACAATTTGTTTCCAAGTGTCCTGGCTCCCAGTCTGATGTTGTCTTTATGACATTATGGATCCAGATAAGTGGCATTTACACATTTTCAAAAATGGCACAGTTCAGGGGGAAATACAAGGGGGGGTGATTTGCGACATGTGGATGTGAGCTGAGATGGGACCTCTGATTGGAGATGTTCTGTGCCAGTTCGACTCACAGTCTTGCTTCCCATCCTGGTATGTATAAAAAGCCAGGGACTTTTCACCACCTGCCCCCTCACCCCCCAATCACACTGGCTCTTCATATCAGGTCACTGCTCCACCCAATACTCCACTTTGTCTAAACTCTACAATCTTTCAGATTTCCAGTTCTCTCATTCCCATTACAAATTCTTTTGACTTTTTGGAAACATCAGCCCTTTGATCTTTTTTATTGTTTCCTAGTCTTATGCTTCTGGGGTTTTTTTTTGTTTGTTTGATTGGTTGGCTGGTTTTGTTCATGTGTGTGTGTGTGTGTGTGCACGTGCACACGCTTATGGTGCTGGGGTTTGAACTCAGATTTGCTCATACTAGGCATGCATACAACTTCTGAGCTATGTCCCCAACCCCTCTCTCTCATTAGTTCCTTCAAGCCTCTCTAGCTCCCCAAGTGACCTCAGACTCCTTAGCCCATTGTTCAATCCTACACTTACCTTTGATTTCCCTGTATACACACCCTCCATAAAATCTCTCAACACCCCAAGCCTGCTTTTACATTTACTTATCTGGTGGAGGAAAGTTTCTGAGTCTTAATAGATAATGCTTACAAATCCATGACCTCCACCTCCAGGGGGCCCTCAGCAACCATGGGTTCTTTCCCTGTCCACTGTCTTCCACATCATAGAGAAAGCCATGAGATCTTCATGCACGCTGTTCTATCACCCTCTGCCTAGTATGTAGCAACACACTTTCTTCCCCTTTCATGACAGAGAGCAGCCACCCCTTCTGCCCAAGAGCAGGCCCAGTCATCCTCTTCCTCCCTCAGGACTCTGCTGCTTCACGCCACTGTATGTCCTTTCTCTTCCTCTACCAACTTCTTTCAGTTTCTAAACATACTCGAACCTGTTTCCTTGATGTCCCTGGGCCCCCAGTCCCCTTAGCCCTTGCACAGCTTCTCTCCTGCTCCTCTAGACTTCTCAAGAAAGCCCATCTCAACCTCCTCACCTCCCACTTGCTTCTCAATATCCTGCAGTCTTTCGCTTCCAGATGACTTCAGAAATTGCACACTAAGGCTTTAAATGCCCTAAACAACAAATCCAACTTTATCTTCCTAGATTTATTTTTTCCTTTAAATTTTTTTATTCTTAACTATAGTAAAATACACATAACATGAATTTTACTGTCATAACTGGTTTTTAAAATTTTTTTAGTTGTCAATGGATCTTTTGTTTTATTTATATGTGATGCTGAGGATCGAATCCAGGGCCTCACATATGCCAGGCAAGCACTCTACCACTGAGCCACAACTCCAGCCCTGTCATAACTGTTTTTAAATGTGTGGTTCAGCAGTGTTAAGTATACTCCCATTATTGTGCAACCATCTTGCAAAACTGAGACTCTGTGCCCGTTAAACAACCCTTCAGTTACCCTCCCCCCACCTCCTATCAATCATCTTTCTACTATCTCCAAGATTCTGACTACTCCAAGTACCTCACTAAAGAGGACTTATACTCTTTTTGTGGCTGGCTTACTTCACTTAACATAATGTCATCAAAGTTCATCCATGTTGTGGTATGTATCAGAATTCCCTTCCTTTCTAAGGCTAAAGAATATTCCACTATATGGATAGACTATGTTTTTTTTTTTTTATTCATTCATTCACTGATGGATATTTGGGTTGCTTCTACCTGTTGGCTACTGGGAATAATGCTGCGAAGGAATGTGGGTGTACAAATATTTCTTCAAGACCATGCTTTCAGTTTTTTTGGATGTTTACCCAGAAGAGGAATTGCTGGATCCGCTGGTCTATTTCATTTTTGGAAGCCCATCATTTCCTATTTTCTGAAACTCTGCCACTCAGTCTCCACTGTGTCCTCATTCTTTCTCCTGGTCCTCTTAGTAACCTTCTAATCCTTTCATCTCCATCTCCTTTGCAGGCTCTCCCTCTACCTGCCCCAGGGGTCTGTGCCAGTCAGGGTTCAATCAGAAAAACAGAAGCTTCCTTTAAGGGGGAAGGTGTTCAATATAGGGAATCCATTATAGATTTAGTGGAAAGCTGAAGGAATATGCAGGGCAGTACTGAAGTAGCCCAGATCAATAACTGCAGGAAAACACCCGCACCCATAAAGTCGGGGAACAAAGAAGTGAGGCTCACCCCCGCTTCTAAGAGAGATGAGGAGAAGCTCTCAGAAAGCTTGTCCCCCTCGTTGCTCGGTGGGTACTTATATCCCTGTATTAGTAAGGAAAATAGAATGAGAGAAAGAGAGAGAGAGAGAGAGAGAGAGAGAGAGAAGAGTGTTTATTGGCTGGGATTATGGAGATCAAGAAGTCCCAAAGACTTTCAAGCAAGCTAGAAAACAGTTGTGTAATTTGTTCTAAGATCAAATAAGGAGCTATTGAAGGGTCTTTTTTTTTAACTTTTATTTGCATTTACTTTGTGCTAAATTATTCCCATACCAGGAGTTTTTATTGTTGTTGTTGTTTGTTTGTTTGTTTTCCCTTCAGGGATATCTTTCTTTTCTGTACAACTCCTCTCTGGTTGAAGAGCAATTGATTCCTTTTCAGTGAGGATCATTCCAAAGTGGCGGCAGGAGTGAGGATGGGGTTCATGTATGAGTCAAGTTCAGAAGTGCATTGCAGGTGTGTATTGTTCACCTGGATATGCTCAGTGACAAAAGAATGTACATCCAAACACTTAAGTTCATCATTTTTCTCTGCATTTTTAAGCAGCAAAAATTCAGCATCCTTTTTGAGCCACAAACCCTGTGTTGAGTCCCACTGTTTGGCCTGGGGACACCTCTTAACCCCACCATTGTAGCACCAGTATGGCACATATTGTTTCCTCTTTTTTTGGTGGGTGGAGGAGGTGCCAAGAATTGAACCCAGGGGAGCCACATCCCCAACTTCCCCATTTAAAAATATTTTTTAGTTGTAGATGGACACAATGATTTTATTTTATTTATTTATTTTTTATGTGGTGCAGAGGATTGAACCCAGTGCCTCATACATGCAAGGCAAGTGCTCTACCACTGAGCCACAACCCCAGCCCTCCCCAGTCGTTTTTATTTTTTATTTTGAGACAGGATCTCGCTAAATTGCTTAGGGCCTCGCTAAGTTGCTAAGGCTGGCTTTGAACCTGTGATCCACACACTGCTTCTTTAAAGTGATATTTTCAGATACTTGATAACTTTTGAACATGCATACCTTGATGGCCTGGGCAGTTTCAGCAATGTTCTCACAGTGCATATGAAGATATGAACCTTTTTATTTGCATGATTTTGTGGGGTTTTCTTGGTCAAGACAGTAGCAAACCATTTTCACATATCACCTTGGACTGCTTACACGAAGAGCTGGAAAGGTCTTAAGCAAGGGAGCAAAATAGTCATTTTTGAAGCAATTGCTTGGGCAACTGTGGGAGTTTAAGAGGAGCAAGAAGAGTCCAGCATAACAGTTGGGAGAGGCGGGAACTCCTAGCCCACAGGGAAACCAAAGAAGACTGACTGGAGATAGTGACACCTTGATGGAGTGGAGAGGGACACTGGGGAGGAACTTGGGAGGCAAAGGAGTCAGGCAAGTTGAAGAGGGTTCCTTGGTCTGTAGGTAGCTGAGGGGCATAGATGGTAACACCAGCTCACACAGAGAACAGACCAGTGCAAACAGGTTGAAGAAAGAAGATGACAAGTTCTGTGTGTAGCCTATTTAATTAGAGAAAGATTGAGGTGGAGATTCCAAGCAGGCACCTGGGGGAAAAACACATCTGAGTTTCAGAAATGTGTCTGAAGTTCAATAGAGGAGTCTGCATTGGACACGTGGGTTGGGATGTCATTGGCACATGGATCACATGGTTAGTGGCTGTAACTATGAGAGTTTACTCCTAGAAAACAGAGACCATGCCTAGAAAGTGTGTTTAGTGAGAAGAGGGGTGGACCCAAGATGGAGTCCCAGCTGATCTTCTGTGCACTGTCTTGGGCTCCATGTCCACCCTTGTGGACTTGGCTCCTTGAGGTTCTGGCTTTCTTCCTGCTTCTAACTGCTGACATTATCACTCCAGTGACAAGAGTCAGCCATAGCTCCAGGTTAGGGAAAACAAGATCAGAGGGGAGAAAACCAAGAAGGAGAAGGCTAGGGAAAAGAAGATCATGGAAAAGAAATTAGGGAGCAGGTCAGGCAGAAGAAGGTTGTGTAAAAAACATGTAAATTTCAAAGCCACAAGGAATATAGTCAAAACATGAAGTGAACCTCTATTTTCATAGCTGCATGAAATAAAATTCTCTTCCTTCCCCAACCTTACCCAAGGATTTCTGTTGTTTTTCAGGTTTACATTCTTTTCAAAGAATGTAAATGGAATAATAAAATATATTTTAAAAAGTCTTTTTTTTCTTCATAAAATAAGCTAAAATATATTTCCCTACCAAGATCTTTTATAAAGATCCTCTGTGTGAAAGCTTTTCAAAACGTGTTCTACAGCAATTACCAGTCATAAATTATTTTCTTGACAAGCCTAACAATATTGCCTCTGGCATGGGAGAGACCTGAACAAATTCCTCTTAACAAGGAACACAAGATAACCAAGACAGGTTTCCTAACCTTGGAGGCTGGGAAGTTTGGTCAGTTTTCAACTTGAAAACCTTGAAATGTTAATCAGTTAAACCCTTTGTGCCAGATCTGACTACCGGAAAATGCTACGAAACTTTTCTGTCACAATTTGAATTCATAAACTGCTGATAGGCAAAACAGCTGAACTTAGATAAAAACTGAATCCAGCACAGGATTCTTAATCACAAGTGGTGTGTGCATTTAGACTGAGAAAAAATATATTTGTTTTCACTAATTTCCAACTGGAATTTAACATTTTCTTCTGTTATGAATATAGGCAGCAAACTACTAGAATGAACAGAAATTATAAGCTTTTCATATAACTTTACAGTTGTTGAAAACACTTTGAAATATTCTTATTGCCAGATATTAGATCTACCATTATATTTTTATTTAACATATTATAAAGTAGCATATATATTATTGTACTATAAATTTGAGAATTAAAAAAATGGTAATTTTATTTCATTGTAATTGGATCCTTCAATCATCCTTGTATTTTTGGTTTTGTGCATTTAAAAAACCATTCTGAGGCTGAGCATCTTGGTGTATGCCTATAATCCTAGTGACTAGTGAGTCTGAGTCAGGAGGATCACAAGTTGGAGGCCAGCCTCAGCAACATAGGGAGACCCTATTCCTCCTCCACCACCACCACCCCCCAAAAAAAGTTAAGAATTTTTATATTTTTTGGTTGGGGGAGGATACCAGGGATTGAACTCAAGGGCACTCAACCACTGAGCCACATCCCCAGCCCTATTTTGTATTTTTTTATTTAGAGACAGAATCTCACTGAGTTGCTTAGCACCTCACTTTTGCTGAGGCTAGCTTTGAACTCCAGATCCTCCTGCCTCAGCCTCCCAAGCCGCTAGAATTATAGGCATGCACCACTGTGCCCAGCTATGCTTAAGAATTCTTGATCTGTACTTTTTGAATACAGCTTATGGTCCCTGGCTCAAAGATATGAACAACAGATTCTATTTGGATCATTTTGGAACCTTAATAATTTGGAATCTAATTACCTTTTTTGCAAAGTAATATTATTTAGAAATAATCATTTTGTTTATGTTCTGTGCAATCTAAGTATAATTTTGCTTCAAGCACAAAAAAAGGAATGATATTCCATTTCCCTTTGAAAGCCTGTTAATCCAGAACGTTCCCTGTTAATGCTGGGGCTGATAAAAACCCCACAATGATCAAGTCCTAATATGAACCACTGTAATTATGACAAATCTCCAGGGAGGTTCTAGGGTCTCCCAGACATTCCTGAGGAAACCACTTACAGGAAGAACACCTGAAAGAATTCCTAGCCCAGGAGTGTAGCTTGGTATGGAAGGCAATTTGCTTTGAAAAATTTTTCAGAATGCTAGAAAGTCTAAAATGAAAAACACTGGGAGAGAGGTCACATCTAGGAGGTTTCTTTTGTAATGAGAACACGTCTTGTTAATATAAAACATATGAAGTATTTAATATAACAATGTCAACGCCGTTTTAGGGTTCTGACATTTAACACAGCAAAGGATCTGCCTTTGTTGCTAAGTAGGAAAAGATATTGGCGAATCAAACCCAATTTACCCATTATAGTATCCTTCAATTACTCATCTGGGCTGGGATTGGTTCAGTATTAGAGCACTTGACTGGCATGTATAAGGCCCTGAGTTCAAGCGCTAGTACCACCAAAAAACAAACAAACAAATAAACCTACATCTGTTATAGTACGTTTCTTGGCCAGTGGAATCTTGAATGCTTTATAGAAAAATGTCCCTGTACTGCCCCCAAGAGATAGAATCTCAGAGGTAAAATTTCACACTCAAGAGTAGTCTGAGAACACTGACACCTATGGGGTTTGTTAAAGACACAACACAGAGCTCTGTTTAGGACACCGGAACACTATTTGGTATCCTGATTTTTTTCCCAGACATCAACCAGAGATTTTGCATCCATGTTATTTGGTGCAAATTTTCTCCCTGGTACCTAGTTCATTACTATGCCATCTAGTGAATGAACAATAACACTGTATTGCTAATGGTTTAATCATAACATATTCTCAGTGATGGAAGGAAAAAAAAACTGTGTTTGCCTTGGCACAGGAACTTCTTGAAACTGAAGAAAGTATCATGGACTTCTTATCATCCCATACGTAGAAATAAAAACCTAATCACAGCTGTGTGAGCTCCCAGAGTCTGGTACATCTAAGTCCCCCATGCCTTTCAACTTGCATGGAACTCCTGGACTTGTTGTTAAAGTGCACATTCTGATGTGGTGAGTTGAGGTAGATTTTTTTAACAAGTTCCCTGGTGATGTCAGGGTTGGTGCTTCCAGAATTCTCTAGAAAGGATGTATTGAAAATGATGGATACAGGACTGGGGTTTAGAGCAAGTAACATCAAGTAGCCTACAGCTCAGTCAGATTTTAGGGGCAATCTCAGCAAGGCTGAATCACTTTCATAAAAGAAAAGAGATTAGTTTTACAATGCCATGATACTAGTTAATTTTTGCTTTTCTCTCTGCAGTTTACCTAAGTTCTAGATTAAAACCAAATGTAGTATGATATTATACATTAAAGTGCTATTTTTATTTAAGGAAGAAAGGTTCTTTTATTGCTAATAAACCTATAGGGGTTAGAGGTATAGCTCTGTAGTGCAGTGTGTGTTTAGCAAGAGCAAAGCCCGGGGTCAACCTCTAGCACCAAAGCAAAAGCAAAAGCAAAAGCAAAAGCAACAGCAAGAAAAAAGAAAAGAAAAAGAAGTCTATGATGTTAACTCTTTTGTTCTTCACAGAAATTTCTAGAACTTTCCTTAAAGTATTTTAGTAATAAAGACACTGCTTATTATGGTATTAGTTTACTCTTTAGAGAGCCTGAAAAGTTATATTTATTTTAATTGCATAGAGAATTGTTACCACTTTTTTGGAGGTAATTACCACCATTAGCACTTCATTGTATTTTGGGAAAACATTTTGTTTCTTAATGATAACACTTGCCTATACAGAGTGGTTTTGTGTCTCACTTCCAGACTAGGCCGACAGGAGATTGTTTTGCAGAGTGTCTAGCACAAATGCCTTTAGATATACTGTTTACTTTCTCTTCTATTTTTAAAGAGTTTGCATTTTTAATGATCCTGATTTATTAGAAGATAATTCTCAGTGGTAGGGGCAGCATTCATTATTAATGTTTTCTATTCTAAGTCAAATGGTGTTGTGTAACTCTAAAGATGTGGTTAGCACAATCTATCTGCTTTTGCTACAGATAGATAATATGTGAACCTAAAACAAATGATCTTACTCACGCACACTCTCCTTACAAAGAAAATGACCTTCCATAATCCTCTGAAATCTCAATGATATGAATTTTCCTTAAGGAAACATATTGTGGTATTTGGATGGATGAAATAAAGCTATCCAGTTTTCATGGTGAGCAGATAAAAATTTTAAGAAAGGTTGGTGAAGATGTACTCATTTTGAGAAAACTGACACACCACTTTAAACTCTGCTAGGTAAAGAATTTTACAGGGAGGTCAGTCACAGGGCCAGGTATGTACCAGCAGCCTGTGCCTTTAAGGCTCCTCCCACTTCACAGGTGAACAAATTGTGAAGACACAGCAGCCTCAATTTGCCACGGT
The DNA here is from genome assembly GCF_001458135.2 of Marmota marmota marmota. NCBI lineage: Eukaryota > Metazoa > Chordata > Mammalia > Rodentia > Sciuridae > Marmota > Marmota marmota. The sequence goes on along the minus strand of NW_025999990.1, from coordinate 17,366,259 downwards.
ATAGAACTCAACACAAAGTGGTCCACACCGAAACCTTTCTCTGTTCAGAGACCAAGCCTGACACATATTTCCTCCTTCTGGTTTCCCATGGACTTAGGCCTTGTATATTGTTTTAACTAATCTTCTGTTTTGCACTCCATCCTTTTACAAGAAGAGCTTGTATCTTCTTTCTGGACTCAGCGTTGTGTACATTGTCTACAAGGCCATTTGGAGAACTCTGTCAAGGCCAAATGAGCTACATCCTGGACAGCCAAGAATGTTGCTTGTTTTTTCTTAAAGGGTCCAGCAAAGGACCCTGAGAAGGGAGCCCGTAGGAAGACACTGAATCCATAACAGAGTTCCAAGGGGCATTTACTCAATAAGAAATGAGACTTTGTTGTTCTTTTATGTGATTATTGAAGTGGATATAAAATGTCCACAGTGAAGAGTGTGCGCAATACATACATTTCAAGCTAGAAATGAATCTTTTTTAAAAATATTTTTTAGTTTTTGATGGACCTTTATTTTACTTATTTGTATGTGGTGCTGAGAATTGAACCCAGTGCCTCGCACATGCTAGGCAAGTGCGCTACCACTGAGCCCCAGCCCCAGCCCCTGGAAATGAATCCATGTGGCTGTGGCCTAGACTGAGACAGAGGTTTCAGCTTCCAGTAGTTTGGTCTTTTTTCAGCCAACTCCCCTTAATGGTAACCACTTCTGTCATCACAATTATTTTCTTAAATTCTAAATTATTATAAACTTATCAAATTAGTCATTCTTGTGCTCATAGCAACATGTATAATGTCATAAGGGTGGTTTCTCATTCACAGTAAGTTTAGCTTTGTAAGTAATAAGCAAAATTTAAGTAACAAATTATCTGCTTAATCCCAGCAAAATTGAAATTAAGACCTACACATAGATTTTCTAGGTCCAGAAGAAAGACTGAATCTTTTGATCATACTAATAGTCCTTGGAGTCAGTTGAGAATTTAGATATTTAGATACTTCTGGATTCAGGAAAACAGTATAAGAAGCATATACTGGGTGTAATTAATACACACAGTGGGATATGGGACAATGTCTCATAAACATATTTCTGAAGAGAAAGATGAATATAGCCTTGTGACAATTTTTTTTTCACCAAATAAATTCTGGCACACACACACACACACACACACACAAAAAACTTTTAGATTTTGGAATTATAGATAATAGTTTATGGGACTGTAGCAGATATTTTATTATTTAAGGAATTTTCCTACTGAAGTCAAGGCTAGCCTGAAATCACGTCCTCCATAAAGCTTTCTGCAGTAATTAATCCCAGTTTAAGAAGGGATCACTTTTAAAAAATATATATTTTTTTAGTTGTAGATGGACCTTTATTTTATTTATTTGTTTTTATGTGGTGCTGAGGATTGAACCCAGTGCCTCACAAATTCTAGGCAAATGCTCTACCACTGAGCTACAGCCCCAGCCCTGGGATCACTTCTTTTAAATTACTATAGCACTTTGAGCTTACTGCTCACATACTGCCCTAAAAACATCTTTTTATAATAAAATGTCTATTTAAACCCAGAAGTAGAAACTATAGTATAATAAAACCCCATAAAGACATCCCCAGCCTTAAGAATCTTATTTCTTCTATCCCCACTTCTTCCCTAGAGTGAATGCATGACATAATGCATACTTCACCTGCAAATATTTAATAACACACTGCTTTTTATTTTATTTCCATGAATAAATGCTTTGTCTCCATATTATGACATAAACTCCTCCTTGGTGGGCAAGTACTTCATCCTTTTTTATTCCTATTTCCAATTAGCTCTTCTCAGCAGGAAATTTTACACATGAAAGAATTAATTATGCCCCTAGGATTGCTTGATCAATACAAAGCACCAGGCAGTGGTTCTTCTTCTTCTTTTTTTCCCTGTAAAATTTTTTCATTGGTTCTTTTTAGTTATACATAACATTAGGGTTCATTTTGACATAATTATAAAACCATGGGATATAATTTGCTCAAATTCAGTCCTTAGTACTTCCCCTTTTCCTTCCCCTCCTCCTGTTCCCTTCTCTTGACTCTGCTATTTACTTTTGTTGTTGTTGTTTTAGTTAGCCTCTTGTGGATATACATGATGGTAAGACTCACCGTGAAATGCTCATACATGTACATAGGAATGTTAGGTCAGATTCATTCCACTGTTCTTCTCCCTTCCCCTTCATCTAGTCTACCCATATTTTCTCTATATTGATGGAATTTCCCTCCTTTCTACCCCACCCCCTACACATTATTTTGGACTAGCTTCTGCATTTGACCTTTGGCTTTCTGAGTCTGGCTTATTTCACTTAGCATGATAATCTCCAGTTCCATCCATTTACGAGCAAATGCCATAATTTCATTCTTCTTTATGGATGAGTAATACTCCATTTTAAGGACAGTGGTTCAACCAGGCACAGTGGCAAATGCCTGCAATCCTAGCAACTTGGGGTGGGGGGGCTGAAACTGGAGGATTGCAAGTTTGAGGCCAGTCTCAGGAAACTAGCAAAGCCCTAAGCTACTTAGAAAGACCCTGATTCAAAACAAAAAATAAAAGGAGATGGGGATGTGGCTCAGTGGTTAAGCACCACTAGGTTCAATCCCCAGTACCAAAAAAAAAAAAAAAAAAAAAA
>NW_025999990.1:17342529-17362507 GCF_001458135.2 Marmota marmota marmota | reverse complement strand
GAAGATACCAGCACTCCAGGTGCTGGACACCCCCTTACTAGTTTTTCACAAACGTATCCAGTACAATACTTTGAAGAAATGTGCAAACAAGGCCTCTGGCCTTGAGCTGGGCTTCACAGAGATGTCTACATTTTTAAGATAAGTTACAATTGGGCTCTGTGGTAAGAGCTGGCAGGGGAGGAAAGAAAGGGGAGATGAAGCTCCCCGCTTCTCAGGTGTTGTCCTTGAAGGATTAACTTGCCCAAAACAGTGAAAGAAAAACCTGCTTTTATGTGAACTTCTGCAGACTGTGAACTTCTGAGCCCCTCCCCTTACATGCTGGGTATAAAACTCTGAAACTTCCTGAACTCGGGGTTCAGGGGATTGATTGATTGATTATAGCAAAGGCTGTACCCTCTGAACCTGGCTGCAGCCAAATAAAACTGTTTCCTGCTATCTTCGGTGCCTTGCCTCCTTTGTCCCTACAACAGTGGTGTGTGGGTTAGAAATTGCATCTCTAGGGGCTGGGGCTATAGCTCAGTGGTGGAGCACTTGCCTCACATGTATGAGGCACTGGGTTTGATCCTCAGCACCACATAAAAATAAGTAAATCAATAAAATAAAGGTATTATGTCCATCTACAACTAAAAATATATTTTTTAAAAGAAGAATTTGCACCTCTAACAAGTTTCCTGGTGATGATGATGATGATCTGTAACTTCCTGCAGTTGATATTGACAGTGATTATCCTGCCCAAATAAACCAAATGTTCTTGTGATATAATCAAGCACTAATTGTGAGAACTTGAGAAGAATACAAGAAGAAATAATTTTTATAAATTCCTACTCTCATGGAATTTATAATATACTTTATTAGAAGTATATAAAATAGCCAGGTGTGGTGGCACACCCTTACAATCAGCTACTCAGGAGACTAAGGTAGAAGGATTGCAATTACCAGGCCAGCCTCAGCTACAGAGCAAGACTCTGTCTCAAAATTAAAAAGAGCTGGGGATGTAGCTCAGTAATAGAACAACCTTGGCTTCAATCCCTAGTACTATAATATATATATAAATAAAAAAGAAGACTCTTATTGGTATAGGATAGATAACAATTTTTGGAAAGTTCTCCATTGATTCCAGTGTGCATTTACATACTTTTATACATACCACAGGCCACTGAAGAGGTGGGTTTAGAATTTATCCTTGAGTCATAAAGGGGGTTTTAACTGACAGCTTACAATGATGGGGATGGGGTTCCCAGGTAGAGAAGGCAAGGAGGGAGGGGGTGGGCCTGACATAGTGCTCCACAGGTTTTTTCTTATCTTTAAAAGACATTGAACTGTACACAAAAATATTGTGTATCACTTATTTATCGGTGGTACCCTTGTACAAATCAACCTCTAAGTCCTCAATTTTTCCACATTTAAAATGGGATAATAATTATACTCACCTCATAATGTTAAGATAATTAAATTATTTTAATATATACAGGAGGGGCCTTAGAATAATGCTTAGCAAATATTAACTGCTTAATGAATGGTTATTAATATTTACTGAACTTCATCTACATTCCAGGCAGGGAGCCTGAATGAGAATTCTTTGTTTGCATTTCATCCTTCTAACTTTACAAAACTCTTGCACATTTTCACCTCATCTCCTTTCAATGCTTTTTGAGATAGGTAGGAAAAATTTAATCCTGCCCACTGACAGGAGAAAAAGATGCCCAGTGCCTTACTAAAAGAATGTGTGTGGGGGGGAAATGTGTGAGAGCTGGGCATGGTGGCGCACGCCTGTAATCCCAGCAGCTCAGGAGGCTGAGGCAGGAGGACTGTGAGTACAAAGCCAGCCTCAGCAACAGAGAGGTGCTAAGCAACTCAGTGAGACGCCCGTCTCAAAATAAAATACAAAATGGGGCTGTGATGTGGCTCAAGTGGTCAAGTACCTCTGAGTTCAATCCATAGTACCAAAAAAAAAGTGTGAAAGAGAGCTCTAGAATTCAAGTATTCCAAATGTCCAAAGTATACTCAAAGTATACTGTTTACTTCAACATAAACAAGTAAACAATAAAAAAAAATTGATGAAAAATTGAGGCATTTGTCCAGAATATTTGCAGCCCCAGCCCACATTCAAACTCATGGATTATCCATAAATGGGTTATCTCCATTCTCCTTCAGTTGAGCCTTATTTCTGGTCAAGGATTGTCAGGATCTATCTCCACTCATTGGAAGACCTGTCTTTTTCACTCCCTCAGGGAACGTTCAGGATGTGACTGAGTCCTGGTCAGCCTTGGACCGTACTCCTATGTTACTTTTTTTTTTTTTTTTCAGGTACTGGGGATTGAATCCAGGGGTGCTTAACCACTGAGCCACATCCCCAGACCTCTTTATTTTTTATTTTGAGACAATGTCTCACTAAAGCTGGGGCTGGCTTGGAACTCACGATCCTCCTGCCTCAGCCTCCAGAGCCACTGGGATTATAGGCATGCACCACTGTGCCAGGCCCTACTTATTTATTTCCTATTTTGAAAAATAAGCCTCTGTTGGGATAAACTATTTCTAATAGGGTTTTTTATTGTCTGTGCCTAAAAATAATTTCTAACAGTTACTGTTAAAATGTACAAGTCTTGTTCCTATCATAATAACTTAATTTATACTTCTTTCTTTAGCTTATAACTCCTATTAGGTCAAACTGCCGATGTCAGATCTAGTAGTAGCAATGATGATAATAATAATAGTACTTTGGTTCTGTGTGCTCTTGGCCTAATTTATTAGACATAAGATCTTTAAAATCATTTTTAAGAATTCCTAGACTTAAAAAATATCTACACACTTGCATTATTTCTATTGATTCCCTTTGGCCTCTTAAATATTAACCAATGAGACATCTTAGTGTCTCACTATAACAGCATCACTGAAAGATGAAATAACTCAGTTCCAGCAATACTGAACTGGTAAAGGCTAAATAATAAATTCAAAATAGTTCAGGATTTTTCAGTTTAAGATGATTATTGTTTCAAGTATGTGACTCACTTTCCACGCATCTGTTTTCAATCATTAATTAAAAGCATGATCAGTGGTAGGGACCATTTTACTTTAAAGGATGTAGAGGATATACTTTAAAGACCTTTTAAAGGATATAATTCCTGGGAGTTTAATTTTAGTGTAATTCTTGTCTATTGAAACTAGCAGAGGGGGTTTTAGGTGTCATGTTACCACTAAAGATTACTCATATCTTCCAATTACATGTCTTTTCCCATCCTTTCCTTGTTTAGATCCCTAACATAAATAATATGTCACCAAGTACCTGTTACACAAAGGAATATGTTAGGTTGCTATATTAATTTTTCAAGTACACATGTGTATGCATTGGAAGAGAGAGACTCAAGTTCTTCCACATTGCTAAAATCCTTAGAGCGCAGGACTTCATGTTCTTGCTTGTCATCATGTGGCCCAGTGATGGATGCCATGCCTCCAAACATTTCTGGCAAAAAGAACTGGAATGGAGGGAAAAAAGAGAAGAAAGGAAAAGAAAACAAAGGCACATGCGAGTCTTTAAGCCTTTCCAGAAGCTCCATCCAGCTGCTTCCCTTGTGGTTCTAACATGGTCCTCTTAGACCAGCAGTGTCCAACAGAAATAAAATATGAGCCACAAATAGGAGCTACATATTTCTTCCTTCCTACTTTCCCTTCCTTTCTCTTTCTTATGCTAGGGATCAATCCCAGGCATTGTTCATGCTAGATATACACTCTACTACTGAGCTGTACTCCCCAGCCACCCCAAAATGTAATTTTAAATGTTCTGCGGCACAAAGAAAGAAAAAAGAGGATATAGATAAGTAGCGAAATGCTTGCCTAGCATGTGTGAGGCCCTGGATTCAACCCCCAGTACTTAAAATAGTGAACAGAGATAAAATTAATTTTAATGTATGTCACTTAACACAGAATATCCAAATTATTGCTTTGACATGTGATCAATGTTCTTGATATATTTTACAGTTTTTTAATTACTTCAAATACAGGATGTATCTCCCTTTAAAACTAGCCACCTTTCAAGTGTTCCATAGCCCGACAACCATATTGGATAAGAAGCCTGTGATACTATAACAAGAAACATCTACTTGGTCTCTGCCCTGGTTCCTGAGACAGAACTCCTAAAATCTTTGCAGATTGGGCACTATGATTATCTTCTGTACTAACATTTGGTCTCTATCCCCAGCTCATGATGCAGAGTTCATGACTTTTGTAACTGTGAGTGATAACATCGATATGGAGTTATTAAATCTCTGGGAATTTTTGGGGTGATAAGAGAATTTTTGCTCTAATGAGGGAACACTCGGTGGGTTCCAAGATAGCCTCAGGACCAAGGAGGCTGGTTCTAGGAAAACCAACCATGTGATTAGAATTAGAACTTTCAGACCTACCATTGACCTCCAGTTGAAGGTTAAATTGATCATCAGTGGTCAAAAATGAAATCTATCATGCTTATGTAACGTAACCTCCATAAACCCTAGAGGACAGGGTTTGAGAATTTCCTGATTGCTGAAAGTGTAGAGGTGCCTGGAGGGTGGCATGGCCAGAGAGGACAAGGAGTCTCCACATCCCTTCTCATATACCTTGCCCCATGCATGTTTTCCATCCGGTTGTTCATCAACATATTTAGTAACATCCTTTATAACATACTGATGAGGGTGTATGTAGTAGCAGAAAAAGCCTGTTTTTCTAATAATGAATTAGTAGTATGTTTTTTCACAAGAAGCCTTTGACCAATCACTGGAAGTGTCTAAAGAGAAAAAAAAAAAATAAGTGGATTGTAGTCGACCAGCCAAACAGGTATCTGCCTCCTTGACATTAGCAGACATTTCATTTAATAAGGATGAACTGACCTCAATTAAACCAAAATAAGTCCCACCCATTATAGCTCTCTACAACCCTTTCTCTTGGAATTATTCTAGCATAGGACAAAATTTCAAAGAAAAAAGAATTTATTTATTCCTTATGCCTTGCCTCTTATTTCTCTATTGATGAAGCATCTGCAAAGGCAGTTGAAGTTTTGAAGTTTCCTTCATTCAGCTTGCTGCATCTTGAAAATTTCTGGCTAGCAGGGTTATTTTAGGTCACGCTTATTTATAGCCCTTTTTTTTTTTTTTTACTGCGGTGGTTACTATAGGAGCCATACCTATCATTTGTAATCTAACTACAGTGTTCTCTCACCTGCCCCACCCTTCAAAGTTCAGAGTGGCACGGTTGCTCCAGAATTTACATAATTGTCAGACTTTGGAAGGGAATGATTCGTTTTTCTCTGGTACTCCTCAATTTTCTCCATCCTACATTTCCATCTCTTTTAATTTGCTTATTCCATATGCCTTGCATCTTATTTCTTAAATTGTCATTACCATTTTTAAGAGTATAAAACTTCGAATACTGTAAGGAATTTCTGGTGGCAACATTTCTGAATTAAGAATGAATAAACATCCTCCTAAACCCTAACCGTGGGTGTGTTCAGATGTGGGAAGGCGTGGTTCTTGCCTCTTTCAAGGACATGAAAATTTCGCGCACCGGCGCTTTCCCGAGAACACTGAATATCTATTTATGGTTATGTGGCGGTAGGGATGATTAGTAAATCCCCTGCGGATCCATAACTGTGTCACCAGCGGTGAAGAGTGGCACAGAATTTTGAGGAAGAGCCAGTCTTACACACCCTGATAAAAACAGCTCCGAAACACAAAGAGTTCCTCAAGTGCGGGAGCCTAGTGTTTCTTGGGCACTCCCCCTTCTCCCTTTCCATTCTTCTGCCCTGTATCCAGCTCCATCGTCTCCTATCCTCTACGGATCGTGCAGGAGGGACCCAGACCTCAGCTTCCTCTCTTCTCCCGGGACTCCAAGTCTTCTACCCGCAGATACCCCCGCCCGCGCCTGCGCAGAGCCTCTTCTCGCGCGAACGTTCGGCCCCGACCCCCCACACTCCGGTAGACCCCAGGAGGGACCGGCGTGGGCCGCCGTTAATCTACCTCAGCTCTTTCACGGAGGCGCACCTCCGAGTTCCTCCTACTCTGCGGGGTCCTTCTCCCGTCCTCGGGATCGCCACCACACAAGCGTGCGTGGCCTCTGAACAGTTAACCTCGTGGATTCGGGCTGGAGAAGGTGCTGCTCGCGGAACCGGAGCGCCCGGCGGCGAGGCCTCTAGGCGGAGCCCCGCCCCGCGGCCGGCTCCTTGCCTCCCATTGGTCCGCGCTCCCGTCCGTCCGCCCGTGGGCCGGCGCCGCTTTCCTGGCTACCTCGGAACGTGGGGGCCGCCCAGGCCAGTGCAAGCCAGAGGTGGTGCGGGCTTCAGAAACTCGGAGCTGAGAAGGGCCGGGCGGCGCCGGGGCTGAGCATCGCGGAGCGAGCTGCAGGGCCGCGGCCTCTCCGCCCGAAGCACCACCTGTCGCTGGGTGAACGTCTGGTAAGGCATGGCACGGTACGCAGTTGAGGGCGGCCTGGCGCTGCGGGGCTGGGCGGGGAGCGGGCGCCGGCCTTCTCGGGACCGGCCTGGGAAGCCGAGCGCGGCCTCCACGCGTGCGGCCCGCGTCTGGCGGATGCGCGCCGGGATGAAGGTAAGCGGCCGGCGCAGCCCGAGCTGAGGATGTGGGGCTGGTCGGATCCGGCGCACGCTTTTGGGGCATGTTTTCCCGGTTTCCACGCTCGCTGGTGCCGGGGTTTCCACCCCACCCCCGGGGGTTGGGCATCTTTTCTTTTCCTCCTCTGGAGCCGGTCAAGACCGATTTTTGTGGCTGGAAACCCCTTAGACAGAATATTTTTCTCAGCCGGGATGAGGGAGTGGCAGTGTTTGTGTTCCTCATTTAAAGAGAGTTGCTGCAGACTAGAAAGTTCTAAGATCCGAGTGGTTCCGGAGTGGTTCAGTCCATTCATTTGAAATAGCATCTGTGCACCAGGGTTGGCAGGTGTTTCTTTAACGCTCGCGACAACCAGCTCTGCCTGTGGTGTTGCATTTGTGACCTTAGATTTGACTTTATTTATTTATTTATTTTTTGGTTCTGAAGATTAGTCTAGAAAGTTAACGTGGCTTGTGAAAGGCGAGATCAAAATAACCTCGACCGAAGTGCTTCTTTAAGAAACGTTTTGTCATCTCATACCTGTGGATTTGTCTTCCTGAGGCTTGTGGCAATCACTTCTAAGCAAAGCAGTTAATGGCATTGTTATTTCTTTTAATGTTGTAATTGGGATAACAGTAGAAGCTCTGTTGTTCCTGATGGGCGGGGCACTCCTCTCAGTAGATTATCTCAGAATAACCCTTTGGGGTTGGTACTGTTATTATCTCCCAGTATACAAACGTTAAGTTAAAAACCTGGATTCAAACTCAAGCAGTCTAACTTCATAGTTCCACTCTCCCCTCTTAACGTGTGTGTTCCCTTAAGGACTTGTACCTGTTGTTGAACTAATTGCAAAGTAATGTCATAAATATTCAGCTTTAGTTTCAAAATATTCTGGAAGTCAGAGAAGTCGTTTTCCCAAAACAAATAGATGTATCTTTTGTGTGAGTATATAACTAGTTGATTATATATTGTTATGTTACACAGCTTGCAGAAATACAGAACAAAGGTTTAATTGTCTTTTTTTAATATTTATTTTTAGCTGTAGTCGGACACATTATTTATTTTTATGTGGGGCTGAGGATCGAACCCAGGGCAAGCGCATGCTAAGTGAATGCTCTAGGGCTGAGCCACAAGCCCAGCCCTCATTGTCTTTTAAATTGGACTTTTAATCAACTTTTGGCCTGATTTGTAACTTGTACCTGACTCTTAACGATAGTTAAAAAGCCTTGAAAATTCTATATAGAGGCCAGAAGTGCTTTATCATATAACCTTTATCAGGCATTAATAGAAAATGTTGGGTAATGCTTTTGTAGACGTTCTTCATTCTCTTGAGAGTAACATACTCATGCTTAATAGTTATTACTGAAAAAGAGCTGCTTGTGGGTTTCACCCTTCTAAGGTGTTTCTGTATGTTTCTGTTTTTTAATGAAAATACATGTGAGAATTATAAAGGAAAAACTTATTTACCATTTTAGGGTTGGGTTTTGTTGTTTTTGTTTTTGGTAAGTTAAACGCTATTATAATGCTGTTTGTGTCTAATTTGCATTTAATTTCACATAAAGAGGCTATTCTAATCCATATTAAAGTTTACATAAGTTAAACTAAAATTTTAATATGTTGGTGAATTTATTAAAGGTTAGCTAGTTTGTTTGAAAGTCTTTTGCTTTATGGCTGCATGTTATACTTAGTTTGGTGAACATGATACAGATTTCAGAAGTAATGAATCAACTCCATAGAGATGTTTGATTTGCCTGGATCTGTTGCCAAATTCTCATTCTTGATCTGGAGATTTAAATTGAAGAAATGCTTTAAATGAATGTTAGTCATGATTATCTTCACAGCCTCTTAGTATGGATTTCATCTTTAGAAGATGTTGATGGAGAAACTAGCAGGCATTTAGAAAGCAACTTATGACCACCTTGAATGACTGATAATCAATGCACTCATCAAAGCACTCAGAGCACTGTGATAAGTATCTTAAATGGATTATCTAATTGACTTCTTAAAACAGCCTTATTTAATAGCTTTTCTTGTTCATCCCCATTTGAGTAATGAAAGAATTGCAACTCAGGGAGGTTGTAGCTTAACTCAGAATCGCCAGTGTAGCAAATGGCAAAGCCAGTATTTGAAGTTCAGACAGGTTGACTCTGGAGCTTGCTCTTTGACCACTCTTGCTAGACAACCTAGGTATGTGTTTTAGTGAATAAACCTTCAAGTCAATCAAGCTCAACAATTATGACAATTAAGATTATAAAGCTCTAAGGTTTTGATGCTTTATATATCTATTATCATTACTATACACAATTCTGCAAAACAGAGTTCCCTTTCCCTGTTTTATTGATGAGAAAAAAATGAGACTTCTTAGTGGTTCCCAGATTGGACTTTATAGACAAGTTTTTTAAAAATATATTTATGGGGGTGGGAAATTTGGGACCAGAGGTAAGACTGCCAGTTTTTAATTCTGTCAAGAGTAAGGACCTTCTTAAAAACTACTGCAATCTACTGTCCCCATCCTTTCCTAAAAGAGAATATTTTTACCATCCAAAAGGTAGAAAGGTCATAATTATGACATAAAAACAAAAAAATAGTTTAGTATTATGAATATATTACATTGTCTTAGATTCTTATTTGGTTACAGACCAGTGAAAATGTCTTCCATACTAACACCAGATCATTTGGGAACACAGGTGACAACAGATTCTTAATTGATAATTAGCCAAAACCTCTCTTTAGTGAACAGTGTCTAGTGTTTTGGTCTCTCCCAGGTCTTAACCAACTCTTTTCTGCCTCCTGGGTAAAGGCCTGGGGAGGGTGACTTCCAGCAGCCAATGACGTAACAGTTTTAGTCCCAGTCCAGGTTGTAAACACCATGGAGAGGGAGTTCCATTGCCTCCCAGTTCAAGAACCCCCTTCTTTATCAAAATTTACTTTTGGAAAGGACCAGGTATGGTTGAATGACACGGACACACCAGGGGAAAAATGAGGTATGTCCTAATGGTATCCAAGAAACTGTGGAGTAAGTAGCTTGATTTAGCATGTTTATTTAAAGTTGGAATCTCAACCATCTTTTGTTTCCTGGTTTTCTTTTCTTTCTCACCCCTCCCCTCTACTGGATATTGAATCCAGGGCCCTTTACCACGAAACTACATCCCCAGCCTTCTGCCCCCCCCCCTTTTTTTTAAAGGAGAGAGAAAGAGAGGATCTTTTAGGTAGATGGACACAACACAATGCCTTTATTTTTATGTGGTGCTGAGAATCAAACCTGGGTCCCGCCCGTGCTAGGCAAGTGCTCTACCGCTGAGCCACAATCCAGCCCTGCCCACCCCCTTTTTTATTTTTTATTTTGAGACAGATTCTGGTTAAATTGCTGAGGCTGTCCTTCAATTTGGATTCTCCTGCCTCAGCTTCCCACTGGGATTATTGGTATGTGTGCCACCACACCCAGGCTTGTTTCTTGTTTTTACTTCTTTTATTCTTCTCTCCTACTATAAAACAAGGAGTTAGGTGTGGTTTTCTTCATTTTATGTGTCTCCAGCTGATAATAACTCCACCTGTCAGTTTCTCTTTGTAACTGTCTTGCATTCTAATTTTGGCAAAGATTGGGTATTTTTCTTATTATTTATTTATTTTCTTATTCATGCCTGTTGTTTTAAAAACACCATTAAACCAGGTGCCATGGTGCACACCTGTAATCCCAGTGGCTCAGGAGGCTGAAGCCGAAGGATCGCTAGTTCAAAGCCAACCTCAGCAATAGTGAGGTGCTAAGCAACTCAGTGAGACCCTGTCTATAAATAAAATACAAAATAGGGCTGGGGATGTGGCTCAGTGGTCGAGTGCCCCTGAGTTCAATCCCTGATACCAAAAAAACACAAAAAACACTATTAAATTTTATTTTATATTTTATTTTACTTGAGTAATTTAATGATAGAGCATTTTTATAAATTATAATACTCTTTTACATATATTTTATTATTTGATCATCACAGTTATCTGTGACAGGTGATGTAACCTTTATTATACAGGCTGAATTCAGTATTTGATAGAAGCAAAATTAGAGCTGAAAATATGAGACTTCATATTTTAAATGTTGGTCTTAATTAAGTTAACTGCTGATTGCAAAAGATATTTTTTTCAGATTGCCTTTGATTTAAAATAAAATGTATCCATACTACCTTTAAATTTGCCTACCTCACCAGTATATTATAATATTTTGGTACCAAAGTTTTTATTATGGTAAGTAATGATGTTACCCCTGAAAGAACCACATAAACATGTGATCAAGTTGTCCTTCAAGACTCTTTTTTTTTTTTAAATAACAATGCCAAAATTTAGGTTTTCTCCTCCTTTCGCCTGGGTGCCCTCTTTTAATACTATTGTAGTGGAGGGGAAGCTACCTGGTGCATATTTCTCTGCTGCTGTTGCTGTAATTAATATTACTAATAATATTATATTGTTTGGCTAATTTTGTAAAGGATTACAGAAACTTGGCGTATACAGAATCTAGAGTCAGTGGTTAGTGCTTTCTGCAGTATGTTAATGAATGTAAAGTGGCATGGACCTTCTAAACAATATAATCCTAAAAGATATGAAGTCAGATTTGAATCATTTTATACTTAAAAGTAGACTTCAAGAACTTGCTAATTAAAGAAACTGAGTAAATAATCTCTTATAAAGCAGATTCTCTTAAAATTAAAATCAATGAAGTTTCTCAAAGCAGGCTCCTGTTTATTCTTCTGCAGTGTACATTTTTATTAGATACCTAATTGTTGAGGTAGTGAAGATAATTCATAGGTACATAGAAGTTATTAAAAAAAAAAAAAGAAAGAAAAAACTTGGGGAAAGCCTGTAGTTTTAACCACTGAGCCACATCCCCGGCCCTTTTTATTTTTTATTTTGAGGCAGGGTCTTGCTAAGTTGCTTAAAGCCTTGCTTAGTTGCTGAGGCTGGTTTTGAACTTGCTATGCTTCGCAGCCTCCTGAGTCTCTAGGATCACAGGCATGTGCCACTACTCTGGGCTTTTTTTTCTTTCTTTCTTTCTTTTATTTATTTATTTTTTAATTCATAAAGGAGAGCTATAGATACCAGTAGAACATTAAGAGAGTAGTACGTGTGGTGATTTAATAAATTTCTATCAAATGTAAGTTTCATAATAGCTAGAAAGACATGGACTGCTGTAGCTTTAAGTAGAAATACGTGAGCAGTACTAACTTTTGATCTCATTCTGGCCCTGTTATGTGGTAGGGGCACAATAGATGACTAAGTAATTATAACATATGTTCAAAGTGATGACTGTATCAACTTCAACTTTAAGGTGGTCGATTAGTCACATGTTGGAATTTCCCTTTCTTACTCTAAAAACACAGTAATGGTAACTGAAATAGAAACAGAGCCAGGTTTGAAAGCAAGAAAGGGAAATTTGCACATGCAGAAATGAAGATACGACCTCTGGCAGTGAGCTGGAGTGGTAGAGAAGTGTCCCGTGGGTAGACAGGGAACAATAAATACTAGGAAGGGTCTGAAGTAGTAATATTGCTCACCAGGAGATGGAAACTGATTTCCCAAGTCTGTATGACATTGGGATCCCAAATTAATTGTACTTCATAAAAAAGCACTGCCCTCTTGGTGGAGTGGCAGGGGGTCACTGGGAAATCTGTATCTTCCCTGGCGTGGAGGTGAGAGTTGTGCCACTCACTCCACACCAAAAACAGAATCCTAAATCTTTTACTCATTTGAATTTGGGTTTGGAATTCTTCCCCTGAGGTGTGTTACTATTTAGTACAGAAACTAATTTAGAAACTGGATTTAGCCTGTAAACCCTCTGGATTTTATAAAGGCAAACTTAAAACTGTCTCCAAATGTTGCTTTCTACAGCACACAACATGTAGGGAGTGCTGTCAAAGATTGCTGTTTTCAAAATAATGAGCTTATAGATAGATATCTAGGCACTAAAGACTTTAGAATACTAATCTTGGGAAGGTCTTGGAAAGGTCTTCAGAACAAATATTTAATGAAACCAAGATTTTTTAAGTTATGAAACATGAACACATGTATATAGTAAAAGATCCAAACTGAAATTTATACATAAAATAATTGAAGTGAAAAAATGGCATATCTGAAATTGATAACTAAAATGCTATGAAGTGGATAAATTGTTTATTTAGTAAATTAAATTTTGTCTTGCATCTAAGAAAGAGGAGCAGCATAACTAAAACTCAGGAGCTAAAAATTTTGGATTAAGAAAGGTAAATCAATTTAGAACCCTGGACTACTAACTACCTGAGTAAAATTGGATGTACCAATTTCTATCTTTGAGCTTAATTTTTTTTATTTAAATAAGAGTTTTAAATTAGCTGATATCTAATACTTATAATAACTTACTGTTATTCACAGAAAGTCTGTTTAAAGTATGTAAATCCACTAATTAGAATAAAACAGTTTAGCTTGGGGCTTGTGTATATAAACTATACAGGAAAAATTTTTATAGAAATAAACAAAAGACACCGGTGAAAAGGCATTAGGGCAAAATATGGGAGAGGGGAGAGCTCCCAGCATCCTAAGGGATTAGGCAACCCACCATCCTCATGAAATCTTGTGTAAGGATTTTTATAGAGCTTATTGTCCAGTAAATACACACACACACACACACACACACATAGAGATTATAGATATTATAGATAAATTGATATATCGTATCTTCTACTTTATGAAGGAAACTGTAAATATCAGAGTCATAATTACATATTAAAATAGTGTAGTGTTATACAAGATGTATTTGGTTTTCGCCCCTTTTCTTGACACACAGCTCCTGAGACTCTTGGAATTTCCTGATAGGAGTGTCTCTTGTCATTTATGATGAGCCCCTTTTGATTATCTCTGAATGTGTACTTCTGAGGTGACTTAGAATAAGACCCCTTGGGAGTTCCAGGATGGGGTTGGACACTAGAAAGACCTGGTGATCGGTCTTTCAGCCCCGCTCTTGACCTCTGGGAAGGGCAGTACTGGACAATAAGCTCTTAGAGAAGATATCATGAGGTTCTTGGGTTGCCTAATACCGAAGGTGCTGGGAGCTCTCCTGTCCCCCATACCTTGTCCTGTGTGCCTCTTTATTTGGCTGTTCATCTGTATCTTTTGTATATCCTTTGTAATAAACTGGTAAATATAAGTAAAAGTTTTCTTCTGAGATCTGGGAATCGTTCTTTATCAAACCAGAAGTAAGTAGTGGGAACCCCACTGTGTGCACTGGTTTGTTAGAAGTATAGTTGACAACTTACTACTTAGAGTTGGCATCTGAAGTAAGGGCAGTCTTGTGAGACTGAACACTTAATCTGTGGCATCTGACACTATCTCCAGGTGGTGTCAGAATTGTATTGAATTGAATTATAGGACACCTAGTTGGTATCTTCTAGAGAATTGTTTAATGTGCAGAGAAAATCCCATATACACCTGGTCACAGAAGTAGGCAGTGTACAGAGTATTGGAAAAGAAGCAGTAAGTACATCTTCACAGAATCTGTGTCTGAACTGTTGTGTGAGTAGAGTGAAAAAATACTTGTTTTATTTATGAATAGAAGATTTTGTTCATTAATGTTATCCATAGGCAGTAGGTCCATTAACCCCCACTCCCCAGTTTCCTGTTTCCTTAAACTTTAAAACAAGTCTAGGACAAGAAATTGGTTATAATATTTGCTTTCAAAGAAAGGGAGTGAGTAGCTGGGGGGAAGAAATACAAATTATGTCAAGTCAAAGTTTAAAGTCACATTTCATATTATCTGTCCTTTCTCTTTGTCCTTCTCTATCTTTCCAGATCTTTATACATTTATATATAAGTTGTAAATAAATACATTTTTTAAAAAAGCATAAGTTTTTCATGCCATATATATTCTGGATTTTGCTCCTTGCGCTAAACAGTATTTTAGGGAATATTAACAGTGTCAATATCTAGAGACTTTTCTCATTTTTTTCTCAAAAGAAGTTATATTAGAATTGCATTTAATGTTTTAATTTCTGATTGGATTGACTCATAAATGGGTCTATTCGGGTTTAAAAAGCGAATTAATTTAAAATAATATTTATGAAAGCCTGTGTAGTTCTTACCCTCTTTAAATTGTTACGTGATATTCTGTGATATGGATGTTATACCTTATTTAACCTTTCATGAAGCACTGTTGATACCATTTTTTTTTATTAATGCTAGTTTGAACATCTTCATCTAGTTTTTTTATATTCTTCTGTGAGCATTTTTCTAGCATACTCTATAATTGGAATTATTAGAATGAGGGAATTATTTTCAAAATTTATAGTCATGGCTAAATTTCCATCTAGAAGACTATGAATTTTTTTTTCTTTTACAATACTGTGGATCGAAACAAAAGGTTCTCTACTACTGAGCTCCCCGCCCCTTTTTATTTTTTTGAAACAGGGCCTTGCTAATATCCGAGGCTGGCCTGAAACTTGATCCTCCTGCCTCAGTCTCCTGAGTAGCTGGGATAACAGGTGTGTACCACTGTATCCAGCTGTATTCTTATTAAAGATTCTTGTTTTCTGTACTTTCACCAATACTGCATATTAATTTTTAAAATTTTTTTGGCAATATGGGTAAAAACTAAAATTATTTATTTCCTTGGTTACTACTGAGGATAATCTAAATTGCTTATTGTCTGAGTTATTTATTCTTATTTCTTTGCTGGTTTTTTGTGAGTTTGTCTTTTAAATTTGTAGGGACTCTTCATTTATTCTAAATAGGATCCTTAGATATGAAGTGATACTTTCTCTTGTGCTGTCATTTATTTTTGTTTATGGTGTCTTTTTTTGTACAAGTATTTTAGCTTCCCCACTTTGGATGCTGGAGATTGAACCTAGGCCCTAGTGCATACACAGTCTACCACTGAGCTACATCCCTAGCCCCAAAACTCATGTACATTTTCTTTTGTTTTTGTTTGTCTTTCTTAAAGGTTGGGAATCTTACCCTATTGCCCAGGCTGACCTCAGATTCCTGGAATCAAGGGATCCTCCTTCCTGAGCCTCTGAAGTAGCTGGAACTACAGGCATGGGCCACCATGCCCAGCTCTTGAATTATTTTTTAACAATGTATTATGAAGATTTCTCATTGCTGGCTTTTCCTTTTAGTCACTATTCTTTTGTTCTTCCCATATTCCACATTCTTTGTCATTTTCTTTAAGGCCCACAATTAATTCTTAAATTTCTTCCTTGAAGTTATGAATAATACCATCCTTCCTGTTTTGACCTAGCTACCTGTACTGTACAGTGCTTTCCAATTTCTCTTTCTTTTTCTTTTTTCTTTTTTCCTAATTTAGATCTCGCTTAGGGCCTAGCTAAGTTGCTAAGGCTGGCCTCGAATATGATCCTTCTTCCTCAGCCTCTCAGGTCCACATTTTTAAAAGAGCAGAAAACCTTTCAAATTATTCGTACATTTTTTTAATTGTTTTCCCAATGTGCTTTGACTATTTAAAACTTAATTGGTTTCATGGCTTTTTAAAATGAGTGAAACATTCTTGGCAATATTAAAGAATTTCCAACACAGCTTGATATCTTAATATCAAGATCACCATCCACAGCTGCGTGTTTTGGTGACACACTAAGTCTTATGCAATGCTTTTGAAACATCAAGTACATTATACCTTATTTCTGAGGTTCATGGATGGCAGAAAACAACTTCAACATAGTTATTGAAAACTGGAATATTCAGGTACCCAAGAATAAATAATCAGTAACACTTTCAAAACAACCCTATTTGAAGTCCATGCTGACCTCTGGACATGAATAAAGAAGAAAAAATGCTGCCACCACTGGAACCTTGTGTGTGTGTGTGTGTGTGTGTGTGTGTGTCTCTGTCCATCTTTCTGTAAAACACAGGAGATTTTATATCTTGGCTTTCAGATCATAGGAATTTGAAGTAGGGATCAGCAAAATTTTTTGTAAAGGACCATGAGTAAATATTTAGGCTTTATGAACCATATGCATCTCTGTCATGTACATTTTTCCTTTTGCAACCTTATAAAAACGTAAAAAACATCCTTCAGTCAAGCACCATATCAAAACAGGTCACAGCTTGTTACATTTTAGAAAAGCTTACTGGTCTCTGAGTGTCAAACAGCACCATCATAAAACAGTCTTGTTTTGCCCATGAAACCATTCAGTCTTGAGACTTTAAAGTCAGTGTCTTGGCTGATGATGAAATTTAAGCTGTGGTGGGGCATTTTTCTTTCCTAGAAATAACTCATTCCTTCAACATCTGTTCCGAAGCTTCAGGAGAAACTGAGTGTTCATGGGAACTCTTGTACTGTCTGTAACGTTTTTTAAATCTAAAATTATTGGAAAGTAAAAGCTTATTTTAGAAGATATCTTTTTTTGGCATTTCTTTTAGGCAAGATATATATATGTGTGTATATATATATATATATATATTTTTTTTTTTTTTTAAATGGACAAATACAGCCTAACAGTATATACATTTTGCCTTTAAT
This sequence comes from Marmota marmota marmota, assembly GCF_001458135.2. Lineage (NCBI taxonomy): Eukaryota > Metazoa > Chordata > Mammalia > Rodentia > Sciuridae > Marmota > Marmota marmota. Next base: position 17,345,452 of record NW_025999990.1, on the reverse strand, counting down.
GTGGACTTTTAAGCAGTCCTTTGGTGGCTTTGAATTTCTGTTTATCAGAGGCTGTTCCTCTTTGCTACAAAGTTTGAAACGAAGAGTGAAGCCAAAAGGCTTTTCTCACAACATCAGTAGTTATATCGCTAAAAATTTACATCTAAAATTTAATGCCATTTCAGTCTTCACTGAGGTTTTATCATACATTTAGATCACTACTCCAGCATTTGTTAGTATACTTGAAGCTACTGTGTAAATTTCTATCTTTTAAAATTTGCTTTGAGAAATTTCAGAAAATAGATTGCAAAGATCACATTCCTTTGGCCCTTTGTACTTCAGAGTATGTATTCAGAGTAAGAATATCTTTTTATTTTTTTTTTGGCCCGGGGATTGAACCCAAGAGTGCTTAACCACAGAGCCACATCCCCAGCCCTTTATTTTATTTAGAGACAGGGTCTTGCTAAGTTGCTTTGGCCTCACAAAGTTGCTGAGGCTGTCCTTGAACTCACAATCCTCTTGCCCTAGTCTCCTGAGCCATTGGGATTACGGATGTGCACCACAGTCCTTGGCTAGAATATCTTATATATGGTTTGCAAATTCAGAAAATTTCAAGTTATATAATACTTTGTCATCTACAGTGTGTCTTTATATGAAGCATTTTTAAAATATTATTTTAGTCTATAATTGGGCTTTACATTTAGTTATTATCAGTTTAGTTTTTTATAAGTTCCAGTAGTTCTTGATCTTTGCTTTCATGACAGTGACTTTTTTTTAAGAAAACAGATCAGTTATTTTCTAGTGCTTGTCTCTTGATAGTGCAAAAGGAAGACAGAAGGAAGATTGGTGGTGGGAGGAGGGGCAGAGGGAATAACTGGGTAATGGGTATGGGGTCTTCTTATAGGGGATGAAAATATTTTGGAACTAGATGGAGGTGGCAAAATGTTAATAAAGGCCTCTGAATTGTTCACTTTAAGATAGTTACTGTCACACACACCTGTTGTTCCAGCAACTTGGGAGGCTGAAACAGGAGGATTGCAAGTTTGAGACCAGCCTGGGCAGTTTAGCGAGGCCCTAACGAACTTATGGAAACCCAGTCTCAAAATAAAAAATAAAAAGGACTGAGGATGTGGCTCAGTGTTAAGTACCTCTTGGTTCAGTTTCCAATACCAAAAAAAGCAAACAAAAATAAATAAATAAAATGAAATTGTTACTTTTATGTGTTTCCTCTCAGAAATTAATTTTTAAGTCCTTTTGTAAATGATTTTACTGCCACCATATATGGATTTCTCATCAACTAGAAATTCCATTAAAAAAAATTTGCTGCCAAAAATTAAAAATAAAAAAATCACTTTGTGATAATTGCAATGATTGTAAAGTTTAAAAAAATAAATGGATATTGTAAATTCTAGTTCTTTGTAGGAGAATTGATTAAGCAGAAGAATCTATTATCTCCACTAAGTATTTAGGGTTTAATGTGTAGTTTTCCATATGTTTATGATAGGTCTAAAAGGACAACCGTTGCTTAATATGTTTTCTAGCCAATTTACATGGTTTTTATATTAAACAACAGGTTTTTTTTAAGGCAAACTAGTACATTAAATTTAAGCATTGAATGGAGAACATTAGAATTCTAGCTCTAGGTAAAGAATTTGTGTAGCTTCTCATCCATCAATGTAAATGTTCCGCTTTCCTAGACTTACTTTTCCACCTTCAAATTGACTTACAGGCCCATTAAATGGAACCCACTTTGCTGTTTATTTAGATGTATCCTTGTTTATTAACCTCTCAATTTGTTTCTCAGAATAGGAGACACATACCTTGTCACATTTGTGTGGATTAGAAAGAAGTTAAATGTTCAGTATGTGGTCTGGCATATGGAAGGTTGTATATAAAATGTAACATTGATTATTATCCAAGAATTAAGAGTGCTATCGGGAAAGTTCAGTCTTCACCTTCAGCATATGGCTGCCCTTTTCCAACTGATAGAACTTGAGGAAAAGTAGATGCGTTTTGAAAGAGTATTTTCACATGTGGAAAGATTCTAAATCTACTTTTGAAAGCTGATATGTTATGTACATGGAATTCTACAATATTTTTCTCATCAGTTTATTTGCTTCATTTTTTGACAGGTGAAAGAAAAAGATGTTTTCCCGGTTAAGAGCAGTTGCCACTCCTTGTTCGGTGGCATGTCGTCATTTGCACAGGAAAGAGAAAGGCAAGCCACTCATGTTGAATCCAAGAACAAACAAGGTTAGTAACATTCATACCAATGTAAATTTTCTCTCTTCCTGATAAAGGTTTGATATTTTAGAATGATGTTAAGAAAATTTTGTGGGTGGATAGGAAGATGGCGGCGAAGTGAGAGCATTACCCCTGTGTACCCTGTCACTGTACGGGAGAATGACGAGTTTGAAAGGCTAAAAGCTATCTTGTTAGGAATATCCAGCAAAATTGGGGTGCTCCAAAACCTAGAGGAAGGATTTCCATCGCACGAGGATCAGCTACGGGGGCTCAAACGCGAGAGATTTGTCCGCATGGAGGGTCACACTGCTTATTCAGCAAATCGCCCCGCGGCTAGAGTCTGGGCGCGCGCTGGGAAACGAGGAGATAGCAATGCAAAGATACAGCGCTGCAGTTTCCGCAGGCTTCTGCCAGCTGTGCAATCACCGTACTCAGTGCTGAATTCTGGGTTTGAGACGGGGGAAGGAAGCGGTCCAATTCGGTTCTCCACACTGGTCAGACCACAGAGGAAGCCAGCGGCCACCATCTTGGAGAGCTGATGTCACCATCCCTGTTTTCAACTGATTGCAGCTCATTCAGCCATAGAACAGGTAATTTCAGGCTGCCATTCGCCTGCGGCTTGCAGACAAATTACTCAGGCTCAGTGCTAAAGAACCCGCGGAAACTGCTTCTTGGAGCCTGCTCCTATCAGAACATACAC
>NW_025999990.1:17315178-17337607 GCF_001458135.2 Marmota marmota marmota | reverse complement strand
TAGAGGATAGGAAAGGCAGCAGAATACAACAGGCACTAGTATGGCAACATGTAAATCAATGGATGTGTAACTGATGTGATTCTGCAATCTGTATACCGGGTAAAAATGGGAGTTCATAACCCACTTGAATCAAAGTGTGAAATATGATATATCAAGAACTATGTAATGTTTTGAACAACCAACAATAAAAAATTTAAAAAGAAAAAGAAAAAAAGAAAATTTTGTATTCATTAGCATTATACTAAGACTTTTCAGAGGCATTCTTTTCTCTGTATGAACTTTTCATTCATTCTATAAGAACTTTCATTCTTTACTGCCAGAGTTTTTTCTTCACGACTTTTACCACCAGAGAAGACTTGATTTTTCACTTCCTAGCTAAAAAGAAAAGATGGAAAAATATCTCGAACAGCACTCTATCAGGACTTTTTAGCCAGATACGGGATCGATTGACCCAGCTCAAAGCTAGACCAATCATTAGGCCTTTGGAGTGTGAGGTCAAAATTGTGAAATGAACCTTTGCTTAAAGTCCAACCCACCCCATCTCCATAAGGCTTTTTAGACACAAATCTTTGCACACAAATAATTAGTTAGGGGGTAATGCTTCAAAGGAAAGCATTACCTGACACTTTTATTATTGTTATTAGAACAGATGTGTTAGGCAGTATTGAGTTCCAGTCATGACTTTCTTTGGCTGAGCTGGGTTTGGTGAGCAAAGCCCTTTATTTTTTAGTGGCAATATTAAATAATAAACATGATAGTTAAGAGGATCTGACTGCATTTTCACAGTCTGGACTTCAGTTCTAGCACTTCTCCTTACTTACTGTGACACTCTGGGCATCTGACAAAGCTCTAAGAAGCTCATCTGAAGTCATATGAAAAATAGCAAAAATAATAGTTCCTACTTCATGATACTTTCTGCATATTGAATGAAGTAAAATTTTTGACATATTTAGCACAGTATTTGGTACGTGGTTAAGAAATACATAAATAATCAGGGTGTGATGGCACCTGACTGTAACCCCAGCAACTGGGAAGACTGGGGCAGGAAGATTACAAATTCAAGGTCATCCTCAGCAACTAAATGAGGTCCTGAGATAAAAGAAAAAAAGGTTCTTTTGGCTCATAGTTTTTGAGGTTTCAGTGAGGTCCTAAGCAGCTTAGGGAGATCCTGTCTCAAAGAAAAAATAAAAAGGGTTAGGGGTGTAGCTTAGTGGTGAAACACCCCCTGGGTTCAATCCCTAGTATCCCCCCCCCAAAAAAAAAGCATAAATAATGGATGGCTGTGGAGTTCAGTAGTAGCATGTACTTAGCACACCCAGCAGTAAAAATAAATAAAATATTAACTCTAGTTTAAAATTCATGTCTATTAAATAGTAAGTGAATATAATTCTGGAAAGAATTTCTTACAGGAAGCTTATAAGAAGAAGCTTCTTCTTTGCTCCTAGCATGTTTACCTGTATGTTCAAGAATCTGGATAAGGAATTTTTCAATAATGATGTATGTGGATGTGATAACTTTCCATTACTATAGTAATACTGAGATAATCACCCGTAGCACAGCAGATCTGCCATGGGAAAGGAAGAGACCACTATCCCCACAATCTTTTTTTTTGTATTGGGGATTGAACCCAGGGGCACTTTGCCACTGAACTACATCCTTCACTCTTAATTTTTGCAACAGGGTCTCACTAAGTTGCTTAGGCCCTTGCTAAGTTGCTGAGACTGGCCTCCAACTTGTAATCCTCCTGCCTCAGCCTCCCAAGTTCTTGGAATTACAGGCATGCACTGAAATACCAGCCCCACAATCTTTCTTGAGGGCATGTTCCCAGTTACCTGGAGATCTCCCACTAGGCCCCACCTCTTAAACGTACTACTACTTCCCATAGTTCCACTCTGGGACATGTGGAACTTTGGGGAACATTTAGGATCCAAAGTGTAGTATTCTACTCCAACCCCAAAGACTCATGTTTATCCCACAGTATAGGATGTGTTCAGTTCATCTCCAAGACTCCCAAAAGTCTTAACTATTTTAGTATTACTCAAAAGTCCAAGTCCAAAGTCTCCTCTGAGATTCAGGGTATACGCAGCTGTGAGCCCTTGTTAAAATAAAAAAAGAAATTCACATGCTTCCAAGATACAATGGCAAAGGGTAAACATCCCTATTCCGGAAAGGAGGAATTGGACCACAGCAAGATCAAAACTTAGGAAAGCAAACATTAAATCCTACATCTGCTTGTCTGGCATCCAGTGTACATGTGGCATCATGTGGGCTACCAAGTGCTTGATCAGCTTTACCCCTATGACTTTCATGTTTGCAACCCACATGGCCACACTCTTGGGCTGGCTTTGCATACTATCTGCAGAATCCCTCAGCTGACATTTCATGTTCCTGATATTCCTTTCCTTGAATCTCCATTGGAGTTTCACTCTCCCTGCTCCATGAATAGCCCTGTTAGGTCCTGCTTGTGGGAACTTGGAATTTGCCACACAATGCCTGGCCTCCCAACCTTTCCTCTGAAATTTCAGTAGAACTCTCCATGACCCCACAAAATCAGCATCAAGGTTTTGGATATGCTAAGTACCTGCTTTACCGCTGAGCTACATTCCCATGCACTATGGTGGCAGTTCTGAACTAATTATTTTATGTTCTTGTTGTGTATGCCTACTGAATTCTCTGGTTTGTTTTGTCAACTAATGATTAACCAGAGACTTAAAGGTCTGGAGCCAGAACCAGTAAGTCTTCTACTCTTTGCAAGGGGTGTGTGTGCATGTTGGGGCATGACTAACACTGAGGCAGGCAGTTTACAACTAAGCATCTGCCTACCCTCACTTCCTGCTTGCACAGGGCCTGAAGGTTAGTCATAGCTAAGAGCTTAGGGCCATCTCAGGTCGTTCCTGGACATATTCACAGCTCATACACATAGCCTTCTAGATTTCCCCCAAATACATAACCATCTCATTCCTTATCCTTTTCTTTTTCTCCCCCACCCCAATACCCCCTGCCCCCTGGTACTGGGGATTGAACCTAGATGTACCCTATCACTGAGCCACATCCTCAGTCCTTTTTTATTTTTTGAGAGAGGGTCTCACTAAATTGCCAAGGCTGGTCTCAAACTTAACGATCCTCCTGCCTTAGCCTCCCAAGTAGCTGAGGTTATAGGCATGTGCCACCACACCCAGATCTTCATCTTTTCTTATTCTGCCTTTTGGTTAGTCTGTGGTTTATAACCAGTGGTTATCCAGTATTTCAGACAGTTGCCCAGCTAAATAATTGCCTCTGAGTGTTTTCAACAAACCTCTGGAGCGAAGGCTGTTAGTACTGGGTAGGCTCCGAAAATAATGACAGCCTTGCAGGTGGGTTCATGGAGGGAACAGATCATATAATGATATTTTCCCTGAGATTAGGGCTTTAGAACAATCTCTAGCCCCTTCTTCCCCCTCTATAGCTTCCTGGCTGCCAAGTTGCACAGTGATTCTAGCTTTTGGTTTTCAAGGCCACCATAGGTAGAGAGAGGAGATGAGAATAGGGCTAGTAAGCTTGCTGCTTACTGGAGTCCATCTATTTTTTTCTTGAATTAGTGCTTCCTGATAGTTGCAAATCTGATTTATTTCTGGAAGCCTGAAAAAGTTGATTCTGATCATTTGGCCAGTATTCTTGTTGCTTCTTCTCCTCCCATATTTTTTACTGGTACATTATAATTGTGGGATTCATTGTTACATACTTTTACATGCACACGATAATATAATTTAGTCAATATCATTCCCCAGTATTTCTCTTCCTCTCTTCCCTCCCTCTGGTCCCATTCCTCTACTGATCTCCCTTTGAACTTGAAATTCCCCCTCCCCCATTTTTATTTTCATTTTTCCTTGCTAACTTTCGCATATGAGAGAAAACATATGACCCTTGATTTTCTGAGTTTGGTTTATTTTGCTTACCATAATGTTCCCAAGTTCCATCCATTTTCCTTCAGATGAACAAATTTCATTCTTCTTTATGGCTATATGCTATATGCCACATGCCACATTTTCTTTAGCCATTAATCCATTAATGGACACCTAGTCTGCTTTTATGGTTTAACTGTTGTGAATTGTTCTGCTATGAATACGGGTACACATGTATTGATACAGTATGCTGACTTTAATTCTATTTTTTATTAGAGTTTTATGGTTATATATAAAACTTGTGCTTTTATGGAAGAAAAAATTTTCAGAAGTCTGTGCTCCAGCATTTTTGTTGATTATCATTTTGATACATCCCACAACTGAAAAACAAATTTAATATTTTCTTCTGACTTAGATTTTTTTTTACTCTATTTTGTTAATCTCACTTTTAATGTGTTACATGCCATCTTATATATAATATGTAGTTTTAGGTAGTTTTCTAAACGTAAGTAGATTAACAGTGTGCTTTGATTGGCAATTTGCTTTTATTTTTAACTGTGTCTTTTAGATCTTTCTACTATTGTACATACTTAGAGACTTAAATATTTAACTATTTCTGTGGTATTTTATGGTATGCCTGTACCATAGGTTCTTATTGCATAATTGATGAATATTTCTCTGGGATGGCTATTTGGAAGTTATGTTGCTTGATTGAAGAATATGAGCATTAAAAAAACTTAGAGAATCAAGTTCCAGGCCAGTCTGGACAATTTAGTGAGACCCTGTCAGAAAATAAAAAAGGATCAGGGATTAAGATCAGTGGTAGAGTTCTTGCTTAGCATGACTGAGAACTTGGGTTCCATCCCTATACCAGTGAAGAAAAAAAAATTTTTTTAGTACTTTAAAATTGCATTCTGAAAGCCTAAACTAGTTTACATTTCCAGTGGAAGTTCTGTGGGAATAACTCCTCCCACATTCTCACCAATACTGGATGTTGCCAATCTAATAAAATTTTGAAAGTCTGGGCAAATATATTTTGTTGATTTTTAAAACTTGTATTAAAGGACAATGACATTGCTACCCCGTAAGTAAATTTTAATCCTTTTATTTCTTTAGGGAATGGCATTTACATTACAGGAACGACAAATGCTTGGTCTTCAAGGACTTTTACCTCCTAAAATAGAGACACAAGATATTCAAGCCTTACGATTCCATAAAAACTTGAAAAAAATGAATAGCCCTTTGGAAAAGTAAGCATTGATTATATATCTAATTTTTTATTGATATCCTGATAAGATAAATTATGGCCTGAGAAATACACAGTTTCATGGTGAAGTTTGTGAGGGGTTTTTTGTTAACTATTACTTTTATAGTGATTGTTTTCTTCAGTGAGTACTTCACTCATGTTGACTATTTTCAGCTTGACAGAAATCAAAATCAGTTTTTATGCTGAAGATCAGTGCATTTTACTTGTGAATACAACTTTAGAAGCAAAAGATACCATTTGATTCATACCCTTTTAACTTAACAAATTTAGTTCATTACCCATGTGGTGTGACACTCTACTAACTGCTGGGGATATAAAGTGGATGATAGTTCTGGAGGCTAAATCCAAGGATGAGGGGCTGCATCTGGCAAGGGCCTTCTTGCTAATGGGGATTCTGCAGTCTTGAGGCTGTGCAGGGCATCATGTAGTGAAGGGAGCTCACAAGATGGCAAAACACCCACTCTCCTGATAATTCCTTCAATGACCCATTAGTCTGTGAAGGATTAATCATAGAGTCTCTTTGTCACTTGCCTGATAGGTCATGTGCTCTTTAACGTTCCTGCTGATTCTTTCATATGAGAGTTCTATCCTTCATAGAGTTCTATCTTAATAGCCATCATGCCCAGTTTCTTTCCAGAGAACCCCATTTCCAAATACTATTAACATATGACTTTGTGGATTGTGTTTCTAACATAAAATCTGGGAGACATACTCAAAGCACACAGTGACCAATCCAGTAACACATATCCCTGCCTTCTTTCTAGGAGCTTCTCAACAGATAGTTATAGTATGACTATCACTGTACTCTATATTGCAGTGTGAAGTACAGTGAGAAAAAGCTGCATGCAGTATGTATTCTGGAAGCATGAAGATGGCACCTCTTCCAGTTTGAAGGAAGTGGTGCTTGAGTTCAAGTTTAAGTAGTACATTGATGGTAGCTGTCAAAATGAGAAAGGAGAACAAGGCATTCTGGGGAGAGGAATCAGTCTGAATGCAGAGCTAACTATATCTGTTGGAGTTGTTAAGTATAGGATATTATAGGTGACTGATGAGAGTTGTTTCTTTGATGTGATGGGTCCAAAGGAAGAATGGAATAGACTGAAGAATGAATGGGAGGGGAGAAAATGTAAACTCCTTTGTCAAGAAGTCCAAATAAGAGAGGAAGAAAGACATTGAACCATAAGTAAAGTGGTACTTTGGTTTAAGTATTCTGGACAGCAAGAAAGTTGAACGTGTTTATAGTTGTGAGGAAAGAGCTCAGGAGAAAGGATAATTGCTAGAGCACGTAGAGCAAGGTCCTAGTGAAAGGGAAAAGGTGCAGGGGCAACTGGAGAGGTAGGTATGAAAGGTTCAATATGCTGGCAGTGGAGCAGAGGTCATGAGATCTCATCATGCCTAACGTCTTTGATTTCTTTATAACAGAATGTGGAATCACAGCTATGATTAAAAGGGCCAATGTTGAATAGAGTTGACGAGGGGAGTGATAAATATTAGGAAGAGTGATTTGATTGTGAGGTAAGACCAAACATGGTTGGATAGGTTAAAAGGATGAAAGTAGACCCTCGTAGTCTTAATCTTGCTTGTCCAGGTGCCATTCTGCATAGTCAATATTATTTTTCCACAGAAAGGGAGAAATGTAACATTAATTTGGGTTTGGAGTTTGCTGGGAAGGCAATGAAACATTCATCTAGTCTGGGAGATGGAGCATACCTGAATCCCAGCTGCTCACAAAGGTGGGACAGGAGGATCACAAGTTCAGAGCCAGCCTCAGCAACTTAGTGAGGCCCCGAATGAGACCCAGTCTCAAAATATAAAATAAAAAGGGCTTGGGATGTGGCTTAGTGGTTGAGCTGCCCTGGGTTCAGTCCCTGGAAAGAGAGAGAGAGAGACAGAGAGACAGAGAGACAGACATTCATAAGAGAAAAGAGAGAAAGAAGAAACATTCATCTGCTGTTTTTTCTAGGCTGTTCAGTGCCAGGCATTGTTCTAAGCTCCTATACTATAAAAAAATGGAAAAAAAAAAAAAAAACCCACCCTTCCTTCAGGGTGTTCACTGTATGGTGGAAAAGGCAGGCATTATGGAAGAATGGTGCAGTGATAAAGATATGTAGAAGTTTTTAAATGGTAAGATTGGTGAAAGATTTGCACAGAATAAGAGCATTGATCCTGGGATCTAGAATAGGGAATGAAGAGGAGCCCAAAGGGAGAGATAGAAGGGGAGAGAATGGAGTAATTAAGAAGCTTGAGATCCCTCAAAGAATAATGAAGCAAGTCTTTGTATGGTCAAATGGTGTGTAGGATTGTGATCTAAGAGTGGAATAAGGGCATTTGCCAGTTCTGAGCTTTAACAGTTTAGGTGAAGTCAACAGGATCACTGTGAGGTATACAGAATGGCTGAAGTGAAGTGAAGGCAAAAGTAACAGCAATGTAGGGAGCTTCAGGAAATGCACAGCCTCTCTCTGTCACATGCCTGATAAGTCATATGTCAGCTCTTCTTTCCTTAACATTCCTGCTGTCTCTTCACAAAATTGTTTTTTCCATCTTTTTTATTTTTTACCTTTATTTTATTTATTTTTATGTGGTGTTGAGGATCAAACCCACTGTCTCACATGTCCAGGCAAGTGCTCTACTCCTGAGTTACAGCCCCAGCCCTTGTTTTTTTCCATCTTCACAGCCCAGTTGTTCAGTTATTTCCCTATAGTGAGAAGAAATCTGCATTCCTGTAATTTCTACCTTTGGATGTCATTTCTTTCCCATAGCTGTTCAGAAAATATAATTCATTATTTAAATGTTTCTCTTCTCTTGCGTATTCACCAAGTATTTGTATACCAGTTGGATGCCATATACTTTGCTAGCTCCTGGAAATAGGCAAATACAGATAACCTTCAGCTTATAATGCAGTTACATCCCAATAAACCCATCATAAATTGCAAAAAAAAAAAAAAAAAGGTGAAAATGCATTTAATAACCCACCTACCACTCATCATAGCTTAACAACACAGTATGCTTGTACAGCATCACTCATTGACCTTCTTGATTACATGGGTGGTTGGGAGCTATGACTGGCTCATCTGTCCAGGATCATGAGAATATTTTACTACATTGTCACAGGAATATATTGAAATTTAAAGTTTGAAGTACAGTTATATCTCAGTATCTGTAGGGGTTTGGTTCTAGAACACCTGTCCCCTCCTATGGACACAAATCAGTGTGGTCGAGCCTCTTATATAAAATGGCATAATATTTGCATATAACCTGTGTACATTATCCCATTTACAAATAGTCCTCACTTTTGATGGTTCAGTGTAGGATTTTTTTTACTTTAAAATGGTACAAAAGTGATGGAAAGTTGAATGCAGAAGAGGTAGTAGGGTATGGTGGGACTTGAAAACAGGGAACTCTAACATGTATCTATTTGTGGTGGGAAAGGGGAGTTGACTGAAAAGGGCCCCCAAGATTGAGCCTCTGAGCTACATTAAGAGACATGAGTATAGGATGATGTCAGGTACGGGTAATCAGGCAGAGGGGCCTTAGGTTCAACACCTGTGCACTTGAGGAAATGAAGTAGATAAGTATGGAAATGTGGTTGGAAAGTAGGCAGAGGTCTTATTAACTGTTTAAGGAGCTTGAGCCTTATTTTCCTGGCATCTGAAAGCCACTTAAGGAGAATAAAATGACCATATTTAATATTTTTAAGATACGAATGAATTGGAACAGGGAAGGAAAATTATATGTATAAAGTTGAGTTGGAAGGCCAAGTGAGAAATGGTGGTGGTTTGGACCAGCTGCAGGTGGAAGGAGCAAATGGATATATTGAAATGTTTTACCGGTAGACTCTGTAGAACTTGATGATTTGCTCATTTGGGTTAAGGGAGGACAGGAGAGGAGACGGGGGGGGGGGGGGGGGGGGAAATCAAGAACTAAATGGGTTTCCCATTAGGTGATAGCAGAGGAGAAACAAGTTTGGAGGAAGATATGAGTCTGTTAGACCAGATGATTTCTGATTTCAGTATTTCCCTATTCTTTAAACTTAATTCTTTGTTGGAAGTTATTTATGTATTTAGTCCCATGAATAAACCATTGCCTTATTTGTGCTTCTCTTTGTATTAATGCTTAAACCCTACTGGATTATAAAGTTCTTGGCAGGAGTTACAACATATGTCCCTGGAATTCAGAATAGTGCCTAGCGCAGTTAGTGTTTAGTAAACATTTGAATGTTTGTCACTTCATTTTGCTTCCTTATTTACATGTCAATCTCCTGAAGATTAGCTCCTTAAAGGTAGAGGCTTCTAGTGATCTTTGCATTTTTCAGTGTTCTGTACAGAGCCTGACATAGTAAGGACTTAGTAAATTTGGGTGGTTGTTGTTATTTTCTTCATTATCATCTACCACTTAAGTACATTTGTTTTTGCTAGTTTTTTGTCTTAGGTGTTGAATAGTAATAATTTAAGATTTTGGTGTGTGTGTGTGTGTGTTGTATTTTAAGAGGGTATAGAAGTGGGGAGGGCCCAATTTTAGACATTTAGGTTTGATTTCAAAAGCTAAAACTCAGCTGTGACATAGTATGAGTCAGACATTGCTTAACTATGCTTAATTTCAGGTACATCTATATAATGGGAATACAAGAAAGAAATGAGAAACTGTTTTATAGAATACTACAAGATGATATTGAAAGCCTAATGCCAATTGTATATACACCAACAGTTGGTCTTGCCTGTTCCCAGTATGGACACATCTTTAGAAGACCCAAGTAAGGCTTATTTTTAAATATATATGTAGATGATTGTTGTATAAGGGGGAAAAAATCATTCCATAACACCTATTAGATTTGATAGTTTTATCCCAACCATGTTTCCCACCCCAGAAAAGCTCGATTTGGATTAAAAGATGTCAGTTAAAAAAAATCAACATGTTGTGTCTTTTATTTCTTTAAAAATAGTGTAATTCATTTTTAACCTTAAAATGTAATTGTTGGAGCAACTGTGTGCTTTTTAAACCTTTATCCTTCCTGCAAAAATGGAATTAATCCTAGTGGTAGATTCTCCATAATTATCAGTAGCTTTTACCAATCTTCCCAAGTTAAGGGATTGATTCTATCTCATTTTTAGTTTTTATTGTTTGTTCTCTCTTTTTTTGTTTTTAATGAACTTTTATTTCAAATTGTTCTTATACTTCCAGACATTTTAAGTGGAAGGAGTACTGGATTGGGCTCTTGACTCAAATCCTTGAATGAACCAAGCAATCTCTTTGGATGTGTTTTCTCATGTTACATAGGGGTAAAAACACCTGTTAAGAAGCTGTTGAGAAGAAACTGATATGATTGTTCTTTATCAACTTACAAGCATTACACATATGCTATTTTTAATTAATGTATATTTGTCTTGTTCCTCCTCTACCTGTTATTTTCCTCAGTCCTTGTATTTTTTCCCATGTCCATCTAACATATTGGTATAAATGTTGAAATTGAGAAAAGATAGAATAGCATTTATCTTCAATCTCCCTTCATCTGATCTGATGGCTCTCAAATTTTAATTTGCATAAGAAGCACCTGTTGGACTTACTAAAAATAATTGAATCCTGCCAACTTACCTCGTTTCTTCCCATCCCCAAGATTCTGATAGAAAAAAAATGCTATGACAGTCTATAGTTTAGTGAACACCCTCTGTGATTGTGTTGCAGGTATTTCCTGTAGGATACTGAGGAACAATTAATGTATCTAAAACTTTCTGTGACATAATCCAGCTAAGCATCATGTTTATGGTTTCTTATAAGATTTGTGGTTCTCAAGCCAGACTGAAAAAATAGAAGAAAACTTAAAAACAAGGCTGCCTGGGCCCCACTGCCAGAGATTCTGATTCATTTAGTCTAGGCTTGGACCCAAGTATGGGTGTCTCATAAAAGCCCCAATTTTCATTCTCATGTGCACACGGAAATGAGAACTGACATGAGACATAAGAGCATGGTTTGGGGTGAGAGTCGATACTGTATATCATTTCTGTATAATATACTACATCCGCAAAGGTTTGTTTTGTTTGATACTTAAAAAGAGATCAGTTAATCTTGATTGGTTGATTAATCTAAACTCTTAAGCATCAAATCAGAATCTCTGGAGATGGGACTTGGCCTTTTTAAGAGCTCATCAGGTGATTACATAGCCATGATTAAGAAACTGCTGGACTACATTGATTTGATATACAATAGTAATGCCAAATTTCGAATACCAGTGAAAAAGTTGAATGTTAAGAATAAGTTCAGAAGCACTGGGGACAATCTATGCCTCAGCCTTTTTTCTGAAACATGTATTTTTTTCTATCTTTCTTTTTTGAAAACTTTATCTCAATTAGATAACAGCATACTGTGTTTAACTTTTCATTAGTCCCCCCATTGTTTATACATATTTTAGAACTCCATGTTGTATATGATAGTTTTTGTTAATTTAAAAAATTATACATTTAAATAAAAATAAAAATTTAAATGAAAATAACCTCACTTTTTCCCAGTGCTTCAAGTATGTCATTTTTTATGTGAATTTACTATAATTTTATTCCTTCCTGTTCTTTCGAATTTTCAGTTGCACTGAGTTTTAACAGTTCACTTGAACTTATTAATAAGCTTCTTTGTATTGGTGACTTGTTATGTTTTTTACTGGAGAAGTATTGAGTATATTTGAACATGTCATGTGGATATATTTTTTCTTGAGTAAAATGATCATATCATTTAACAGTAATCTTTGTTGCAGTTATGTGAACAGTGTAATTACAATTTGAAATAATCAAAAATAAACCTACATGACTAAGCTAAATCTGATTGGAAATTATACTATGTCTTGGTGTTTTATTAAAATATCTAAGTATTCGACTTATGGACAAAACTTAGAAACTAAAAACTGTCATGAAATGCAAAGGTGTTTTTGTTCTGTTGCAGGGGATTATTTATTTCAATCTCAGACAGAGGTCATGTTAGATCAATTGTGGATAACTGGCCAGAAAATCATGTTAAGGTACTAATAGCACAACCCTCCTTTTCACAATGTTTTTTTTTTCTCCCTTAAGTTGTCTCTAAATTGCCATGAATGGTTTTTCATTGTTGCTCTGATTATTTTGCATTTGTATACATACAGATTTTAGTGCTTTGCATCTGAGGAAATGATAATAATAATAATAGTTCTAAAATGGGTTACTAGTAAAGAGCTTGAAAAAAAATTGGAGCTAATGCAAGGTGAGCCCTCTCTTGTTACTAATGTTATTCTAGGTTGAAAAAAATCATTCAAATACCATAAAAACTTACTCTGGAGAGTGTTGGAGATTTGTTATGCCTATCTTTTTAAAAATTTTTAATCTGAGCTTTAGATCCTTAGAAAATAGAAAGCTCCTAAAAGTTTTAAATTCAGCAAATATAAATCTTTATCAATGTGGCTATCTTTCATGAAATGAAATGCAATAACATCAAGATCTTTTGGTACACTTTTGTTTGTTACAAGCAGTAATCTTACCTTTATTGCATATGTCTTCCCTACCAAAATAAGCATTGATGATTGATCATATTAGTTCAGGTAATATAGAATACATTTGGTGTGGTAATTAAACTCACAGTATTGTCTTAAAACCTTATTTGTGGGTATGTATTTTTTTTTTTTATTCTAGATCTTTTCCTCCTTTACTATTGCTAAGGTTTTTCTTATTGAACCAAGGTTATTGTATTGGAGTAGCATGCTGCTTATTTCTAAACTCTTGTTTTTTCTTAATGGTAATATCTTCATCAGAATTTTTTTCACTTCTCCCACATTTAATCTTTCTGAAAATGTTTGAATTGGTTCTTCAGATGGAAGCATTCAGTAGAAATCTTATATTAAATATGCTTCATTGGAATACATTGGAAGTTAGTCAAAAAGCAATTTTATTTTTAAAAGTGAAAGTGAAAATATCTGAGGAGAATCTTGTTTTAAATGTGTTTCTTTAGTGCCCTGTTTTTGGGGCAACTTTTAATTTGCTTTTTTTTCCCTTTGTTTTATAATCAAGGCTGTTGTGGTGACTGATGGAGAGAGAATTCTTGGTCTTGGAGATTTGGGCGTCTATGGAATGGGAATTCCAGTAGGAAAACTTTGCTTGTACACAGCTTGTGCAGGAATACGGCCTGATAGATGTCTGCCTGTGTGTATTGATGTGGGAACTGATAATCAAGTGAGTACTATTGTTTTCTTCCTTTGCTGTTTCTCCTGTGTTTGTTTTTTAATTGTTCATCTTTTGAAGATGATTTAAGAAAGGAAAATCTTATGCTTAGATGTTAGTCTTTTTCTTAAGCCCCACTTTTAATATGTGTACAAACAATAGTAAATTAAGTCTACTAAAAGTTTCTTGAAAGAGTACAGTTTTGTTTTATAGCTTTAGACCAGTAATGTAATAAAAGATCTTATTCTTACATTTGGTTTCTTTTATAGGCACTCTTAAAGGATCCATTTTACATGGGCTTGTATCAAAAACGAGATCGTTCACAGCTTTATGATGATCTGATTGATGAGTTTATGAAAGCAATTACTGACAGGTACTTTTTAAAAAGTTTAAGTATGTGAAAGATAAAAGCACCTTTAATTTGGGGTCTGGGATGCTGTGGTTCTGTTTTATTTTTCTTTATCTCTGATGAAGATAAGCAGGAAGAAATTAAATTTGGGGAAATTTTGTTCTTTCTTATTTGATAAGATGGGCTAATGCAAGATGGCACCCCTGCCCTACCTGATATCTGGGAGGAAGTCTGTACTTTGTCTTATCAAACCCTCACTGCTCAATCCTCCTTTCAGCCTTTGACAGTCCTCCACTGAAGCTCTCCTGCAGCTTTCATGTTTTAAATTTCTCAGACCATTTGGTCTTCTTCCCTTTCTGTCTTGCACTTTGTGACCTGGTTTTCCCACTTCTGTAGTCTTGAGACTTTCTCTTTGCTACTAAAATACTCCTAACTTAGTCTTTCTTCTGCGTTTCTTTTCTGTCGTTTTCACTAGTTCTTCTTGCTCTCTGTGTATTTTAAATATGATTGACTAGTAGTCTTCTTTGAGCGTTGTACACTGTGACCCATGGAAACCCATCCTAGTAGTCTTGTGTCTAATAGTTAGAATCCCCCATTACGATATTCTGTTGCTGCTTCAAATTCATGTCTAACTGAACTCTCTTTTTCTAAACAGCTTTTTATCTTCCCACCCACTGTCAATGGCAATATTGTTCACCCTATTGACAAACCTTCATTCTTAGTGTCGTCTTTAATAATTCTTCATCAACCACCCATGCATACATTCAGATATTCCTCAACATCCAGTTGGCACTCTCACTTACATCCCTCATAAATACATCTCTTCCATTATCACAACCTTCCATTACCACATCTCTTCTGAATTCTTCTAAACTTTCCTGTAATTTCTTTCTGGTTCATCTTCATTTTAAGACCAGATTAATCTGTGTAAACATGTACTTCATTCTTTTACTTAATCTGAATAATTTTTTATTGCCACAAGATAAAACCCAAACTCTTTACCCTTAGAATCTAGCTGTCTACCTTTTAAATTACTGACACCTGGAAGAACTCAAAATTTTATTTCCTTTTCAGAGACAAAGTTGACAAATCCAAAGCTGAACTTTTAAATCTTCCCAGATACTGTCTTCCCCAATTATTCCTCTCACTTCCCTGCCTTGGGCCACCACACAGTATCTTCTTAGTCATCAGTGTTGTCTTGGCATTGTAACAGTTTCTTCCTCACTTTCCAGCTGGTCCTCATCACCAATATGTTTGCTCTAAATGTCTTTGCATTGTATAGTTGTCCCTTCTTGTGTCTTTGCCTTCTGCATCAAAATCTCATAGCAGCCTCCTAGCTGCTTCTCTTGTAGTTTTCATCTCTCCAGACTCCAGTATGTGTTACACATCAGTGGCAGGTTTATCTCTGTGGACAGGAGACTTATGTGAATTCTTCCTTTGTCTGCAGCCACAGTGGTTCCCAATGGGACATAGAAGCAAGTCTCTTTTTTTCTTTTTTTTTTTTTTTTTTGGTATGCGGGGGAAGGGTACCAGGGATTGAACTCAAGGGCACTCAACTACATCCCAGACCTATTTTGTATTTTTATTTAGAGACAGGGTCTCACTGAGTTGTTTAGCACCTCACTGTTGCTGAGGCTAGCTTTGAATTGAAATCCTCCTGCCTCAGCCTCTGAGCCTCTGGGGTCACTGAGTCTCTGGAGTTATTGGCGCCTCTGTGGTTACAGGTGTGCACTACCACGCCCAGCTGCAAGTCCTTTTTCACTAATTCATCACTTAAGAGTCTCCCACCAGGTGGGTGTGGTGGCACACACCTGTAATCCCAGCAGCTTGGAGGCTGAGGCAAGAGAATAGCAGCAAAGTTCAAAGCCAGCCTTAGCAACTTAGCCCTCAGTGTCCCCAAGTTCAATCCCTGGTACTTAAAAAAAAAAAAAAAGCCTCCCACCTTTGCCCCCCAGCTTACCTTTACCAGCTTCTCCCTATTCTTTAATGTAAACCCTAATTTATTTATTTATTTATTTATTTATTTGGTACTGGGGATTGAACCCAGGAACACTAAATCACTGAGCCACATCCCTATCCCTTTTGGTTTTTATTTTGAAATAGTGTCTTGCCAAGTTGCTGAGGGCCTCATTGAGTTGCCAAGACTGAGCTTGAACTTGTGATCCTTCTGCCTCAGTCTTTTGAGTAGCTGGGATTACAGGTGTGGGACCCCATACCCAGCTTAACTCCTGACATGTATACACAGATTGCTGAAAATTCAGGGTCACCAAAACCTTTCTTTGTTTTGCCTGCCTTTTTGCTTTTTGTTCTTCTTTCCCAGATTAAATCCTACCTCCTTTTCAAGCCTTCCTCCTTACTACTACTTACCTAGATGACTAACATCTCTCTCCAAATGTTGGTAAACTCACAAAGCAAATTTTTTTTTTTTTTTTTGGTACCAGGAATTAAACCCAGGGACACTTAATACTGAGCCACATTCCCAGCCCTTTATATTTTGAAACAGAGTTTTGCTGTGTTGCTGAGGCTGGCCTTGAACTTGAAATCCTTTTGCCTTAGCCTCCCCATTTGCTGGGATGCCAACTACATATCAATTACTTTTAACTACTTGTTTAATATACTTTCTTATTTTACAATTTAATTGTTAAAGTAATGAGAATGTATATCAAATACATACTTTTTGAGACTTAGCCTCTTCCTTTTTAGGAAGTTACTTAGTTGCTTATATGCTGGGCACCCCCCTAAACTCTTAGAAATAGTTTTCATAGATTGTTATTCATGGGCCCATTATGCTTTGCCATTCTTTTTAAACTCTCATACATTTTGTTGTTGTTATTTTTATTTTTGAGATAGGGTCTCACTAAGTTGCTGTGGCTGGCCTTGAACTTAAGGATCCCCTGCCTGCCTCAGCCTCCCTGTTTGCTAGGATTACAGATATGCATCACTGCATCCAGCACATTTTTATTTTTAAGATACGGATTTCTACATTTTGGGTCTAATCTTTCACAGACTCTGAAAATTTTTAGATGGCCCTGAACTAATATAATACATTGTTTTTAAAGCTGTCATAAGGAATATTAAGTAGGAAAACTGTTTAATAGTGGTATTTTTAATACAACCGTTATGGTTTTTGCTGGTTTTAGATATGGCCGGAACACCCTTATTCAATTTGAAGACTTTGGAAATCATAATGCGTTTAGGTTCTTGAGAAAATATCGAGAAAAATATTGTACCTTCAATGATGATATTCAAGGTAAAGCAAAAAGGGAACTTTAGGTTCTTGATATCTATTTTTTAATCATCTATGATGTGACCTTTTTTAATTTTAAAAATCTTTGTTTTTTTAATAGGGACAGCTTCAGTAGCTCTATCAGGTCTTCTCGCAGCCCAAAAAGTTATTAATAAACCCATCTCAGAACACAAGATTCTATTTCTTGGAGCAGGAGAGGTAAGTTTTTGTTAAGCTTTTTAGAATTTAAAAACGACAATCCTTTAGAGTTGGAAAGTAGGACACAATGATAGTGTTCATAAATGAGCATAATGAGCTTGTAATTTTGTCGAAATATACAGGGTATAAATTCACAACTCCTGTTATAAAATAGTTAACTTAAAGTGTGTTTGTAGAAATTATCACAAAGAATTGATTTTTCTGTGATTTGAAGGGAAGAAGAAATTAAATATTTTTCATAACAAACAACCTTCATTTATAAAGCAACTTGACCATTATAAAGCAACTTTCCAATTCTCATTCTCTAGTTTTCATTTTTAAAATCTGTGTTTTGTTAATAGGCTGCTCTTGGAATTGCAAATCTTATAGTTATGTCTATGGTAGAAAATGGCCTTTCAGAAGAAGAGGCACAAAAGAAAATCTGGATGTTTGACAAGTTTGGTTTATTAGTCAAGGTAAGATGTTTAAAACTTGGAGAAGCAAAAGAGCATTGTTGTTATGACATTTTTAGTTGGATTTTTAAAATATGATTTTTTAAAATCTTGTATCTCATTGAACTATCCAAATTATACCAATTGTGGATCTTTCACTGTATTATCAACAGAGATTCTTCTATCGTATTATCTTTATAAAGACTCTTGCTTTGTACTTAAATTATAATTTCTTTGTTGGCAGCAGACTTACCCTTTCTTGCTTTGCTCTCTGGGCAAGAAATCAAATAGACATTCTGTATGATTGTGTTTAACCCTGATAAAACTAAAATTTATTATGTGATGCTGGGGATGGAATCAAGAGCCTGTAATGCTAGGCAAGCACTGATATCACTGAGCTGCATCCCCAGCCTTAAAACTAAGTTTTTTAATGAGAACCCAAAACATCCCAAATTATTAGCTGTACATCTGATATTTGAGCAGAAATTCTTTATTCCTTTGGATATCATAATCCCCCATACCAATCTAAAAGAGCATGTTTCTAAAACCAATTCATGGATAATAAAGAGCTCTCCCAGGTTATTTTAGTACCCTTTGGACTGCCTGCCTTCCTGTATTATGTAAGTTGGTTGCTATTTTTATTAGCTTAAGAATGTCATAGATCTTACACTGTGTAACATTAATACAGGTAAATTGTTCCATAGTTGAAACTTTCTAGTATACAAGGTTGTATTTGGGGATTGCTATGGGGAATCAAACCCAGGAATGCTTTACCACTGAGCTCCATCCTCAACCCTTTTTATTTTTTATTTTGAGACAGGGTCTTGCTGAGTTATTTAGGGCCTTGCTAAGTTGCTGAGGCTGACCTTGAACTTGTGATCTACCTGCCTCAGCCTCCTAGGTTCCAGGTATTACAGGTGTGCTCAGCTGTGCCTGGTGCATGCACATCAGAATGGCATAGCAGTTACTTGCCATTTACATCTATAGTACAATCCATCTCAGTGTACTTTGCTCCAATTCTCTTTTTCTTTTTCTCTTTAAGCTTGATTTAGTTTTCTTTCTTTCTTTTTAAATATCTTTATTTATTTATTTATTTTTATGTGGTGCTGAGAATCGAACCCAGTGCCTCACACATGTGAGGCTTGCACTCCACCACTGAGCTACAGCCCCTACCCCTCTCTTCTTCTTAATATCTCTTCTTAATTAATATCAGCATTCTATTAAAACAAAAAATAAAATGAACAATTAGAACATATGAATGAATAACCTTGAGGCTTAAATTATATGTAATTTAAAATAAAATAACAGTAATTTGAAGTTTACCAGACATTGTGATAAGAGCTTATTATCTTTAGTTCTTTCAAAACTCCTGTGGTTGGTTTTTTGTTTTGTTTCTTCTGTGAAGATTTTTATAATTGAGGAAACTGAATTTTAAAAATGGTCAGGGACTTTTCCAAGGTCATTTGTTTATAAGTGATGGAGATAATTTAAACCTAAGAAGTCTGATTGTAAAGCCCATGCTCTGAATCATTAAACCATGCTATTCCCTAAGGGGAGCATAACTACTATATTTGCTAGTATGTAAAGTGCAAGGCTTATAAGCCATCACAGTTTTAGAAGGTTATGGAGGGAGATTACATTTTTCTACTGGTACATAGATTACCTATTTCTACTGCTTTATTTTGTAATGTTGGTTTTTGTCAGATGTTTTGTGATTATAACAGTAGATCCAATGAACAGTGGTGGTAGTAGCAAGTGAGAATTCCTGTTCAGGTTCAGAGTATTTATTTTAGGATGTGCTTGTAGCTTAAACTCTGGGTTTTAGGCTCCTGGTCTCTTTTGGTGACCCTAAACAATGTAGTCCATTTAGAGAGTTTTTCTGTTAAACCCTCAAACTGGAGAGCTTTGGAAATCCTGGGGCCAAGAATAAGAAAACAGTGTTCTGAGAACCAGACCAATAAGGCTGTATTTCAGTCATTTAATTAACTGCTTGGCCAACTTGTGATGGCCCACTTTTTTCCCAGCCCCTTCTGGTTCTTGCCTGGTTGTTCTGGAGTTCTGATGAAAAACTTTTCCTATTGTGGGGAGATGGCTTCTCTTTTACTAAAATAAAGATGCAGGTTTCTCAGCTTGTTGATTTGGTGCTTGGTATGTTTTGTGTGCTTTAAATCTTAGAAATTCATTGTCATAGGCTGTCAATGTTACTTTTTTGGCTTTATGGCATTATAAGTTTTTATTTTATTTTTTTTTATCCCTGGGAATTAGAAAGATGTTTTTTTGTTTAGCCATCTTGAACCAGAATTCACTGTTCCTCTTGTTTTTGTACTCTTTGTAGTAAAAGCCCATGATGTCTTTCTGCAATTCTGAAATCTTAAAACTCCGAAATCTCAGAGCTTTTTTCTGAATTCATTTTGGTGACAGATTTAATTGATCTGAATTTATCTGGTAGCAAAACCTGACCTGAACTTAGGAGAGGCTATTTATAGACTTAAACTTTCTGCTTCACAAAAAGGGGAGCAAATATGGGGGAATATAGAGATATGTAGTTCAATTTTAGATTGCTTGCCTCAAATGTGCAAGGTCTTGGGTTTGATCTCCAGCACTGCAGAAAGTAAATAAAGAAATACACCTTTTTACTTGATGTGACTGGTTAAGTTTGTTCCATTGTAGAGTGCCCATTTGTCAGGGAATATTCATAATACTTGTTAGAATGCCAAATTGCATTCCTAAATATGAGAAATTCTTAATTCCAAAACTCAGCTTGCTCAGATAAAGGGTTGTAGGCCTTTGTGCCATATTCAATTTTGGTATACTTCATAGAATAAATGAGTTTTTGAAAGAGACTAGAAAGTTTCTGAGCGTAATGGAATTTGATATATATTCGGACACTGTGAAGTTGGAAATGAAATAAATTGCCGCGACCCCTCGCCGGCAAGGGAAAACACGACACAGGATTCTTCCTTCAGCAGTTTATTCAGGCCTTGATTCATGTTTCATCTTCTAGTGACCCCCCGCCGAGCGCCCAAGCACAGCCTAATAAAGCCTCCAGCATACCAATCCTAAGCTGCCACGTGGACCTTTCTCATAGGGTGGTAAGGGATTGCGTGCCAATTCTCCATGTTAGGAGTTGTTTATCACAGGCCACAGTGGAAGCCGGCGCCATCTTCTAATGGCGGCCACGGTCTAATTAGAACGGCTCACCACAATAAATGAGTTAAGAAGAACAGTAAATGAAAAGACATTTCTATTGTAGAAATAATATGTATGTAACTCATAAAATGTTGTCTTCTGTTAATCTTCATTATGCACTCACTAAAAACTACTGTATTTTATCAAAAAATTTAGGGGCGGAGTGCTAAAATAGATAGTAATCAGGAACCATTTGCTCACCCAGCTCCAGAAAGCACACCTGATACTTTTGAAGATGCAGTAAATATAATTAAGCCTTCAACTATAATTGGTAAGTAAAGTTGTTGATAAATCATTCTATTACTTAACTGTTACCAGTTGTAACTACTCTGTAAGATTACTAAGAATGAATTAACATTTCTGCCTAGCTTTTAACATATACAGTTATCCCTTGGCCTTTTGGGGATATTGGTTCCAGGATCCTCATGGATACCAAAATCTGATACTTAAGTCTCTTATATTAAAAGGTGTGGTATTTGCATATAACCTATGCATATTCTCCTATATATTTTAAAGTATCTCTAGATTACTTATAATACCTAATACATTGTAAATAGTTGTTATACTGTATTATTTATGGAATAAGGACAAGGAAAAGTCTGTACATGCTAGTTAGTGTAGGCACAGTTTTTTCCTTAAGTATTTTCTGTTTGCAGTTGGTTGAATTCACATATGTAGAACCCCACAAATACAGAGAGTTGATTCACATTTTCTGAGACAGCTTTTTGGTCATGATGCTTGAGCATTTAGTTAAAAGATGTTTCTTATACTTTTAAATGCTATGTGCTCTGCAATTGATTATACTTTGCTTGTATCTTCTCCTTCACCTCCTTCCCTAAGGGATTGCTGTTCTTTGGTGTTTTTTTTTTAAGCACAGGGTTTCACTATGTTGCCCAGGCTGGTCTTAATCTCCTAGGCTCAGCCTTCTTGGTAGCTAGATTATAGGCATGTGTGTGCATGCCCACCCTGCTCCTTATTGTGCTTTGTTTTTATAGTTAGGGTGGTCATGCTCAAAACTTAAAAAGATGTAGTTCATTTGACAGACTATTTGGGATAATCCAATGCAGCATTTCATTAGCAACACAGTTGAAATCTTTCAAGTGTTTTGAGTCAAGCTTTGCACAGCTGACATCAGTTGCCAACATAGCACTGAATTCTCAGCAGAGAAATTAAGTCTTTAAAAAAGGAATATTTGGCGGGGCATGGTGATGCATACTTGTAGTCCCAGCTATTGGAGAGGCTGAGACAGGAGGATGGAAAGTTCTAAGCCAGCTGGGCAACTCAGCAAGATCTTGTCTCAAAAGTTTTACAAAGTGGCTAGGGTGGTAATGACTGAGTACGTAGCTCAACTGCAGAGCACACAAGCACTTAAAAATATAAGAAACAAATCTTTTAACTAAATGCTCAACAACTCTTTTAATTTTTTATAGTGAGAAGAAAGCTTAAAGACTCTATTTTCATTCCCCCCAAAACTCAATATGGGCTGGGCTGGGCACGGTGGCACATGCCTGTAATCCCAGTGGCTTGGGAGGCTGAAACGGGCGGATTTCAAGTTCAAAGCCAGCCTTATTCATTGTGAGGCACTGAGCAGCTCAGTGAGACCCTGGCTCTAAATAAAATACAAAATAGGGCTGGGGATGTGGCTCAGTGGTTGAATGCCCCTGAGTTGAATCCCCATTACAAAAAAAAAAAAAAAGAT
>NW_025999990.1:17309803-17315154 GCF_001458135.2 Marmota marmota marmota | reverse complement strand
TCCTTGATCCATTTTGAATTCACTTTTGTGCATGGCGAGAGAAAGGGATTCAGTTTCATTTTGTTGCATATGGATTTCCAGTTTTCCCAGCACCATTTGTTGAAGATGCTATCCTTCCTCCATTGCATGCTTTTAGCCCCTTTATCAAATATAAGATAGTTGTAGTTTTGTGGATTGGTCTCTGTGTCCTCTATTCTGTACCATTGGTCCACCCGCCTGTTTTGGTACCAGTACCATGCTGTTTTTGTTACTATTGCTCTGTAGTATAGTTTGAAGTCTGGTATCGCTATACCGCCTGATTCCCACTTCCTGCTTAGCATTGTTTTTGCTATTCTGGGTCTTTTATTTTTCCATACGAATTTCATGATTGCTTTCTCTATTTCTACAAGAAATGCCGTTGGGATTTTGATTGGCATTGCATTAAACCTATAGAGAACTTTTGGTAATATCGCCATTTTGATGATGTTAGTTCTGCCTATCCATGAACAGGGTATATTTTTCCATCTTCTAAGATCTTCTTCTATTTCTCTCTTTAGGGTTCTGTAGTTTTCATTGTATAAGCCTTTCACCTCTTTTGTTAGGTTGATTCCCAAGTATTTTATTTTTTTTGAGGATATTGTGAATGGAGTGGTTGTCCTCATTTCCATTTCAGAGGATTTGTCGCTGATATACAGGAATGCCTTTGATTTATGCGTGTTGATTTTATATCCTGCTACTTTGCTGAATTCATTTATTAGCTCTAATAGTTTCTTTGTAGACCCTTTTGGGTCTGCTAGGTATAGAATCATGTCATCTGCAAATAGAACTCCATATGGAAACCTAGAAATGTATCCACTGACTCATTCTACTTCCAGAGGGTTAAGGAAGCAAAAAGACCTCAGCTGATGCATTTTTAGTTGTCTCCACTTCCTACCACGACCTAAGTGTGTGCTTCTCCAACCTTGCACTTGTTCTTTCCTAACAACCATTGAAAATGTTTTGTTTTCAGTTTATTTTCTCGATTTTTTTTCCTCAACTGTAACCTGCCTGCATTATAATCATTTTTGCATCTTTATGGCCCCATTCTGTGTCTGGGACATTAAAAACTCAACTGAAACTGTATTCAAATATTGATTGCTTAGTAATCAAGATGATCTTTTATCTCTTCTGAACTTCTTTTATTTTGTAATGAGTGCCACAGAGTTTTAACAATTTAACAATTGAGACAGGTTTTCTCGTCTTTTTTAACTTTTTTAAACTGTGGTAAAATTTACACAAAATTTGCCATCCCAAACCATTTTTAAATATATTCCCATTGCTGTCTAGCCATCTCCAGGATTCTTTTCTTTTGTGACACTAAAACTTAATACCCATCAAACAATAATTCCCATTCTCCCAGCTCCTGGCAACTGCATTTTACTTTCTGTGCGCTAGGTACCTCATGAATGAAAACAAAATTTTTGTCTTTTTGTCACTCGTACATTTTATTTAGCTTAATGTTCTGAAGTTCATTCATTAAATTCATTAAAAGGTTCATACAAGTTTTGTCTTAGAGTGCTATAGATAATCTTTTTCTTTCTTTCTTTCTTTCTTTCTTTCTTTCTTTCTTTCTTTCTTTCTTTCTTTCTTTCTTTTTTTTGGTGCTGGGGATGAAATTCAGGGGTGCTTAACCACTGAGCAACATCCCCAGACCTTTTTATTTTTTGTTTTGAGACAAGGTCTTAAATAAGTTCCTTAAGGCCTCGATAAGTTACTGAGGCTGGCTTCAAAATTGTAATCCTCCTGCCTTGGCCTACCTAGACGCTGGGATTACAGGCATGCACCATCATACCTGGCTGCTATAGATAATGTTATCCTTTTTTTGTTTGTTTTTCTTTAATCTTCTATAATTTGCTATGCATGTGGTAATAATAAATATTTAGATGAGAATTTTCAGCATTTCATTGTTTTTCTTTTCAGATTTAAAGATTGTGTTCTCAGAGTATTCGCAATGCAAAATTTATCTTTATAATGAGATTATATATGGTTTTGTTATAGTTAACCTATTGTAGAGATGCTGTTGGTAAGTTCTTAATTATATCTCTGCTGAAGTTACTTTTCCCCCTTATTTATTGCAGGAGTTGCAGGTGCTGGCCGGCTTTTTACTCCTGCTGTAATCAAAGCCATGGCCCGTATCAATGAAAGGCCTATAATATTTGCATTAAGTAATCCTACAACAAAGGCTGAGTGCACACCTGAAGAAGCGTATACACTTACAGAGGTATTAATAATAATTATATGAATTGGTTATGTTTTGTTTTCTCCGTCCATTAACTTACTAATTACATATTCTTGCATGCTTCTTTTAGCAGTTTCACTGAAGATTATAATATACATCCATGGGTCATCAGGGTGATATAAATGGCTTATATCAATTCTGGAAAACAGTTATATAACTCCCATTTTAAGTCCCTTACATTGTTTGCACTATTGTTTTTCTCTGTACATTTTAAACCCAAAGGGCATTATTGTTTTTCTATATAAATTTTTCATTTGGATTTGACCTATACCTTATTTTTTTCTGTCCTTATTCTTTCCTTCCTTCATGTCTGTGCTTCTGTCGAGGATCATTTTCTCCTACTAGAATAACTCCTTTCCTTAAGTGTGAGTCTGGTGAATTCTCTTGATAATTTTTTGCCTTTGTTTTTGACTTGTTACCAAACCCAGGTTTGGAGGCTCATCCACAGCAAAACCAGTGTCTGAGAAACGACCATTAGGGGAAAAGAAAGGCTTTATTTGATGGCCAAAGAGTAGAGAAGTGGGAGCCCATGCTCACACCTCAGCTTCTAAATTACATGGATAATAATGTAGTTAGAGGCTAATAAAGGAGAGGAACATTCAAGTCTTTTCTGGAAATAGGTGAGGTTTTACAGGAACTCATGTACCACCTCTTTTCACTCCTTTCGTGGTCTGGTGTTTCCAATTATGAGGACTGGTGGGTCTCTTTAGCCTTGAAGTGGAGAGGAGAGAGACTGGGCAAGTCTAGGCCAAGTTAACCCTATATTATAGTTTTGGACAAAACATTTCCCAGATGATTACCATGTCTACATGCAGTGCTAAGTAGAGTCTGACACAAAGGTTAAGGCAACAAAGGAGACAAATGTGGTATAAAGACAGATAGGCTGAGCCTTTTCATCTCATAGTAGTCACCTGTCACACATCTTTAGGCCCAAGAGAAGAGTCAGTATTTTTAGCAAAACTGGCCTCAAGTCCATGAAAAGTAATGTAGACAATCATTATCATAACCCACATTTCAGAGGTATTACTTAGAGCAAAGCTAGTGGAATATTAACAATGTGTTTTCCAGCCATGTGGCCTCCAAGTGAGTCATTCTTGTTAGCTAATAGCAAGTGAAGCTAGAGGGTTTATTTAAAAATTTTTTTTGTTGTTACAAGTATATTTTTGTTCTGTATAGAAGCAAAAGTTGGTGGTTACATTATTTCAGCCTTTGAAGATAGTATTGTTTTCTGACTTCTGTTTTTCTTTTGATTCCGCATCTTGAGTTTTTAGCAGTTTTACAATAATGTATCTTTGTGTTTATTCCACTTAGAGATTATAGGGCTCCTGAATGTGTGGCTTGATATCTGGTTTTGTTTTGTTTTTCGGTTTCCTATGCTTTGGCCATAATCTCTCTCTCCTCTTATGGAACTCCAGTTTCACAATCAGACTTCACTGTATCTCCATTATCCCTTACATTGTTTTCTGTATATATCATCCTTTTTGCTCTGTGTTTCAGCCTGATGATTTTCTTTGGACCTTCTTCCTGTTTGCAGATTCTCTTTCCAGTTGTACTAGTTTGTGTTTAGGTTCTTAATTTTAATTATTGCATTATTTTCATTTGTAGACTTTCTGTTTCTTTTATAATTGATTAGTTTAATGACAGACTTAAAATCGCAGAAATTATCAGTTTATAGATTCTGTTTTCCTCCCCCATATTTTATGAAGCAATTATTTTTTACTCACTTCACCATCAGTGTTTATCTTTACTAGGTCATTTTTTGAGTTGACTGATAGCTTCCTGTAACAAATTTTTATTTAAAATTGTTTTGAGATTTAGTACTTTCAAATTATTTGATATTGTCACAAGGTTATATCTCAATTACAAATACCTGCTTATATACCATTAAGACAGTTCTGTTTGGCTTTTTCCTCCCTAATGTTCTATACTTTCTATACTTGTAATCTTCATAGCAAAATCACTTCCTTTATTCTTGTAATTGATCTTTAAGTGGCTCTAGAAAGTGATTTTTTTCCCCTTCCTTCCTTCTTTCCTCCCTTCCTTTCTTCCTTTCTGTTGGGGATTGAACTCAGGATCTTGCTTGTGTTAGGCAAGCATTCTATACTGATCTACACCTCCAGTGCCCCCAGAGAATGAATATAAGGGCTTTTCATTTTGGTGCTAGGGATTGAACTCAGAGGCACTTAAACTGAGCCACATCCCCAGCCCTATTTTGTGTTTTATTTAGAGACAGGGTCTCACTGAGTTGCTAAGAGCCTCGCTGTTGCTGAGGCTGGCTTTGAACTCGTGATCCTCCTGACACAGCTCCCCAGCTGCTGGGAGCCACTGAGATTACAGGTGTGGGTCACCATACCTGGCCCATAAAGGCCTCTTTATAATGGTGTTCAGAAGATTGTTAGGTCATACCCTTGAGAATAAATAAAGTAATAAATCTGTGATAAAGTTGGGTAAAATAATTTCTTGAATATATATGAATTACAATTACAGGATATTTTTTTCTTTCTTTTTCTTCTTTTTTTTTTTTTTTTTGGTGGTACTGGGGATTGCACTGAATTACAATTGAAGGTTCTGATTATAGCAAATATCTCAATTTATGTAAGTCCACTTTTATTATGTCTCCTTTTTTTTTCCTTGGGTAAATAGTTTTTGTCATTTCATAAGCCTAGTTGTTTGTTTGTTTTTTTATTGAGTGCTGGATAGTATGAGTGAGGAATTATAACAATCATTTGAGGGTCTGGATGACATTCTCTTCCTCCAGAGGGGCTTCATGTATCCTCTGGTGACTATTAGGATGGGGTACATCATCATAATCCAACCAGGATGCAGTCTAGGTGAGGCCTAGTCTGTTTCCAGTTTCTTCTTCCTCCAAATGTGTACCCCTTTGGGTATGGCTCCAAAGCCCTGGAGTATTTACCAGCAACCTTCATTCTTAGTGGTCCCTGAACTTCAGTTTTTCTGTCTCATCATGAAATTCCTGATATCTGTTACACAGGTAAAAGCCACAGGTTTTTGCCTTTGAAATTACCAGTTGAGGGGAAAAGATTTAATTACTGACCTTATATCTTTTTCTTTTCCTTTTTTTTTTTTTTTTTTT
>NW_025999990.1:17280515-17309778 GCF_001458135.2 Marmota marmota marmota | reverse complement strand
TTTTTTTTTTTTTTTTTTTTTATACTGGGGATTTAACCAAGGATACTTTACCATTCAGCTACATCTCCAGCCCTTTTTATTATTTATTTGTTTGTTTGTTTACCGGGATTGAACTCAGGGGCACTCGATCCCTGAGCCACATCCCCAGCCTTATTTGTATTTTATTTAGAGACAAGGTCTCACTGAGTTGCTTAACACCTCACTTTTGCTGAGGTTGACTTTGAACCATACTGCTGCCTCAGCCTCCTGAGCCGCTGGGATGATGGGCATACGCCACCTTGCCCAGCTTGGCCTTGTATCTTGCTTTCCTCTTCTTTTGGGTGTTAAAAACCATCCCCCTTCCACCCCTAACACCACACTTTCACTATTTGGTAATACTCTGTTTCATTTTTTTAAAAGAACGTTTTAAAAATATTAACAAAAAGAACATTTTTTTTTTAAAGAGAGAGAGAATTTTTTAATATTTATTTTTTAGTTTTCGGTGGACACAACATCTTTGTTTTCATGTGGTGCTGAGGATCGAACCCAGCGCCCCATGCATGCCAGGTGAGCACGCTACCGCATGAGCCACATCCCCGGCCTAAAGAACATTTTTAAAAATACATTTACTTTAACCAAGTACAGTGATGCACACCTGTAATCCAGGCTACTTGGAAAGAATAGAAAAGGCTTGGGAATGTAGATCAATGGTAGAGCAACCCTGAGTTTAATCCTTAGTCCTGAAAAATGGATGGATGGATAGATTGATTTTTTTTTTTTTTTAATTGTAACCTTAGAGAAAGTTAGTATGAAGCAACCTAGAAGATTATTGTTAAAGCTGCACTTTCTCAGAACTTTCTGGACATAATATTTATGTCTTTACATCTTTATTATTCTGTTTTTTTCTCTGTGATGACATCCAATAAACACAATAATTATTGAAATTCATTCTTTCTTTCTTTTTTTTTTTTTTTTTGGCAGTGCTAGGAATTGAACCTAAAGTCTTGTGCATGAACAAGCACTCTACCACTGAACTATGTCCCCAGCCCTTTTTAAATTTTATTTATTAAAGTTGGTGCTTATTCTGCCTCAGCCTTCCAAGTAGCTGGAATTAAATGTACCCCATTTCATCTGGCACTTCCTCCTTTTTAAAAATTAATTGCATGGGGCACAGAGGCATGCACCTGTAATCTCAGCAACTCAGAGGCTGAAGTTGGAGGATCTGGAGTTTGAAACCAGACTGGACAACAGAATGAGGCCCCATCTCTTTAAATAAAGAAAGAAAATCAGTTTCAGAATCATCATAGTTTTTAGAATCAGTCTCAGTGTACTGCCTGATCTTTTTGCTAAATATGTATTACTTTTAGATTGATTGCCTATCCTATCCGCCAGGTTTTACATAAAATGGATAGTTTTTGTCCCTAAAATTAAACCTTAATCTTACATAATGACTTTTTGGTACATATATTCAATGTATTATGGGTTTGGCATTTCTAAAATGTAAAAAAAAAAAAAAATTGAATGTATTGAGCAGTAGTAGTGTATTCTCGTTAAAGAATTTTTGAATAAATTTTATTGATAAAGTATACATTATTGGTATGAATATTAAAATTCCGAAGGGAGACTGGTTTGATACACTGCATTTCAGCAGGGGTTTTTTATTTTTGTTTTTTATTTTAGGGTCCTGGGGATTGAACTCAGGGGCACTCGACTATTGAGACACATCCCCAGCCCTATTTTGTACATTATTTAGAGACAGAATCTCACTGAGTTTCTTAGTGCCTTAGCCTCCCTAGCCACTGGGATTCCAGGCATGTGTGACCATGCCTGGGCATTTCAGCAGTTTTAAGATACAAATTTTTTTTGCAATTTTTATAACTTTGAGGTCATCCTGTCTCTTACCAAGAAATAGGAAGGCATTGACTCATAGTTTCAACTTTATGTGAATTCTTAGTGCTACATGAAATAATGGCAGAAGTTTCTATGTGGTTGCAGTCAACTCTTGGTGTCCTGTTCAGTGGAGACATGTCTTAGTGTTACTCTAACACCCTCTGCTGCTCAGTGAGAAAAATACTTAAAACAAACAAACAAAAAAAAGCCCCAAATGTCTCATGTTTTAATGGCCATTTGTTCAGATTGGCCAGGTTGACTTCAGAATGAGAATGCTGTTATCATTAAGATCTGGCTATGTTTAAGCTCCATTTTGATTTCGGGGGGAGGGAGAAGATAAAGGTGGCCTGGAGAAGATGTAGATTCCATTTAAGACATTCCTAAAATCTTTCTAAGTCTGAAAACTGACTGATATTGTGAAGGCATAACATTTTTTCCTGTAAAGTATTATATTGTATAATCCACTTAATAAGGCTATTAAAATTAATGGTGCCACAAAAATATTCTGTATATGTTAGTTTGGTAACATATGACCTAAGACATACAGTGACATTACTCATCAAAGAAGTAAAACTTTTTTGCCACAGGTAGAGCTGTGTTTAGGACAAGTAGAGGATTATAATAACTATCTGTAGAGTGAGTAGAAAAATTACATAGCTGTATGGAGTTGCAAATCCAAACTAGTCAGCTGGGCCACCATTACCATAGTGAACTTGCTTTCACACTTAAACTTTGTATCATTTTGAAATTGAAAACTGCAGCCTTGCACATGTTTAACATAAATTTGTGGACAAATTGCCTAGAGTCAAATTCTTGAATGTTAATGAATTCACTAGTGCCCAGATCTATTCTGAAGAATAATCATTATTCTTGATATAATATATATTTTCAAATCTGAGAAAAAGAAGATAAAGCAGTGTCCAAACACTTATTATAACTTGGTTGAATGTTCAGGTGTCATGGTAGTTTGTCCATCCTTCAGTCTTCTGTAAAGTATCTTTTAACCTAATGACCCGTGGCTTATTTTAGTTATTCCTGAGTATTACAAGATAGAGTATTCTGTTTGAGCACTATTGTTTTCTTCTTGTCTTTTTGAGAGGGAGGGAGAAGAAGGTGGGAATGGCGAATGATATGTAAAGGATTTTGTTTTATAAATTAAATCTCTAGTATTTTCAATTATATAGGCATCTAATTCTTTTAGAAGTAATGAAGATGCTAGTAACATTATATGCCATTATAGATCGCAGAACTAAATCAGATGACTACAAAATATGTGGAGACTTTAACAGATTAGTTTTTGTTTTTGTTTTGTTTTGTTGTGCCAGGGATTGAACCCAGGGGTGCTTAACCACTGAGCCACATCTCCAGCCCTTTATATTTTTTATTTTTTGGAGAGATGGTCTTGCTCAGTTGCTTAGGGCCTCTCCAAGTTGCTGAGGGTAGCTTTGAACTTGGGATTCTCCTGCCTTAGCCTCCCAGGCTGCTGGGATAACAGGTGTGTGCCACTGTGCCCAGCCAGTATTTTCAGTATCTTGTGTTTAGCGAAATATTTTCTTTAACAAGGTAAAATACCAGTTTTTTTTCTGGAATCAGTGTGATTGTACAATGCTATTTTATAAATTGCCTGCTAGAGAGTATTATAGCATAATAGACCTGAGCTTTGGAGTTATAAAAAATTCAAGTCAAGTTTAATTGCTGCAAATTTGATGTGTAACTTTTTTAAAAATATTTTTTAGTTATACATAGACACAGTACCTTTATTTGGTTTATTTATTTATGTGGTGCTGAAGCCTAGTGCCTCACCTGTGCGAGGCAAGTGCTTTGCCACTGAGCCCCAGCCCCAGCCCTGATGTGTAACTTTTTACCAAGTACTTTATCAAGGGTTTTTTTTTTTTTTTAATAATCAGTGAAATGAAGATGATGATAATTTCATAAAGTTTTCAAGAGAGCTAAGTTAACTGAATTAACATATAAAACACCTGGTACAGAACCAAAAACAGGAGATATACAGTAAATGGTCGTAAATTAATTGTGACATTTCCTCCTTCATTCACAATTTATATCCATATTTATTGGGATTATTTTTGTGAACTATTTACATTTTCATTTTTATAAAGGA
This sequence comes from Marmota marmota marmota, assembly GCF_001458135.2. Taxonomy (NCBI): domain Eukaryota; kingdom Metazoa; phylum Chordata; class Mammalia; order Rodentia; family Sciuridae; genus Marmota; species Marmota marmota. The sequence continues at coordinate 17,305,790 of NW_025999990.1, read as the reverse complement.
ACTAGAAGTATCAGAATTTTTAAGTTTACTCTAACGGACATTTTTCAGATTTATTCGAATGTAATACTATGCATAAAATAGTCCTTATCCTAATAAAAGGATTTGTTATACAGTAAATGATGCTTTGTTGCCAGGTGATTTATTGGTCTGATTTACCAGAGGACTTAACTTTATATGAATTCACCTCAATTTTCTCATCCATGTAGAGGAACAAAGTTGAGATTATTTCATTTCATTTACAGGGAAGGTGTTTGTTTGCCAGTGGTAGTCCATTTGGGCCAGTGAAACTCCAAGATGGGCGAGTCTTTACACCAGGTCAAGGAAATAATGTATATATTTTTCCAGGTAAATGTCACCATTATTTATGTTACAAAGCAATACATTATTTTTGTTACAAAGCAATAAGGAATTACATAAAAATACTTCCTGAAATTTTTTGGAATAAACATTGGTGTTTGCAGAATTTTGTTACAAATGTATAGGGAAATTCAAGGAATTCAGTAACTTCCAATTTGCTCTCTTTCCCCTAAAAATTTGTTTATTCATATTAATCTTGTTTTTATTATAGAAATAATATAGTATGTGGTTCATAAAAATGCAAAGGAACAAAGTGGTAGAAAATTGCTTAACCCTCTGTATGTCCCCCTAGTGTCTTCTTAACCACATTTGTCAGATAAAACTACCACCAGTTGGTTCTGACTTTTTCTGGCAGTCACCATCAGGCCCACTCATCTCCTTTTATCAAAGTTCTTGTAACTCAACTGTATGTTTGAACTTTCCACTATGAAATACAAGTAATAGCGCACACATGCCTTCTGATACCTTTCTTCATCCACCACTCAATTTGTCTTATTACTGTTTGTTTTCTTAAGTAGTTGCTTTTATCTTTATGTAACTTACTTAAAGAGCTTTTCAAGCTTTTGTTAGCAATTTGAGTTAATTAGCTTGCTAAATGAAAAAAATCTTAAGTTACTTTCTTTTTCCACTTTTCAGTTTTATTTGTCAATATTTCTACATTGTAGAGAATTTTTTTGATACATTGTATTCTTTTGTTTTCCATGCTTCCGCTATAGATTGTGAATATTCAAAATCAAAATTATAAAAACAAAAAAAAATCCCCATGATTATATAAATGTTATTCACCAGCTACAGTGTGGTTTGACAAATACACTAGAAGATATAGTTCTGTATCATTAATTTTTGATGTTCAGAATATTTCAAGTATTATCAAGTATAATGAATTTCTTCTTTTCTTCCTTGATCTTACTCTAGAGTAAACTATTCTGTCCCGTCTTCTTTTTCTATTCTGTCTCCCTTGTGTTTCTGGATACATCTTTAAAGATTTTTTTTTTCTTTTTTTTTTTCCTTCCCTAAAGAACGTATGAAATCTTCCTGAGGTTTTACAGATCTGAAATTATCTTTATTTTGTCTTCTCACTTGATGGTTTGGCTGGGTAAAGTCAAAGTCTTTGTCATCAGACCTTTGAAGACCATTCACTTTTTGTTAAGGTTAGTGTTGCTGATAAGAAATCTGATAAAAGGAATCACATCCCTTTATGCATAATAACTTTTTTCTCTGAGTCTTCACACTTTTGTCTTTATATTTCTGAAAGTTTACTAAAATGTATCTAGGTTGGGTTTATTCCCATTTAACTTTTTTTTTTTCCTTCCTTTTCTTTCCTTCTAGAACTTCAGTTTTTTTCTTACAAAGCTTACATTAGATCATGGGTAGAATCCTTTCTCTCCTGTCTTTGACTTCAAAATTTTATTTCCTGTTTTCATCTTTGCCATTTTATCTCATAACATGGAAGGTTTCTGTGATATTTGCTCATTCATCAATGCCTGTTAAGTGTTTTTTTGGCACTTCTAGTGTGGCTTTTTTAAGTCTTTTTAAAGGAGATCGGAAACATAGTATAAATTTATTCATAACAACTTCAGTGTATATTCAGAAAATTAAGTTTTTGAATTTGGAGGGGGGATGGTGAGTACCAGGGATTGAACTCAGAACCACACTTCAGCCTGTTTTATATTTTATTTAGACACAGGGTCTCACTGAGTTGCTTAGTGCCTTGCTTTTGCCGAGGCTGACTTTGAACTCGAGATTCCCCTGTCTCAGCCTCCCAGGCTGCTGGGATTATAGGTGAGCGCCACTGCACCTGGCTAAATTTTTGAATTTTAAAACATGACCACCTCACTATTATCATACCAAAGGAATTAATAATAATTGCCCAATATGCTTAATAGCATATATCGTCAATTCATTCAGTTGAACAATTTTTTATTCCTTTAATATTTTCTTATTCCAGAATTAATTTAATAGTTTCTTTAAAAAAAAAGTTTTAGATTTTCTTTCATCTCTTTCTTCCTTGCAATATTTTATCCTTTGTGCTGTTTCCCTCCCCATAAATTTATGATTATCCTTAGTTGTCAGTTTCTTTTTAAGAATGACTATATTGAGCAGTACAGGGATTTGGCATGAATTCCTTTGCACTTTTGTCTTCCTTCCCCTGTGGGTCTTACCCTTAGCAGCTGACAGCAGCCTCCCATTAAGATGCAGGTAGATGCAAAGCACATAATAGCACACCTTAGACAAGCATGTTATTACTATTGTCACAATAAGGATGTATTTAGCCAATAAGTATGCCAGTGCTTTTATGTAGAACGTTCTTCCAGTATAGTTATTGTTGTCTCTTGAGACCTGGCATCTGTAATAGAAACTCCCATCATCGATGATGTTTTTATAGAACTTGATAATGTTCGAAATCAACCTCTTCTATCTAGTAGTGTTTCTTTTTTTGTTTGTTGGTACTGAGGATTGAACCCAGGGGCACTCAACCACTGAGCCACATCCTCCCCTTTTTATATTTTATTTAGAGACAGGGTCTTGCTAAGTTGCAAAGGGTGTCTTTGAACTCATGATCCTCATGCCTTAGCCTCCTGAGCCACTGGATTATAGGCATGCCCCACCATGCCCAGCTTCAGTAGTATTTCTGTGGTATAAATGCATGAGGAAATGGGAAGGGAACACATCTCTGCTTATTTTACTAAAACTACTTTAATATCATATTTGACTAGTAAGGAGTTTGGTAGTTGATTACTTTTTATACAACATTTTAAAGTTCTAACTTTATTGTGTTGAGGTTGTAGCTCAGTAGTAGAGTGCTTACCTCAGACATGTGAGGCACTGGGTTTTAGCCTCAGCACCACATAAAATAAAATAAAGATATTGTGTCCATATACAACTAAAAAATATTTTTTTTAAATTCTAACTTTATTAATAAAAATTATTAGCACCACAAATGTGAACATGAAAAATGACCTGGCAGTGGAGATAAAAATGGCCTTTAAACAGGAAGATTGTCTCAGAGTCTGTATGTAAAGCAACTAAAAACTTAAGGCTCTGATTGTTTTGGAATTAGTGGTCTAGTCACTGTAATAACTGTATGAAATTGTAAAAACAAAACAACCTTAAAAGGGTCAATAGGCTAATCAGACATTGGCTCTAATAAAATGTTTTCCAGATCAAAATTCAGGAAAGAACCCTTCCCCCTCCAGTCTGAAACCCAAAAGGGCTGTACTTTGGAATGGGGTTATGGTTTGCAGTGGCAGTGGGTGATCTAGAAAACCTCAAGCCTTTGTTCTGGACTGCCAGTGCCAGCAAAGGCCCAACAGAAGCAAACAAACCTTCTCTGAAATAACAGTATTCTAAGTCTTCAGATTATTTTTCTAAAGATAATGAGACACGTAAAGAGACATGACAACACGAGCCAAAGCCAGCAGAGACCACAAGAAAAACAGACCTGCTAAAATTCTACATATAAGACAAGTGCTAAGAAACAAAAATGCTTATTAAGTTTATAGAGATAAAGCCAAGCTCGAAAACCTCAGCCAAAAACTACTGAATTCCAGAATTCAAAAATAACAATAAGTCAAGAACTGAATTGTAAATGAGGCTTATAGCAGAATAGACCAAAGAGAATTGGTCAACTCAGAAACTATCTGAGAAGAGACAATAGAGAACAAAGCACAAAGATAGAAAGGAAAAATACAAAAAAATAGGTAAGAGATATATCTTTAATGTTGTATTTTTAACTGAAGTCCTAGAAGAAAGTGAGAATAAATCAGAGTCAACATTTGCAGGCCTCTGGCCAAGAAGTTCTTGGAACTGGTAAATGACAGTAGTCAAGCTCATTGAAACCTATACAGGATAGGTTTTAAAAATCTACTCAGGAACCTCATTGTGAGATTTCAGAAAAATCACAACAAGGAGAAAATATGAAAGCAACCAGATCAAAAATATTTCTTTCAAAGGAACAACTCTTAGGCTGACATTGGACTCCTTAACAATATGCCGAAAGGCAGTGGGATTATATGTTTATTTTACTTCTAGGAAATACTTGCCAACCTAGATCATCACAGTGAAAATCTTAGAAGAATTAAGGCAAAATGAAGACATTTCAGAAAACAGAATTCACCACCTACACACTTGTATGAAAGGAAGGGAAATCTTGTTCCTTAGGCAATAGTAAAATCCCAAATAGAAGCTTAAAGATGAAAGAAAGAATGAAAAGCAAAAGTTGTGAATATGCAGGTAAAACAAAACCAGTATTGTGTACAGAGAGCTCAATTGTAACAACACGGTATTTAGAAAAATACATGGATATAAAATAACAAGAATGCTTTTAGGTTAATTAGAATTAAACTATTATGAGGGACTTGCATTCTCTGGCAGAAAAATTAAAATTAATGTGGAGTTTTGATTACTTATGGACATGTTCTAAATTTTAGGATAACCACTCAAAAACTAGAAAAAACTTAAAATTTACGATAAATTAAAATTTACTAGGGGGTAAAACAATATTATTAAACAACCCAGAAAAATGAATATATACTGGACTTGGCAAATATAGGAAGACAGTAGATTTACTCCCAAACATTTAAATATCTGCATGATGGGGCTGGGGTTGTGGCTCAGTGGCAGAGCACTTGCCTAGCACGTGTGAGGCACTGGGTTTAATTCTCAGTACCACATACAAATAAATAAAATAAAGGTCCATCAACAACTAAAAAATACTTTTAAAAAGATACTTAAAAAAATATACATGAATCATATGCTTTACTTTAAAAATATATGTACTAGGCTGGTGTTGTGGCTCAATGGTAGAGTGCTTGCCTAGCAAGTGTGAGACGTTCACCAGTTCCACTGGGTTCAATTCTCAGCAGCACATAAAAATAAATAAATAAATACAGATATTGTGTCCATCTACAACTAAAAAGAAGTTTTAAGATATATATATACATACATACACACACACACACACAAAATAAGGCAGCTGCTAATTATGTGATCCTCTTTTTTTCCCTTGGTAGTTGAATGAATGTTCTTCCCATCTCTGCAATGATGATGGCATATTATTGGAATAAATAAAACAGTATCTAAAATGGGAATCACCAGATACAGCTGAGAACAGAGGTGTCAATCTTCTAATTCTTCAGTAGGATGATTGAAAGCCACATCATTCTACAGCTGTGCTCAGAGAGGGTGAACCCCACTGTTGTGCTCATAAGTACCACTTTAAACATTAGAAATGTTCAGATTTCTAGTCATTAAAGGAAAATAAGAAACCAGAGCAGATAAGCAGAAAAGGGCATATTGGAGACAAAAAAGGACTGTGAGGGCTGGGGATGTGGCTCAAGCGGTAGCGCGCTCGCCTGGCATGCCTGCGGCCCGGGTTCGATTCTCAGCACCACATACAAACAAAGATGTTGTGCCTGCCGAAAACTAAAAAAAAAAAAATATATTAAAAAATTCTCTCACACTCTCTAAAAAAAAAAAAAAAGGACTGTGATAAGAGGTGGAAAGTTTTTTCCAACTTTCAATATTGTCATGGAGACAAAAAGATTATGTTCCAAAACAAGACAATTTGTTTTTTTTAAAAAATTAGGAAATAAAACAAGCTCTTAAAAAAAAGGATGTGAGTAGAAAGATTAGAGAAGATGTTAAGAAAGTCACCTCAAAATAGAGCAAAGGACAAGACATGGGAAATAAAGATAATTAAAGGGTTAGTCCAGGAGGTAATGAGAAACTCTAGGATAAGAGAACAAAAAGATCAGGGAGGGGGCTTCAAAGACTTCATGAACATTTCCTCAAACAGAAAGACTCAGGTTTTCAGGTAGGAATGGCTTAGCACTGAGTGTTAACCATGGTGGGCAAAAGTGTACCTCAAGGCAGTGTTATAAAATTGAAGAACAGAGGTACAAAAACAAAGATCCTATATGTTTCTAGAGATGAAACAAAAAGAAAGGGTCTGGAATCATGTTGACACTGGGCTTGTCACCAACACAGGAAGTCAGGAGATATTGGAATGATACCTCACAATTCTAGGAGAGAATTATTTCTAAACAAAATTCCAAACCTAGATAATGAAATAAGTGGAAAGAAGTAGACAAGCATGCACATTTTCAGAAATGCCAAGTTTCAAAAAAATGTATCCCTCATACACTGTTTTTCAGAAAACCCATGGAAAGTATGCCCTGAAAGAGTTTTTAAAAATAAATAAATAAATAAAACACTAGGAAGAAATGGGATAGGAAATGGTCCCAAAAGCAAAGAGAATCCCCATGCTGATACCAGGGTTTCCAGGATGACCGACAGTTCCCCATCTGGAATGGAGAACAACCTGACCAGACTATAGAGCTTCAGCAGATGTTTATGCTAGAGTATGAAATTAGAGAATATACAAGGGAGCCAGAATAGATTTCTTTCAGTTGGGGGAGAGTTGCAGGATGAAATTAGGTACTGAAAAGTCAAAATAATGGGGAAAACAGGACAATAATTAACTTCAGGGGAAACAGAATTTTATACAGAAGAGCAAAAGTAATCATGATACAGCATTTGGATGTGAACAGTGCCTATGAAGTCATGATGACATAAATTTTTAAAAATATTTTTATTGTTGAAGGACCTTTATTTTATTTATTTATTTATTTATTTATTTATTTATAAATATAAATGAGAATCAAACCCAGTGCCCCTCACATGATAGGCAAGCACTCTAACATTGAGCTACAACCCCAGCCCCATAATGACATAAATTTTGAGGGTCCATTAAACCAAACTTGTGCTTGTTATATTGGGAAGAAGGGAAAAAGCTGAAAATATGGGGAGAGCTAGATATTTGCTTCCCAGAAAGAATCAATAATATCTAGAACCCCCAAATAAGAAGAAATATAAGCAATTTATTTAAGGGTAAGAGAAATATTAAAATAATGAATTGAAAGTAGTTCCTTTTCTTGAGCAAGAAGTGGAGGGCTAGAGGTAGACTGGAAATTGGTGTTTTTTGTAATTAATATTGATGGATTACATGCATTTGTAATTTTGGTGAACTTAAAAATTAAATTGAGAAGCCATTTATTTCTAAAATAACATCCTTAAGCAAATAAGAATTGTAAGTTAACAGAAATCATTTGGTTTGATTTTAGCTCAGATTTTTGTTTTTTCTTGGGGGTTGTTTGGGATGGGAGTAAATTACCACTTCTGTACTTTTTTATAGAAATTTGGCCCCTTTCATAATTTGAAAAGTGACCTTACTAAATAAAGTACTCAAAATTTCTTTCAGGTGTGGCTTTAGCTGTTATTCTCTGTCAAACTCGACATATCAGTGATAATGTTTTCCTAGAAGCTGCAAAGGTAAGTTTAAAATGTTTATCTTATAAAGGAATAATTATAAAGATGAATGGGTCTTAAAATAGAGAATGGTTTAACTCTGCCCTATTAATGAAAGGGAAGTTACCACCCATGGCTTTTTTTATTTGCCTGTCTACTTTTAAACATTTGGTTGTAAACTATGAATTCTTTCATATTTATGATGTTTAAAACTTCTGCGTGCATGCGTGTGTGTGTGTGTGTGTGTGTGTGTGTGTGTGTGAGAGAGAGAGAGAATATAAAGGTACCATGACAATATAGATATAAATATATAAATATCTTAGTATTTTTATTTATGTTTTAGTTAGAGTTGGATACAATATCTTTAATTAATTTATTTTTATGTGGCACTGAGGATCAAACCCAGGGCCTTGCTCATGCTAGGCAAGTGCTCTACTGCAGAGCCACAACTCCAGCCCCTCTCCATATTTTTAATGGAGATAGTTTATTTGGAATTCTGGCTTCTGGATTTTGCAATAGAAATTCTGAAGAAATCACATTAATACAAATACTGATGTCTATTTTCTTAATAGATATTGTAATTTTGCCAGGCTTTCTATGTATTGGGTAGAATGCATCAAAAAAATCTGTTTTATTTCTTGTATAAACAGTTTTAATTTCTGTAGAGGTTTATGTATTCCTGCAAAAAATAAGAATTTTGTAACCTATGCTTTTCTCTTTCTCCACTGATTTTTTTTTCATTTTAATAGATCTTTCTGTTATTTAAACTAACAGAAGTAAAGTTATGCTTTTCTTTTCAGGCACTGACAAGTCAATTGACAGATGAAGAGTTAGCTCAGGGGAGACTTTACCCACCACTTGCTAATATTCAAGAAGTTTCTATTAACATTGCTATTAAAGTAAGTAATTTATACCTCTTCATAAATTTTTTTAATTTTTTTTTTTTGTAGTTGTAGATGGACAGAATGTCTTTATTTTATTTATTTTTATGTGGTGCTAAGGATTGAACCCAGTGCCTTACACATGCTAGGCAAGTGCTTTACCACTGAGCTACACTCCAGCCCCCTCTTCATAAATTTTAATGACATTTTCTTGTATGAGTAATATAATTTTGTTAGAGATAATTCAAAACATGGAGAAGGATGCAAAGAAATTTTTCATATTTTTTATTACCAAAATATAATATACATTATTATATACATTATTATTTTAGAGGTTTTTTTTTTTGGCCTTCTAGTCTTTCTTTCTTTCTTTGTAAGCACATACATTCATACATACATGCATATAATCACCTCTGTCTATTTTTAATAATTGATTTCTGACTGTACTTTTCCCATTTAATATAAGCTTTTCTGTGTAAGTCAATAAATTGTCTTATGTGTGGTCACTAATACTGATTATCCTCTTGTTATTGTATTATAATGTTTGATCATCTTTATTTTTGAATATTTAAGCATTTTTAGTTTCTTATTGTTAGTAATAAGGCTGTTCTGAACATCCTTATAGATAAATCTTTGTGTGTGTTCATGATTTTTTTTTTTTTTTTGTGGTGCTGAGAATCAGACCCAGGGCCTCATGCATGCTAGGCAAGCACTCTGCCATTTAGCACATCCCCATCCTGTGATGGCTTTAGGATGAATTCTTTTTTTTTTTTTTTTTTTTTTTTTTTAAAGATTATAATTTTTATTTATTTTTATTGTTTAATTTTCGGCGGACACAACATCTTTGTGTGTATGTGGTGCTGAGGATCGAACCCAGGCCGCACGCATACCAGGCGAGCGCGCTACCGCTTGAGCCACATCCCCAGCCCTAGGATGAATTCTAATCTTAAGAATAAATCATATTAACATGCTTAAGATTTCTAATATTCATTGTCAAATGTTTCTTCAGAGGAAAAAGTACTAATTTACATTGAACTATTAGATATGAGTGTATCTTTCTTTATTTGGAGTTTTGGGGTAGGGGCAGTATTGAGAATTGAACCCAGGGTACTGTCCCATTGAGCTACATCCCCAGCCCTTTTTTCATGAGACAGGGTTTCACAAAGTTGCCCAGACTGGACTCAACCTCTGGAATACCTAGGATTCTCAATCAATATCTCTTTCTAAAATTCTTTTTAAAAAGCTTTTCAGTATAATTTTCTTTTCTTCATCTGAATATAACATATAGCGTATTCTTTTCTAAATATTTTTAAATTTTTGTTATTCTGTATAAAAATGTTTTTTCCTATATATATTTTTCTCACTGATTATTTCTTATATAGAGGAAAGGAATGAATACTTGGATTTGCTTGATAACCAGTTTGTTTACTGAACAACCTTAATTCTTTTGTGGGGGGTTACTAGGGATTGAACTCAGGGGTATTCAACCACTGAGCCACATCCCTAGCCATAGTTTGTGTTTTATTTAGAAACAGGTGTCACAGAGTTGCTTAGTGCCTCACGGTTGCTGAGGCTGGCTTTGAACTCATGATCCTCCTGAGTTGCTGGGATTTCAGGCGTGCACCAGCCCGCCCAGCTCAACTTTGTTTTAATTGTTTCTCGGTTCTTTGGAATTTCTGAGTTTCAAATCATCTGCAAATGTATTTTTTAAATATGTATATCTAAAGAAGGTAGGCTTCTATTCTAGTTTACTAAGATTTTCTTAAACATCAAAATTGGATGTGGAATTTTCCAGCCACATATTCAACTTGCAATAGACAATCATAAGTTTATGCCCTTTTAATATTATTGTTACAGTATTTTGATGCTCATAGCCTAAGCACAGATTGGGAATTGGTGATGGATATTATTTTTAGGAAATAGCAGCCAGTGCAATTGAGCTGGTATCTAAGGTACAGAGAGGAAAATGGCATAAGAGAAGATCTGAAAGTTTATAGTCAGCTTGTAGCCAGGTATAGTGGTACATACCTATAATCTGAGCAACTCTGGAGGCTAAGGCAGGAGGATCACAAGTTTGAGGCCAGGGCTAGGGATATAGCTCAGTTGATAGAAGCTGAGGTTGCAGGTGTACACTACTGTGCCCAACTTTGGAGAACTTGTTCAGACTCCAGGACCTTACTACCAGTCTCTAATAGTAACAGACTTTGTAAAGTCTGGAATAGAGAGGTTCTGTAGGTCTGGGATGGAGTCCACGAATTTGCATTTCCAGCAAGTTTCTTGGTAATGCTATGCTAATGGTCCAAGAACTTTTGAATATCAATGACATGGAGATCTTCATTCTACTTTGAGTTAACTGGGAGCTAATATACTGATGGATGTCCTGTTAGTATCTCATATATCATAGGACTGAGGAATTACCTAGATTAGGAAACAAGAGGTTACTGCAGAGGGACTTGTATATACAAAGATTCAAAGGCAAAAAAGAATGTGGAATATATGTGATCCTGGAAAAAGTCTCATGTGTCTAGAAAATGGACACAAAAAAGGAGAGAATTTTGAAATGAAAAAGAGGAGGAGGCAAGGTTGGGGGGAATCTTTGTAATCACATCAATAAATCTGGAATTCATTCTGAGGGCAGTGGCAAGCCACTTATGGGCAGAACCAGACAATGTATTTTAAGCTATCATGGCTCTGACTAGCTGTAGTTCTGAGTTTGTTTGGTTCTAGTATTTTTTTTGTTTAGTGCCTACATTTAGGATGGGTATATATGTATTTTGCTATTATTGGATGGCATATTGTACAAATTTCAATTAGATCTTAACTAGTTGATTCTTAACTAGTTGATAGTGATATTGGTATTCTGTATCTTTGATGATTTTCTGGTGTAGTAGTTCTGAAAATCATTGAAAGAGAGATGTTTTACTCCTAATTATAGTCGTGGATTTATTTCTCCAGTTCTTTTTTTGTTTCCTTCCTGCTTCACATATTATGCATCTCTTGTTGGGTACATACACACTTAGGGTTACGTGTCTTTTTTTTTTTTAAGTTATTGATAGACATTTATTTATTTATTTGCTTATGTGGTGCTGAGAATCAAACCCAGTGCTCACACATGCTAGGTCAGCACTCTACCACTGAGCCACAACCCCAGCCCAACCATTATAGAATTTTCTTAGCCAATCTCTTTGTATAGCTTTGTGGTGGTTACTATAGTATTACATACTTAACAATTACATTCTGCTACTATTGCCAGGCTGAATTTACCCTTATTTTTGTTCACCATACTTTCTTCCTTCCTGATGTTTCGAAGTGTTTCTTCTCCGTCATGCCCTTTGTGTTTAGATAAATTCTTTTTTGGTACTAGCATAGAACCCAGGGGCATTTAAACCATTGAGCCACATCCCCACCCTTAGTTGCTGAGGTTGGCTTTGAATTTACTATCCTCCTGCCTCAGCCTCCTAAATTGCCGGGATTATAAGTGTGCACCACCATGCCAAGCTAGAGAAATTCTTTTAGTCATCCTTATATTCTTAGTTTTCCTCACTCTGAGAATGTCTTGATTTCCCTGTCATTTCTAGAAGATATTTTTAGTAGGTATAGTGTTCTAGATTAGCAATTCTTTTCTTTTAGCACTCGAAGAATTTACTACTTCCCTCTGCCATTATGTTTTCTGTTGAGAAACCCACTGTCATTCTGGGCTCGGTCACACATGCCTGTAATCCCAGCAGCTTGGGAGGCTGAAGCAATAGGATCATGAGTTCACAGCCAGCCTCAGCAATTGAGCAAGGACTTAAGCAACTTATTAAGTACCTGTCTCAAAATAAAAAATAAAAAGGGCTGGGAATGTGACTCAGTGGTTAAGTGCCCCTGAATTCAATTTCTGGTACAAAAAAAGAGAATTTTTCTTTGTCTTTATTTTTTGGAAATTTAATTATGATGCTTCTTAGTGTGGATTCCTTTGGCATATTTGGAATTTGCTTTTTGAATCTGTAGTTTATACTTATTGCCAAATTTGGGAGGTTTCAGTCATTATTTGAATATTTATCAGCAGTGCTCAACCCTTTTCTCTTTTTCCCAGACTCTGATAATTTGCATTTTAGATCTTTTGTTACATAGGTCTGTGGCATGCTGTTTTGCTTTTGAGGATTTGTTTGTTCCAAGTTTGTTTTCCCAATTGAATAATTTCTGTTTTTCTATCTTCTAGTTCACTGATTTCTTTCCTCTGTTCCCCTCATTCAGCTGTGAATCTAATCTACTAAATTTTCTTTTCTTTTTTTTAATATTTATTTTTTTTTTAATTGTAGTTGGACACAATACCTTTATTTGTTTTTATGTGGTGCTGAGGATCAAACCCAGGGCCTTGCACTTGCTAGGCAAGCGAGCTACCACTGAGCCACAACGCCAGCCCTAATCTATTAAATTTTCTATTTCGGTTATTCACATATTTTTAGAACTGAAATTTTCATATGAGTCCTTATATCTCTTTTTAATTTACTGCAAGTTTCTATTTTGTTTGCTGAGGCTCTAATTTCATTTGTGTCAAGCATGTGTAACATTGCTTTCTGAGGCTTTTTTTTTTTTTTTTTTTTTTTTTTTGAGTATGTACTTTTAAAAAGGGATAAGGGACTGGTCCACAGATGGCCACTGTACTCTGCTCAAATGTATTGCTTGCCAGGACCCAACTTCATTTATCAAGTTCCTTAAGCATGAAAGAGCAACTGGAATGATCTCACCTGCCCTGGCCTTGAACACAGTGAAAAGATCAAGGGGTAAAAGCTGGGCCGGATAGTAGATCCAGAAGCAGCAAGGCCAGACAATCTTGTGAGGTTTGATGTCATTTTGAGTGATCAGGAGATATAAAGGCCCAAGGACTCCGCAGTCTAGGAAAAGCTTCTGTAGACTTGGGGGTTTGGGAGGCACCCAGATACCATGGCAAAGATCTGAGAAGTGATGCCAACAGCAAGTGAGGAAGTAAAACTAGTTCCAAGGGAAGATGCCAGCAGAGTCACTGGGGAAACGAGATCTGAATATCTAGGGTATCTAGGTTGAGAGTAATCCGAAAAATCACCATGACATATGTGATGTTATGAAGTGAAGAGAGTGACAGCCCATGAGATATGTAATCAGTGTGTCTCTTCCTCGAGCTGCCTATCTAACATGTGCCTTGAAGTTCTACAGCCCAGGGACAGTCTGGGGTCGTGTTATTTTGGGGTCAGAAACATATGATTCTTCCCTTTCACGATCCCTGACACTCTTGCAATATCTGCTGGCAACCAGATCCAGAATCTTCCGTTCAGGGGAGAAATCTAACAACACACGTTTTCTTGTGGTGCCATTAGACACTAGTGTCTTCTGAAGCTGGACAGGGATGTTTGCAAGTGACCAGGGAGTTTTCCTCCCTACTTTCCTCCTCCTGACCACCAGGGCAGATTTGAAAAAGCAGGACCATTTGTTTCAATAATCTTCTTTAAGAAGTCACATTCACGGCTGGGTTTGCCATTCATTTTTGCACCAGGAACTTTATGAAGTGGGAACGGCTGAACTCATCTGGCAGGGCTCTCCACTGCAGACGGCCAGTTCCGAAATCCCCGAGGTGTGAGGGCTGGGTTCTCCCAGCACGTTCTTTTCAATAAACATTCCCACACTTGGCCTTTAACTCCAGCCACCCCATCCCTGCCCTCCCAGCGCCTGCAGCTTTCCACCTTGGCTCTGGCTCCTCTGAGGCATTTTTATCATGGCTACTTCAAAATCTTTGTCAGATAATTTTAACATCTCTGCCATCTTGGTTTTAACATCTACTGACTCTTTTTCCTAGTTTGATATGTTCCTGATTCTTGGTATGATAAGTACTTTTTAGTTTTTTGTTTCTTTTTTTCTTTTAATTGAGACCTAGAGTCTAAATATTTCTTAAATCTTCTTTTTAAATGACTTTCTCTGATACTGCTTTGGGGTATGTGCTTCATTTCACTGCAGGTTTCCCACTTCCTCTGTTGACTCCTGAGAGGGGAGCCTCCCCATCAGTAATACTCTGTCCTGACACTGCACTTTGGTGACCTCATTACCACAGGACAATGAACAAGGTCCCAAGTGTTCTGTAGTCCTTCTCTGATACCATCCAGTGGCCTGGCACTGGGGAGGTGACTGATTAAGGATAGAAGTTTTCCACATGGTCTCCACTGACAGTGTGGGCAGCAGGGTGACGAGGAGATAAAGTCCTTCTTGCTGACCAGTGGGGATAAAAGTCCTGGCTCTGACACTACCCTGGTAGGGCTCCTGTGGTACCGCATTATAGCCTTGATGGAAGTCTAAACTCCTCACTCACCTTTTGTTAGCAGAGGTAGGCTGGGACCAAAATTTTTTCTGTGGTGTTTGACTGGAGTAGAATGGCTATTGACTGAAAGTTTTCTGTCTGTTAAGCTGGCCTTCTGGTCCTTCAGCTAGAGAAAGCAGCCATTTGTTGAGGTGTTTTTTGTCTGCATCTCTTGGTGTATGAGGGCTGCTGGCTTTTTCATCTAAAAATCTGGGATACATGAAGCCACTGTGTTGTTCCTCATGTCTCTAGGCTCCTTGCTGGCCTGCCTTTTCTCTCCTCCTCTTAGAGTTGTCTTAACGGTTGTTTCATGTTCAGTGTCAAGCATTTTTGGTTGTACTTTGCGGGTGGGATGGGGGAAAGTATGTTTTGTTTTCTCTTCCTAGAAGCAGAAAACTTTTTTCCTTTTTTTTATAAAAACTTGAGGACAGTTTGTGCAATAGACAGAGCACATGAGCACATTTTCCATTACATAATATAACATTAGAGATTGAGCTCTTGTAACCAGAGTTTTTTGGGGTTTTTTTTTTTTTTTTTTTTTTGGTACTTGGGGTTGAACCCATGGGCACTTTAACACTGCACTATATTACCAGTTCTTTTATTTTTTATCTTGAGACAGGGTCTTGCTAAGTCTAGCCTTAAATGCAAGATTATTTTTGCTTCAGCCTCCTGAGTTGCTGGGATTATAGGTGTGCACCATCATACCTGACTTCATAGATTATTTTTAGAGGAGGAGAAGGAAGTTTGGATTTATTTTACCATGTGTCACAATGCTTTTAAAATTTGAAATGAAACCATAACGTGATAACTGGATGGCAAGCTCCCTGTGAGGAAGCTTTTTACATTCCTCATTTTATCAGACTAAAGCTAGAGGGTTTATCCTCACCGCTTACTATGGTACTTAGCTTGGTTTCAGAGATCAGAAATCCATTCATTGCACTTTATTTTTGGTGTTGAACACCTGATTATTATATCTGTGACTCAATCCATATTCTAAAACAAAGACATCTGACTTGCTTTGTATTAGGTTTTCACCTCTGTCAAGTCAGCTATGACTAGGAAGTAAAGTCCTACACATCTGGCGTTCCCTAAGCTTGCTCTTTCAGTAGGGCTGTGGGGAGTGATGTGCTGGACAGATCACCCAGGTGTGTCTACTGAAGTGATAATTTTTTTTTTTGACTGCACTATTAGGGAAGTGCTATAATAATTCTTGGTCAGGGCCGTAATTAAAACACTTTATAAATACATTGTAAGATGACAAGTCTTTTTTTTTTTTTTTTTTGGCACTGAAGATTGAACCCAGGGACATTTTACCACTGCACCACACCCCTAGTCCTTTTAATTTTTTTATTTTAAGAAAGGGTCTCACTAAATTTATTAGGGCTTTGTTAAGTTGCTAGGGCTGGCCTTGAACTTGGGAACCTCCTGCCTCAGTCCCTGGAGTTGTTGGGATTACAGGTGTGTACCACCACATCTGGTTTATTTGTCTTTTAAACTTTGAATAGTTTCTGAATGTTTTGAAGTAAGTCAAAGTAATTTTTTTTTATTCTTAAAAAGAAGAAATACTATTCTTCTAAATTTATTTCTTGTGTTGTAATATTTTCTATGAGAGCCTATACAATAATCTTCTTTGTTTTTCAGGTTACAGAATACCTGTATGCTAATAAAATGGCTTTCCGATACCCAGAACCTGAAGACAAGACCAAGTATATTAAAGAAAGAATATGGCGAAGTGAATATGATTCCTTGCTGCCCGATATGTATGAATGGCCAGAATCTGCATCAAGACCTCCCCAGATAACAGAATAGAAGCACTCACACCAATAAATATTTCCCATGCTTCAG
Source organism: Marmota marmota marmota (assembly GCF_001458135.2). Lineage (NCBI taxonomy): Eukaryota > Metazoa > Chordata > Mammalia > Rodentia > Sciuridae > Marmota > Marmota marmota. Next base: position 17,289,089 of record NW_025999990.1, on the reverse strand, counting down.
GGAAGCTCCTTTTTTGAGAGATGTTATCAGATTTATGGTGTTTCTGTATTTTTTTTCTTCCCCCACTACTTTACTTGACTTATCCCATGTATGTCCATGTCTGTTGGAGGTGGATGTGTTGACTGTATTAAGGTCCACCAATACCCTACAATCAACCATAATGCTTAATGTCCTTATTTGTAGCCATACAACACCCAAGAGATGTTTAAAATGTGTCTATGGATGTCTTCACTTGTATTTTTGGTCCTGCTTGCCAAAGTATTTGTTATTTACTGTTATAGGTAACAGTCTTCCATCATCCAGTTAGTTCTACAAAAATAGAAGTTTATTTCTGTGGATATGAGGGCAAATTTTGCAAAGCAGCCAAATTTTAAACAAAATTCAAAGAAAATTGTCAGTATGTAAAACTTTATCTGCTTCATTTTACCTTATGCTCTGAAATTCTTTTATAATACACAGATCTAGGGAAATAAAATTTTTTCCCTTTTTCTTATTTTCTGGAACTAATCAAGGTTTAACTATAACATTAGGAGAGAGTTATGGGAACTATTATTGCCTTTAGACAAAGCAGTCTTTTGCAACAGTGTGTAAAAATGATTTTTATTTAATAAAGTAATGTCTTAAACTTAATTGCTTCAGTTATGCTACCTTATTGCCCAACTAGAAATGTAGGTTTGCTTATAATGAAAATACATTGTTTTTTTTTTGTTTTTTAATTTCTAGTTGAGGGCATATAGGATGCCTAAAGCATACATTACAGCTAATCTCATGTACTTTTTAAAATAAATCTGTAGTGGTTTACATCTGAATGAGCTGTATTTGACTGGAGGAACTATACCCTATCCAACTGAGGTTCTTTATTACTCAAAATAGTTTTGGAATTCTCCTACAATGCATTCCCTTGAATGTTGTTAGTGGTGACAACTCTTTCTCTATTAAAGGTGAATTTATTACTTTTCAAAGCTAAGTAGGGATGAATAAGGAAGGTGTTCAGACCAGGAGATGCCATTTTTAATCCCAGTAAAATAGATAATAACTGGCTAAAGAGACCAGTTTCTTGTGTAGCTTACATATTAGAGATTTTTAATGGAAGATCCAGAAGCATCTTAAAATATGGTGGTATAGCTATAGTATCTGTCTGCCTTATGTGCTGCAAGAAGCAAAACTTTTAAATGTTCATTCTACAATAGTAATCTTGTCTCATAAAATGGGGGAGCTGGGAATGTAGCTCAGTGGTAGACTACTTCTGGCTTCAATCCACAGTACTAAACAATAAAATAAGAGATGCCTCTGCCCCAACTCCCTCCATTCCTGCCCCTGGCCCTGCCCCAGGCCACTAGGGGCAGACCCCTAGCAGCTATAGTTTGAGCAAGTTCTTGAAGGTGGTTCTGACACAGACATATACTTGCCCTTACAACTGCCTTAAAGCAGATATCAGAATCATCTGGAGAGCTAACCAATGCTGAGGACTGACGCTGATGCAGGTCCTGGTTGAGGCCTGAGAGTTTGCATTTCTGATGAGCTTCCACGTACCACCTGTGTTGCTGTTAAAGAAAACAGGCGTTGCTCCACAGTATTGCAAGTGGTGTGCTGTTTCAGCCTAGTGTTTATATACTATGTGCTTCTATATATATGAAAAAGATCAACTGAAACTCTTACATGGAGTAGCTGTCATTAGTTTTGTTATATTTAGTTATCAGAGTTTTTATAAGAAAAATTAATATAGAACTCTTTAAATAGTTTTTTTCCTGAGAATACATAAAAACTAGAATACTGTGTGATTTTAAATTCTGGATTTGTAGCATACTTAAGTGAAACCTAGCAACCAAATTTCACTTATAAAAGATTAGCTAACAAATGGATATTTGTGAGGTTTTTTAATTTGATTATTCATTCCCTAATGATAGAACTTACCTTGTACTTTGTCTTCTCTAAATTATCAGCCTCTGGAGAAATAGTATTTTCATTTTCTGCAAAAGAGTGATGAATGAATTAAGACTGAAATACAATGTTATAAGTATGGAGCATTAACCATTGTTCCCAGATAACAGAAGACCCAAAGAGAATGGGGCTAAGGATTGGGGTGGCATCCAGGTGCTCCTGTGGCTCCCCCACCTCCCAGTATTGAAGATTAAATACAGGGCCTTGCACATATTAGGCAAGCTCTCTACCACTGAGCTACATTCACAGCCCTTTTTAATGTATTTTGAGATAGGGTCTTGCTAAGTTAAGTTGCCCAAGCTGGCCTAGAACTTGTGCAATCCTCCTGCCTCTGCCTCCCAAGATAGCTGAAATTATAGACATGCGCCACTGTAAGATTTTTTCCTCCGGCTCATTCAGTCTCCCTTAAAGATAACTTTTTTTTCACAAATATCTTCAGTGTTCTGTTGGACTCACCAAAATAAAATCAGCTTTATTGGGCATATGTAATATTGAGAACAATAATACAAGTCTCAAAACTCTCCACTGGGATCCATTTAAAGGAAGTCCTAAAGAATGAAATAACCCCAATACCATATTTTCATCCAAGATGACCACGTGGGTACAGCTGCAGGCATATTGCTTGCTATAGAACATTGCACAGATTCATGGTCTCTGATTCTCTGTGATTTGCACTTTAGCATGTAAGTGTTAAACTGCAGATGAAATAAAGTAAGATTTAATATTTAAAATATTCAAGATAATTTAGCTATAGAAAACTTTCTCCTCACCTGAAATTGAGAGAGATTTTAATGTAAGCAGAGAGGAGAAATAAAACCTAATCCTTTATTTTCAAATTTTAGTACATTCAGGTAGGTTCAAGTAAGACATGACTCTTAAACTGCTAATTCACTAATTCTTACTGAGAGTTTAAGTAGTGCTAGATTTTGAGGCATTATTTTTCTTTCTTAAATAAGGAAAACTGTGCCACCCAAAGAGAAAAGTAAATATGGAAACATTTTCATAGTTTTATTGCACACAATATACACATTGAGTCAAATGACTTGAATGTATGGTATCTTTGGGTAAACAACATTTTCACATGGCTGTTAAGTCTTGGCTTTCTTTTTGTTTTCCAAGCAAAGTTTTATTTCTACATTCAGTGTACTGTAAGTTTTAAGACTAAAAGAAAAACAGACATGGTGGCACACAATTGTACTCCCAGCAATTTGGAAAGCTTTGGAAGGATGGTGACTTTGAGGCCAGCCTCAGCAACTTAATGAGACTCTCCGCAATTTAGCAAGACCCTGTCTCAAAAGAGCTGAGGATGTAGCTCAGTTAAGTGCCCCTGGATTCAATCCCCAGTATCAAATAATAAGTAAAGAAAATGTATGGTTATATATTCCTCGGTTTTCAGATTTCCTTTTATGTTCCAGAAAAATTATTTTCCCTTTCCTAACTTTAAGTCTATGTTCTTGCAAATCATTGATTCCTATATAGTTGATGAATTATCACCAACACATTTGGCATACAGTTAGCAAGTTATAACCAACTAGATTGTATGGGTGGTGCCTACACTGTTCAGAAGTTAAGTGTTCCAAGCATCTTGTATATTTAATCCACAATAAACCTGTTTCTATCCCTGTTTCATAGACAAGGAGAGAGGCACAGAGAGGTTGAATGACTTACAGAATATCTCATGATGAGTGGCAAAGCTGGGACTCTTAGTTCATACCCATCTTAGGAAAGAAAGCCCTCTATAGGTGATTTTATCTGAATCTTCAAGAATTGTTTCAGTTTAGCTGGGTGTGACAGCTCACTCCTATAATCCCAGCAGCTTGGGAGGCTGAGGCAGGAGGATTGGGAATTCAAGACCAGTTCAGCAACTTAGTGAGACCCTATCTTAAAAAATAAAAAGGGCTGGGGATGTGGCTTAGTGGTCAAGCACTCCTGGGTTCAATCCCTGGTACCAAAAGGGGAAGAAAAAAGAAGTTTCAGGAAAAAAATTCTTAAGTCATCCTTAGTGCATTTTACCACTTCACTTGATTTTTCTTTGTTCCCATTTATAATTTAAATACAATGTAAACCTCTTACTTGTTAATCTTTAAATTTTAAGTATTGGATGTGTAAGGATTTGGTTTTGAATGTGATAAATATCACTAAAGATTTTAATAGTTGACTAATGCCTTTTATTTTAGTAGTAGTCATAGAATTGCCAACCACTATATTGTGCAAATCAATTTGAAATGCACTTATATATTGTACTATTCAGTTTGTTAATCTACACATCAATGTACATCTGCATTGTAAGGTGTATTCTAAATGGTATCTGTTGTGCTATTTGCATATATAACTTCTGTTAAAAAGGTAAGAACAGTCAGAAAGTAGTAAAAGTAAATTTGTGTGTGGAATAAGAAACTTCTAGAGAACTATTTTAGGTAAATATTTGACAAAATTTCTGCCCAATGTTTTATTGTATTTCAAGGAGCTTTAAAATCAACTGAAATTAAAAACATATTTTTGCAATTGATAGTATTTTCTCTTCCCTTTGATAACATCGAAAGCATTAATCATTGACTTCAAGGAAGCCACACTTTGCAACTCATTGCTTGGCCTTTCTCACTTTTGTGTTTAAGATAAAATGATAGAACAACTAGTCTTGTGGTAATTGTGGGAATAGTAGTTTAAGAGGAATGCCTCTCATACAGACATACCAGATTTTCTTACAGATGGTTCCAAGAATCAGTCTAAAAACATCATAGTTATGTGAATTATTTTTCTCTTTTTGTGATATATTACTTGTAATGAGATGTATGCTCTTATATTTTCTTAGTAAAATTTTCCTATGCATAAAACATGCTTGATGACCTCATTTTTTAAAGACTACTATGTAGAGGAATTTTTAAAAACTTGGCATTATCCCCTTAAAACAAATGCACACTTGACCTGGGAATTTATTATGAGACTTAAATTCAGACATGAAGTATTCCTTGTGCTCCTCATCTTTTCTCTTTATTTCCTTATGTTCAACTTCCTACTCTGTTTGTTTCCCGGCATTTTCCTGTCAGGTGAATCTGAAATCTTTGCTGTCAAATCTCTAACATTTCTTCTGCAACCTCAAGCTCAGCAGATGCCTTGTTTCCAATCTCCAGAAAACAGAATCATCAGAAGAGAACTCAGGCTCTCCCACCCGCACTGGCCCAGCTGCCTTGATAGAGTGAAAGGCTACAACCCTGACAGCACCAGCTGCCCTCACTGGTGATGAAAGCCAGCTTGAGACTTGGCTGGGCCTTGGTGTCCTGTTGAGTGAACCATCTCACAGAACACCAACCTCAGGCTATTGTGACCAAATGGGTTCAGATAAAAATGGCCACTCTGGGGTGGGGTTGTGGCTCAGAGGTAGAGCGCTTGCCTAGTACGTGTGAGGCACTGGGTACGATTCTAAGCACTACATAAAAATAAATAAATAAATGTATTTTTTTTTAAATAGCCACTCTGCAATCCACATCTATAGATAAAATATGGATGCTGTCCAAACCACAAAAGTAAACAGCATCCCCAGAATCCTGACTAGTAAATGATTGACTGCTGATTTTTACCAATTATAGTTCTAGCCTCACTCTAGTTAGTACTCTCTGTAGTTTATTGAATGTGATAAATATCACTAAAGATTTACCAGTCATAGAATTGTTCCTACTCACCCACTAGTCCGTTCCAAAATAAATGTCAAATTCCATGGCCCCTCTGCAAAATCACTAAACCAAACAAATCCAAATCCTACAAAAGTATTTTCTAACACCCACTTACAGAGATGCCCCCACGTTTCCCCATGGCCTGTATCCTCCTCTGCTGCAATAAGTAATAAATACCCAACTTGGTGATAAACCCAACCTTCAGCTCTCCTATCTCCAGCATTCAGGGGTGGAACTCAATGTCCTAACCCTCTAATCCTGCCTTGGTCTTTCCTGTGATAGCCCCCATCCTTAAGATACCTTGAGGCTATAGGTCACTTTGCAGGGTCACTTTTAGCTCATTATTTAACTCATTATTCTAGCTGAAGTAGGTAGACCAATAAAAACCTTCCATTGCCTGTCAAAGTACTAACACTCAGAAACAGTAAGAATGGTGGCTCAGTTCATGAACACTAAACAGTGTGGATCTTAAGTACCATCTGCTCTGGGTCTCAACTGGAAGGCAACTTTGAACACAAATAATTTCTCAAGCTGGTCTAAAAATTATACATAAAGATCAGATGTGGTGGCACATGCCTGTAGTCCCAGTGACTCAGAAAACTGAGGCAGGTGTATCATAAATTCAAGACCTCAGCAACTTAGTGAAACCCTGTCTCAAAACAATAAAAAAAGCTGGAGATGTCACTCAGTAGTACAATGCCCCTGGTTTCAGTCCTCAGCAACACACACACACACACACACACACACAGTTAAAATTACACTTAAGTCACTGCAAAGTAAGCAACCATGAGAATATGCCTCTCTAATCTCTGACTCCTAGGAGTGTAACTTACTACCAGCCTAAAGTGCTGTGCTCTGAAACCCATCATCACATTCACATGGCGCCTCCTGTGACAGGAGAAGTGGGGGTCAAGTCTTATTTTGTAGTCTCAAAATGTCTTTCTCACCACGTTCAGGACTCTTTCTCTACATAGGTATAGAAAACACTGGTTTCACATAATCAGACAGTCAACAAATGTTTTCTGAATATAACTTAAAAAAGGAAAATGTAGTTAAGTTAGCACTTTGTTGACTCTGAACTTGCCCACTACCTTCTACTAATTTATAATCATTGGCACTGTCCTTCCCCCTTAATTCCAAGTCTGTTACTTCTGTGGAAGAGGCAATATGTAGAAGACCACTATATATCATATGTAGAAGACCAGGGTGGGGGGTGGGGGGTATTGAACCTACAGGTACTGAACCACTAAGCCACATCCCTAGCCGTTGTTTCATATTTTTACTTAGAGACAGGGTCTCCTAAATTGCTTAGGGCCTGTCTAAGTTGTTGAAGCTGGCCTTGAACTTGAGATCCACCTGTCAGTCTCCAGAGCCAGTGGGATTTATAGGCATGTGCCAGTGTCTTAGGCTCTTTGTCTTTTCCTACTCTATCCAGCTCAATTCCTTCCTCTTCCTGGATAGTGATCTCCCTTTTCCCTGTCTTTCGTTTTTGCGTGTGTGTTCCCACGTGCTAGTGATGAGGGCTGAATCCAGAACCTCTCACATACTGGGCAAGTATTCTACCACTGAGTTACACCCAAGCCCATTCCCATATTCCCTCCCTCCCTCCCTTCCTTCTTTCTTTATTTCCTATACAGTAATTTAACCTTGGCTACATCCCCAGCCCTTTGTATTTTTTATTTTGAGACAGGGTATCACTAAATTGCTGAAGGTGGTCTCTAACTTACTATCTTCCTGCCTCAGCCTCCCTAGTCTTTGGGTTTCCCATCCACCTGCCACTTTCATATAATCTTAACCACTCCTTTGCTTTTTTATTTGTTCCTCATATTGTTATTGCTTGCCAAGGCATCTTAAAAATTCCCTCAGCACCAAAATTAATATAAACCACAGATTTGGAACTTCATTAATACATGAATAAATAAATCTTCCAAAAGTCCAAAAAGTAGACTGATCAATGTTTTGTGTGTTGGTATGGAAGATAGAATCCAGGGGCACTCAACCACAGAGCCACATCCCAGGTCCCCCTCCCCTCTTTTGTATGTTATTTAGAGACAGGATCTCACTGAGTTGCTTATGGACTCGCTAAGTTGCTGAAATTGGCTTTGAAATCCATCCTCTTGTCTCAGCCTCCCCAGCCACTGAAATTACGGGGGAGCTGGTTTCTGAATGAAGTGGAGATCGGAAAATGGGGGTTCTTGATGTCTCTCTTCTGGTAGTTTCCAAAAGCTCTACAATTTTTAAAAACCCCACTCCTATTACTTTTTTTCTCTGTGGTTTGTAATCACTATACGACCATTCTATACATTGCGGACTCTGGCTTTTTACTCCCGCATGACGAAGAGAAATGTCTGCAAGGCGTGGGGCAAATACACACAACCAGCTTCAGATTCTAAGCAAATGCTAAGGTTTAACGTTGGAATAAAGGTACATGATCATTCTGATAATGAACTCTGGTTCAAAGGTCCCTGAGTTTTCTTGAGGTATTACAAGCTTAAACTTTCAGGTTTAGTGTTGAAAGATTTGTCCCAACCAAAGACAAAATTACACAAACACATGCTTGGGCAAAACATCAGGAAGCACATTCTTGTCTGAAAAACATGACACGGGAAACAAAAGAAAGCAAAAACCAGAATAAACATTTTCAATTTTGATGCAGTCGTTTTGGCCTTCATGCGTCACGGCCACCATTTTATAGCGACCTTGACAGAAGGCGGGCACCTGCTGGCATTTGCCCGGCGACCCCGCCAGGAGCTAGGAAGCTCTAGGAGCTTGGCCCCGGGTGGGCGCCATCGAGCGCGGACCTCCCGCGCGCCCTAGAGCGGCCGCGTGGGACCCTGTCGGCGGCGCACTTCCGCCCGCACGCGTCGCTGCCCCGCGGACTGCTGGGCCTCGGAACGGGCCTGCACCTCCCTCGGCTCTTGCGCGGGCCTCGGGGAGAGGGTGAGTGTGGTAGGGTGCAATG
>NW_025999990.1:17266379-17280490 GCF_001458135.2 Marmota marmota marmota | reverse complement strand
CGGCCTGGCCCAGTCTGGTGCAGAGGAGCCGGGCCCCGGTAGCGAGGACGCGCTTCGTCACTATCCCCGCCGGAGCCTCGGCTGCCTGGCGCTGCTACCGCCGCCCGGCCCGCCTTTTGCGAAACTGACGCGGTCTGGTAGGGGAGCCTGGGCTCGCTGGTGGCCGGAGGCCTGGCCTCTGCTTGGCCACTCACTCTCCCTCAGAGCCACAGTTCTCCAGCTTTAAGATGGAGGACGGCAGTATCTGCCCTACCTACACCACTCGGTGATTGCAGGGGTGACAGTGACTGTCTGGAAACTAGGGAGCGCTGGTTCTCCACTGGGCAGCCAGTAGAATCACTTGGGAAGCCTTCCCAGTGTGAGCCCCATCGTCTCCAGGGATTGTGATCTGCAGCCGGGACCGGGAAACGCGGGCCCAGAGTGACAACTGTGGTCACCACCAGAATGTACACTTCGTCGAGGGTGGATCACAGTCTTGACAAGGCCAACATCTGTTTGTTTGGGTTTTTTTTTTTTTTTTTTTGGTCCAAGAAGACGGGGACCTAATCTGGTTTGGCCGCTTTTAATTCCTGGTACCTGGAATGGCGCATGTCGCAGAACATGCATCATTGATTACATGAATTTCTAATTGCTTTCTGACCTAGTGGGAGGGTTTTGATTATTTGGTTTGTTTTTAAACTTTTTGTTATGGAAACTTCCAAACATACATGAAAATAGAATAATATATTCAACTCCTAACTCATGATCAATCTTGTTTCATCTCTTACCTCCACTGTACTATTTAAAGCAAATTTGAAATGTATCATTCCATCGGTTAAATAATGAAACACAGTAACTCTGTTTTTAAACATAAAGCCATTATCAGTCATATTAGCATTTCATATTATCATCTATCCAGTGTTGACATTTCCCCGATTGTCTCTTCCCTGACTCTCCCCTTACCAGTCTGTCCAAATTAGGATCCAGACAAGCTACACACTTTACATTTGATTGATGTCTCTAAGATCTCATTTAATCTTTTTTATTTTTTTCCTTGTTTTTCACTTGTAGAAAAAGACTATGTCATTTGTCCTGTAAAGTTTCTTGCAGCCTGCATGTTGCTTTCCCCATCCCTGTGGTTTCCTTTAATAAACTGGTATTTAGACCTACAGGCTTTTTCAGGTTTTGATTCTATTTTTTTGGCAAGAAAACCTCATGAAGGCTGCTGACTATATTTCATATTGCATCATCAGGGGTTAGATAATATCTCGTCTCTTTGTAGACCTTTTATGTACAAATTACACTGCAGGATAACTAGTTAATTGAACAGGGATTTATAGAAGGATACCAGCTAATAACTGCAGAAGGAATAAGAGAATAATAACACCTTTTGGCAACTCCTAATGAAATGATGGATCCGATGCTGATGTCAGAAAGACAGCCAAATGAAAGTACCTCATACCAATTATCAAGTGTTCTTGGAGCAGTGGGGGTAGGGTGGAGGAATAGATGAATCAAGATTGCCCATAAGTTGATAATCGCTGAGGCTCAGTGATGGAAATGTGGCAGTGCATTCATTATGCTGATATATTTCCATATGTGTTTGCATTTTTCTTTTCTCATTTTTAGTTCTGGGGATTGAATCCAGGGGCACTTTACCACTGAGCTACATCCATTTTATTTTATTTTTTTATTTTAAGACAGGGTCTTGCTAAGTTGCTGAGGGTATTGCTAAGTTGAGGTTGGCCTTGAGCTTGTGATTCTCCTGCTTCAGCCTTCCAAATTGCTGGGATAATTTTTCTTAATAAAATGTTTTTTTAAATTAAAGATTAACTAATGAGTTTAGGTCAGCATGATCAATTAATTATAGTTCTCCTTTGTCCTTATTTCTAAGTTGTTAATAAATCTAACTCTGTTAGAATTACAGGGGAAGAATATCCCTGCCCCTTTTTAAAAATATCAAAACACATGTCTCACAGAATTTACTGTTAAATTGTTCTAAGATGGAGCCTAATCATTAATATGTTTTAAAAGCTCTCCAGGTGATTCTGATATGCTCTCAGTTTTCCATACCACTGATCTAGGTGCATTGTTTGTTAGGGATTGCAAAGTGACTATATTCTGTTATTCCTTCTGCATTTTATTAACTGTAAAAAGTTTTAACTTTGTGTTTATTCTCACCTTTTACAATCTGCAGTCCAGTAGGGAAGCTGCTTAACTGTTAGATTGAGGCTTAATCTTGGAGGTGAAGACGTGGAACATACAGACGGCCACTAGCACTAACCTCAAGGCTTTGGTCCGAGATAAAATGTGCTGCCTTGTGTGTAAAGGGTAAAGGGAGTAGAGAGCTGACTGTTTCCTAAAATGAAAGGAAAACAAGATGCTGTCTACTTAGAAAAGTATGTTTGGCTGTATTAACCATTTTAAAAATAGAATCACAATTAAATACAAAATAAAAATAAAATACTGTCAGTTGTAACTGAAAACAATCCAAAGATTTGAAAATTAATATCTCCTTTCTCTGCCCCAGCATTCTAATCACCCTGGAGATAACCAGTATATGTGTATCCTTCCATACCAGACTTTCTGTCTTACATAAATATAAGGGTTTGGAGAATATATTACAAAAATGAGATTATACCATAACTTTAACTTTTATCATTCTTACCCTTCTAGGATGATAGTTTCAGACCTGAGTTTTTATTAGCTATGGAATAAATAGTTAATCATATATTACTAGGAATATTAATAAAACCATTTCCATAATGGCATGTATTTAGATTACCTTCCTATTTTAGCCACCTAAAAGCACCACAGTAAATAAACATTTTTTTTTTTTGTATGTAGATCCTTTATTTTTGTAGGGTAGAAATGAGATAACTGGTTTGTTATCAACAGCAACATTATTATTGATAATATGTATTCTCCCATCGTTCGCCCAAGTCTTAATTGCAATTTACACCTCCACCGTCAGTAGCTTCTGAGAGCACCCATTTGTCCATCTCACTTCATCCTGGATAATGGATATCAAGGCCAGCATTGCTTCCTTGATATCTGCCAGCTTCTATGTGGAAAATGGTGTCTCTTTATTTCTTTAATTTGAATTCCTACTACCTACCTAGAGACTGAGCATTTTTCATGCTTATTGGCCATTTGAATTTCTTTTGGGATATGTCCTTTACCGTTTTTTCTTTTGGGTCAGTATTTTTTTTTAAAAATCCGTTTGTACCGTTTTTTCTTTTGGGTCAGTATTTTTTTAAAAAAATCCATTTGTATAAACTCTTTAAAGGGACATTAATCCCTTGTCATAAGATATGCAAACCAATTTTCCAGCCATTATTTTTCCTTTGACTTTTTGAGTCTTTTCATATATAAAGTTATAAAACGATATAAAATGCAATGAAAGAGCTGGGGTTGTGGCTCAGTGGTAGAGCACTTGCCTAGCACATGTAAGGCCCTGGGTTAGATCCTCAGCACTACATAAAAATAAATAGATAAAATAAAGATATTGTGTCCATCTACATCTAAAAAATATTTTTAAAAATACAGTGAAAATATCTTTCCTTAAATTTTTTGGCTTCTTGTCTTGATAATAAAGGGTTTTCCCATCCCCAAAGTTATATACATATATTCTCTTGTTCTGTTTTTTTTCTCCCCCAAGTGCTGGGGATCAAACACAGGGTCTTATACACATGCTAGGCAAGTGCTCTACCATTGAGCTATACCCTCAGCCCTTTTCTAATTAAAAAAAAAAAAAAATTGGATTTTTAAAGGTTTGAATTGCTAACCCATGTGGAATGGAATTTTACGTACAATGTAAAACAGGGACTTTGCTTTTTTCTGCAAGAATAGCCAATTTTGTTGGTGCCATTCAATAAGTAAACCACCCTTTTATGCCTTTGTTACATATTGATTCCTGTACATATTAATTTCTGGACTTCCATTTCCTTTACCTGTGTTTTTATGCCAGTATTATTCTTATTATATCTGTTTAACATAATAAGTGTCATCTGAAAAGGCAAGTCACTCCTCACTACTTTTTGCAATTTTGTTTCCCATTCTCAGACATTTATTCTTTTCCAAGTGATCTTTGGATTGTTTTTGTTCTAAGACAATCTCTTGGAAATCTGATAGAAATTACACTAAAGACATCCACATTAATTTTGAAAAAAATGAACATTTATGTAATATCAGGTCTTCCTATCAAGGCACATAGTGTGTTTCTCCATTTATTTGAATCATTTAGGTCCTGGTCCTGCTAACTATTTCTGGTGATTTATAAGGTTTGGGGTTTTTTTATGCCCTTATGACTGGGATTTTCCCCCTCCCCTGTTTCTGTTTTTATCTGGTTATTCCTAGGACCAAGAAAAGCTATCAATACTTTTGGTCATATTTTCTTACTGTAGTAGTTTTTCTTAAAATTATTTGTTTTCCTCTCCACCCAACAATGTGGATTAATGTGGATAATCTATATTTGGTTATGTATAAGTGTCAATATTTATTCTATTTGACACACATCTTCCGTAATAGAAATATATCAGAGATGGCAGTTATGCCCATAAATAGTGAAAGCGATAGTGCCAGGAGTTGGTAGAAATCTAAATATTCACAGGTTATTGATCACTTAAAAGATCAGAACCCCATAACCAGTCACTTAGGGAAGTGAGACATTTGCTCAGCATTACAATGAAATATCAACATTACTGTAGAGTAATATAGAACATTACTGTTCATAATAGTTCAGAGGAAGGACTGATCACCATGGGCACCAGAAGCACTGCTTGTGAGTATATTAAATACCACCTCTTACCCAGAACCTCAACTAGATTATTATTGTTTCGTGTTTATTAGAACTTTAAAAAAAAAATGAATGGAAATTACAGAATTCCTATAGGCCCTCTCGCTACTCACCCCTCAGTTTCTCTTGTATTAATATCTTGCATTACTATGACATATTTGTTACCTTTGATAAATCAATATTGTCACACTATGATTAACTAAAGTTGGCTTTATTTTGTGTGGTACATTCTGTGTACAAGTGACCAATGTATAATGACATGTCTATTCTTACTGTAGCATTCAGAATAGCTTTGTTGTCCTAAAAAAATCCCATGTGCTGTATTTATTGATCCTTCCCTCCTTATTCCATTGCATTGGCAAGCACTGATCTTTTTACTGTCCCATAGTTTTTCTTTGGAAATGCTATGTAGTTGAAATTCAGCTGTGGTGTTTGATTGTTTTCAGTGCTAGGGATTGAACCCAGGGCCTCATACATGCTAGGCAAGCACTCTACTAGTAGGCTACACTTCCAGCCTCTTAGTTACAGTTTTGAATTGATTTACTTTAGCTAGGTTTAATTTTGTATATGTAAACAGTCAATATAAGGTTTGTTGACTTGTTTTAGTTCAATTAGGAGTTATAACCAGGGCTTGGGATGTAGCTTAGTGGTAGAGTGCTTACCAAACATGTATGAGGCTCTGAGTTTGATCCCCAGCACCACTCGGTAGGAAGGGCTCATAATCAAAAAACAAATAGGATTTGAGCATGTAGCTTAGAGAGCGACTTTACCGAGTGCAAGGCCCTGGGTTCAATCCCCAGCACCCAAAATAAATAAATAATAGTAAATCACACAGAACAGTAACTTGAAATAATCAGGTGAACTTTCTGTTGCAGGGTGGAAGATGTCTATGGATGTGACGTTTCTTGGGACTGGTGCAGCATATCCATCCCCTACTCGGGGTGCCTCTGCTGTGGTCTTTCGGTGTGAAGGCGAATGCTGGCTCTTTGACTGTGGAGAGGGGACACAGACACAGCTTATGAAAAGCCAACTGAAGGCAGGTTAGTGTGCAGTCAGTATCTCATCAAGATTATTTTTTGTTCTCTGTCATTATCTTAGTTCTCATTGGGCCTGTTGTTCAGAAACAGCCCTACCAGTTGTGATCCTACTTCCTGCTAGAGCTCTGGCCAGACTTGGGAGGCCCCCAGGCACCCTGCCATTACCACTCCATGTACTTGTTTATTTGCTTTTCATTTAGTCTATAAATGTCAAGAGCAAGAATTTTATAGAGTTGGGGGGTGCAAGATGGGAGAGCTACCTGAGACATATTAGATGGACACTGCCCTGGCAAGTAACAGTGGACATATTCAGTTCCATGAGGGGATAGTTGTCATGAGGAAATACAAAGGGCAGTAGGTGTTCAGAGGAGGAAGATGCTCTCAGAGGCTTTCTGGACCTTCTGAGTTAAGTATTCCCTTTCTTACCCCATTCTATTATTTCTTCCTGTTTTTATTAACTTCTTAGCATCATCAGTATCTGAAATTAAGTTATTGAAATAGTTTTTTTCTGTGTTCTTTATCTTCCTATATAATAAACTAAGTTCACTGATCACTTATGTACCTAGTAGATGCCCAATAAATATCTGTTCAGTTTGTGAATGGATAAGACATTGAGCAACCTACATCTTATTTTTTAGGTCTTGATAAATAGTTAGTGCAGTAATTCCCACAACTCATCACAGGGTGTGGTAACTTGATGACAAAAGGAAAGATACTTCTAGTGTCCCAGGATCTCTTAATGACAGAAGTGGAGTGGCAGAAATGGAGATGCAGATAGTCATCAACCTTGTAATTATAATAAGTAGAATAATGGAAGTATTTTTCAAGTACTAAATGTGGTAGAGCACATGCTTAGCATGCAGGAAGCCCTTTGTTTAATCCCTAGCACCACCAAAAAAACCCAACAGAATAAAATAAAATGATCATAAAATGATTATTCAAAAGTATTACAACTGGGCACACAGGTACATACCTGTAATTTCAGCAACTCGAGAAGCTGAGGCAAGAGTATCGCAAGTTTGAAGCCAGTCTTAGAAACTTAGCAAGACTGGGTCTCCAAAGAAAAAATAAAAAGGGCTGGGAATGTAGCTAAGCAGTAGAACACTCCTAAGTTCATTCCTCAGTACTGGGGGAAAAAAGGATTACAAAAACATGCTTTTAACATGATTATAAAAATTTAAAAGGAGTTGTGGATATAGCTTAGTGGTGGAATACGTGTTTAGCATGTGTGAGGCCCTGGGTTCAATCCCCAGCACCAAAAAGTAAATAAATAAAATGATAATAATAAAACAATAATAAATGTATAAATATGCTTATTGTAGAAGTTTAAACAAAACAGTGTAAAGAAGAGAAACCCAAGTCCTCTTCCCATAGGTAAATTTTCTATACATACAGATATTGTAATGGTATGGGTATATTTGTATGTATGTATGTGTCGTTTTGCATAAATGGAATCACACTGTACTTTGCATAACCTGGTTTTTTTTTTTTTAGCTGAGCATATATACATACAATCTGTTGCAGAACTTTTCCTGTGAAAATTAATGACTTTAATTGCTGTAAGAATAATTATTTCAGAGGGTGTTTATTATCATTCTTTTCTGGGGATGCTTTGTATTCCACTACTGTTTTTGGCAGTATTTCTCCATCACTTCCTTGTTCTCAAATGAAAGAGAATGCATGTGTTCTTCATTTGATAGCTTCCTCATACCTCTGATAATTGTGGTTACTGTTACTTCTTCCTCTAAAATCAAGTTTCTTGAAAAATGAAATGTTTATCTTCCCTGAAATTGTGATAACTGTGGGAAGCAATTTTCCACTTACTTAATTTGTCTTGTGTGCTTTGGGTTCACAGGCTGTTTTGGTGTTCTACTCTGGCTTTGTTTTGGAGTAGATAGGAGAGGACCCAGAAAGTCTGATGTTAACAGTTTTGAGGCCAGCGTGTGATCTGGGCTTAGCTGCTGCCATCCTTATGTCTGTGTAGTCTTCAGGTCCCACTTGGAGGTGGCTTGGCATCCTAGACAGGTAGTTGAAATGAAAGGATTCTCGAAGTCATAAACAGTGACAACAAGGACTAAAAAGAGAAAGGAGCATTTTGAGATTTCTAGTTAGAGAGTGCCTCCAGGGGGTTCTCAGGGTCCAAAATCAACTTCTGCCCAATCCATTGTTCTCTGCCACTTGCCACTGCAGCCTGGGTTGGGCGGAGTCGTTCTAGGAAGAGTCTAGAATGGAGAAACTGGAGACCATTTGCTGACGTAGCACAAATCACATTGCAATAAACAGTTCCTGTTCTTTTATGGTATCAATAAAGAGATCCTGTACTTTTATGGTATCAAATATTTAAAATAGGTGGGTCTTGAAGTAGGCCCAAAAGCCTGTTATACTGGAAATGTGCTAGTTGTGATTGTTACTTTCAAAATGCCTGTGGTGCACCTCAGAAAATGGTGATGTGGCATCCTGCCACATACCAGCAGTAAATTCAGTTTACTATTGGCTAAATAAAGTTATAACCTAGCCAATAGTGCACTGAAAAAGCTATTGTATTCGTTCAGACTAAAAGCAAGAGATAGGTCCAAGATATAGGTCCAGAGGACCTGCTCTCCAGTCTACATTGTGGCATCTATAGTTGCCCACCTTCTTCCCCTGTTTCTTACTCGGTTACTCTCTTCCTCCTTTTCTCCCCCTCCTGTACCCCCCACCCCCATCCTTTTTCTCCTTTTCCTACAAGCTCACCCGCATAGGCAGGCCCTGACTTGGTTGGCTAATCCCTGTCCAGAGTAGAGTCCTTAAAAGGCAGTTTTGGGTTCGGGCACTGGTCCAATCATTCAGAGTAGTTGGTGGAACATTTTGTTTTGTTGGAATACACATTCCCTGTTCCCAGAGGGGGCAGTAGGGGGCAATGTGACTGCCAAATGCTTTCGACACTTAGTCCCATCTAGTTAAGTGAATTATTTTGGTACACATATTTCATTTCTTTCTTTCTTTCTTGTTTTTAAATGAGAGAACATATATAGGAAAATACTGTAAAACTTATGTAATTTGAAAATGTTTTGTGGAAAAAAAAGTTCATCTTATTTAAAACCATCCAGTGAAATAAAGACTGTCTTACTTCTGGAATCATGTCGTATAATGTAAAGGAATAAGTTTATGATGGTAAATAGAACTTGTAAATTCAACTTCCTGCTTTTATGTAAGTCGTTTGGTTTGTTTCAAATAGTTTTGTCTGAGGTTTTACTTCTAAAAATTTCCAAATATATTTCTTTGTCTTAATCAAAAGGGAGAATTACCAAGATTTTCATCACGCATCTTCATGGAGACCATTTCTTTGGCCTTCCCGGCCTCCTCTGCACAATCAGCCTGCAGAGTGGCTCTGTGGTCACCAAACAGCCAATTGAAATCTATGGCCCTGTAGGACTTCGAGACTTTATCTGGCGAACCATGGAGCTCTCTCACACAGAGTTGGTGTTCCCTTACGTGGTCCATGAGCTGGTGCCCACAGAAGATCAGTGTCCTACAGAAGTACTAAAAGAATCTTCACATGTCGATAAAGCAACAGAGAGCCCCCCCTCTCCCAAAGAGGGACAAGGAAGAACTATCCTATTAGATTCAGAAGAAAACTCATACCTTCTGGTTGATGATGAACAGTTTGTTGTAAAAGCATTTCGCCTCTTTCACAGAATTCCCTCCTTTGGGTTTTCAGTTGTAGAAAAGAAACGCCCAGGTAAACTCAATGCACAGAAGCTGAAAGACCTTGGTAAGTGGTTTTTTTTGCTTTGTTTTTTCTTTCCTTCTTTCTTTAGCTGTAGATGGACACAATCCTTTATTTTGTTTATTTAGTTTTCTTATGTGGTGCTGGGGATCGAACCCAGTGCCTCACTTGTGCTAGGCAAGCATTCTATTACTGAGCCACAACCCCAGCCCGTGTTTTTTCTTTTTTTATCAATTGAACTGTTTTTTACTGAAGCCATCAGAAGTATCATAGTAACTTCCTTTCCTGTGTCTCAGGCCAGAAACTTACATTTTCTGTACTCACTTCCTTTGCCCAAAGTTTGTTTATTAAGGAAAATCCTTGGGGCCATAAGATTTTATTCAGAATAAAAGTCAAATATGTAGTATATTTGAATCCTTCTCTCTTTAACTTCCTGGAGCCATATTCCTTTGTTTTTTGCTTTGTTTTATTTTGGTACTGAAGAATGAACCCAGAGTTGCTTTACCACTGAGCTACATTTCCAGTCCCTTTTATTTTTTATTTTGAGATGGAGTCTTTCTAAGTTGCCAAGGCTGGCCTTTAACTTGCGGTCCCCCTGCCTTAGCCTCCTGAGTTACTGGGATTATAGGGATCTGCTACCATACCTGGCTGGATCCACACTCTTAATCTGCCTTGTACTGTCTTGGTTGGTAAGATGGTTTAGGTGGTGGTAATGGTGATGGTTTTAGGTCTCTTGTCTTCAGTTTTATTTTTTTCTTTTCTTTTTTTTTTTTTTTTTTTTTTTTTTTTTAAGCACTGAGGGCCTCCCATATGGTAGGTAAATGCTTTTTTTTTTTTTTTTTTTTTTTTTTTTTTTTTTTTTTTTTTTTTAAGCACTGAGGGCCTCCCATATGGTAGGTAAATGCTGTACACTGTAACACTAAGCTATTCCCTAACCCTCATGGCTTCCTTTTGAAGTATGTTTTCAGTGACATCTTTGATCTGAGAATTTTTTTCCTTGGTTCTTAACCTTACAACTTAAACTGCAACCAAGTACTTCCATGGTTTCCTGCTCAATCTACTTTGTCTACTCATTCAACCTTGATTAATTTGGTGTTTAGCATATTACACCTCAACCAGTTTTACATACCAGGGTTCATCACAGTGGGGAAGAAGTACACCAAGATGGTCTTAGGGCCATGGAAGGCTTCACACTTCCTCCAACTAGCCATCATGCATGAGGGGATCCTTAATACCTGTTAGGGAGCAGAGGCCCAGTCCATTCTGCCTCCATCTCTACCTTCCTTAACATGGTGTGACTGTGCCTATAAAAAGCATGATGATATTTTTTATGTTTGTCTCTTTACATATGCAGTCTCTTCTCCACTCTAAATAAGATGCTAGATGAGGAAAAGTAACTTAGGTCAAAGTTATTTTTATTATCTAAAAGCCTATGGAAATACTGTTATATTTGGAAATTTTAAACATGATCAGTGTTGGAATTGGTTATCACTATCATTACACTTGTTTGTAAGCAGTTGTCCAGAATGATGATCAGATGTTATTCTAAACTGATGTGAGATTTAATTCCAGGTTGGTAAACGTAGGACTTCACCAACTTATGAAGAAGATTGATTGTGTACAGTTGTCCAAATGCTCATTGATCTTGTGATCCAACAGTTCTCTCTAACACATTTTTATTATGTTAGTTTGTAGGTACCTGTCTTGACTAGCATTGATTATGTCATTATTTAGATGACTTTTCTAATTTTACCCAAAGATGACCTTATTATATTTAATATATAATATATTTAATTTATTTAATACCCTTAAAAGCTGTAATTCCTATGCACAGCAGAGAATCAAAACTTTTATCTTGACTATAACAAAATCTTAGAGGGACTTAGGAGTTTAAAAGTCATCTGGTACATGTGCATGAGAAATGTTTTAAATATAAAGACATTGTATTAGGAGTCAACACTGAACTTTTAAAATGTATAAATATTCGAGTTTCCACAGTAGTAAAACATTTATAATAATTATGAAAAGAATTTGATGCCTTTTCCATCTTCTATTTGCTATGCTATTAAAATAGACTCTTTTAAACAGTCATAAATTCCATATCCATGATGTAACATTGTCTGCCTTCATCATTAGGTGTTCCGCCAGGTCCTGCCTATGGGAAGCTGAAAAATGGGATCTCTGTTGTTCTGGAAAATGGGATTACAATTTCTCCCCAGGATGTCTTAAAAAAGCCTATTGTTGGAAGAAAAATATGCATATTGGGTGATTGTTCTGGGGTTGTAGGAGATGGAGGAGTGAAACTGTGCTTTGAAGCAGACCTGTTGATCCACGAGGCAACCCTGGATGACACCCAGATGGACAAAGCAAAGGAGCATGGCCATAGCACACCTCAGATGGCAGCAACGTTTGCAAAAATGTGCCAAGCAAAGAGGCTGGTTCTTACTCATTTCAGTCAGAGGTACAAACCAGTTGCCTTGGCCAGAGAAGGAGAAACAGATGGCATTGCGGAACTGAAAAAGCAAGCAGAATCAGTGTTAGATCTCCAAGAAGTGACTCTAGCAGAAGATTTTATGGTGATTGGCATTCCAATCAAGAAATGAAACATATTGACATGTCTGTAAATGTTACTGAACCTACAGTCCAGATTTTTTTTTCTTTTGTTTTTGTTTTTGGTCTGAAATTATTTTGGCCCTGATAATCCTAAAAAGGATGGAGCTGCATTATTGATCTGACTCATTAGTGAGAGGGAGCAAGCTTTTTGATAATAAATCATTTTTAGGAGAAGAAAAAAAACCACCCAGCATCCTTCTTAAAGTGCATATTTGACAAAAAGATAGATTTTGCAGGTATTCTTCTCATTTTCTGACTACTGCCACAGATGTAAGCCATGCAGTCCTGGGCTTAGCTTCTGCCCAGCTTTATTGTAGTAATTGGCAAAGTACACTGGAATCGGCCTCTTGGCTAGAAATGGTATTTTGTCAGTTTGTGTTGAATCTGCTCATGTTATTAACAGAAGAGAAAGAGCGAGTTACAAGACTTTGTATATGTAATATTAACAATAGCATGCAGTGGTTTTACTGGATTATTGAATTCAGGGCTGGGCTAAGTGATATGTTAGTGTTTTGCTGAAATTTTTGGTTTGCTCTTAGCCCACAATTCTCATCTGAGTACTGTCCTAGGAATTTGGAAATTGTGGGAATGTTTTCTTCTCACAATGACAGAGGGGTGGTAGTGATAATATTACTGGTTTTAATCTGCAGGGGTCAGGAATGCTAGATGCCCTGTAAAGTTTGGGTTAGTCCTGTAGAATAACCTCATCCCCAAATGCATATTGCAGGCCTGTTGAGTTATACAGCAAGTTAAAATTTATACTTCCAATGTGAATATGCTTTACCAAAATTAGTGACATATTGAGTTGAATTACTAGGTAAGTTGATCCAACAACAGATCCTGAAGATTGAATATGTCAGAATTGGAATGCTCTATCAAATATTTTTTGAAAGAAATGAGTCGTCAAGTGAAGCTTATGAATCTGGGGGTAAAAAGTGGTATTTATTACTGAGATTTAATTTACATGTCCCCATTAATAATAGAAATATAGGATACCATAAAAATACCATATTTAAGAGTTATCAGGATAGAGGAAGGCATAGAGTTCCAAACCAAAGGAATGAACAATCTATTCAATGAAATAATATCATAAAATTTTCCAAACATGAAGAATGAATTGGAAAATCAAATTTAAGAGGCTTACAAGACACCAAATGTATAAAATCACAAGAGATCCACACCAAGGCACATTATAATGAAAATTCCTAACATACAGAATAAGGAGAGAATAATTCTTTGAGCACAAACTTAATAAATGTTCCTTGTAGAATAGCCTTTCCTTATGATCTTATGTTCTGTGGAAAATTAATATAGAATGCTGATTCATTCAAAAGGGCTCCCTAATTAAATCAGTTTGGGGAATGTTTTATGCTCTGTGTCCCCTCTGGGACTGGGTTCGTGCCCATCAACCTATTAAAAACAGTATTCTTTGGAATGATCACAAACCAGGTTGGGTGCAAGAAAGACCTGATTTTAGAGTCCCATTTTGTACTTTGTGTAGCACCTCTGTGTGGTCTAGAGCAGATTACTTATTCTCTCTTAACTTCTGGAGCTTGTTTATCTCCAAAATGGGGATGGAGAGACTTGCTTGACAGGATTGTTGTGACGATTACATGTGACAGTGCAGATAAGGAGCCCATTGGGTAAAGGCATTGAGGAGGCCTGCAGTAGAGGGCTGTCAACTTTTTATGAAGTCCTTTCTCAATGTTGTGTATTAACATCACAAGAACCTAAAGAGCTTTACGCTGCACAAATTTAGAAACATTGTCAGAGTGTGTTCTCTCAAAATTCTTTGGGTTCTGGGGTTTCTCTGGTCAAAAATTTTGACTCCTGGATGGTTATGGAGACAGCATAGTAGTGATGATCAAGACAGCTCTGCTTGGGACTGGGGATATAGCTCATTTGGGAGAGTGCTTGCCTCACATGCACAAGGGCCGAGTTCAATCCCAAGTACCAAAAAAAAAAAAAAAAAAAA
>NW_025999990.1:17232691-17266364 GCF_001458135.2 Marmota marmota marmota | reverse complement strand
TAAACCAATGAAAAAAAAAAAAAAAAAAAAAGCTCTGCTTCAGTTTTCAGGCATCTCTAGAATGGTTGGATTCTGACTAGACTTTGCCCCCAAAGTGCCCAAATTTGATCAGCATAGTGTATCTTTGCTTCTAAACAAGCATTAATTAGACATCTACTATGAGCCCAAACCTGTACATAGGGAAAGCCTAGGACTAGTATCTCCACTGCACGAAACCCTTACGGGTAGAGACTATGTCCTGGTCACCTCTATATTTTTAGAAATGCCTACCTACAGTGAGCACTCAGAAATGTTTTCTGAATGAATAAAGCCTTGATGTCATGAGAGTGCACAAATTAGAACATACTTATGTGCCAAGCTCATTTCATTACTGTACTTTTCAGGAACTTAAACCACCTGGTAGGTGCGCCCGCTTCACTGAGTACCAAACAAGTGCTAAGCTTTATTGTGTTGGGTGTACATAAAATGAGTAGACAAAAGGAGACACATTTCTAGCCCTGACCTCATAGTGTAAGGGTGGATAATAAACAAAAGTAAATATCTAGTAGCCTGGTGCTTAGTTTTGCTGCTTCTGGGCTTTATTTGGTAGCTAGCTTGAGCCATGCTCTTAGACTCAGGCTTTATAAATGTATGTGGGCTGAGCCCTCCAACACCAAGGAAAGGAATTGAGATGTTGGGGGCAGTATCAGTCCATGGTGAGAATTCTTTCTAGACCCTCTTTTGGCCTTGAGTTTGTTTTTAATGCTAGGAGAATTCTAAGAATTTTTGGAGCTAGAATTAAGAATGAAGTGTATGTTCGACTTAACCTGTAATCTACTCCTGGTGATACATTAGTAGGAGGGAAGAGGGGTAATAATGTGCCATGTTCCTCCAAGCTTATTTGATCACTGAACCCTCTTTTTGCCAAGGAACATCTTGGGATATTGAGAAATACTATTCCTTATTACTTCTAAAATGATTATAGTTTTATGTTTTACCAGCTCAATTTATGGAGGTAATGATTTCCATATCTACACTTGGTATAGTGCTTTCTTTGTCCTACATTGACTTTCAGTTGCCAGGAATTCATAGATACCTACTTATTTTAGGTTAAAAAAAATGCACTTTCTAGTTCTCAGAAGTTGTTTAGACTTGTCCAAATGGAACCTAAATCAACTGTTTCTAATACTCATGCCTCATTAATGTGCTTTGAATAAACTTTGAATCATAAAAGTGATGTTTGCTCAGTAAAGAATTGTTTATTAAGATTCAAGAAAAGAAGGCAATTATTCATAATTCCACTGCTCAGAGAGAGCTAGTGTTTTGGGTCCAGGGGTCTCAAACTGAGGTGTGAGTTGTGTCTATAGGTAGACAGAGATCCTTAGGTTCTGCTTCCTAAGTCAATAGGGAATTTTCATTTTTAATAAGCCCCCCAGGTGATTCTGAAGTAAAAGGATGGTGGACCAGCCAGGAGAAAAAAGTTGTCTTTTTCCTATGAACTTAAGTTGGGGTGTGTATAGATATTTTATATATACTTATACATGTATTTGCATATGTGTATATATTATATACACATGCATATTTTTACATGTAGGCTGACCTTCCTTAATTTTTTTTTTCATGAGCATTTTCCCATAGCATTAAGTATTCTCTGAAAGCATGAATTTGGTGATTTTATATAATTGGATTCTACAGATCTAGTATCATTTAACGATTTTTCTATTTTGGTGCATAAAGATTGTTTTCCATGATTATAAATAATACTACTTGTGAATGTTCTTGTCCACAAACCTTTGTATTTCTGAGTATTTCCTTCCTTGGAATTGATTTCTGTGAGGTTCAAAACATCTGGCTTAGGTTTTTAGGCCCCAAGTAGAAATCACTTGCTTGTTTTTATGTTCATTTGCATTCCTAGAGACGTATAGCTGAGGCCTGTTTTCCTTGCTCCATTGATAGATTACATGGATTATTGTTGACTCATATCCTCTCTGATACTTCCTTCCCAAGACATCAGTCCTACAAAGATTACTTTTGCCCTCGGAGCACAAATAACTTTGTTATGTCTTTTAACTAGGCACATATAATTCAATTGTGATTTCCTTAAATATTTTTAAGCCAACTTAAGATTTTGCTAGTTTTTACTATACTGAAAGGATAAAAATCCTTTTATTGCTTCAGGTATATTGATGAAAAATGTACAGTGATGGTACTTTTGTCCTCACAAAGATATGAATTTTTAGTGAAATATACTAGGTCTATCTTTACTGATTGATGGATTTTTCAGGTAATGAACGAGTGAATGTTTTTATTAACGTGGACATACTAAAAAGCAAGAGCTGATCATGGCTTTATTGATAAGGTAAGAATAGATTTGGGGGGCTGGGGTAGTGGCTCAACAGTAGAGCGCTTGCCTCACATGTGTGAGGCACTAGGTTCGATTCTCAGCACTGCATATAAAAATGAACAAAATAAAGAACCATCAACAACTAACTAAATAAATAAATAAATAACCAAGAGTAGATTTGGGGATGGGAGTTGGATAATAGAGTGAAACTCTTTTCTAATAGGAAGTAAATAGTGTCTGAAAAACAAATAGCACTTTAAGCGTATTATGTTCTAAAAATCAAGGGGAGGGCTGGGAATGTAGCTTAGGATGCATAAGACCCTGGGTTTTGATTCCCAGCACTACCCCCTCCCCCCTCAAAAAATAAAAAATTTTTAAAAAGCAAGAGGAAGGGAAGAAAATACCAGTTTATCAGATGAATGGTTAAGAGTGGAGGGGGGCTTTTTCCCCCCCCTGGACTAAACTTAGGGGCTTGCATGGCAAAAATCCCCAACTCCTAAGAAAAAGGGATTTTTAAAGGAGAGGCCATGCACAGTGACACATGCCTATATTCTTTGCAACTAAGGAGACTGAGGCAAGAGGATTGCCAAGTTCAAGGTCAGCCTCAGCAACTTAGGCTCTAAGCAACTTAGCAAGACTTTGTCTCAAAAAATAAAAAGTGCTGGGGATGTGATTCATTGGTTAAGCACCCCTGGGTTCCATCCCTGGTACCAAAATAATAAATAAAAATGAGGGAGAAAGGGGCTTGAGGAGGGCTGGACTGCTGTTTGGGACGAGGGGAGGGGGGCAGGGGAGGATACTGGGGATTGAACTCAGAGGTACTTGACCACTGAACTATATCCCCAGCCCTATTTTGTATTTTATTTAGAGACAGGGTCTCACTGAGTTGCTTAGGGCCTTGCTATTGCTGAGGCTGGCTTCAAACTCACAATTCTCCTATCAGTCTCCCGAGCCACTGGGATTACAGGCGTGCGCCACCATGCCCTCCTTGGACTGCTGTCTTTTATAAGGCTTACAGTACTAGTACTATTGGATAGTTTGAATTATTTGTATATATTAATTTACTGTAAAAATCACATTAAAACACATGTAAGACGCTGCTCTCAGTCATCAATAATCATTCTTTTCTCCGTATGGGCGCTCTAGGCAGTTGACAGTTCCTCTCAAGTGTTTGTAACATTCCAATCCATTCATCCTGTAGCCAGAGGGATTTTTTTTTTTTTCCAAAATGCAGATTTGAGCCACCTCACTTTCCCTGCTTGAAACTTGTTAATGGTCTTGCCTTACCCACCTTTCCAACTTACTCCACAGTGCTGCCCATGTTTGCAGCCCCAGCCACATGGGCCTTCTGTCAGTCTTTTGACAGGGCTTGCTGTTGTCACAAAGCTTTGCATGGCCTGCTTCCTCAGCCTGGAATGCTCTTTCCCTTCTTCCTATGGTGACTTTCACTGGGTCTTAGATCACCACTCTGCTGTTACAGTCTCACAGAAAGCTTGTCAGGTCCTTTACCAGGTAGCATATTACTCCCACAGCACCTGCACTTGACCTTCCTGGTGCTCATTGCACATAGCTTCATTTTGCTTCTGTGAGTATTTGACTGATGTTTCTCTTTCCCACCAGCTCTGTAATTCTCACAAGAGCAGAACTATGTCTGTTTGTGTTTCCCTTGGTGCCTGGAACAAATTAGGCGCTCAATAAATAGTGTTGACTGGCTCAAATTTCCTTGTCATTCTGTTATTCTATCAATATGCAAAACTTAGGGATTTTTTTCCTGATTAATATTAAAAACAAACAAAATCCACTTCCCTAATCTCTGAACTAAAACTGAGGAGAAGGAAAATGGTTGCCTGTGACTTTATGGGGCAGATCCTTATAGTTTTAAAACTCTAATTTAATGTCCTAAGATAAACAAGACAGAACTAGAGCTGGGGAGAGACTGGGAAAATGTTTTCCTGCCTAAAAAGTTGGATGTTGACTTTTGCTATGTATGGGAATATCAAAGCAAATGTAAGAAAGGAGTGGAAAGATTTGGGGCCTCAGTAGGAATTCGGAGCCCTAGGTGGGTAGGAGAATTGTGGGAGAATCTTTATACAAATTAGATTTTATGCTGGTCCTATTGCCTGGAAGTAAGTCCCCATTCCTCATACTTTCTCCAAAGTCTGCTAGGCACATGATTTGGGGTGGGGGGGGATACAACCCTGAACATCACCAAATGAGAATAACTTCTGAATTCCATGGCTGGGTTGATCTGAGGGCATGGACAGCAGGAGGGAAGAGTGGATAATTCCTAAAGGAATACAGTTCACAGAAGCTGAAGCCAGCGGTGACCAAGGAACTCAAGACATTTTCAGGAAATTGATAGGAGGGCACTGAAATTTATATAGCCCATGGAATGAAGGGGAGTCGAGCCAATTTTATGTACATCTTTTTTTTTTTTTTGGTAGTAGGGATTGACCCCAGGGGTGCTTTATTCTTTATCACTGAGCTACAACCCCAACCTTTTTTTTTTTTTAATTTTTGAGAGAGGTTCTCACTAAGTTGCTTAGGGCCTTGCTAAATTGCTAAAGCTGATCTTGAACTTGCGATCCTCCTGTCCCTCCAAAGTGGCTGGGATTACAGGCATGAGCCACCTTGCCCAGCTCATATTCATCCTAAAGGACAAAATAACTCCAATCAACACAGATCACAGATCTTCTGTTTCCTTGGCATATTCCAAGGGTTAAAATTCTGTCATATTCAGGACAATAAGGAAGTTGCAGGAGGGGTAACTAAGTTTATGCAAAGTAAAAAATATTTCCACCCCTAAATAAAGCTCACTGAGAAACACGCTGCTCAGATGTCAGCATGCTAATTATACACTCAGCAGACATGGCAGGTACAAAGATTAAATTCACCCATGAAAAAAGTAAAAGCAGAAAGGTGAGGGATTGAGTTTTTCAGCTATATAAATCCCCCTTTAATTGCCAGAAGCTTCAGGCAACCTCAGGCAGAGCTAAGCAACATTTAGTTCAGTGTCACCAAATGAAAACAAGGTTATCTTGTCTAGGTTGTTTTCTATATTGTTGTGGCTTCCAGAGATGATAGGCTTGTCTGACCATATCTCTGTCACATGTTTTGAACTGGAGCTGACCTTGTAGAAATACCCAGGTCTGGGGATGCAACCTGAGTGCTGACGCTAAATGACTTGCCAAGCGGCAAACAGACTAGAACATGATCTGTTTCCTCCCCATACGCCATCCTGATGGGCAGTGCAGCCTAGTGCAGTGGGCTTCAAAGTTGCATATGTGCTTCTAGCAATGTGCAAAGACTTTTTTCTAAGGATACACAGGCATACTGTCATATGGAAGATTTCCTAAAATTGATCTTCCTGAGAACTTGTGTAGTCGGTATCTTGCTGATACTATTGTGCAGCATTCCAGAATGAAACACCTCCAGGATGTCAAAGAAAGGGATAATTGAAATACTGGTAATGAAGTTGAAAAAAACCGGAATGATTAGGTAACAAATTCTCATGCAAGTTAGACAGTTTTCAATTTGTTGTTGTTGTTTTTTTAATAACTTTATTTGTTTATTCTTTCTTTTTTGTGTGGTGCTGAGGATAGATCCCAGGTCCTCACACATGCTAGGCAAGTGCTCCACCACTGAGTCATAATGCCAGCACCAATTTGTTGTTTTGAACAAAACTGAGAGAGGAATTTATCCAACAATAGATGTTTTATTTTTTATTTATTTATTTATTTTATTTTTTTGCGGGGGAGAGGGTATTGGGAATTGAACCCATAATGATAGATTTTTAAAATAACTTTATTCAGCTACAATTCACATACCACAAAATTCACTTTTTTTTTCATATATTCACAGAGTTGTACAGCTATCACCACTACTAATTTTAGAATATTTTTATTATCCCCCACAGATATCCTCCATGCTCTTTGGCAGTCACTCCCATTCTCCACCTAGCCCTAGGCAACCACTAATCTGCTCTTTTGCCTCCATAGATCTATCTATTCTGGACATTTCATATTAATGGGATTGTACAACATACAAGCTGCTCCTTTGTAACTGACCTTTTTCATTTATTAGATTGTTTTCAAGATGTATCCATGTCGTATCAGTACTTTGTTTCCTTTTATGGCTAAATAATGTTTTATTGTGTGGATATACTATATCTATTCATCAGTTGGCATCAGTTGATCCATTGATAGATTATTAAAAATATTTTCTTTAAAATACCCATACTGGAGCTGGGCATGATGGCACACACCTGTAATCCCATCAACTCAGGATGCTGAGGCAGGAGGATCACAAATTCAAAGCCAGCCTCAGCAACTCAGCAAGGGCCTAAGCAATTTAGCAAGACTCTGTCTCTAAATAAAATATAAAAAAGGGTTGGGGATGTGGTTAGTGGGTAAATAATCCCTAGGTTCAATCCCAGTCCCTAAACAAACAAAAAAAAAACCCAAAACAAAAAGCACAATTTAGCCAGGAACAGTAGTATACAGCTATAATACAAGTAGCTTGGGAGGCTAAGGCAAGAGGATTTCTTGAGTCAGGAATTCAAAGCCAGCCTGGGTAACACAGTTAGACCCTATTTAAAAAAAAGAAAACCAAAACACAGTTTGCCAGACTGTCACAAGAAGAAAAAATAGTATACAAATGTTCTACTTAATAATTGAATTTGTAATTAATAACTCTTTACACACACACACAAAAAATCAGGAATGTTGCCACACACCTATAATACAAGCAACTCAGGAGGCTGAGGCAGGAGGATGGCAAATTCAAAGTCAGCGTCGGCAACTTAGTGAAACCTTGTCTCAAAATAAAAAACAAAAAGGTCTGGGAATTCAGCCCAGTCTTAAAGTTCCAAGTAGTGAATACATAAATAAATAAATTATCCATCCCTTAATTAGTAAATCATTCTAAACAATTCAATTAAGGAAAAAAACACTCCTCCTACAGACACTTCCAGAAAGTAGAAAAAGAGGGAAAATGATCCAACTCATGAGGTCAGCATAACCTTAATGACAAAAGTTGAGGACATTAAAAGAAAGAAAAATTACATACAAATCTTTCATAAATCTCTAAAGAAAATAATTAGCTAACTGAATCCAGTGACATAAATATAAAAAGAAAATGTAAAACTTTTTATATTTTATAAATATAAAAGAATAAGACATTTTCATAAAATTTATTCCAGGAGTTTATTCCAAGAATGCAAAGTTAAATTTTAAAAATCAGTATTTTTTTTTAATATTTATTTTTTAGTTTTCGGTGGACACAACATCTTTGTTTGTATGTGGTGCTGAGATCGAACCCGGGCCGCACGCATGCCAGGCGAGCGCGCTACCGCTTGAGCCACATCCCTAGCCCTAAAAATCAGTATTATTCACCACATTAATTAAAAAAAGGGAAAAAAGTGGTAGGATGATCTCCACAAATACAGAACATTTTTTGATAAATATGATACTCATTTATAATAAGAACTCTTACATTAAGAGTAAGAGGGATTCTTCAACTTATTCTGATATATATCTGCAAAAATAGAGTAGATGTTATACTTAGTAATATTGAAAGCTTTTCCTCTGAGCTAGGAAAGATAGGGATGCTCACTCAGCTCCACTTAGGTAGTATAGTCCTTTGAAGGTTTCAAATGCAACAAAGCAAGAAAAATGAATGAAATATACAAGGATTGGAAGGGAAGAAATAAACTCACTATTAGCAGTAATATGATTATGTACATAGGAAATCCAAAAGAGCAAACATATAACCTGTCAGGATTTACAAAGGAATTTAGCAAGGCCACTCAATACATAGTCAATGTAAAGAAAATAAATGTTTTCAGACACCATGGCACATGCTTTTAATCCCAGCTACCTGGGAGGCTGAGGCAGGAGGATTCCAAGTTTGAAACCATCCTGCAACTTAGTGAGACCCTGTCTCAAAGTAGAATTAATGACTGGTGGTATAGCTCGGTGGTAGAGTCCTTTCTTTATATGCATAAGGTCCTGGGTTCAATGTCTGTACTTCAAAAATAAAATAAAATTTATTCTTATACCTCAATAATAAACATTCAGGAAATTGCATCTTTTGCAACAACTATGATTTATGATGAAAAGTATGGATCATCACCTTTAAGATGCCTGGGGGTGGTCTATATTTAAAAAATTCCTTCTGAGGGCACATGCACAAAAAGTATAAGGGCCGTTAGTGTAATAGATTAAAATACAGACCAAAATAAGACTGTAATGGGACCTTGGAAAAATCTCTGGTTTTTTTTTTTTGGGGGGGTGGGTAACAGGGATTGAACTCAGGGGCACTCTACTGGGCCGAATCCCCAGCCCTATTTTTCATTTTATTTAGAGACACAGTCTCATTGAGTTGCTTAATGCCTTGATTTTGCTGAGGCTGGCTTTGAACTTGTGATCCTCCTACCTCAGCCTCCCCAGCCGCTGAGATCACGGGAGTGCACCACTGTGCCCAGCTGCTTTCTCTCTTTTACTTTTGTGAGTGTGTGTGTGTGTGTGTGTGTGTGTGTTGCTGGGGATTGAATCCAGGGCCTTGTGCATGCAAGGCAAGCGCTCTACCAACTGAGCTATATCCCTAGCCCCTGCTTTCTCTCTCTTATGCTTCAATTTCTTCATCTGTAAATCTGGAGTAGTAATAGTATTTTATGAATAATTTATATGACAATCAAATGATATATATAATGCACTTAGAACAGAAAGTGCTATATACAGATCAGACATTATCATTATTCAGTTTTGAATAGTTTTGGATAGCCTAGAGTATTCCTTCATCATTTAGATGAGTTTTAATTCATGGAGTTTTGGAAACTGCTCTTATAATGTTCCACCAGCCCAAGTGTGGTAGGGAGTACCTATAACCTCCCAGCTCTGGGAGGCAGGACCAGGACACATGCTTTCTATATGTGTTAAAGCCATTAACTACACCACATGTGGCTACTGAGCACTTAAAATAAGGCTGGTTCAAACCAAGATGTGCTATAAGTGTAAAATCGTCACTGGATTTCAAAGACAATATGAAAAAATGAATGTAAGATAGTTTAATCATTTAAAAATATTTACTTTGTATTAAAATGATAGCTTGGATACATTAAGTTAAATAAAAATACTTTATTAAAATTGATTTCACCTGTCGGTTTTTTGTTTTTTTTTTTAATTTTTTTTTTTTGTTTTGTTTAAATCTTAACATTTGTTTTTTCAGTTCTTGGCGGACACAACATCTTTGTTTGTATGTGGTGCTGAGGATCGAACCCGGGCCGCACGCATGCCAAGCGAGCGCGCTACCCCTTGAGCCACATCCCCAGCCCATCACCTGTCGGTTTTTAGGTTCTTCATATGACTACTAGAAAATTGACAATTACGTGAGTGGCTCACATTGTATTTCAACTGGACAGTGCTGCTTAAGATGGTCTGTCTCAATGCTAGCAGTCAGAATGCTCCTCGAGAAATATAATTCAAATCATGTCACTACTCTGCTCAAAATCCTCTGCATCTTACTCACTGCATCTCACTAGTAAATCAAAATCCCCACCAAGTCTATTAGGTCCTACAGGATCAAACTTTGCCTCCCCTGCCGCATACCCCGTCTGCCCACTCATGGTCAGATCCAGATTTTGGTGGACCTGAAGCTTATATCATGTGGGGAAAGAGGAGAATGATGTGGGTCCTTGCTAAGGAAAAGAGGGATTATGACTATAAAATTATAAATATAAAATTGGTGAATAATTGAATGTTAATTTAGGATGAGAAAATAAATCATGGTTTACTGGACTCTTTGAAGTTCAGGTCCCTTTCTTCTGATCACTCTACACAATTTACCAGACATGTTCATGGAGAAATGCTTCCAGGTTTCAACCTGGCTCCCCAAATCCATCTAGAACCCTCCGCAACCTCAGGAACCTTGGCCTGGACTGAGGGAGCTCCCAAAGCTCCCTTGGCTTTGATGTAAAATTCCTCCTTACTCCCCTACTCAGACCTCACTGCCTATTACTTCTCCCAAATCAGGGTGTTGTGCCTGGGTTCTACACAGAGCTGTACTCCCAGGCCCTCCCCACTCTTTTCTTCCTCCTTGCTCTTCCACATAGCATCACATGGGTGCCCATCTTAGGGTGTTTCCATTTGCTCTTCTGGTCTTGACATATTCCATCCCCATTTATCCAGAGAGCTCACTCTTTCATCTTCAGGTCTCTGTTCAAATGTCTCATCATCAGAGCAGCCTGGGCTGATATTCCTATAAAAAGCACTTATTCCTCCTGCACTTCCTGTTCTCTTTACTCTGTTTTAATTGTCTCCACAGCACTCACCATAATGAACTTATGTGTTTACATTTCTGTTTATTGATTGTTTGTCTCTCTTCTTTAGAATGGAAAATTCAGAAGGGACTTGTTTTGTTTCTGATAAATATACCTGGAACAAGGCCTGTCCCTTGATGGACACTCAAAATGTCCTGGTTGAATGAATGCGTGAATGAATATGTGTTGCATGAAAGCCTTATTATTTTTCAGTATGGAATAGATTCTTCAAGGAAATAATTCACATCCCTAGCCTGTATTCTCCAATTATCATTCTCAAGAACCCACTTGGTACATGGTAGTTATTGTTTTGGGATGCTTGGTTGGCATTCTTCAATGTCATCCTTTCACCTAATCTCACTTGGTAGGAGACTCTCCGCCCCCAGGGGTGGGCACACACTCTAGGCAAGACCAACTGGAATTAGAATGCTTGGTCAGAGATGAGCTGTTGACCTACCCTTGGCCAATCCATGACTTCCTTTGGATCATTCTCATCGGAGCTGGTGGAGGGAAAGTAGTCCATTGACTTGTGTCACATCATTCAGCTAGAAGGCCAAGAATTAAGGGTTCAGTGTGTGTGTGTGTGTGTGTGTGTGTGTGTATACATGCACTGCACACATGCACGCTGCCTACATACCTGTTTTCCCAGGCAGAGAAAATTATGGACTGATGGAAAGGCAGTTCCAGTAGCTTGGAACCCAATTTCCAGAGCACCACTGCTTCCCACAAGTCTTGCTCTTTCTTCAACCCACAAGCTCCACCAGCATTCTTCAACCCACTCCCTCTGCTTTACCAAATGCTAGCTGGGTTCCTGTCACAATGAAAACTCCTCACTAATAGGATACATTGGTGCTGGGCTGGTGACTGAGGATGCAGTGATGACCTGGAAACTCCCCTTGTCCTCAAGAAGGGAAAATGACCATACTGTACAGTATAAATACTTGTATCAGGCAGGGACTTGCCAGAATTCAGAGTTATGGCACATCCCTCATGACTTTGGTCATCTTCCATAAGTTTTTGTGGTGATTTTATATTCAAAGTAACCTAAGTATCCAAAATAATATCTCCATGATCAAATAGATATATACTGAGCATCTACCATGTGCAAGGCTCACCATAAGTGCTATGATACAGACCTGTAGAGAATTATAACTGGAGTATGTTACACTTCTAAAAAATAATAAGGAATACATGATAAGTATAAAATGAAGTCATAAAACATTGCATTCCTTCCTAGCTCTGTTTCTTTTTAGAAGAGTAGCATCATGATTAGGAGCCTGGGCTTCAAAATCCCAACTCTGTTATGACCCATATGATTGGAGGGCAAAGACACTTAATGTATGTACATGCACATTAAGAGAATTAATACTTTCTATATAAACTGGATAATATAACTATTTTACAGGGTTGTTGGGAAGCTTCAATGAATTGAGAAGTCCTTAATAAGTATTAGCAAAGACCTCAATAAGTATTAGTAAACACTATTATGTCTAAATTGTATACATTATAAATTCCTCAAAAGCAGGAATGCTTGCATTATTTGTAGCTGTGCTAACATGTACAGACCCCTTGAGATTTTTCTACTTGCTTGGCTCAGCAGTATTAATTTATTAGCAGATGCAAGCATTGTCTTGCTTGCTGGTTTCTCCATCTGCTCTAAATTTAGTACTAAGTAAAGACAGTTGTGGGGGTGGAGGGAATTTTAGAGATCTGTGGTCCAAATCTAATGGTTTTTTTTTTTTCTGTTTTGTTCAAAAGCTGTAATTCAGAGAGATTTTTGAAGCATCTGCTGAAGAGCATTTTTAGTCATGTTTTGCAGAAATTTGTAGCATCTATTTAGATTGTTATGTGCTTCCCTACTTTGAATCTTCAACCGTTTGCATATAGTAGTATCCTAATGTTACAAATTTGCTGTTGCTGAATATGTAGGCTTGCACAATTCTTAACTTATGATGTATGGATATTGATTAACTGGTTTATAAGAAGCATTTCTTTCCTTCTTTCTTTTTGTAGGGATTGAATCCAGGGACATTCTATTACTGAGTCACATCCTCAGCCAGTTTTAAATTTTGTTTTGAGATAGGGTCTCACTAAGTTTGCCCAGGTTGGCCTTGAACTTGCCATCTTCCTGCTTCAGCCTCCCAAGTTGCTGGGATTACAGGTGTGAGTTTCCATGCCTGGCTCTACTTTTTCAATCTTGGTAAGTAGGAAAGACACAATACTATAGTCCCAGGCTTGAATAAAGATGTCTAGGACTAGGGCATTATAATTTCACCTTACATTCTTTTTTTTTTTTATTAATTTTTTTTTTATATTTATTTTTTAGCTTTTGGCTGACACAACATCTTTGTTTGTATGTGGTGCTGAGGATCGAACCCGGGCCGCACGCATGCCAGAGGAGCGCGCTACCGCTTGAGCCACATCCCCAGCCCATCACCTTACATTCTTATAGTACATAATAACAACTTACATTTATGTACTTTGTTTAATTTTTACAACCACTCAGTCAGTTAAATAGGCAGGGGAATATCACAAATTCCATTTTAAAGATGAAGAAATTAGAAGCAATAGGTATTAACTGACCTGTGTACATTTATTAAATTGTGATAAATTGTAAATTGTGATAAATCATGATAAACCTGATATATTCATGTGTCCTGATTAGTCGCCAAGTGTCCTTTCCATTTTATTTGCAGAGGGAAATAATAGGAATTTCCATTTACTTTTACCAAGTTTTACAGCCCAAATCAAGAAAGAACTTGTAGTACTTACAAATGGTGGTCTTAGCAAAGACCGCCTTTAGTAAAGTCTATGGTAAATCCCACCTTGTATGTGCTATAGGCCCATCTTCCTGGAAATGAGGATTTACACCAGGCAAATCTTTTAGATAATAGTGTATGATTACCTGCATCTTCTAGAGCTCAGAAACTTTAGAAATGAAAGACAGGCAAGAATCATCAATGAAGTAACTGGAAGTTACTAGAAGTAAGTGGGGGAGAATCTTCTAATTAATACTCAACCTTTTTACTATTCACTTCAAGCTAAAGATGCCTATAACCCCCCACAAAATGTAAAACTGAAGGTATTTTGTAGAACAAAACCTTGAACAAAAGCAATCATATGGGTTTTGCAGCATTTGTTTTCACTGGAAGAGAATTTCAGAATTTCTTGTCATCAAATAGATGTAAAGGAGTAGGAATCAGAAGAAGAAAGAGGGGCTGGGAATGTAGCTTAGGGCTAGAGCATGAACCTAGCTGCACAAGGTCCCTGTTTTGATCCTCAGCAGCATAAAAGAAGGAGGAGTAGAAGGTAGTGAAGGAGGAAGAGAAGAAGTCAGCCTGAACATGCAGTTGCTGGAAAGTGTATGTGGTTGAGCCAGAAAGAGTTCTGTAAAGGCACTAGAATGAGTGGCAGACACCAAAGACTAAAATCTCCACACAATTTGTATATAAATTCTGATAAGACTAGGGTACACTAGCACAGTCAAGGACGAAGTGGTTGATGTTGGACACAGAAGTAGGTGGAGAGAAAGGCAGACTAGGTGAAGTCTTTATATTTCAAGGAACTAAGAACCAGTTCAATGAACATGAATGATAGCAGGGTTTATTGATTTCTCATAGGTCAAAAGAATAGGGATAGTATCAGTAACACATGCAACTGGGTCCAGAAGATCAAAGGACTAAGGTTTTTCCTCTCTCTCTCTCTCTAACATTCAACTCTGCTTCTCTCTGTTTATTATCTATCTTCTTTCCCACTGCAGATTTGCTTTCTCCATCTAGTCAGAGAAGATCACTGCCAGGCACAGCAGACAGTCCTAGCATGGTATCTTTGAGTCTTCAACCAAATTCCAGCCCAAAGAAACAACACTCATCTCTTCTGACTTTCAGATATAAATTCCCAGAAAAGGCTTGTGATTGGCCAATGTGAGCCATAGGTTCATATGTTGACCAGGTTCACGCTCCAGGGCAATGGAGTGCCAGGGTGGCCAATCACATCTCCACACTTGTAGCCAAAACAGATGGAGGTCTGTTATCAGAAAAGCAGTGGTGCAGAATTTGGCTGGGGTTATAAAACAGGTGACTGTACTCCCAACTCAGACCTATGGGTTCAGAATTTACAGGGGAGAGGGATGAAAATGCTTATATGCAATAATGAACCCCAGGTATATTAGTTTTCTATTGCTACCATCACAAATTACAACAAACTTAGTGACTTAAAACATGAAAGCCAGGTATGGTAA
Organism: Marmota marmota marmota; assembly: GCF_001458135.2. Classification (NCBI taxonomy): domain Eukaryota; kingdom Metazoa; phylum Chordata; class Mammalia; order Rodentia; family Sciuridae; genus Marmota; species Marmota marmota. The sequence goes on along the minus strand of NW_025999990.1, from coordinate 17,251,484 downwards.
CACACGACTGTAATCCCAGTGGCTTGGGAGGTTGAGGCAAGAGGATCATAAATTCAAAGCCAGCTTTAGCAACTTAGTGAGGCCCTAAGCAACTCAGTGAGACCCTGTCTCCAATAAAATACAAAAAGGGGAAAAGGGGGGGCGCTGGGAGCTAGGATTGTGGCTCAGTGGTAGAGTGCTTGCCTGTCACATGTGAGGCACTGGGTTCGATCCTTGGCACCATGTAAAAAATAAATAAATAGATAATAAAAAGGTACTGTGTTCATTAAAATTTTTAAGGGGGGTGGGCGCTAGGCATGTGACTCAGTGGTTGAGTTCCCCTGTATTCAATTTCCAGTACCCCTCCAAATAAAACCCAAAACCCCAAAATCATGAATTTATTATCTTATTGTTCTGGAGATTAGAAATCCAAAAGTAGTTTCACTGTCCTAAAGTCAACTTGCTGACAGGGCTGCTTTCCTCTTTAGAGGTACAATTTCTTTGTCTTTTTCAGCTTCCAGTGGCTGCCTGTATTCCTTGGCTTATGGTCCCTTCCTCCATCTTTGAAGTATATCATATCAATCTCTGCTTTCATCACCATATCAAGTCCTTCTCTGACTCTGACTCATCCTGTGTCCTTTTTATAAGAAGTGTTTTAGAGCTACCCAGTCCCAGCACATAAAAACTGTTGCCAGGTACTGAGATCAAAGAAAGAGGCAGACAGTTCCAGAATTGTACAGAGTGCAATATACTGGGGACTTATTGACAGAAGTGTGGTATTCAGTGGCAGCAAGATCAGTTAATTCCTATGCCTTGGGTCAAAAGGAGGGAGCTTCTAGAGACTGGGTATGGTAGCACACACCTCTAATCCTAGCAACTCAGAAGGCAGAGGCAGGAGGATAGTAAGTTTGAGGCCAGCCTGGGCAACTCATTGAGACCCTAATAAAAAAAAAAAAAGCTGGGAATGTAGTTCAGTAGTAGAGCATTCCTGGTTTCAGTACTGCATATAAATAAGCAGATAGATAGATAGATAGATAGATAGATAGATAGATAGATAGATAAAAGGAGGGGGCTTCTAAAGTCATCAGGATAAAAGCACATTTAAGTCAGAATGTACTTGGTTTATTTCAAGCTAATATCAAAGATGTCAGGCACATTCCTGGCACTGATGGTGCCAGGGTACAAGTGTAAAGTTCCACTTGCCATTCTAGTGGTATTTTTTGTTTGTTTGTTTGTTTGTTTTTTTAATATTTATTTATTTATTAGTTCTTGGCGGACACAACATCTTTGTATGTGGTGCTGAGGATCGAACCTGGGCCGTACACATGCCAGGCGAGCGCGCTACCGCTTGAGCCACATCTCCAGCCCCGTGGTATGTTTTTTTATAGTACTGGGAAACTGGGGGGAAATAGACTAAAGTTACACAGAGGCAATCATGGTGGTTAGGCATCAAGATGGCTGCAGTGGGTCAAGCTGAACCCCTATGTTCCATCCCTTGTATCTGACTCTTAAAATCCATGTGCTTCCTTTTCTGTGATGTGCCGTGAGCCTGCAAGGGGTTTCAGCGTGAGGCCATTTGTCTGGCTTGTAGGGTCCACATGGGAGTGAAAAGAGAGGACAGCTACACAAATGAAAATAGCAACCAGTTTTTCCCACCAGGAGATCCAGGAACTAAACAGGCCTCATATGTCCCCTATAGAAAGGGCAGGATCAGATAAGGAGTTACTTTGAGTTTTTATATGTGACATAAATCAAATATATTAGCATTGGTCTCAAGTTTATGAATACATTATTCAGTTTTGATAAAAGCATAGGTTTCAGAGAAAATGGCAAAAACAGCAAAAAGGCTGCAGCTAGAGATGGAATAATAAATGTTTATTAGGGCCTTGTAAAGGTCCATCTGCACCATCCAGCAAGATAAATCCTAGTGTCATCGTCTCTGTTAGACCACACGGTGGCAGCAGCTGGGGGCTGATGTGGTGGAGCATATTTACATGTTGGCCAATGATATGGCCAACATCCACAAGTGATTTCTAAAACTGTCAGCCAATGGCATGACAGACCAAGAGGCTGGCTGTAATGCCCTGAGGTATTTTCTTTAGTCCACAGACGTGACCCTTCTACCTTGGTCCCCATTGATCCTGTTGGACCCTTGGTTAAGTTGTCCAGGCTGGACTCAAACTTGTGATCCTCTTGCCTTTCCTTTCTTGAGTTGCTGGGATTACAGGCATATGCCATTATACCCATTTTCTCAAAAGCTTTGACAGTAGCAGTTTGGTTAGCTCTCTTGCTAGGAAAGGCTTGCATAAGGCCAGGAACTCCGCCTACATATGTCAAAGCATATTGATGTTCTTTACTGTTTGGCAAAGGGTCAATATCAATACAGTCACTCTGGAGGAGTAAAAACACAGATGCCATCAACCAAGGCACTATGTTTTTGAGGCATTCCTGTCTCCTAAACTATGTTCCATCCTACTTTAACACTTTCATGTTTACTCTTTCCATATACCTATAGGGTTAGGTCCTCCGTCAGGGCATACAACTTAGTCAAAGCATCTGCCTCCATATTTCTAGGGGTGAGGTCTTAACATAAGCCAGTACAAAATATTCTGTCAAATGTTCTTAATAAGGGGATGGATCTGTAGCTCAGTGGTAGAGTGCTTGCCTAGCTTGTGTGAGGCCCTGGGTTTGACACCTCAGCTCCACATAAAGATACATAAATAAAATAAAGGTGTTGTATTTATCTACAACTACAAATAAATATTTTTAAAAAATGTTCTCAGTAATGCCAATATAATTACTCATTGCTTTATTCTTTTCTACACACTAACACTCACTGAATAACAATATCAAAACTCTACCAATGATATTATAAAAAGTTTTATATACATATGTATATATATGTATACACACATACATATATATATATATATATGAGAGACACATATATGTATATGTGTATTACCATTCTTTTGTTCTTGGGTATGTCTCACTAGAATTGTAGAGTTGAATTATTTGTTTTAAAGTCATTTGGAATAGCACCTCTCTATGTACCGCCAATGTGATATGGAGTTTTCACTTATTTCATTTTGTTCTATTTATTTATTTAGTTAGTTGTTTTGATATTGGGGATTGAAGTCAGGGCCTGTAGCATAATTTTAACTTTTCAGGGATTGCTTTTCAATTTCAATTTAATTTTTTTGTGTGTGTGTGGGGTGGGTACTCAGGGGTACTCAACCACTCAGCCACATCCCCAGCTCTATTTTGTATTTTATTTAGAGACAGGGTCTCACTGAGTTGCTTAGCACCTTGCCATTGCTGAGGCTGGTTTTGAACTCACAATCCTCCTGTCTCAGCCTCCTGAGCCGCTGGGATTACAGGTGTGAGCCACTGCGCCTGGCTCAATTTAATTTTAATTTATCATAATGTAAAATATTTACATAATGTAATACAAAATACATAATTACAAAATATTTATGTAATGTAAAATCTGTAAAACAAAGTACATTCAGAGAACTGTCCCTGTCCCATTCCTTTCCACAAGATTTTTTTTTTAATTTTATGGGTTTAATCTCCCATTATTTTTTAATGTTATGATTTTAAGTTACTTAATGGTTATTCTTCTCTTCAATATTTGTTTTTCCTTGTGCCATTTAGTTATTTTTAACTTTGTCAACTATGTATCCCTATCATCTAGTTTTTGAATACACAAGCATACAGTAGTTTATAATTTTTTAAATGACAATTTTGTCTGTAAATTATTTTTTATTTTGCATTGTTTACTTGTATACATTTTCCTACTTTTTTTTTTTTTTGGTTTGTTTTTGATCTGTCTTATCAGAGGCTGGTCAGTTTTAGTAGTCTTTGCAACAAACATCTTCTGTTTTTTTTTTTTTCTTTTTAAACATGGTGTCATTTTTAAAAATACATTTATTGTGTTTATTTATTTATTTTTATGTGATGCTCGGGATCAAATCCAGTGTCTCATGCATGCTAGGCAAGCATTCTACCACTGAGCCACAATCCCAGCACCCCATCTTCTGATTTTGTTTTTCCTTTTTATTTATTTATTTTTGAGATGGAGGTCTCACTATGTTGTTAGCTGGGCTCAAACTCAAGGTCCTCCTGCCTCAGTCTCCTGAGTAGCTGGGATTACAAGAGTGTGTTACCACTCTTGGCTGTACTTCTTTATTGCTTTTCTCTCCCCTACCCTAGTACCTTATATCATTGATTTTTTTTTTCCTTCTTTATTTTTTACTTCCCGTTTACTTCTTTGGGATGTTTGCACTGACCACTTGGCTCATTTGACTTGAGAGATTTTTATTTGATAAATAAACAAATGCAATGCTATAAATCTCCTTTATATACAAACTTAAATACACTTTGACACATGAAGATTTCATTGTAAGAATGTATTTATTATAATTTCTTTATTTCAGTATTAAGTGGTAGTTTTTTTTACATTTCCAAACGTTTTTGAATTTTAAGCTATTCTTTAAAATTTTTTTTTACAGTTGCCTATTTGTTGTTTTTCAAAACAAAACAAAAGGAGAAAAACATTCAAAGTTTTTAATTTTTCTATTGGTTTTCAAATTTACTGCATGTGGTCAGAAAATATGGGCTATATGATATTAAGACTTTGGGATTTTTTGAGATAAATGACTAATATAAGACTGATCTTGGGATTCCACCTCTTGGGTCCCCTTCTTCCTCCGGGAGAAGTCTTTTCTGCTGTCCTTTAATAAACTTCTAATTTCTACTCTGGAAAAAAAAAAAAAAGACTGATCTTTGTGATTATTCCATGTGTTCTTGAACAAGAGAAATATTCTTCATTTGAACCACCCTGGCAAGCAGTATGGAAATTCCTCAGAAAACATGACCCAGTTATCCCACTCCTCAGTTTATACCCAAAGGATTTAAAATCTGCACACTAGGGGCTGGGGTTGTCGCTCAGCGGTAGAGCGCCCGCCTAGCATGCACGAGGCACTGGGTTCGATCCTCAGCACCACATAAATGTAAAATAAAGATATTGTGTCTATCTAAAACTTAAAAATAAATAAATATTTTAAAAAAATAAAAAAATAAATAAAATCTGCACACTATAGTGACTAAGTCACATCCATGCTTATAGCAGCTCAATTTTCAACAGCTAAACTATGCAGCCAGCCTAGGTCCCCATCAACAGATAAATGGATAAAGAAAATGTGGTATATATACACAATGTAATATTACTCAGCCATAAAAAAGAATGAAATTATGGCATTTGCCAGTAAATGGATGGAACTGGAGAATATCATGTTAAGTGAAATAACCCATCCCCTAAAACCAAAGACCAAAATGTTTTCTCTGATATATGGATACTAACTTTACAATAAGGGTGGGGTGGGGATGTTAGGAAAGAATAGAAGAACTTTGGATTAGACAAAAGAGAATGAAAGGAAGGGAGGGGGAATGGGAATAGAAAAGGTAGTAGAATGAATCAGACATTACTTTCCTATCTTCATGTATGAACACACAACCAAAATAATTCCACATCATGTACAACCAGAAGAATGAAAAGTTATACTCCATATATGTATAATATGTCAAAATACATTCTACTGTCATGTATAACTAATAAGAACAACAACAGCAACAAAACCAAAGGTCTTTTAAATTTAAAAATTATATTTTCTCAGAATGAAACAAACAAACAAACAAACAAACCTATTAGACTGAACTTACCAAAAGAGTCATTCAAAACCATTTTATCTTCACTTTTAAAAACTGATCTGTTAGTTTCTAAGGGAGTTTATTAATTTCTCCAATTACACTTGTTGGTTTTTCTATCGGTGCTTTATATGTTTTGAAGCTCTATTATTGGGTGGATATAGTTCATAATCTGTAATATATATAAAGTTTTCTTTGTCCCTTATGATGTTTTCTACCTTAAGGTCTATTTTGCTCTCACCTCCTCCCCGGCTCCTTCTCTCTTGACCTGCCCTCACCGTGTTGTCCTTTTTCCTGGTTTGTGAATACACTGAGCTTATTTCTACTTCAGGATCTTTACATCTGCTCTTCCCAGATTTGTGCATAGCTCACTCCTTTACATCATCCAGGCTCTTGCTCAAATGTTACCTCAGAGAACCTCCCCAATTGTCCTATATTAAATAGCACTCTACTCTTCCTCCAAATATAATAATCACTCTATGGTCTCAAAAATGGCAATAGTAGATGATTAGTTGTATTTTTCATTTGGTTACATGCTTATCATATGTATTGCCCACTAGAATGGAAGCTCTTTATAGGTAGGGCATTTGCCTCATATGCACTGTCCCCATCTAGGGTAGTGTCTGGAAAACAGTAGACACTCAATACATTTTTGTTGGGAGTGTTATTTAACCCCTGGGGAAAATAAATTAACTCGTGTTGCGATACCCACTTATACAGATGAAGTCACTGAATCTGAGCTAGGGTCAGTAACTTGCCCAGGAGTACACAGCAATGGAGCAAGGATTTGAGTGGCTTCGTCCATTGGACTTCAAAGCCTATGTGTAACCTTAGCCTCTGCACTACTGTCTTCTAATGAAGTAGAATACAAACAGATAAGACAGTGCAGAATCAAGGGCCTGAGGAGTGGCTTGTGGTTGTTTGGGTGAGATCAGTGGAAGGAGTCATCGGTAGGAGGAGAGCTGGGCCTCATGGATGAATGAGACTTGGACAGATGGAGGAGGGTGGAAAGGCAATTCTCCTCTCCCCCCAAGCTTGGGCCTGTGATTGTCCTCTGTGGCTTTGGCCTTGGCTAAAGATTCCCATCTGGATTTTCCCCTCAGGAGAGCAGTGAGGATGGAGAGTAGGCTGTAGGGGCAGGACTCCTAAACCCACATTCCCGGATCTTTGTGTCAAACCCTCCAACCAAGAATATTTTCCAAGGAGGCTGGACTGTGGTTCAGACTGGAATCCAACCTTGCATTTTAACTGATATAGCCTCTGTTAAGTTCAGACCAATTTCACAACTCCTTGGTGATGTCAATTATCTGTGTGCTGGGAAAGGGGGCTTTTGACCGGGGCATTTCTCTTAAAGAGGTTCAGTGTTACTGTTAAACCAGGTGGGAGGTGACCTGGGAATCAGCCTCCCTGAAATGGAGAGAGGAAAATAGCCACAGTCAGTGGCCTTGGAGTGGAGGTGGGGACTGGGGGTATGTTGTTCTCATTTCTTCCCTAGGCCCCAGCTCTTCTCAGAACCTGGCTCCCTTGGATGGTGCAGGCGATGGCAGCATAGAGGGAAGGAAGTGTGGGGACAAGTTCAAAGGCAGCAGCTGGTGAAGCTGGTCAGAAGTGCCAGGGAAGTGAAAGTCAGCCACGGAGAGGAAAGGGGAAGAAGCAAAAGCAGATAGGCAGCAGCTGTGGAGAGAAAGGGACAGAGGATCTCAGAGAGGTCAGTGTCCTGGGGGCTCAGGGAGGTGAGGGTTCTGCAAGCCACCTTTTCTTGAGGACTCTTAAAACCACCCATCACCCTTCCTGCAGTGCCTGCTGAGGAGGTGAGATGTAGAAGCTTGCTTGGATGCTCTCAGTATCCATCTCTCTTGAGTGCCTGTCTGCTGGGCCCAATTTCCACTGCTAAAGTGTGGCCCTGGATTATCCCTGGATCTTTAAAAAAAATGTGATTGTGATTTTGGTCCTAAGTTAAGTTAATTATTTTCCTCAGGTTTATCTCCCAAGAATAACATTTTAAAAATATGAAAACAGCCTGGCGGGGTGATACACGCCTGTATTTCCAGCTACTTGGGAAGCTAAGGAAGGAGGGTCACAAGCTTCAGGCCAACCTCAGCAATTTAGCAAGAACCTGTCTTAAAATATAATTTAAGGGCTGGGGTTGTGGCTCAGTGGTACCGTGCTTGCCTAGCATGTGTGGAGGTACTGGGTTCGATTCTCAGCACTGGATATAAATAAATAAAAAATAAAGGTCCGTTGACAACTAAAAAAATATTTTAAAAGGAGCTGGGGGTGTAGCTCAGTGGTAGAGCTCCCCTGGGTTCAATACCCACTGCTGCCAAAAAAAAAAAAAAAAAAAGGAATTCAGCAGTGTTATGATAGTTTCCCCCTGAAAGTTGAAAACAAAAGAGATGCAAGACAAATCCCCATTAGAAGAATCTTTTAATCACTAACGTGATTCTGTTGCACAATTGCCAACTTTTAATTTTGTGTTGTTGTTCTTGATGAACTTGTCATTTCAGCACTCCCTGCGTGCAATGTTCTCTCTTGTGACTGCTATTTGCCAGGTTCACTCGTTGGGCTAAAAACTGCTTGGAGACTGATTTGGAGACTCCTGGGGGAAGGGAAAGACTGGCTGAATTATAACTGGTTCAATTAATGTTTGTCACCATCCGGTTCTGATTCTAAATTATGCACCTGGTGGGCTCACTCTGCATGTTTATAGAATGATAGAGCATATGAAAAAAGAAAGCTCAGGGCTGGGGTTGTAGCTTAATGGTAGAGCACTTGCCTAGCACTGTGAGGCCTTGGATTCAATTCTCAGCATCACATAATAATAAATAAAAAAAATAAACCATCTGTAACTAAAAAAAAAGAAAGCTCAATTTATCATCAAAAAGCATCTTAAGTGGAGTGTCTCCTGTATCATTCAATTTCCTTTCCTTCATTTCCCTCCCCAATACATTTTGTATTTTAAGCCCTACAGGTATAGGCCATAGTCTAGAGCCTTGCCTCTGGAACCACACGGTCCGGGGACCAGCAACATTGTCCTCATTCAAGGAGCTTGTTAGGAATATAGACTCTCCAGTCTTAATGACCTCCCATTCACTGCATCAGAACCCACCTTTCAACAAGATTCCCAAGCGATTTGTGTGCATGTTAAAGTTGGAGAAATGCTGCTCTGAAGCACCTGTCAGGAGGCCCTCTGAGGCCCTGGCTTCATGCTACAGTTATTTGGGGTACAGAGTAGAAGGCTGGAGCTGTGCAGAGTTCATTTCCAGCTCTGGGGCTGGGGATGTGGCTGAATGGAAGAGTGTGGGCTTTGCAGGAGTCCTTGGTTTGATTACCCTAAAAAGTGACCTAAATTTTTTTTTTAAGTTGAAACTTAAAGTTTGCAAGAATAGTACAACTTCTGTATACCCTTAACCTTGATTCATCATTTATTAACATTTGCCACACATGGTTTAACATTTTCTCTCTCCGCCTCCATCAATATTATTATTGGACTATTTGGAGAGCCAGTTGCCTACACTGGTATGACTTTACACTCAAAACCCCAATGTGTACTTCCTAAGAACAGGACATTCTGTGACAACCACACCACCCAGTAAGAGCCAGAGGAGGCAAGGAAGGTCTCTATGGGGTGCTTTGATTCTGCACCTGAGGAGTCTTTCTTGTCTCACTGCAGTCCTGGCACTGCCTGCCACAGTTATCAAATTCATTCAATATTATAATTTAACCTATAGTCCGTTTTCCAATTTTCTCAATTGTCCCAATAATGTCCTTTACAGCAAAAAAATGTTTCCCTCAGACTCACTGCAGAATTATACAGAGCATTTAATTGTCATATCTATTTAATCTTCCTCACTCTGGAACAGTTCCTTAGTCTGTCTTTATCTTTTATGGCACTGACATTTTTGAAAATTATAGACCAGTGATAGAATGTCCCCCAATGTGGAACAAGCTACTTTTTAATCTCTTCATGGTTCAGTTTCACCACCTGTCGATTGAGAATAGTCCCTGCTTCAGGCTGGATCAAATAAGACATGTGACAGGCCTGACATATGGCAGGTGTAGGTGGCTTAAGGAGTAGCTGCCACCGATTAGGCACTTGTCAGTACCATGTGGAGTTAGTTGCACGCATCCGTCCCCTCATTCAGTCCTCACCACCCCCTGTGAGATGGGCTCTATTTTTACCATCATTTTTCCAGATGAAGAAATGGAGACTTAGAATTTTTACCAGGTTCTCATGAAATACGGACCCCAACCATGTCAGTCTGCCTACAAAGACTGTTTGTTCAGTAATCATGCTTGAATTTTTTAAAGATAAAGTCTATATATCATAGAACCCACCCTTTTAGCCATTTCAAAAGTATATAATTCAGTGTCTTTTTGTATATTCATAATATTGCATAACCATCAGCACTAGCTAATTCCAGAACATTTCCATCAACCCAAAAAAGAGACCATAGGGCTGGGGGTGTGGATCAGTGGTACAGCACTTGCCTAGCATATGTGAGGCACTGGGGTCAATCTCCAGCACCAGAGAAAGAAAGAAAGAGTGTCAGGGGGGAGACTATATCTCCCATTTCCCTACTCTCATTCTCTGACAACAACCAAGCTGTGAATCTTTTTCTATGGTTTGTATACACATACAGTGGAATACTATTGAACAATAAAAAGAAGCTGATACACACAGCATTTTGGATCTCAGAACATGCTGAGTTAAAGAATCCAGATGCGAAAGACTGCATACTGTAAGACTGCATTTTTTGTGGAATCCTAGAAAAACTCAAATCTTAGGAACAGGGAGCAAGATCAGATGATGGGGTTGGCACTGAGTGCAAAGAGACATAAGAAGCTTTTTGGGGATGATGAAGTGCTCTGAACTTGATTGTGGTGGTGGTTACATGGCATATTCATTTATTGAAATGCAATAAAATACTGAAAAAGTTTTAAATATGTAAACTATATCTCAATAAAACTCAAGATGCGCAAACATATCTGGCCCAAGTGGAGTTCAATTCATCATCATGTCTTCCCCCAAAGCTGTCTTCCTAGTCTCATCTCCCATTTCTCTGCTCCACACATTCATTCACTAAGCATTGTCTGACACTGCTGCACACAAGCCTGGTGTTAGGACCTGGAGAAGGTGAAGGAGGACCTGTCATTAGGGAGCCAGAGTCTGGAGCAGGAGGAAGGGTAGCCAACTCTCATAAACATCAGCCATTCCTGAGGCTCTCTGAGTCTTAACAAAGAGGAATAAGAATATGTGTTGCCCTAGGCCAGCCTCAACAACTTACAGAGGCCCAAGCAACTTGTCTCCAAAATTAAAAAGGGCTGGAAGTGTGCCTCAGTGGTTAAGTCCTCCTGGGTTCAAGCATCAGTATCCCCCGCTCCCCCCAAGAAAGAATATGTATTGCAGACAGTCTGGAACTTTGAATTTCAAGTTTGAATCAAGTTTCCATCAATTTTTTTAAAAAGGTAATGCACTTACATGGTTTAAAAAGAAATTATACAGTGAAAAAAATTTTCTTATCCCTTCTCTATCGGCCCAGTTCTTATCCCACTTTGTACAACTATAGTTGTTATAAATAAATATTATTTCTCCTCCTTTTAAATACAAACATAGCATAATATCTGCATTATTCTTGGACTCTACTCTTTCAGTTGGTAGTAAAACCTTAAAGGTCCATCAACAGCTAAAAAAAAAAATTAAAAAAAAAGACTTTTCCATATGGTAACAGAGAACATCTTTATCTTATGTAGTTTTCTGTTTATAGATATGTCATATTCAAGTATAGTTCCCTTTTTTGATAAACAGTTGAGCTTTGTGTATCTGTTATGGCAAATAATACAATGCGTCCATATCTCCAGGCTGTTTCTTTTGCCATGAAAGTTCCCACTCCATTCTCTTCTGCTGGTCAACTCCTATTTCACTTCAAGATCCAGCTGGAATGTTACTATCTCTGAAGACTTTTGAACCCCCTTGGGCCAGATTCCTTCTCTCTCTTCCCCACTCCCTTTTTACTTCTGGAAATATTCCACTCCCACATCTTCAGAAATTTTTAATTTTTTTAACATCCTTCTCTTCCCCAACTAGACTGGGAGCTGCCTAAGGACATATGCTGCAGGAGATTTTTCTCTGAATCCCTCAGAACTTGGCACCTTGTAGGCACTGGTATTGCATGAATGGAGGGACTGGGGTCCACCCAGGGGTGTGGAACTGCAGCATCCTTCACTGTCCTTGGCCTCCCAGCCTCTGTGAACACTGAGGACTGATGCAGGACAAAGGTGGGCTGGGATTTTCCCTCCCCACCCACCTAATTCCTTCCTTCCTGGTCCACCCCTTTCCCCCCTTGGGATTCTGTCCACAGCTGCCTTGCAGCCTCTGCTGGATCTGGCTGGATCATAGCAGCTCTTATAGCTTTTTTAAAAAAGAATAAAAATAAAAATAAAAATGGAGACCTAGCTCCACCCATGTTCTCTCTTCATCAGATCTGTGGCCTCTAAAGTTAAGAAGACAAATAGCTTCATGGTCAAATGTACATCAAAGTTATTCTCAAATATTACTTCTACATGTCAAGCCAAAGGTGATGACAGTTTATTACTTTGCTTTTAGGACTGTGGGAAAAACTCTGAAGCGTTTAGTTAATCAGTGTTATGTGTTAACATTAAAATATCATGAGTGCCTGAAGCTGCCAATGGCTAGGTGGTTTCCACAGAATATTTCCTTTTAGTCATGCCTAGATGGGCAGGGCTGGAGATGGGAACTCTTCAACCCTTGGGATGAAGAAGTTAATGCCAGGCATTCCCCTCACCCTGGGAAAGAAAGCTCCTACTCCTGGGAGGTGGAGCCTCTAAAGAAAACAAAGGAAAAGAAAGCTTTTGAGCCTCTGCCTGTCCAGGTCAGAGAGCATGTGGGAATCCAGATGTTCCATTTGGACAAGCCCCAGGACAGAAGGTAGTTTGAGGCTCACTTCCAGTGCTTTGGATTGTGGTCTGCAACGTTTCTTGCTTGCGTTCCTCCTAAAAGAAATCTGAAAAACTTTGTTTCTTCTTGGACCTTTAAAGGTTACATCTAAAATGTTTCATCATAGGTTTAAATAATGGCAAGCTATTGTTATTTCTGTCTTAATCTAAGTATTGGCATTTAAAAATAAGATTGTTACATCATTCTTTAGGTGTATCCAAGGGATTCTAAGTATCCTAATGCATCTATCATCCACTTAAAAAATACATGAACAAGCTGTTCTTTAAAAGAAATTTCATATCACTGTTTCATCCCTTATCTTGTATTTTCATTACACTTGTCCCTGAGTATGTTAGTATAATATTTTAAGCTGGAATGTTTTTTATTGATTAGCCTATCATATTTCTCCACAAAATTCTTTTTTTAAAATGGAGTCTCTTAAGCTTAAGAAACCCATCTTGGTTGTATAATTAATATAAAAATTCCTAACCGACCTAAATCATATAAAATATTAAAAATTTTGATATATTGTTAAAATTAAAAGTATAGAGTATCTTTGCCCAAGTGTAATAGTATCCAGTCAACTCTACTCCTAGTTTTAATTTTTATAGATAGAAGTATAAAAACAGTCTTCATTCATTCCACAGATATTTATTGAGGACCTCCTATATGTCAATAGTTACTCTAGGCACTTGGGATACATTAGTAAACACTACAGATGAATCCCTTCCTAGAGCCTATATTCGAGCGTGCAGGAGTGGTAGGCAATAATAAACAAGTTCCATGGGAAAAGAGAGAGCTAGGTAAGGCAGATTTGTGGCACAGAGTGAGAGTTATGAGTTGTGATTTTCAGAAGGTCATGATGGATCACATTGAAAGGTGGACTTTTTACCAAAGGAGGCAAGGAGTTAGCAGTGAAGGTTTCTGGGAGAAATGTGTACCAGAGGGCCATGGAAACATATGTGGCATCCTCCCGTGTCAAAAAAGGAGGTCAGAAAGTCTGGAGCAGAGTGAGAGGAGAGGAGAATAGGACTGGACAGGTAATGATCTGGGTAAGGTGGTGGTGCTGATCTTACAGAAACTTTTGAACTATAGTAAAGAAGTTGATTCCTACTCTGAATGAAATAAGCAGCATTTAATGCAGGGATGACTTGTATTTTCAGAGGGTCATTCAAGCTATTAGATTGAGAGGGGGCAAGCACAGAACAGGGAAAACTTTGAGAGGACTAATCCAGGTATGAGATGATAGTAGCTGAGACCAGGAGGTAGCAGGGAAGGGGTGAAGGATGCTCAGATTTGGAACAAAATGTGGAATGTAGGAGAAAGAGGGATGATTTTAGGGGTAAGATTTTAGGGGTCCTAGTTTGAGCCACTTGAAGGATGGGGTTGTCATCAACTGAGATAGAAAAGCTGGTGGATTGAAAAGGTTCGAGAGAATATTGTTCAGTTTGTGATATGTTAAGTATTGGAAACACAGTACACTGCTGGATATCAGAGTCTGGGGTGTGGGTAGGTTGGAGCTGGATATAAAAATTTGGGAGTTGTAATCATAATGATGATAATGTTACCGCTGTTGACTGGTGAGTCCTTGCTTCCCCAATGTTGAAGAATAACACCAGAGAAGCACGCTGAGGCAAGGTCAGAGTAGAAATTAGAAGTTTATTAAAGGGCAGCAGAAAAGACTTCTCCCGGAGGAAGAAGGGGACCCAAGAGGTGGAATCTGTGGAAGTGCGGTTGTCTCTCCATTTTATAATTTTCGGTGATGGAAGGTAGGTGGGAAGGCCCGAGGGATGGGACACAGGTGGGCCAAAGAAGTAATCTGGGCAGGAAGGACTTCATTAACACTTCTTTGGGATGGGCTGTCTTCAAATCTGCTGGGGCTGTTCATTAACATTTCTTTGGGATGGGCTATCTTTAAATCTGTTGGGGGCTGTTTCCTGGACTTCATTAACATTCCAGGAGTTGCTCAACTTTTCCGGGAATTCATTCTCAGCATGGCCTCCATTTTAGATTTCACTCGATATTACACCCGATTTACCTAACTACACTGACTACCTAATTTTAAATCTGGCTTCAATAACATATATCTTAGATGGCACTGGAAGTCAGGTGTCTAGAGGAGATCACTAAGGAAGTAGGTATAGATTAAAAAAGACAAGACCAAGGAATGAGTCTTGGGTCACTCACTATAAGACTAAGGGGTGTGAGAGAAAAGGAAAGGGAAGGATGTATCAGGGAGGAGGAAAACCAAGATGGTGGGGGAGGGGTGAATCAAGTGATTAGTTATGTCAACTGTTAAAGACAAGTCAGTTGAGATGAGAGTTGAGACCAGGTCATTGGATTTAGCCAATATGATTTTTGTTGTTGACCTCGAAAAGAGTAATATTCATAGAATAGTAAGGAGGAAACCATGATGGAATGGGTGAAGAGATGGTGGGAGACCTACCACTTCACCTGATAACTTATGTTCCATATGTAACCTCATATGATTTTATTACATGTATGTGTGTTCTGCATGTACAAATAGTGTATGACATGTTTTTGAACTTTATATAAACAGAATCATATTGTGTGTATGTTGCTTCAGAGTAGAAGAACTAGGACAAAATATTAGAATTCCTATAGAAATTTTGTTGCAAAGGAAGCAGAGAAATGGGTAGTAGCTGACAGTGGAAATGGGACAAAGAAATTTTTTAGGACTGGAGAAATAACATTTGCAAGGTTATGGGAATGACCCAGTAGATATGGAAATAGTGTGAAGGTGATGATCTGGATTAGACAAGAAGGATTGGAACACATTTTCTTAGTGGAGGGAATGACCTTAGGTAGCACCATGGAAATTCAACTATGTAATGGAGGGGGAGGCTGAGAAGAGGCTGACATCTGGGTATGGGTGGATGTGATTGTAGAATTGTGGTAGTTTTTGTATCATTGTTTCAATGCTGTCAATGAAACAGGAAGTAAGGTTATTCTTTGAGAATGAGATGGAGGAGAGGATGTGTAGGTTAGAGGAAAGAGAAAATATGAAATCTAGAAAGAATGGAGGATGGAAGTAGGATTGCTGGATGGCACTAAGGTTCAAGGTTCATGGTGATGAAATTCAAGTGAAACAAGTCAGTATGATTGTCTTTCTCTAGCCATATTCAGATCCATGGGTGCCGGTGTGGAGTAAATCTGTGGAGAGCTGGCTTAAATCAGGATGGTGGTTCTGCCAAGCAATGAAGACACAGGGAGGAAGAAGGGGGGTTGAGGGTAGGTGTAAGAGTTATTACAATGATTGGCCAGGGATTTGAGATGGATAAGAATGACAGGCAGCAGAGGTGAAAGCTGAAGGATTATTGTACTACACAGAGTGACCCAGAAATAGGAGATGGTGATCAGAGTGTGTGATGTTTGGAACTATGGTTATGAAAAAGCTGCAGAGTTTGATAAGGCTCTCATGGCTATGACCTAGGGAGTGAGTGGCTGAGTTAGGCTAGAGGGCAAGATCCTTGGAGAAGTCGAGGAATTGAGAGACCGGGGCATTAGGAATATCAATTAAGTATACTTTATTTTATTTATTTATTTAGAGTGTGTGTGTGTGTGTGTGTGTGTGTGTGTGAGAGAGAGAGAGAGAGAGAGAGAGAGAATTTTTTTTTAAATATTTATTTTCTAGTTTTCGGCAGACACAATATCTTTGTTTGTATGTGGTGCTGAGGATCGAACCCGGGCCACATGCATGCCAGGCGAGCGCGCCACTGCTTGAGCCACATCCCCAGCCCCTTAAGTATACTTTATAACTACCCTAGGATTAGGACAGAAGTGGCACCTAGTAACTGAAAGCAGCAGATGGTGAAAAAAGGAAGGGGAATGAGGGAGGGCACTGGTAGGGGTCCTGGATAACAAGATTGTTGAGGAGCAGAGACTTACTTGACCTCTAGGCATTGGCTAAGAGGCTTAGCCAATGGTTGAAAACATTTAAATGGCTGAAAACACAGTTGCCACTATATAAGCAGTGGAAGGGGCAGCAGCTATCTCAGGGGAAAATCCAGGTTCCCTTAAGTAAAAAGGTAAAGGGAACCTGAAAGGAAACACAGTAAACTGCTGGAGAAGAGGCTGAACTTGTAGGAAATATCATTTGCATAAATAAATAGATGATGTGGTAGACAGATTTTAACATAGACCCATATGATCCCTACTTCTTAATGTTCATACCCTTGTGTGGTCCTGTCCCCTTGAGTGTAAATGAGACCCGTGATTTGCTTTGGGCCTTGTGTGCTTATGTGTACATGATTATGTTACAAAAGACTGTAACCAACCCAGGCTTAGTGACACCTGTTTATAGTCCCAGTTCAGGGTTGAGGCAGAACTTCTTGAGTCAGGGCTGGCCTGGAGATACTGTGCCTTAAATTTTTTTTTTTTTTAAACAAGTAACCAGTGTCCTGATCAGACTATCCGGTTTACTGATTCTGAAGAAGCAAACTGCTATATTGTGAGCTTCCCTACAGAGAGGACAACATAGCAAGGAACTGAAGGGGCCTCCAGGTGACAGCTGTCAAGGAACTGAGGCCCTCAAACTTGCAACCTGCAAAGAACTAAATGCTGTCAACAACTACATGAGCTTCGGAACAGATTTTTTTCCCCAGTAGAACCTTACTTTTCAGAGGCCCTACCTAAGCCTTGCCTGGACTCCACAGAAATTATGGGACAATAAATGTGTTCTTTCAAACTCTTCTATTCATGGTAATATTGTTATATGGCAGTAGATAATACAGATGGAACAGAAGACTTTCAGTGATAGCAATGTTATCCAATTTTAAAAACTCTTCTGAAGTATAATACTAAGGAATCACATACTGATGTCTTACCAAATCATTTTTAATGATCTGTCAGCTGACAGATCTTCCTTCAATTTTGTTGACAGCAAAGAATTGGAAACATTGGACTTGCAAAATAATTTAATGCCCATTCACTAAGGTGATTTACTTTCTCAGCACAGAACACCAATTTTTGAAATATCCCTTTGGATTTCCCTGGAGGTTTTACAGTCTTGGGTCACTTTAGTAATTGGTGAGGATTTTGATTTTCTTTGCTAAGGTGTGAGGACAGGTTTGAAAGATGCAGTGTCCGCAGCTGCCTTCTCAAGTTGAGCAATTTTAGAAAATAGTACCTATGATAGTGGACGATCCGGAAATGAATTCCCTTAGAGGGAACACTAGTTTGAAGACTATATGGTTTTCTGGTAAAAAAGGGAAAAGAATTCAGGCTGTGATGGAGAGGACAGAATGCGGCAGTGTGTGTGAAGAGCAGGGTGTGTGTATGTAGTTGTTTCTGGGCAACACAATCTAAGAAACGACTTAGAACTGTCTAAATTAATCTTGGAGGGACCCCGACAGAATTATTTATTGCCAGGTGAAAACAAAAGAAACAAATACCCCCCCACCCCCATATAATTCGTGTTTTCTGGAACTTTGAAAACATTTATTATTACTATTTTTTTGCGTTGCTTAGGATGATCTCAGGCCCTTGAGCATGCTAGGCAAGCGCTCTACCACTGAGCGACACCCCCAATCCTGAAATACAAAAGAAATGCATTCATCTTATGAAATTGCCAATACAGAGAAGTGTAAGATCAAAAGTAGAGTTTATGGCCTTCCCCACCCAACAGCAACCTGATTAATAGGAAGTGTAGAGGTCTCCCTGGTCGCTCCCAACAACCATCTAAATTTCGTGACACCTGGCAAGGTTTCTGAACGTGTAATTCCTTGACACTGTCCTGGGCACCTGTCGATTTTATATACCGTTGGAATTCGTGATTTGGGGCTGGTGGAAAGGGAAAGGGATGGAAGATACAGACGGTCGCCAATTTCTTCCCAAAGTAAACCGCTACGACTACCCCGAGTTAGTGCTTGGCTGTTAACGTCTCTTAAGTCCTCGCAGGTCTTCGAAACAAAACCAAACCCCAAGAGGCCGTGCTGACCGCTCACCATAAACAACTTACTGGACGCCGAGATCTCTCGCGCGGCTTGGTTTACTCTTTTGCAAAGAGATGCCACGCTCTGATGACCAACCCCTAGAGCCGCCTCTCAGTCCACCCAAACAGAGCAGCGCGCTCGGCCAGGGCGGGTCCTGAACGGGACTCTCAGCCGCTCGCGGACAGGCGCTGCT
>NW_025999990.1:17225270-17229945 GCF_001458135.2 Marmota marmota marmota | reverse complement strand
CCCCATTTTTAATTTAGTGATTTTAGACTTTTTTTTTTTTGTATTGGAGATTGAACCCAGGGATACTTTACCACTGAGCTTCATTACCTGTCTTTTTTTTTTATTTTGAGAAAGGGTTTGCTAATTTGCTGAGGCTGGCCTTGAAGTTGTGGTCTTCCTGCTTCAGCCCCCTGAGTTGCGGGGATTATTGCCTGTGCCAATACATCTGGCTCTTTAAGCATGTTATAGTGGCCATTTCAGTACTTGTTGTACATATTTGGGTTTCATTTTTCCTTAGAAGATTGTGTTGTTAGGTAGAGTTTTGTTTTGCTTAAAATGATGAGGAATGGTGACTGAAGTGACCCTTAATCATGTATAAACTAGTTGGACAAAAATGGTTTTATTGATTTGTTTTCTATGCTAATGAAAGGTAAAGGAGCTAGGCCAGGATAGTGCAGCATTTTGTACAATTTTGTTAAATTACCAATTTTTAGGCTTTTTGCCCAACAGTTGATGTGTACAGATAGTTTATTTGAGCTACTTTGAGTATAATATTGTGTGTATCATGATAACGCAAACATGATAATTAGATTAAGAATTTTTGCATATTTTTTTCTTATTTTAAAGATGTGTAATTTGGTGATGACTGAATTCCAGTTTCTCAGGAACAAAATATTTTAGGTTGTGTCACCTTGATATTATTACATGGCGTAATTGGCATCTAGGAAATTTTATTTTAAACACAAAAGTTAAAATTAGGGTAGGCTTTCATATGTAAAACTAAGATGGTAGGTGGTCAGAGTCTTATAATTTAAGTCTTGGTGCAGCTTGGTAACTTGGCGCAGCAAATTATAGGTTAGACAGGTAACTGGTTAAGATGGTCTATTATATCTTAATCAATTTAAAGTTGGTTATAATCCAGTGTTAGAGATTGAACCCATGTCCTCATGATGCTCTGCAAGTGCTCTACCACTGAGCTATATCCCCAGCCCCCCCCCCCTTTTTTTTAAACCCCAAGGTTTAGGGCAGTGGCTTTCAATCTTGGCTGCGCTTTGAGATTTTTTTGGAGAGCTTTACAGAACACTGATATCTAGATTCATCTCTTAGAAGTTTTGATTTGGTTAAACTTGGTTATTTTTGAGAAAGCTCCTGCTAAGTTGTTAGGGCCTTGCTGAGTTGCTGAAACTGACTTTGAATTTGGGGTCCTCCTGCCTTGGCCTCTCAAGCTGCTGACATTACAGGTGTGTGCCACCCTTCCTGGCCAATTCAGGTCTTTTTCAAGTAAAAATGTATTTTAAATTTTTAAATTGTGTGGGGAGCCATTCTCACACGTGACTGGGCAACTCCCGGTTTGGGTCTGAGGCGCTCTGGCTAAACTGTGTAGGAGCTTTCCCGACCCTCTCCTGGTGCGAGAGCCTGTCCGTGTGGGGGTGTGACTTGACCACTGACCCTGGGGCCAGTCACTGACCCTGACCTTGGAGTGCTGCCCCCCTCAACCTTCATTGGATGGAATTCTCCCCTGAATTTCTTGTTCCCCAATAAAAGGCTACTCCCTGGCGCGCTCTCTCTCTCTCTCTCTCTCTCTCTCTCTCTCTCTCTCTCTCTCCTGCTAGCCCTGAGTAATCCCTGCTGCCCTACCGGGTGGTTCGGTGGTTCGAGGTGTGAGTTAGAGGGCCGTCTCGGACCTGGTCATAGAAAAAGGTAACTGAGTCTGTGTGTTTTATTTCGATCTCACTAGCTAACTTTTATGACAAGAACCTCTTTAATGAAACCAGTGCGCTGGTCGCATGGTGGAAAAATTGAATTAAGGCTATTTAGCAGTGATATTTGCTAGTGAATTTTAAAGCATTTTGTAACAATAGGTGGCTGGGTGGTGTAACAATTGAGTCTTTTGACTGAAAGGATGACAGTAGTGCTTAATGAGCTAAACTAAGCAATGAATCATTGAACATAACCACACTAAATGCATCTGTGCCATAGATATCCCCTGCTAAAATTAGTTGATGGAATAATTTTTTGTATATCGATGTTGAAATGAAGGGACTGACCAATTGTAAAGAAAAATGACACGATTTCTTTGTGATCATTTAAATTAGTTGTATATATTCATGATATTGTAATATGTTTCACTGTCTTTTTGGTAATTTGTAGAAGTGAAGTTTGTAGACCAGATAAGTGCCTTGTAAAACTATTAATATACTACTGTTGTTTCCAATTACATATCTGCGTGAGGTACATTTTCTTTATATACTTTAACCAAAATGCCATCACAGCAGATTGAATGCTGAAGCAGACAGGAGAATCCAGCTGTCTTCTCTTATGCTAGACACAAGAAATTTGAAAGATGTAAAACAATGTCACTCTTATTACTAGTTTTTTATTTGTTTTGGAAATGATTTTTCATAAAATTTATTTGTATTAACATGTAATAGGTTTATTATTTTTAAGTAGACTATAAAATCAATACCTAAAATTTTGTTTTAATTTGTAATATGATAAATAGCAGTGTAATTTACATAAACAATAACTAATTTGGATCCTTAATAATTATGAATGTAAACAAAGGGAACCTAGACCAGAGTTTGACAGGTGCTGTTTTAAAGTAACTTCTTAGAAAAAAAAAAAAAAAGATAATACTTCTATGTTGTCAACTGAATTACTGATTAGGAATGTTAGTGATTCAAATTTTTTGTTTAGTTATTGTGTATTAGGAAACATGTAGCAGTCAAATTTAAGTAAAAAGGGGACATTTGCTTGGCCTGGAAATATAGCTAATTTCAGACTGCTAGATCCAGAGTCTGAATTAATATCAAGACTTGTCTGATGGCTTTGCTTTCCTCTCTGTAGTTTTAAATCTCAGGTAGTTCCCAGGCTAACTACTCCCGGTTTCAAGTTCTGTATAAAGAGGTCTTCTTCCATCCCCTTCTGTAGTTCCATCAGAAGTTCTTGAGCTGTGTCATCTGACTTGGGGTTCTTTTCCATCTCTAGGACAACTGTGCGATCAAGGGTTGGCTCTGGAGAGTCAGATTGGGAATTGTCCCACCCGGCCAGATGGGGAGACTCTTGGAAAATTAGACTTTTGTTACAAAAGAGGAAATTATGCTGGCAGACAAAAACAGACGCTAGCTTTAGAACTTTTAGCAACTTCTAATTTATTAATCAGAAAGTGATAATTTTTAAATAAGGTTACTTAAAGTAAAGCTTGTATAATGACATTTAGATCTAAGACTCTTGGGTAAGGAAAAGCATACCTCTCAATTTGTCCCTTGTAGTTTATCTTAAAAGTTACCACAGGGCTGGGCATATAGCTCAGCTGGTATAGAGTGCTTGCCTCACATGCACAAGGCCCTGGATTCAACCCCCAGCACCACCAAAAAAAAAAAAAAAAAAAAGGGTTACCACAGAAACATTCATTTTGATTGCTTTGCTTGTATTATTAATTTTTTGTGCTCTTGGAGGTTCTTGCCTGCCCTCCATTTGGTGAATTTCAGTTGTCTAGAATCTTCGATGTAACTTGTGCTTTTTTTTTTGAACAGCTTTTTTTTCTCTGCTTGTAAAGCCTATGCTTAAAATTTTATCCTAGTGATATTTCACCAGGCAGCCTTTTTCCCCCTCCTTAAAAACTCTTTTAAGCACTTTTCTCAAATATTCCCATATTACATGGTTTCTTAATAACTGATTAAAATCCTTATGATTTCTAGAAAATAAAGTTTGACATAAATAATACAGTAAATTCAAGAGGAGACTAACATTTGAGAGATGTCATCATTCACTAACTAAAACTTGGGAATTTTCATGAGAGCCTCTCAGGCCTGTACTCTGCCTGTTTAATTTTATTGAGTGTCTTAATGAGTTTGATTATCCAGCTTCATAGTCCATGAATTAGTTTTTATACCTGTGGTCAACAATTGGCAGTTTACAATTAATACCACAGTGAGAGGAAGAACAAATGATAGGAAGATAAAAGAACAAACTTCTCTCTTTTGCTGTCTTGACTTTATTAATCCTTATTATGATTTTGTCTTTATTTTCTGTCTCATCTTTGTCAGTGGCTTTCAATTAGGCCTAACTTCTCTACTAAGCTCTTCAAAGTCAGCATATCTAAAACTGATTTTGTTATATACCTTCTTTAAAAATTTATTTTTTCATTATCATTTATTTAGCCTATTTAGAAAATGGGTTGTCTTTTGAAAATCTCCCATTTTCACCCCATAGTCAATTTGTTAAAGAATCCAGTCTGTTCTACTTATAAGTGTATCACTTTGTTTCCACTGCTCATGCCCTTGATCTAGGCCTTTATTACTTTTTTCATCATTGTCTCTTGTTTTTCTGATTCTTTTTCCAAAGCTATTTTCCATGTAGTCACTTGTTTCCTTTCTTCTATAAATCTGATGCTGTTATTCATCCTCTTTCCTAACATGAACCTACTCTTGACAAAATATTTGACTCTTTTTCCTCTATGCTTTTTCGCTGTGATTTTCCTTTAGCGTGGCAAATTCTTATTCACATATGGTAGTCATTAGTACTCTTTGACCAATATTCTGATGGCTTTCTTCTGGCACGTGTTAGAATTGCACTTCTTTGTCTCTCTCACCAACCCTCCCACTTGAAATTAGTCATGGCCCCAAGTTTCTTATCTTGGCACTATTGACTTTGGGCTGCCAACTTTAGGCTGGATAATTTTTTTTTTTTTTTG
>NW_025999990.1:17122132-17224954 GCF_001458135.2 Marmota marmota marmota | reverse complement strand
TTTTTTTTTTTTTTTTTTTTTTTTTTTTGGTGCTGGGGATTGAATCCAGGGCTTTGGGCATGCTAATCATGTACCCTACCACGGAGTTACATCACCAGTCTCTAATTTCTTTAGTATACATTGTAAGTTAGTTGATATGCCTGCATATTGAAATATACATTTTTATTGTATATTGATCTTTTCATCCTTGAACTTACAATCAGGACATTGCTAGATTTTTAAAAATAGGTGTAAGTAAGTTAGAATTTTTCATTTTTTGGGGGGGTGGGGGAAAGGTACCAGGGATTGAACTCGGGCACTAGACCACTGAGCCACATCTGTAGCCCTGTTTTGTATTTTATTTAATGACAGGGTCTCACTGAGTTGCTTAGCACTTTGCTTTTGCTGAGGCTGGCTTTGAACTTGTCATCCTCCTGCCTCAGCCTCCTGAGCTGCTGGGATTATGGGCTACCACAAGAGAGCTACTGAGGCGGTATAAATAATTTGTTACAAAAATGGGATATGGTCTGATACAGTTAAGTACCACTCTCTGGTTTTGTTTGCCTATCTTTGTGGTGTTTTGCACATGATAGATACAGTGTTTTTGTTGAGTTGGTCAATTTATGGTTTCAAGATTGCTTTTATGTTGTATTTGATTACAATATTAAGTCTTGTAAAGTGGGCAGGGCAGATTTTGTTCCCATTTTATAGATGATATAATGACAATTGAGAGATAACACATCTATTCATGGTGCAAGAGCTTTAATTGGAACATATAATTTTGTTTATAACAGTATTGTGTTTATGTCTACCATAATTCAGAGCTATAATGGAGGGATACATCCTCACATCCCTGCTGGTATTATTTTTCTATATAAAGAAGTTTTAGGGCTGGGGATGTGGCTCAAGTGGTAGCGCGCTCGTCTGGCATGCGTGCGGCCCGGGTTCGATCCTCAGCACCACATACAAACAAAGATGTTGTGTCCGCCAAAAACTAAAAAATAAATATTAAAATTCTCTCTCTCTTAAAAAAAAAAAAAAGAAGTTTTAAAATATGTTTCAAGCACCAGAACTATAATGAAGTCACATGTGGAGACATCTGTATTTAAGAAAACAATGTCATTTTCATTTGTCTTGAAAGAAACTTGTAATTAAAGCACACCTTTGCAATATCATTAAGCCCCCAAATAGAATAAATTTTAGAGATGGTGACATTTGATGGTGAAGTGTTTATACTGAAACACTTTAATTGTGTAAATTGGTACAAATGTTTTGGGATATAATATGAATACAAAAAATTATATTTTCAATATTCAAAAATTATTTTCAGAAAATACCACAGAATAAAAATGATATAGTCAATTTACAAACACTTGCCTTGTATATGTCAGGCAGGAACTATACCTGTGGCTAGGAATTTCTAAGATGAGAGAATGTTTTCTTGAGCTTCTAGATTTGTAGGATATAATCAAAAAATACATGTTAAACTGTAATAGGGTGTATTTAAAGTTGAGGATTAAATTACACAGCAAGGAACACATACATAATGAACATACTGGGGAAGCAAGTAATTTTGGGGGATTGAGAGGAAAGGAGACAACATGTAAGGAAAAACTTGGAGAAATTTAAACAAGCTGCACTTTGAAGGATGGCTAGGATTTTATTGAGTGGATAAAATGGGACTAGATATTTTAGGCCAAAGAAATAGCTGGCTGAGTGTGGTGTGGTGGTGCATACTTTCCAGCTACTTGGAAGGCTGAGGCAGGGGAATCACGATTTTGAAGCCAGCCTGGGCAACTAATAAAGATCTTGTTTCAAAATAAAAAGGGTAGATAGATCAGTAGTAGATGGTTTGCCTAGCTAGCATGTGGGAGGCTCTGGGTTCATTCACGAGTAACCGGTCAGTGCCTAAAAGCATGAGCAAGCATTTGAAAGCACATACAGAAATGGAATCATTTGACAACACAGAGCACTTACTTGTCCTAGGAATTGGGCATATAGTGGTGAAGACAAGTACAGTCCCTGATCACTAGACTGCGATCTAGAAATAAAATTCTAGTGAGTTTGTCTTTCACATTTCAAACTGGTCATTCTGTTGGGTCAGATTTGAGTTGAAATTGTATTTTGTTTGGCATTCATGGCAGTTTCCTTATGCTTCCTCTCCCTCATTTTCCCTGTGATAAATTACTATTGCCTGAAAGTGAGATTTCATATACCTATGGGCATTTTTTTTTTTTTTTTGGTTTCTCTTTCAGTTGAAGATCTAGCAGCTGTGGTCTTAAACACAATTGGCAAACCCTTGTAATCATCAATACTTTTTCTTTTCTTTTTTTTTTTGGTACCAGGGATTGAACTCAGGGGCACTTGACCACTGAGCCATATCCCCAGCCCTATTTTTTGTAATTTATTTAGAGATAGGGTCTCACTGTGTTGCTTAGTGTCTCGCAGTTGCTGAGGCTGGCTTTGAACTCGAAATTCTCCTGTCTGAGCCTCCCAAGCTGCTGGGTCAATACTTTTTCTTTACACCTGGCACATTTTGTTCATTTATATGATTTGCCTGGCTCCAATATGCCTTTGAGTTGTCTGGATCAGTGGTTTACATCTGTCATTCCCATCCTACATTTTCTTTGACAAGTTTTAATAAGAAGAAAACATAATGTGTTTTAGGATAATCTTTTAAGACAATTAAATTATTGCTTATTAAATAAGCAATAGGTACTTTCTGCTGAGCACTATGTGCCATACACTTTACATAGATTTTTTTTTTTTCCTCCTTGGAGCTTTGTATACTCCAGTTAAGAGAGTTTAAGTTGCTTCATTTGTCTGCTCTCAGTGTGAAAGCTGGGATTCTAATCCAGATCTCTGATTCCAAAACCCCCCATGCAAGTAATCTTTGATTAACTGGCAAGAGTGCCTTCAAAATTTATTTGTTGAATATGGTTAAGTGATAAGTATTCAAATACATGAAAAGTTGCTTCTTATGAGTTGAGGAGGCAGGCATTTATTAAAAGAAGTAAGATTAGAGGGAAGCAAGTATTAAATACCAAGTGATAATAAAAATTCTAAGAAGACTTAAAACTAATAGTGACAGAGAGAATAGAAAGGAGACATACATAAGTCACAATTTTACTTTAGGGGGTTGCGGTTGTAGTTCAGTGGAAGAGCATGAATCTAGCAGGTTCTGAAGACCTGAGTTTGATTCTCAGTACTCCCTCCCCCACCAAAAAAGATTTTACAACTGACTAGTATGTGTGATAAGACTTGATTAAGCATGACTTTATACTAAGGAGAAGGCCTAACTTTAATATTTTGGAATGTCAAAAGCAGCAACTTTGGGGCTGGGACTGTATTTGGTAGAGCGCTTGCCTAGCATGGTGAGGCACTGGGTTCAATTCTCAGCACCACATATAAATAAATAAAATAAAGATCTAGCAATAACTAAAAAATAAAAATAAAAAAAGCAGCAACATTTTAATTAAGCTATTTAAAACTCTTAGCATTAGTTTTTAATTATGTGCATTGTCTTTGACTTAGCTACAGCAGTTTTGTCTTTTCCCAGATAACTGAATCTACCTTTGAGATGTGTTCTCATATCTCTCTATTTATTTTTTCAGGTTATCCTGAACACCAGATGTCTAACAATTTTCCTTGCAACGTTAGCCATTGTTTTTCACTGCCTCCAAAAGATCAAAATTGCTCCAGATATTGGAGAGAGATTTGATTTAAAAGAAAAAACTTGAACAAATGGACAATATGTCTATTACAAATACACCAACAAGTAATGATGCCTGCCTGAGCATTGTACATAGTTTGATGTGCCATAGACAAGGTGGAGAAAGTGAAACATTTGCAAAAAGAGCAATTGAAAGTTTGGTAAAGAAGCTGAAGGAGAAGAAAGATGAGTTGGATTCTTTAATAACAGCTATAACTACAAATGGAGCTCATCCTAGTAAATGTGTTACAATACAGAGAACATTGGATGGAAGACTTCAGGTTAGTCTTAGAGTTTTTCTATGTCTTCTGTGGTGGTGGATTAAAAACTTTCTTGTTTCCTCTTAGAGTTACTGTAGGATATTTAATGTGAGGTCCGTTTCTTTAGATACTTCACATTCTATACCAGTATGCATGCATTATGGGAATGTATGAAGGGTATATTTAAAAAGTTTTTAATTAATCTTACTCAAAAATAGTTCAGTGAAGGGCTGGGGATATAGCTCAGTTGGTAGAATGCTTGCCTCACATGCACAAAGCCCTGGGTTTAATCCTCAGCACCACAAAACAAACAAACAAAAAAAAAATAGTTCAATGAAGAAAATTTGGAATATACAAATAGAAAGCAGAAGAAGTCCCATACTCTGAGAGAACTGCCTTTAGCACTCTGATATTCATTCTTATAACCATTTTTGGTATCGTATACATATTTAAAATCTGAATTATACATTATTTTTTTACCATTTAAAGATCTGGTATCATGTTTTAGTGGTACCACATTATTTCACTGGACAGTTTTCATATGGAACTACATAATATATACTTTAAGATACTTACAGAAATCTTATATTGTTAGATTTAAAAATTTTATTTGTAGATTTTGGTCATAGTTTCAATAACAAATTTTGTACTATTGTATTTCATTTTATTATTGGGGTACTGGGTATTGAACCCAGAGGTGCTCTACCAGTGAGCTACATCTCTGGCCCTTTTCATTTTTTTATTTTGGAACAGGGTCTTGCTAAGCTGCCAAGGCTGACCTGAAACTTGTGATTCTCCTGTCTCAGCTTCCCAAATTGTTTGGATTGCAGGCATGTGCCATTGCACCCAGCATACTTTTTTGCATTTTAAAAATCTGAATATAAGTCTTAAAATTGTATGTAGGATTAAATTCTAACTGATGTGTGACCATGATGGAATTATTTTGAGCTGTGGTTTTTCTCTTTTATGAAATGAGGGTTATGATATTCTGAATATAGGGGAAAAAACTGCTCAAACTCAGATTTTCTTGTTCTCTGCTCACAATACTTAATCACTTCTGTGACCCAAAATTGTGTAAAGGTTTCTTCACACCAGTAAGCAAACAAGCAATTAATTCTGCAGGGGACATCAGCTGGGTTTCCTTTAATTCAGTTTAATTCTTACATTCTCTTATCTGGAGATAGTGGCAGACCCACAGGTTGAAGATTCAGTTACCAAGACTTGCCACCCTCCTCTCCTGGCTTTAGATGCTATCACATACCTCACGTTGTTTTACTTGTGCTTCTTACCAACCAGCTATAAATCAGGTTCCTATAGCCCCTTCCTGGGGTTTGATTAATTTGCTTTGAGAGGCTCACAGAACTCGGGGAAACACATTTACTGGTTTGTTGTGAAGGATGAGATGCATAAGGTGAGGTAAGCTTCTTAGCCCTCTCCAGGCCCACCACCCTTCAGGAACCTCCACATGTTCAGCTTTTCCAACCCTGTTCTTTTTTTTTTTTTTTTTAAATGGAGGCTCCATTACAAAGGTATGATTGATTAAAATCATTGGTCTATTGGTGATCAACTCTATTTATAGCTCTTTTCTCCTCTCAGAGGTTGGGGAATGGGGCTGAATTCCAACCCTCTTATGCTGCCTTAGTCTTTCCAATAAACAGACCCATCCTGCAGCTACCTAGTCTTCCAGTCTTCAGCCAACTCATTAGCATATGAAACCCATCACTTTAAAGATTCTAAGATTTTAGGAATTGTATGCCAGGAAATGGAACAAAACCAAATGTATATTTTACAGTGTTATAATCCTGACTTTGTTGGATTTTGAAAATTAAATGAAAACATCTGTAAAGTTCCTTGTATAACCTGGGACACAGCTGATTCTTAATATATAACCAATGCTTAATAAATGATTGTTTATTTTCCCCAGGTGGCTGGTCGGAAAGGATTTCCTCATGTAATCTATGCCCGTTTGTGGAGGTGGCCTGATCTTCACAAAAATGAATTAAAGCATGTTAAATATTGTCAGTATGCATTTGACTTAAAATGTGATAGTGTTTGTGTGAATCCATATCACTATGAACGAGTTGTATCACCTGGAATTGGTAAGTAGACTTTACTTCTATCGTTAAGTGCATAAAGGGAAAAGACCCCAATAGGGTTTTAGTTCTTCTAAGTTAAATTAAGTATTTAGGAGTTACCAAGAACTTTAAGGTTAAAGAATCATATATTTTTAAAAATATTTATTTATTTTTTTAGTTGTAGTTGGACATAATACCTTTATTTATTTTTATGTGGTGTTGAGGATCGAACCCAGGCCCTCGCATGTCCTAGGCGAGCGCTCTACCGCTGAGCCACAACCCCAGCCCCAAGAATCAAATATTTTTAATGAAATATAAGTATTTAATTTTGAACTTAGAAACAAAACTTGTATTTTGAATGTGAAAACTAAGTATAGTTTATATTTTGCTCATTTAGCACATTGGTTTTGAAAAATAAGAAAACATTATAAATTCAAATAGTTAGTTTATAAATTATTAGATGTCACTTATGAAACTTCCTGAATTGAAATGTTTATGAAGGTTTGTAATCTCTGACTTAAATTTACATTCTATAATGGAACATATCTTCATGATAATGATTAATGTTTCATTTTTTTTTCCCTTTAAAAAATAAAGATCTCTCAGGATTAACACTGCAGAGTAATGGTAGGTAATCTGTTTCTTGTAACTTTCTTTGTTTTCTTTTTGCCTGTCTGCTCTTTTTTTTGGATTCATGTGAAGTAGTTTGTATAGGTGCCAGTGATATTAACAAGAAAAAAAGGAACTACTTTGGAAATGTAGATTTTTTTTTCTGTTTGTATCAGTGTTTAAAACTGGATTTAAATTGGCTATTGGCTCTTTGAATTTGAAGCGGCGCCAAAAACATTAATACATCAATTTAATATTTTTTGAATTTGATAAAACTGGCTCTATTTTGTAAGAAGATTTGTAGAGCCAGTTTAAATGGGTGTAGTATACCTATAATATGTGATAATTGGAAGTTATGTGAAACATATCCTTTAAAAATACCAGTATCTTAGTTTTTCTGCATTTCAACATAACTTTCATGAGTGATCAAATGTGAAGAATGATTTAAAACTACATGTTAGAGTTTTTTTTTAATCTTGTTATATTTCAAATATGTTACGTATCTTGAAATATCTTGTTTTATATTTCACTTGTAACTAAAACAAGGTTATTTGAAAATATATGCTAATCACAGATGATCTAATCCTGTATTAAGAAAGAAAAATTCCCTCAAGGTGAGGAAAAAAAAAATCCAGTTGGAGTGTGTTTTTGTATTTTAAGTGTTGATACATATGGATATATCTTTAGCTCTTTTACTTAGAACTTGTTAATGAAATAAAATCTTATAAGAGCCACCTTCATCTTAGAAGGTATGCTATTATGGAGGCATTTTAGTCACTTGGAACCTTTTTTTGTTGTAAAATCTAGTGATAGTTCAGAAATATCATGTGACGTTAAATTTTGGGAAGAGCATGTAAGCCTACTTGTTTTTAATTCTTTACTTTTCTTCCATGTCATTAATAATAGAGGAAGACTGTAGTGTCCTGTGGTGTGCCATTGTTAACTGTTGTACAGATTTCTGAGAAGTATGGGTTGGTAAAGGGAGCAGTGTGGCTTGGTCTGGCAATGGTTGCTTTAAGATTGCTTAATGCCCTGCCTTTTTGCCACAAAGATGTTATCATGTCAGTTCTGTTCTTTGAAAGTGAACATCTATCAGATCTTCACCATTCTCCCATCAGTGTTTTTGGAGAACTAAAGCATTTAGCTCAGTGCATGTGAGGAATTAGAAGACTGCAGTGAAAACTTTAGAATATCTCAGTGGGTGTGGTTGTGAGGGGGTTCAAATTTTGAAGCTTTCTCTGTCCTAATATTAATGTTGTTCTGAGTTGCTTGCTATTGGTGGGGTTGTGTGGATTGATGCCTTTTTTTTAGTGACTCTAAGGCTTATTCAGCCTTGTGGAGCCCTCTAGTGGTATTCGAAGGCTGTCTTGTGGCTTATGTCCTCAGAAAATGGTATTTCTCAGAAAAAGATATTTCTCACAGTTCATTGTAGTTTTGGATAAAGAAGTAATACATGGCCAGGTAACTAAAAGTTGAGAAAATGGAACAATTCTTTCACTTGTGAGTTGGGGGTCATATGGTACTTGTTTCTAGCCTGTCTCATCTCTTTCATGAAGTTTTCCATGACCATATTGACCTGTGTATTCATTTTATAAATATTTAATGAGCATGTATTGCCTGGTACTTGTTAGGTTCCAGGAACACTAAGATAAATAAACCATGTTTTCTCCAGTTCATAGTCTGGTTGAAAAAAGAAATAGTAAGTAACATCAGACATTATTGTGACCTGCCTGCTAAAGATAAAGATCGAAGACCTAGGGCAAGTCCACTGGCTTCAGCCTCTCTGTCATCTACAGAGAGTACATTCTTTACCCCTCATAGAACATTTTGTAGTCACTTTATATGTACAAATATTCTAAAAATATGATTGAGTAATAATAGCAAATACTGAGTACTCGTTTATCAGGTACTGAGCAAAATAATTTGTGAATATTGTGTTATCATTCTCTCAGTGCTCCCACATTGTAGATGGGATTATCTAACACTTTACTAGAAGAAGAGACTGGTGCCTGAAGAGGTCAAGGATGTGGCCCAGTATTAGAAAGGAGGAGGTGGAGTAATATGTGCTTGCTATTAGATATTTAAAAAACAGAAAAATATTACAAAAAATTGTTAGCTCTATAAAGTAAGGGATATTTGTTTTGTTTATGGCTATATCCTTAGTGCTAGAATAGTACCTGGAACATAGGTGCTCAATAAATATTTTTTTCAATTAATGAACTTATTGACTGCTAGCCCATAAGAGAAGTACTTAAGAGTTTGGTGTCTGTTTTTCTGGACTTTAAAAAATATATACTATATGTTTTTTTAATTTTATTTTTTTGAATAGGCAATACATGGTCCATAAATCAAAATACTATAAAAAGGTATACAGTGAAAAGAAGTGCTCCCACCCCTGCCCCCATTCCCCCCTACCTCAGGTAATCACTTTTATTAGTTTCTGGTGTTTCCTTCTAGGATTTCTTTATGCAAAAAATACATGTATTATTTCCCTCCTTTCTTACACAAAAAGCATACTGTACTCACTGTTCTGGACCTTGATTTTTTATTTATAGTGTATGATTTTTAAAACATGTATATGACCACAGCATACAATAATGATTTGAAACTTTCTTTTTTTTCTCTTGGCAAAAATATATCGCAGATACATCTATCCTTGTTGATACTATCGTTTTACC
Organism: Marmota marmota marmota; assembly: GCF_001458135.2. Classification (NCBI taxonomy): domain Eukaryota; kingdom Metazoa; phylum Chordata; class Mammalia; order Rodentia; family Sciuridae; genus Marmota; species Marmota marmota. The sequence goes on along the minus strand of NW_025999990.1, from coordinate 17,215,641 downwards.
TATGATATGTATATTTTAGGTTATTTGATTAAAAAATCCATAGATCTGTAGAAGTTCCAAACTTACACTTAGGAGAGTTGAGCCACCTTAGTAAGGCAAGAAGAATGTTTAAGACCTAACTATCTAAGGGGATGTTATGATTGCCCATTAAGCCATTTCAGGGTTAACTGAAAAATGAGCAGTGAGTAGCAAGTTGACTGGTTATAGCCTCCAATCAGTAATGTTGTCGTTATATGCGGGATCAGCAAAAAGATCTCAATCATGATGACAAGAAAAATGCTAAAGTGTCCAAGAATTTAAATAGAGATGTTAGGATCTGTATGAAGAAAATCGCAGACTTTGTTGAAGGGTATAATAAAAGGCTGACTAAATGTGGACAATAGTCATTTTATGCCACATTTTTTCTTTGTCTTATTTTTATACTTTTGCCAACATTAATTGTGAGTGGTTACGTTCAATTTTTTGCTGATACATGATGATGTATCATTTTGATTATCTTTTTATTTCCATAGACTTTTCTAAAGAGAAACTTTGGAGTGGAATTAATGGGTCTTAAAAATACCAACATCTTCCTTTTGATACATTAAAATGCTTTTTAAGACGTTGTACATAGAAATTTGAACAATGGATTATTCTTACTGCTTTGAAGTAGTCTCAAGTAAAAAGAAAAATAGTCACATAATTAACTGAAAATTTATGTGTAATAGATTTTTTCCAAAGATTGAAAGATGGGGAAAGATATGCTGGTTCTTAGTGGAAAGGGCAGTGTCTTTGTGAATTATAACTGATTGCTCTAACTGATTGTTCACTGGATTGAACTACATTCTGAAGTAGTTCAGAGAGAGTAAGGGATGGTTTTGCTAGAGAGAAAGCAAACCCCAAAACAGTAGCCCAAAGCTAAATGCGGAGTTTCTAGGTAGAAAATTGACATTATGAATACAATTCAGTTTTTCTTCTTTTTTTTAATGCAACAAAGCATTCCTTAGTTTGTTAATGCATTTTTTTTAAAATGGACACAATACCTTTATTTTATTTATTTTTATGTGGTGCTGAGAATCGAACCCAGTGCCTCATGCATGTGAGGCAAATGCTCTACCCCTGAGCCACAATCCCAGCCCGTTAATGCATTTTTTTAAATGTAAGTTGGTTATGGAAAAGGATAATGCTTTTTCAACTAGACTCTAGTTTACTTATTAAATTGTAACCACACAAGTGAAAGATGTTGATAAGTGAGTTTTTTCATACCACACGTTTATCAAATTTCCTTTTATGGATTGGGTTTCTAGAAGGAAATTTTAAAGAATTTTTGTTTGTTTCTAAACTTACTGGGGATATTTATATATTTCAATTTTAAGAAATATGTTACTTAACTACTTATACTAGATCCTGAAATTGAATAAGCTATCAGATCCCACTCATATCTTTACAGTATGAAATTAAAAAAGAGCTAAGTAATTGGTCTTTTCAGTTGAATAAATATTTTGCCAGGCATTTGGTTTTTACCTTCTTCATGTTATTTGTTTAGATGATTATTACTTCTGGATTTACTAAGAAACTGAGGATTGCCTCTTTAGGACCATTGCTGTGGAGGCTGTTGGAATATAGTCTAGCTTCAAATGTCAGAGACAGATTGATAAAAGATAACTGATCCTAATATCCTAATACCTCTAAATGGTTTTTGCTGATACAGTAGTATGCTTTTAAAATATGAAAAAGTAATAGTCATATAACTAATTGGTGTTTATATGGGATAGATTTTTTTCAAAGATTGAAAGATAGAATATTTATAGAATAGTTGATTTTAGGGTTGTCATATTATTTGCAAATATGTTTCTCCCCCTGGGAATAGAAGCTTGCAAAATTAAAAAATATTTAATTTTCTGCATAGCTCCACCAAGTATGTTGGTGAAGGATGAATATGTTCATGACTTTGAGGGACAGCCATCATTATCCACAGAAGGACATTCAATTCAAACCATCCAGCATCCACCAAGTAATCGTGCTTCGACGGAGACATACAGTACCCCAGCTCTTTTAGCCCCATCTGAGTCAAATGCTACCAGCACCACCAACTTTCCCAACATTCCTGTGGCTTCCACAAGTAAGTTATATAATCTGATGTAGTCAGCAAGTTGACTTCCTAACCAATGAATATTTATACGTTGTCACTTAGAGGAAAACCCTAAGTAAGTAAAAGTTAAAAGTACTGTGGTATCTCTCATAGGTGGACTTAGGAATCAAATCCATGGCCTGGTACCGGCTAGGCAAGCATTATACACCACAGAGCCAGACACACTCTCCTGCCCCTAGATAAAAAAATATTGGACAAGTGTTTTAGTTGGTCCTGGAAAAAACAGTGTTTATAATTTATTTAAAGGTTTTTATATTGACATATATAAAATCATTTGGAAGTTGACTGATGGATTTGATTATGACACACATTTATATTAATGATCGAATTTGTCTTTTATTTACTAATATATGCAAGAGTAAGAAGTATCTTAAGTTTTCCAGATATTTATTATATATTATTTATATATTTATTTTAGTACTGGGGATTGAACTCGGAGATACTCAACCACTGAGCCACATTCCAGCCCTATTTTGTATTTTATTTGGAGACGGGGTCTCATTGAGTTGCTTAGTGCCTCGATGTGGCTGGCTTTGAACTTATGATTTTCCTGCCTCAGCCTCCCAGGCTGCTGGGATTATAGGTGTGCACCACTACGCCCAGTTCTCCTTATGGATTTTAGAGAAATATTTAAGTAGTTAACAAGTAGTTTTGAACCAAGGTATTTATGAAGGTCTTATTAAGGAATTGCAATCTTTCTTTAGTCCAGTGTTTTTAGTTTGCTTTATCTGGGAGAATATTGCTTTAAAATAGTCCTCTCAATTTTCCATTGTACAAACTTAGAGAAAAAGGATTAAAAAAAATTTTTTTTTTGTAGTTATAGATGGACAGCATGACTTTATTTATTTATTTATTTTTATGGTGGGGGGTGGGTGATGCTAAGGATTAAACCCAGTGCCTCACACATGTTGGCAAGTGCTCTGCCACTGAGATACAGCCCCAGCCTGAAAAAGGGATCTTGACAAACTTTTTTATAACATATATGCCACCGGATAGACATTATTTTAGTCAATTTAAAAAAATTTTTTTGTTGTTGTTGATAGACCTTTATTTTTACTTATTTATATGCAGTGCTGAGGATTGAACCCAGCGCCTCACACTTGCCAGGCAAGTGCATTACTGCTCTGCCCCAGCCCCTATTTTAGTTAATTTCAATGTAAAGCTAAATTCTACACCTCTTTTTCCTTAATATCTTATAATGACTACTTCTTTTTTTAAAAAATAAGTCTTTCAAATGGAGTTTTCCCATGATAGCGTTGTTACCTTCTCTGCCATATTGTAGGAGGCAGAGGGGTATTAAGTTCAGATTTTCCTTTTTCTTTTATCTTTTGAGGTGCTGGAGATTGAACCCAGGGCCTTGAGAATTAGCAAGTGCTCTACTGTTGTGTTACATCCCCAGCCAAGGCTTAGATTTTTTGGAGGCCTAAGATAATATGACCTTGTTCTTTTAGTATTGCTATTTAGTTTCATATCACCAAAGGTTGAACGGTTTGCTGCTTAGAAAGTGAAACAGCTTTTTTAAAAATATTTTTTTAAAATGAATTACAGAACATTGTCTTGGTATCTGTATGGTGTTAATTGTACCTGGATACTAAGGGGATTGTGTTTAAGCCTACATGAGCAGTAGATATTTGATAGATTTAGACTGGTAACTTTGTTAGTTGCTATCAAAGGGGCTATTATTCTGTTTAATATCAGGTCAGAGTCAACATTGAAATTTGATCTTTGGAATAAATGGGAGATTGGTATCTATGTGAGTTTTCAAGTAAAGTATACCAACATTTCTCTTTAATCTATTTCGTGATATCAAAGCAATATCTTTTGTTTTGCTACACAAGATGTGAAAATCTCACTGTGGATATTTTTTTTGGGGGGGGTGGTACTAGGATACTGGGGATTGAACTCAGGGGCACTCGACTACTGAGCTACGTCCTCAGCCCTATGTTGTATTTTATTTAGAGACAGGGTTTCACTGAGTTGCTTTGTGTAGTACGTCACTTTTGCTGAGGCTGGCTTTGAACTTGTGATCTTCCTGCCTCAGCCTCCTGAACCACTGGGATTATAGGCAGCGGCGCCACTGCACCTGGTTGGATAGTGTTTTTAAGAAGGCTATATGGATTCATTTTAAAACTTAGACCTTTAATCACAGATAACTGTCTACTTTTTAGTTACCAATTTGTGAGTATGGTTGACAAACAAATGGAGAATAAAAGGAGATACATGACAGTTGCTTGACCATAGATTAGTGTTAGAGCACAGCTGTCTATCTCTGTTTATATAACCTGGAGATTAAATTTTGGTACCTTTGTTAATGCTTACTAAAGTGACTTCATTTCAACTGTTTTGCTCCTTGTGGTTGCGTCTTATTTGAAGACCAGAAAAAGTGTTATGAGTGAAATGCATCTAATTTTGTATTTTGGGAGTAAATTTTTGTTATTAAATAGTAACTACTGTAGTCAGTGTTTCCTAACATCACAAAAAATATATTGATAGAATTACAGAAAAGAAACTGGCTAAAATAGAGGAATTTGAGGCTATTTTATATGAGCCAATTTCATTATATTCATTATGTTGTTTATCTGATGCACTTGGAACTATGTAATATAAATATTCAATACAGATGACTGTAGTTTGTCACTTTATAATTTGTTTAGTTTGGCACTTGAATCTTCAGAGTTTCTTTTTAGATACTTCTAATGAAAATAATGTAATTTCTCCAGTTTAGTGACAGTTTTTGTAAGTTAGCTAAGAGCACATAGTCTGTACAGGTGTTAAAACCAAGAGCAAAAACATAACTGACCTTTAAAGAAAACTTAAGATAATTTTTTGGGATGATTTAGGAACATCTTTAAAAATAAACAGGTTGAGGGTTATCGAAACATTTTCTTTAGCATTTGATTTTATAGTTCTTAGCTTTATAAAAATGTGATATGTAGAGAGGAGGAAAATATGCCTTTTTTTCTTGATACTTTGAGTAATGTTGACATTTACTCTTTTCCATTTGATTACATTTCCATCTAAATGAGAAGAGTGAGGTGATCCAGTCACAAATAACATAGGGAATTTCAAAGCTTTCTAAATAGGATAAACAATTGCCTTAAAATTAATTTTGGTACCTTTGTTAGTGCTTAAAATTAATACTTTAAGAAATAATCTTTTCCACCTAAGGTGGGGGAAAAAGCCTTAAAAATGCCAGACAGTAAACAATATCATAGAATGTTTTGAGTAGAATAAAAACCAAGGGAAGCTTTAATTTTCCTGGTATGATGCATTGAGAGAGGGCATCTACTTTCATATAAATATGGGAATTATGATGGTATTTGTGAAAATGCATAATTCTTGGTTTTTAAAAGCACATGGAAAAATTTCAAAGTAGATGGATAGGGTTTTTGTTTTGTTTTGTAACCAAATACTATATTGACTTGATTGCACAGTAGAGTTAGATATTTTTAACTTCTTCACTTTCCTCATTGCATCCCATTTAAAATATTTGTCTGCTCTGCTTTTCTTTTATCAAACTCTAGCCTTCTGCCATTACCAGTACTAGTGCTGATAATAATTAACTTTTAGATTTCAACATTTTCTTGAACCTGGGTTTTAGAGGTCCTAATCAAAAAATATCCAGAGAGAGTTGGGTGATGTGGCTAACTGATGTGTTTCTTAACTTATTATGGTAGTGTAGACAAGTAGTAGGATTTGGCTAGCATTTGAAGAATATTTGTGAAGAAATCGGCCATTAAAATTAGTCAGACATTATCAGATGAAATAATTTTGAACTTCTTAAAATTAAGGATTGCCTTTAAACCTGACTTTAGCTTATTTATTTATTTATTTATTTATTTGATAGGCAATGGGTGAGTTCCACTTTTGGAACTCATCTTTATAGTTGTGGATTATCAGATACAATTGGTCCTTCATTAATTGTATAAAATCATAGGATTGCATCTGTACGTGTACCATGTTAATTTCTTCTTGTTTCTCTAGGTCAGCCTGCCAGTATTCTGGCAGGTAGTCATAGTGAAGGACTGTTGCAAATAGCTTCAGGGCCTCAGCCAGGACAGCAGCAGAATGGATTTACTGGTCAGCCAGCTACTTACCATCATAGTATGTACATGCTTTTTAAAATCTTTTAAACAGTTGAGAAAAATAGGCAGCCTTTATAAAAGCAAATTAATCCATGTGGGCCTTAATTTTTAGACAGCACTACCACCTGGACTGGAAGTAGGACTGCTCCATACACACCTAATTTGCCTCACCACCAAAACGGCCATCTTCAGCACCACCCGCCTATGCCGCCCCATCCCGGACATTACTGTAAGCTCTTGTTTTTGTTGTAAGGACTTTTTATTTTGTAGGACTTTGCTTTCAGTTTATTTATTTTTTTAATGTTATTACATCTTTTATTTATCCTACAATTTAATTTCATTAAATAATTAGTGCTTTCATTACTTTTTTTAGCATTTTTATTAAGTAGGGTTTTTTTTGTAGTTACCATACTTTGTTTTAGAATGATGTATACTAAATATGCATTTCTCTGTTGCTGATGTTTCATTAACACAACACCACATTGATTCCATTCATTTGTTTGCTTTCTGTTTCTCCTTAAACCTCATGTGTATGTTGTATATCCACCCATAGTGTATTGAAACATCTTGAGTGTTACATTCTCAACAGTCCCTTGCCATAGTATTCAGTGCCATAGATACTTAGATGTTTATAATCTGTCAATATTCTGTGCAGGCATGATTGGGAGGGGTACCCTACAGATAGCCTATGGTTTCAGTCAGAATAGGAACATCTTACATGTGGCTTACTAAAACTAGGAGTATAAATCTTCCATATATATAAAATCTCTTTCCTCTTACTTAAAGATTAGTAGTACCAAAGAAAACCTCTAAAATACCAAAAGGTATAAGTAACAAAATTAAAATAACCTAAAATCCTACTACCTAGAGATCTCTGCTTCTGATATTTTGTTATTTTTCTTCCAGTCATATAAATGGGTATATGTAAATTGAAGGGTTGGTCACATTATATGTATATTGTTATAATTTGCTTTTTTCCCAATTATATTACTGTTTTTCCATGTCTTAAAATAATATAGTTTTAATGGCTGCCTGGATCAGCATAGTGTTTAAGAGTGCTGGGTTATGCTGTATGATCATTGGCAACTTATTTAACCTCATTAAGCCTTAAGGGTACTCAATAGTGTTGTAAGAAAATGTAATAATTCACCTGTGTTTTTTTGCAGTTGTTAGCTACTATTCCATTATATAAATATCCTTAATAAACATAGTCTTGTTTTTAGAATAGTTTTAATGATTTAAATTATTACTATGTATTTTCTTATAAATTATTCTATATTACATGTTACATGAATAATTCATTTATAATCTGCATTAAATACTGCATGAAAAATTATTTGCAAATTGCTTATAAAACTATTTGTAGATTGCTTAACAGCATTTGGCAGATAGCACTAAAGTGTTAGTTATTAAATATCCACAAAAGTAATTCAGAAGTATTTGCTTATAATTATAAAGTAATCTAATCTAAGCTTTTAAGTTTTAGAAATTGTTTAAGCTTGATTTTAACAAATCATAAGGTAATAGTAAGATTTATTAAAAGTTTTAGCATTGGGAAACTTTTAATAAATAAAAATGGGATTTTTATTGTCTTTTCTTTAGGGCCAGTTCACAATGAACTTGCATTCCAGCCTCCCATTTCCAATCATCCTGGTAAGTGTTTCAAAATTGATTCCCTCTGTTTAGATTTCCATTGTGGTAATTGGAATACACATACAGGTGTTACCGTAATTACCAGGTAAGTTAGCTTTTCAGACAAGTGTAATACTCATTATGTGAGTTAAGTATTTATGAGTAGCTAATAAAATCATATATAGACTGTATTTGATAATTTTTTTTTTCTCTTCCTTGAGGTGGGGCCTTGCTATTTTGCCCAGGCTGTCCTTGAACTCAAGATCTTCCTGTTATGCCTCAGCCTCCTGAATAGCTAGATTATAGATGTGGACTATCATGCCCAGCTATATTTGATTCATTTTAACTGTCTTGGAAAGAAAAGACAACACCAGGTGCAGTGGCTTATGCCTCTAATCCCGGTGGCTCAGGAGGCCGAAACAGGAGGATTACGAGTTCAAAGCCAGCCTTAGCAATGGCGAGGTGATAAACAACTCAGTGAGACCCTATCTCTAAATAAAATACGAAATAGGGCTGGGGATGTGGCTCAGTGGTTGAATGCCTGAGTTCAATCCCCAGTACCTCCCCCACCCCCACTACCAGAAAAAAAGGTAGGGAAAAGAAAAGACAAGAATTCTGTTTGCAACTAAAATATAAAGTACAGAAGTGCTGGTTTCAGCATTGGATACATAAATATACAGTAGAATAAAGCTAGGTTTTGAAATAGAACCACTGTAAAACTGTAGCTTTAAAAGGCAGAAAGAATCTTAAATAGATGCTGAAAAGAAAAAGAATTCATTGTATCTTGTCTTAGAAGAAAGATTTCAAGAATCTTTCCTTAACTGGAATTTAGAAACTATATGATTAAATTATGTTCAGAAGACTAAGTAGCTAAGTAGCTTTCTTTAATTGAGCTTGTACATGATTTTTTTTCAATCATAGAATAAAACAAAGTAATAAAATAAATATTGAAGTTCCCCTATAATGCAAACACGGGATTTTGTGTCCCCTCCCCCTTCATCCCTTCATAATGATTTTTCTTAGTTTAAAAAGATGAGAATGCTGTTGTGTCTTTGTATTTGTAGGAGGTTGGTTCCAAAATGCCCCTCAGATATCAACTCTGCAGATGTTCAAGTCCCTTATATAAAATGGCATAGTGTTTGCATATAACCTACACATGATGACTTAAAGTATTCAGGAAGATGATATAAGGGACTTGAGCATTGCAGATTTTGATATCTACAAAGGACCCTGGAAACAATCCCTCATGGATACTGGAGGACAACTGTATAGATTTCCAATAAAGATTCTAAAAATGTATAACCACCTTGACCAAAATGATTAATTTAAAGGATAACTTATAGTTCATGTAGTTCTACATACTTTTATTTGTGTAAATAGTGTGCTGTTGCTGATTATGTTTGCTGATTCCATTTTTTTCAGCTGTTTAAAAATAATTGAAGGGAAGATTTTTTTGTTTATGACTATCCTTGTTTAAGAAATTAATAATTTCTGGACCAAAGGTCAAATTGCTTTATAGTGACAACATCAAGATTATGAGAATTAGTTTAACCATGCTCACTAGCAGTAAATTTAACTGGTTAAATCGATGCTTAATGATTAATGAGGTAAATAATATTTATTTTCGTTAGGAGATGGTGGTGGGACAGAAAGATTTTTTTTTGTGTGTGTGGCTTTTGGGATTGAATCCAGGTGTGCTCTTCTACTGAGCTATATCCTCAGACCTTTTTATTTTTTATTTTGAGGCAGGGTCTCACCAAGTTGCCAAGGCTGGCCTTGAATTTGGCAGTCTTCCTGCTTCAGCCTCCTGAGTAGCTGGAATTACAAGTGTTAGCCACTGTGCCTGGCCAAAACCAGTTTTTAAACTTTATGTATATACTAGTTTAATTATCTTCTTTAATAGATATTCTCTGTATGTGTTACGGTATATTTGTTATGATTTTAAACGTTTTTTGTGGATCAAGTGGCCTTGCTTTTTCTTTAGCAGTTTTTGGAGAAATGTAATATATAGAAAAGAACATAACATTAGCATATCATCTAATGAATGATATTAAAGCGAACACCTACATAACCGCTGCCCAGATTGAGAACTAAAATACTGTAGTACCCCAGAAACCCTCCTATCTACATTTTGAAAATTTTTCCTCTCTTCTCCCTAGAGGTAACCACTATTCTGCTTTTTATGCATATCATTTTTTTCTTTTTGCTCCTTTAAAGTAATAAATGTGTGCTTATTGGGCACAGTGGTATATGCCTGTAATTCAGGAGGCTGAGGCAGGAGGATTGGAAGTTCAAGGTCAGCCTCAGCAATTTAGAACCTGTCTCAAAAACTAAAAAGGACTGGAGTTATATACCTTAGTGCTCTTTTGTTCAATCTTCAGTACCAAAAAAAAAAAAAAAGAGGAAGAAGAAGAAGCATCCCTAAACAACCTAGTTTAGCAGTTTGGTTTTACTGGTTTTTGAAATTATATAAATTGGATCATTTTTTCACAATCTTAATTTTTGTGTAAAGGAAGTATATAATGGTAAGGAGAAAATGTTGAGCCTTAAGAATGAAAAGTTTTGCTGGCACTGAGGTAGCATCATTAAAAATCAGTAGTGGTTCTTACCACCTTTGGAGACTCAGTAGCTTAGTGGGAGATGGTCTCCGGGAACATGGATAGTCGGGGATCTAGAGAAGAACCTACCCTGGATGGAATAGTGGAGTGGGAGTAGTGGTAGTAGTATTTAGCTAGTGATATAGACTCCATTGCAGATTGATTTTTTTTTTTAAATATTTATTTTTTAGTTGTAGTTGGACACAATACCTTTATTTTGTTTACTTGTTGAACTCAGGGCCTTGCATGTGCTAGGTGAGCACGCTACCGCCACAACCCTAGCCCCTTCCTTTGACCTTTTGATAGGTTGACTTTGTTCTTATAATGTTTAGGCCATACCATCTCTGGTATTTAGGGAATAGCATTTACTAGAGGAGGATATGAATCCATAGCAATTTGCATTGGTATTTGTTGCCTTTGTCTTTCAGTAGACTAAGGAAGTGACTTAAACCTGAGCCGATCTCTGTCCTGCTAGTTGTAGGAGGAGATTAGCTCTGCATATACTGACTATTTATTTATTTATTGCAGTACTGGGGATTGAATGTATATACATTTTAATGAAGTCAGCAGGTTAGAACTGAGATAGATGGTCTTTGGCTATGGATACTAATGGGTCCCCAAGGAATTTTACTTCATAACTGTGACTCTTGATGTCTCTTCTTATACTTTTAGAAAGAATATTCATGCTGGTCTCTCTGATAGGAGAGCTTTCAGTCTTGGTACCCTCCTCCTTACCAAGTAATGCTTAAGAGAAATAACATAACTATATTCAAATTTTAAAAGTATTGAGTAGCAGTTTATTACCTATTCATTGCTTGGCCATAGGATTAAAGTCCACATTCCTTAGCAAAGCAGAGGAGAGTTTCTGGTCTGGTCCCTGCATACTTCTCTAGCTCTTTCTCTTCATACTTTAAACATCTTGCACTACTTACCTAATTTTGCAGGGTATATCATTCCTCTCTACCTTTTTAGTGTATATGTTATGTTTTGCATATGTATTATATGTTCTATAGTACTATATTTTGCAGTGCAACAAATTATACCAAATAATACCCAAACTTGAGAAGTTAAAACAGTTATAGAAATTTGTTACATTAGTTTGTTTAGCTGAGTACTTCTGGTTTGAAGTCTCATGAAGTTGCAATAAAGTTGTTGTCACCATCTGAAGGCTTTTTAGGGGCTGGAAGGTTCCTTTTTAGGGTGATTTACCACCATACCTGTCTAGTTTGTGTTATCATTGGCAGGAAGCTCCAGTTTCTCTCCATATAGACTTCTCTGTAGAACTGCCCTCCTAAATGTAGCTCAAGCACACCACTGTTGAGAATACTAATCCTTTGTCCCCTGCTACCTAGTGCTTTTTAATAATGCTAAGTACTAGTTTACATGTCTTCTGTCCTCATTTAGTGAACAAACAGAAAAGAAATAAAAATTACATATTTGGAAAAGGTTAATCACTCCATATCTTTTATTTTTCTTTTTTGGTACTGAGGATTGAACCTAGGGGTCTTAACCACTGAGCCACATTCCCAGCCCTTTTTTAATATTTTATTTAGAAACAGGGTCTGGCTGAGTTGCTAAGTGCCTTGATGAGTTGCTAAGTGCCTCAATAAGTTGCTGAGGCTGGCTGTGAACTCACAATCCTCCTGCCTCAGTTGAGATATATTCATCATATTGATTGCAATTTAAAGTAAAATGTTTCTTCAGTGTCTTTCAGGTTGGATGTGTTCAAATTCGCAAATGGATTTGAAACCCTTAACTTGACAAATTCAGATATGTTTTGGCACTTTAGAGCAATCCACCATTCCAGAGAGCACCTTATATATTCATAAGATTCTCACAGGGCATTTCATTCAGATATGAATAATAAAAGGAATAATTCATAACGTGATTCTTAGGTATTCAGATTTTGAACTTTGTCTTGAATGACTTTATTTTTATTCATATATTAGAGATAATATCTTGGAAACATACTTTCCATTATAATTGAACAAGATTTACTTGTTAAAACTATGCTTTATAATACATTTCCCCCTTACAGAAATATTTAGTAATATATATTACATTCTTAATTATAAAAAATTTATGTTAACTCAATATCTTTTTATCACAGTGCTGGGCATTGAACCCAGGATTTTGCAGATGCTAGGGAAGCTCCCTACCACTGACTTATATATCCTTAGCCCAACTCAGTCTTTCAAAACCTTTTTTTTTCCTGGCAGTGATGAGCACCCCTCAGACTAAATGAGACTGGCTTAACTTCACTAATTTAAGGGGAAAAAATTAAAATACCAAAGTAAGCACATAAAATTCTCAGTCCCTTTCAAATGAATTGGAACATTAAGAATAACCTCTTTGATATCAAGAACTATGTAATGTTTTGAACAACCAACAATAAAAATTAAAAAAAAAAAAAAAAAAGAATAACCTCTTTGAATTGAGTAATTCCAGCCTTCTATTCTTGCTGGTTTTGACAAGCTGCAGAGCTGATATTTATATGGCATTTGTTCGTTGGGGTGAAAGAGTGGAAAGAGGCTGTTTTAGTCAGCTTTGCATCACTGTGACCAATACCTGAGCAGAACAATTTAGAGGAGGAAAAGTTCATTTTGGCTTTTTGTTTCCAAGGTTCACTCCTTGGTTGACTGACTCCATAGCTCTGGGACCAAGGTTCCAGAACATCATGGTAGAAAGGGCATGGTGAAAGGATGCTCATTTCATGACAGTCAGGAATCACGGGAAAAACTGGGTGCCAGGAACAAAATATAAACCCCGGCACACCCCCAGTGACCTGTTTTCTTTAGGTACACCCCACCTGCCTACAGTTACCTCCCAGTTAATCCATTAAAGTTTAATAGAGAGGGTCAGTCAACTCATAATCTATAATCATTTCACCTCTGAACATTCTTGCATTTGTTTTGAAGGTCACTTTATACCCAAAATATTACAGATAAACAGAAAGGTTTAATGGCAATTTTCTATTTCCTTCTACTGTTTTAAAAATAAAGATGTTCCCGTCTGACTGTTTAGCAAATTGAGAGTGGAAGAGAAGTTTTTCTTATAGTATTTTGTAGCCTAACATCACAAAAATCTCTGGAGCCCACTTAGATTACTTCTAATCCTCTGTCCTGGTTTCCTAGACCTTTAGTTTCCATCCCTGGTCTGTGGTACAATATTAGTGGCAGTTTCTTTTTATTCTCAAGTCTCTTAAAACTCCTCTTTTATCTACAAATACTTGATTGTATTTGCAATCCAGATCAGCTCATTCTTATTAAACCTGTTTGGAGATGCAGTTTTGCATGATGATTGTTGCTATATAGTGTCTGAAATATTAGGCAAATAAACAACAAAAGTTTTTTGGTGATGGGGAAGAAATTAGGTTTAAGTGCATTTGTAGATGTTGCAGTTGATAATGGTGAAAGAATATTTTCTTAAACATGGAGGCTACAAATCTCACCTTTTTCCCTCATTGAGTTGACTCTCACAAGAAAAAAAGGTTGTTTACCATGGGACTTTTACTTCTGGGTAATATTCTTCAATTGAAACTAGGAAATTCACTGTACCTGAACCTTTTTTTCCTCCCCTGTGTAGCAATATAAACTTTTGCAACATTTACCTTTTGGACTAATTACTTAAAGACCACTTTTAAATACTATTACAGTTAATTGCTGCCAGAACATTAGGTAATTGTTATCTTGGTCCTTTCAGTTTTAGCTTCAGCCAGTAAGCTACCAGTTGTGTGCTGATGTTTCTTGTATACAGCATAATGTGTTTTCCTCAATAAAGAATTTTATTATAGAAAATAACTGTATAAATATTTTAAGATTGGCTTTTTAAGGACATACTTAAGTCTATCACTAGTGTTTATGTTCTAAATATAACAAATATATTTAAATAAATGTTTATATTTGTGATGACTTCATTAGATTGATGTGGCAAAACATTTGAACATTTTTTTTTTAGTCACTCAATCTTCATGTGTTTTGTTTTATTCTTTATTAAAAGATACTCTTGCTTAACAGAATTTTGAAAAGCAGTTAGGTATAGCTAGTCTTCAGAAGTTTCTTAAACATTTTTTTTTTTTCCTTTTAAAATTTTTATTTTAGGATTTCCCTGACTGGGGAGGGAGGATGTTTGAAATGATTTTTTTCCTCCCATACTGGGTATGTTTTCAGATTGTTGAAACTTTTGTAGGTTTCTAGTTCAGAATTCATAAATAACACATTGAAATGCAGATAAATTTGCAGGCAAAACTATACCACCCTCATTTTCATTCTATAGTAAGTGTCCCTGGACTTTTTTTTTTTTTTTCTTACTCTTGGGCTGTTGCTTTTGCTTTTCTCTCTGAAATGCTCTTTCCACAGTCTTGACATAAGACTTTCAGTTAGAATGCCCTTCACCATTCAGGCTGAAGTGTTCTTCTCAGTCTGTTTTCTGTTTCATGTTGTCGCTCTTTCTCTTGAACTACTGTTCTGGATATTTATCATTACCTTAGCTATGTTGTTCATTTGTTTGGTCATTTTTCCTTGAAAATAGGGACTAAACATTTTTTTTTTTTTACTACTGTAAATGCTTACATGATCCCACATGCTCTGTAGATATCAAACTAAAAGAGGCAAACCAAATAATTTTTCATGCATATGGCTTTAATATAATTGTTGTATTCAGATAAACTTAGAAGTACTTGATTGTATTTGCAGTCCAAACTAGTTACTCCTTTTTCTGCAAGTTATTTAAAATTATTTGAAATAATTTATTGTTGTTCAAATGAATAGATGAAATACACCTTTGAAGTTAAAATGGTGGTGGATAACTTGAATTCACTTCACAAAATATTCCTGGCTATGGGATATTTATATACAAATGGGATAAAAATCTTTCACACATGAGGCATTTGAGAATGCCTGTGTACAACAACATTAAAATAAACATTGACTCGGGGCTGTGATGGCTCATTTGCCTATATATTTTCTCTTAAGGATCTATAAAAATATACCATAGATTGATGTTATTCAAAAATACTTTTTTTGGAGTATGTATTAGGGTCAGTGAGTGTATTTTTTTTAAAAATAGAAGTTCAGACAACATAGAAAATATGTGCAGTTAATTGAAACATCATGGCAAAATAATTTATTTTAGATTCTGTTGCCTTATATTTTCAGTGCTCTGATCCTAATCAAACTCCAGATTTTAAAAATGACTTTAGGGTTTGAAGAACAGTACTGGGTACTGAGCTGGAAAATAGAAGACATGGAAATTGCTACTTTTTAATGCACTGTGTTATTTTAATCCAATTCTTTGGGGTGCTTTTCATTTCCCTCTCCCCTGTTTTACCCTTTCTTTTTGGAAAAGATGTCTGTGGAGTGTAAGTAAAGGCCTAATATTCAAATGGATGGATGTTCTTTTTTATTTATTTCCTATAGCTCCTGAGTATTGGTGTTCCATTGCTTACTTTGAGATGGATGTTCAGGTAGGAGAGACATTTAAAGTTCCTTCAAGCTGCCCTATTGTAACTGTTGATGGATATGTGGATCCTTCTGGAGGAGATCGCTTTTGCTTGGGTCAACTCTCCAATGTCCACAGGACAGAAGCCATTGAAAGAGCGAGGTATTGATTGTATAGTTCCATAGTTATTTTTAAAAATTGAGCATAGTACATTTGTCTTTTTAAAAATGTTTATTTTATTTATTTACTTATTTATTTTTATGTGGTGCTAAGAATTGAACCCAGTGCCTCTACCTGCTAGGCAAGTGCTCTACCACTGAGCTTCAACTCCAGCCCCATACATTATCTTTTGAGATAATGTTTATTTCTTTATTTATATTTAATGAAGATGGAAAAATATTATCTTGAAAATTCTGAATTTTTAAGTATTCCATTTTAATTTTTGATGTTTGTTTAATATGTAAGGATAAAAGATAGGTTTCTATTAAATGCTAGACCTTTGAAAACTAGATTCCAAATTTCAATTTCTTTGATAATGTATTATTTTCTCCAAATCTATTGAGAGGAAATAATATATCATGAGAATAGATATTTCTGAAGGTTATGAAAAATCAAAAAATTGGTAATAAAAGGGAAATGGTTAAGTAGTTTATGATAAACCTATTTTTATGTAATCATTACAATTTTTTTAATCATTAAAATGTTTATATAATGAAACAGAAAAGATGATGTGAAAATGCATAGTTTGGGCTATTTGATCTCACCTGTTAAAGGATATGTGTGTGTATGCACATGATCTTGGTTTTACATTTGCTATCTAACTTTGGCAAGTTACTCTCTATACTAATACTGGCTGATAGAATTTTTCTGTGATGTAGGAAATGATTTATATCTGCATTGTCCAATTCAGTAGCCAGTAGCCACATGTAGCTTTTGAGTGCTTAAAATATGGCTTGTACAAAGGTGGCACACACCTGTAATATTAGTGGCTTGGGAGGATGAGGCAGGAGGATCTCAAGTTCAAGGCCAGCCTCAGCAACTTCGTTAGGCCCTATCAACTTAGTGAGGCCTGTCTCAAAAAATAAAAAGGGCTGGGGATGTGACTCAGTGGTTAAATGCCTCTGAGTTCAGTTCCTGGTGCAAAAAAAAAAAAAAAAAGGCTCATGTGATTAACTGAATTTTTTGTTGTTGGACAGTGTAACTCATAAGATATAGAAATTATAGTACGTACCTTATTTAGTTGTGAAGGTTAAATTATAATTCATGTTAAGTGTTCCTGACACATAGCAAGCACTATGTATATTTTTATTATATATAAATAGGAAAAGAAGAAAGAAATATAAAAAAGTTAACCATGGTTACCTTTTGATAATGGTGTTGTATTATGTCCTTTCTTTATTCTTTTTAATTTTTAAATATTGAATATGCAGTATAATCTGAACTAAAATTTATTTGTGAATACTTAAGATATAATGTTTGTCTTTCTAGGTTGCACATAGGCAAAGGTGTGCAGTTGGAATGTAAAGGTGAAGGTGACGTTTGGGTCAGGTGCCTTAGTGACCATGCAGTCTTTGTACAGAGTTACTACTTAGACAGAGAAGCTGGACGTGCACCTGGAGATGCTGTTCATAAGATCTACCCAAGTGCGTATATAAAGGTTAGTTGCAATTTACTTTGAATATTTTAGGCTACAAACCTCTTTGTTGCTTAAAGAATTGAAGTGGATGTGAGAGGAATAGAAAAATGTCTTACATCAATACATAATAAAAACTTGTACCAGGTGCAGTGGCGTATACCTGTAAAGCCAGCTGCCTGTAATCCTAGAAGCTCTGGAGGTTGAGATAGGAGGATCATGAGTTCAAAGACAGCCTTAGCAAATTAGCAAGGCTCTAACAACTCAGTGAGTCAAATATAAAAAAAGGAGTGGTGATGTGGCTCAGTGGTTAAGCACCCCTGGGTTCAATCCCTGGTACAAAAAAAAAAAAAAATTGTGGGTTTTGTGGGTGTATATGTGAAAACACCTTTCATGGAGGTGTTTATTGATATATCAGTTATATCTAGTTTCATGGCTTGCCTTTGTGTCTTTCTCTTTTTTTAACAGATTTGTTAAAATTTTTTGGAGTAACATAGACTTGAAAATATTGAATGAAACCTCCAAACTTATATTCCTTTGGCATGGAAATTGGCAAAAATCCAGACTGCAATTTCAGGGTTTTTTTTTTTTTTTTGTAGTGGGGATTTAACCCAGGGGTGCTTTACCACTAAGTCAAATTCACAGTCCTTTTATTTTTTATTTTGAGATATGGTCTCACTAAGTTGCTGAGGCTAGTCTTGAATTTGTGATCCTCTAGCCTCAGTCTCTCAAGTCACTGGGATTATAGGTGTGCACCACAACACCTGGCATTTAAAAAAAAAAATGTTTATTTTTAGTTGTAGTTGGATGCAATACCTTTATTTTATTTATTTTTATGTGGTGCTGAGGATCAAACCCAGGGCCTTCACACATGCTAGGCAAGTGCTCTACTGCTGCCACAACCCCAGCCCCTGGCATTTTTTTTTTTTTTTTTTTAATGGGACTGGGGTTGAACACAGGATCTTGTGCAAGCTAGGCAAGTTCTCTTCCACTAAGCTACACTACCAGCCTAGACTTTCTTCTTGGCCAGTATTTGGGATTTTATGGAAGGGAATTCTAAAATCAAATGCTTTTCAAATCAAGACCCTGAGAAACCTGAGATGTTTTTCACTGCTCATTACAAATTACATATTCAACTCAGTTTTGTTTATAACATACACTGTTCTTAGATGAGAAAAATAGTTGTGATTATGCCAAATACGTTTTTAATTTCAGACTTTTCAGTCATCCTGAACATCTTTGTTATCAGCTATTGTACATTAGTGGAATTAACTGTATCTTATGACTTATTTCTAGGAGGTTGCATAAGATACAAATATTATAATTAGATATAGAAACTATGAAAATGGAAGTGCTTAATTACCTTACAGTGGTGAACCTAATATACCATTTTTGGTTATGGTTCAGTTAAAGGATATTGTCTTTTTTTTTTTTTAATGTGAAACTTTCAAACATAGCAAATACAGAGAAAGTAACAAACCTCATGTACCTATCATCTGCTTTCAACAATTACTAACATTTTACCAATCTTTGTTTACCCATATAATTTCCCCACCCTTATCCTCCTGGAGTAATTTAAAACCAATTCCAAGATTATTTTAGTTGGCTTATAGAGTAATTCCATATGAATTTCTAATTCATGAAGACTTCTAAAAACATAATCACAATGTTGTTTTTAATGAACAAAATTTACTGTGATTCCCTGTTAAAATTTTTGACAATAGAGAATCAGTTATAGTTTTGGTATATTAAAACAATAGAATAGAATAATAAAATATTGTTATATTTATTGATAGGATATTCAGGGCATATAAAAGTTGGTTCTTAACATATAAATAGTGTATGATCACATTTTTGTCTGCAAAATGTCCTACCAGGAACTATCTCTGGGAGTTACTTTGTTTTTTTCTAATTTTTCTACAAGGAATTTTTATATTTGATTATATGTCCCTTGTTAGTATTTTTAATGCTTTGTGTTTCCTTATATACTTTGTAGCCCATTTTGTATTTGTTGGCAAGTTTTGTTTTGAAAGAAATAATTCAATTTGTATTATTTCCTGTGTAATTGCTTTTACTCATAGGGCAATTTTGCCTGGCATCTGGCATCCACATTTCAGAATCAAATCTTATAATCACAAGGTAGGGGGACTTTGAAGAAATTGCATTCCAATCCCCAGATATGCTCAGGGCCTAATTCTCATTGTGTAGGTTTCTCTGATACTTAACCTCTGCTATGGGCAATTATTTTTTTCCTATGTGCATTTTTACCAGCACTTGGTTGATGGGCAGGTGGCTAGTTGTAGCCCTCAGAGTGCTTGGCTATTGTCCCTTTCCATATTACTCCAAGAAGGTGAATTCCTGTCTTTTACCTCTGCTTATGATCTTGTTATCCCTAGTGCCTTTGTCTTTAGTCTCTGATCTTCACTGTGGGTTTTATCTGTGGGTTTTTTCTACTTTATGTCTATTCCAAATATTACTGCTATATGAACATTTGTTTTTAAGTTTTGGGGTGAATGTATATTTTCATTTTGTTGAACATGTACCTAGAAGTAGAATTGCTTTATTGTAAGGTGACTGTGTATTTACCAAACTCTTTTCTAAAGTGATTGTCATTTAACATTTTCACTAACAATATATGAGGGTGTCAGTTTCTCCACATTCTTATTAACACTTGTATATATTTTTTGATTTAGACTTCTAAAGGATGTGAAGCAGTGTCTCAGTGTGGTTTTGATTTACATTTCCCCAATGGATAATAATGTTAAGCATCTCTGTGTACTGTTGGCCATTTGTATATCTTTGGAGAAATGTCTGTTCAAATCTTTTGACCATTTTTCAACTGGGTTCTTTTTATTGAGTTCCAAGAGTTCTTTTTATATTCTGAGTACTAGTCCCTGTCAATACATGATTTGCAAGTATTTTCTTCCATCCTTTGGGTTGTCTTTTCATTTTCTTTCCCTTCCTCCCTTCTTTCCTCTCTTTCTTTTTTTATTTGTATGCGGTACTGAGAATCAAACCCAGTACTTCACACATGCTAGACAAGTGCTCTACTACGGAGCCACAACCCCAGCCCTCCTTTCTTTCTTAACAGTAAACTTGTATTATCTCATACATTTCTCTGGGTCACAGGTGGAGGTAACTTAGCTGGGTATTTCTGGGTCAGGATCTCTCATAAGACTGCAAACAAGGTATCAGCTAGAATTAGAGTAGTTTTAAGACCTGATATAAGCCATAGAAATTAATACTTTGCCTTGTAGGCCTCTCTGTAGTGCTGCTGAGCACATGGCAGCTGACTTTCCCTGGACCAAGGCTCCGAGTGAATGAGAGAGACAGGGTGAACAAGAAAGATGCCACATTTTTATTTTTTTAAGTAATCAAATCTCATGATTAACATTCCATCACTTTTGCGCATTCTTTTTATCAGAATCAAGTCACCAGGTTCAGCCCACATTTAGGGAGAGACTTGTATTATGCAAGCATGTGAATGCCAAGAGATGAGAATCTTTGGGATTCATCTACCACATGTCCTCTGGCTCTTAGTGGTTCATGTTCCTCTCACATGCAAAATGGGCTCACCTTCTCCCATAGTTCTCCAAGTTTCATCCCATTACAATCAGAATATGCTAGGTTGTAAGGCAGTATTATCAGTTCTAAAATTTTGGTGACTTCAAATAGCATAGTTCTATTTCTCAATCATACTGCCTATCATGTATTGGGTAAGGATTCTTCCCATGTTGTCCTCACCCCGGAAGTCTCCAGCATTACTGAGCCTGGAGGAAAGAGAGAGCAAATTAATCACTGGCTAGTAAAGGCTTCTACATGGGCATGATGTATCTTACTTCTCATATCATATGCCTGCATAATTTCAAAGACACAAGGAAGTTCAAAGCTTTAAATGAAATAAATGTTTGACTTTTCTTTTCTCTTTATTGGCATTAAAATATTTTATATTCTGAGTACTAGTTCCTATCAATACATGATTTGCAAGTATTTAAACCCCTTGGAGGTTTAAAGGACATTAATAGCTGCAGTGGGGAGCTTTTGAGCCTATTACTTCTGACTAAGGTTGTTCAATGCCCTCCTTCTCTTACCAAAAAACTGCCAGTGAAAGCCGAATTATGGGAAAAGATCTGGAAAGCTGACTGAGGGACCAGGCTGTCTTACAAAGATTGTCCCTTTTCTAGTTCCTTAGGAATTCAACAAGTCAGTCTGTGGTTCAGTGTGGTTTTTATATTCCAGGTTTAACATTAGGTTTAGGTGTTTTGGTCTGAAGGAGCAGCTGCTACCAGTATCTTGCTGATTTCTTTGTTGATGTCAAAAGTGCAAATGGAGAAATCCTTTCACTTTCTTAATAATCTGATTTGTAGCACCAAAATTTTTTTAATTTTTAGTTTTGTTATAGTTCAGTTCTATTTTGGTTGCTTTTGATGTCATATTTAAGAAAGTATTATCTAAATAAAAGGTTTGATGAAAAATCAGTTCATAATTATTAGCCCATAAATGTAAAAGTGTATTTCTGGACTCTCATCTTTGTTTCATTGATCTGTATGTCTAGCCTTATGCCAGGAGTGCTGTATCTTATTACTTAGATTTGTAATAACTTTTGAAATTGGGAAATATGAATTCTTTCTTCAGATTGTTTGGTTACTCCCAGTACATTGTACTTCTATCTATATTATGATTGGCCTAGAAAGGGTATCTATTTTTAATAGTTTTTCTGTTCTAAAGTTTTTAGAGCAGAAAGAGTAGGGGCTTTTATATTCCTACGCATCCATCTTGATTGGAAGTCTCTGGATTATTCATGTAATTTTAAGTAAGTGGCAGGGAACTACAATATTGAGCATCTACTGTGTGCCAAACAGTATTTATGAACTTACCAGATATGGAGTAGTATTTAAAATAATTGAGCTTAAGTAATGCAGAGTCTTGCATAATTAATTTATTTGTCAAAAAGGCTTTGAATGAAATAAATATTTGACTTTTCTTTTAGGTGGCCTTGTTCTTTTACTTTCAAAAATAAAGTCTGTATTGCTTTAGCACTGGGAAATCTGGTTTTCATGAGCTGTATTGAGATGTGAGCCATAATTTACATGCCATATACATCATCTATTTGAAGTTTATGATTTGATCATTTTTAGCATATTCACAGAATTTTGCAACCATCACCACAAAGTTACATTTCCTCACCCCAGAAAGAGACTCCATGTTCTTTAGCTGTCACCCCCCAGGCCTCATTCCCCATCATTCCAGACAATCACTAATCTTTCTTTTCTTTTTCTTTTTTTTTTTTTTTTAGTTGTAGATTAATACAATACCTTTACTTTATTTATATATGGTACAGAGGATTGAACCCAGTGTCTCACATGTGTGTGAGGCAAGTGCTCTACCACTGAACTACAACCTCAGCCCCAATCATTAGTCTTTCTATATTCTATCCAGGACATTACATATAAATGGATTAATAAAATGTCTTTTTTGGCTTTCATCTTTCACTAGGCATAATGTCTCAAGCTTCATATATATATATATATATAATATATATAATATATATATATATATATATGATATATGTGTACATATATATTATTTACTTTTATAGTTGAATAATTCCATTTTGTTTATCTACCATTTGATGGACGTGTATTTCTACTTTCTGGCTATATTATAACTGAAACTGCTTATGGACTTTTTTGTGCAAATATATGCATGATCATGTGTTCTTCTTTGTCTTGGGAATATACTTAAGAGCGGCACTACTAGATCATAAGGTATGTGTGATTTTTTGAGGATCTGCTAGACTGTTTTCCAAAATGGCTACACCATTTTAAATTCCCACAAACAGTGTGTGAAGGTTCCAGTTTTTAAATATTTTTTTATTTTCTCATTTTTTATTGGTGCATTATAGTTGTACATATTAAGGAATTTATTGTTACATATTGTCACACATAAATTTCCTTTGCTCATAAATGAATACATGACTAGTATTAAGTCCACATTGTGTAAAAACACAAGAACGAGATCCTAATTGGAATGGATTTTGTCCATGTATGTATGTCAAAATATGCCAGGCGCAGTGGCGTATCCCGGTGGCTTGGGAGCCTGAGTCAGGAGGATCGTGAGTTCAAGGCCAGCCTCAGCAAAAGTGAGGCACTAAGCAACTCATTGAGACCCTGTCTCTAAATAAAATACAAATTAGGGCTGGGGATGTGGCTCAGCGGTGAAGTGCCCAAGTTCAATCTCCAAATATACTCAAACTGTCATGTATATCTAACTTTATTTTATTTAATATGGTGATGAGGATCAAACCCAGTGCCTCGCATGTGCGAGGCAAAAAACTACTCTGTCGCTGAGCCACAACCCCAGCCCCCCCCGTCATGTATATCTAAAAACAACAAATTTTTAAAAATAGTCCTTTATCAGTAGATCAGCAATGCCTTTGGGAAATATTTTCTTCCTAACTGTGGCTTTTCTTCTCATTCTTTTGACATTGCCTCACACAGAGCAGAAGTTAATGTTAATGAAGTACAGGCTATCAAATGCTTTTCTTGAATCATATCACTGAAGTTATATCTAAAAAGTCACCACCAAGGTCATTTAGGTTTTCTCTTATTACCTTATAGGAGTTTTAGAGTTTGTATTTTAAATGTAATTCTCTATAACCACTTTTTCTTTTTTATAAACATCACTAATCAAATACTGTACACATGTAATATTATTTGGGAGTAGAGAATAAAACTTACATATAAATCTTTTTGGTTCAAATGTGTTCTCAACATTCCCCTACCATGAAATCATTAAAAATACAAAGAAATCACCACAGACAGGAGGCACAGGGTCTCATGGAGAAAATCCATTCCAATTGGGATCTCGTTCTTGTGTTTTTACATAATGTGGACTTAATACTAGTCATGTATTCATTTATGAGCAAAGGAAATTTATGTGTGACAAATTCTACTGTCTTCCCTGTTTTTCAAAATATACAAATTCTTAAAATTCAACAATAGGGAAACAAAAAAACTTGATTAAAACATGAGCAAAACACCCGAACAGATGTCTCACTGAAAAAGTTACACTGATGGCAAGCAAGCATCTGAAAAGATGTTTAATATCATATGTCATTATGAAATTGAAAGTCGTATGAGGGCTGGGGATGTGGCTCAAGCGGTAGCACACTTGTCTGGCATGCGCGGGGTGCTGGGTTCGATCCTCAGCACCATATACAAATAGAATAAAGATGTTGTGTCCACCGATAACTGAAAATTAAAAAATTAAAAAATCCTCTCTCGCGCTCTAAAAAAAAGTCATGAAATACCACTGCATGCTTATTAGAAAGGCCAACATATAATATCAAATGCTGGTGAGATCATGGGACTCTGATTTGTTGCTAGTAAGAATGCAAAATGGCATAGTCATTTTGGTAAATGGTGTAGCAGTTTCTTATAAAACTAAACATATTCCTACTATACAATCTGGCAGTCGCATTTCTTGGCATTTACTCAAATCAAAAACTTAAGTCCACACAAAAACCATAACCTTTTTCATAGTTGACAAAACTTGAAAGCAACCAGGATGTTCTTCAGTAAGTGAATATATAAACTGTAGTACATCAGACAATGAGCTATTAATCAATGTTAAAAAGAAGTGAGCTATCAGGCACTGAAAAGACATGGAGGAATTGCATACTACATGATTCCAACCAGATGATATTCTGGAAAAGACAAACTATTGAGATAGTAAGAAGATCAGTTACTAGAGGATAGTGGGGAGGCAGGAATGAATATAGACAGAAAATAGAGAATTTTTAGTACTGTGAAAGTGTGTGATAAACTATGATAATGGATACACATCATTATAAGTTGGTGCAAACCCATAGAATGTACAATACCAAGAGTGAGCCCTTATGTTGTGACTGTGGACTTTGGGCGAATAATGTGTCACTCTAGATTAATTTATTCTAACAAGTGTGCCACTGTGGTGGGGATGTCATTAGTTGGGGAGGTTTATGTGTGTGATGGCAGGGACTCTGTAGATAAACTAGTGAATAAGGTAGTTTAATGAAATCCAGAACACAAAACCCAGATGAAGTATTTAATATTTTATATTTCCTTTACTTGATCTTTTTTTTTTTCTTTGAAAGAAGAATTTGAAAACAAGCCTTAGTTATCATGTTATTCTACTCCTACATACTAGAATAGGCATTTTTAAAAAAATACATGGGTGTTTTCTCTTTTATTTTCCCCCAGGTTGAGGACTGAATTCAGGGTCTTGCACTTGAAATCCCCAACCCTGCCAGGCATGGTGGCACCTGCCAATAATCCCACCTGTAATCCCAGCAATTTGGGAGGCTGAGGCAGGAGGCTCAAAGCCAGTTCAAAGTTCAAAGCCAGCCTCAGCAATTTAGCGAGGCACTAAGCAACTTAGTTGAGACCCTGTCTCCAAATAAAATATAATAAAAAGGGCTGGGGATGTGGCTCAGTGGTAAAGCATCCCTGGGTTCAATCCCTGGGTTAAATCCCTAGTTCAGGGGTGGGGGTGGGGGAAATAAAACCCTAACCCTGATGTTTCTTATGTAGTGACAATGCTGTTTGTTAGACTCCTTCAAATAGCAAGAATGTTAAGTGCTCAGTTTTGTTCTGAATCTAAAACTACTCTAAAAGTAGTTTATTAATTTTCTTCTTTCTTAAAGTGTTTATGTATCTATTCAGCTCTTAAGATGTTTATGCCTGCTTTGTGCCATGCTAGGTAACATGCCTTCTAATGGTCATAGCCCAGTAGAAAAGTTCACAATCTAATGAAATCTTGAGAAAGTCCTGCTTTTTACTGGGGGCATTGTGAGATTTCTGATTTCTAGAACCCAACTTTATCATGATCTCTGTTTTGAAGTTTTTTTTAGGACTTTGTAGGTTTGTCAGGTAATACATGTATATTTGAAAAATTCATATCTCTTTAAAGAATAGGATAGTCCTAAGTTTTGTATTTCATTGATACTAATCAAGAAAGACTTTGATAAGATAGATATTGAATAGAAAAATAAATAGGAATATGATTGCTACTTGGAGAGGATTTACTATTGTATATTGTTATGGTTTATGTAAATACTGTGGTTGAAGACCATCAGAACTTGTTCAAGCATTTCAAAATTTATGGTTTGGGTTCTAAAGCTGTTGTCTATCACCAAATAGTAAGTTATGCATTCAGTTTCTTTTATTTTAATCATAATTAAGTTTGCTTCTATGCAGCTCATTTAGCTGCATACCAGATAATTTTTTTTAATATTTAGTTTTTAGTTCTAGTTGGACACAATACCTTTATTTTATCTATTTATTTTTTATGTGGTGCTGAGGTTCCAACCCAGGGTCTCGCACGAGCGCTCTACCGCTGAGTCACAACCCCAGCCCACCAGAGAATTTTTAAACAACTGGTTGACTTTTGAATAGGGAATGTGACTACATGGTTTCAGAGATTAAATTGATTTAAAAAATGGTTGACATTGAGCAGCCTTGCTTCTACCCTCCACCTCATCTTCTTTTCCTAGATGACAGCTTTTGTGTAATCTTCTAGTGCTTTTTAAACTTGCAAATAAATGTATTATTTTAGGATGTTGGCTTTTTCCCAGAAAGAGTGATATGAACTATTATCCATAATTTGTTGTGTATTGAAAGGACATGTTAATATTTTCATGATAAAAGTGACATCAGTCCCTTTCTTACTATGCCAGTCCTTGGCTTCCTTGAAAGAGAACACTGGAATTACTGGTCAGCCAGCTCCTCCTTAACACATACCGAAAGATGGCTACTGGTGAGGCCAAGAACAAAATAATAAGTAACATTTATTGACAGTTTACTCTGCCAAGTTTACAGTAACCCTATGAAAGTATGTACACTTAGTACTCATTTTACAGATAAGAAAATTGAGGAGGCTCCAGAGAGGTTAAAAAACTTAACACGTATAATAAGCAGATATCAGGGATGGGATTCAAAGCTTTTTTTTTTCTTTTAAAATCATAAATATTTTCAAACATATAAACTAGTTCAATGAACTCCAGAAATGATAAAGAATGGGAACAAAAGATGTTGACCAGGAGACTATAGCCATCAACTCCAACCTAGAGACAACTCATCAATTTGATTATGAAGAGGGGGTAATTTCACAGATAGATGGCTTTTCACAAGGACAGTACAGCAGACCCACACTTAACTAGGTAAAGGATGCTGAAGTTTGTGGCAGCCAGATTCCTGATAGTAAAATGTTCCTCTTGGTGAGTTCTAAGCCAACCTTCCTAACTAGTGTTATTCCAGTTATAATCTATATAGAAATTAAAATTTTTAGTTAAATCTCATCTAGTGGGAGGTAAAATGAAGCTGTGAATTTTCAATAACTTACTCATTGGATTTTGATGTATTAAATCTTTTCCAATGGGTTCATAACATTAAACAGATTTTTTTTTTTTTTGAAAGGTCTTTGATTTGCGTCAGTGTCATCGACAGATGCAGCAGCAGGCAGCCACTGCACAAGCTGCAGCAGCTGCCCAGGCAGCAGCCGTGGCAGGAAACATCCCTGGTCCTGGATCAGTAGGTGGCATAGCGCCAGCTATCAGTAAGTATACTCTTGATTTTTTTTTTTTTTAATATAATAGTGGCATTTTATCTTGATTCACTCAGTTGATCAGTTCCCTTAAGCAGTAATAGAAATTTTTTTTTTCCCCTGGGATGATAATAGTTGCCTTTGTCTAGGATAGAGCCATTTGTGTTCTTTTTGTATCAAAAGGGAATTTGGGATAAAGGGGGCTATTATTATATTCTTCTGTCTCCCCCTTTTTATTGATGTTTTTTATGATTTCTGCCTCACCAGTCAGGGTGGGTTATAATCATTGAAATGCTTGGCATTATTCTACTAAGAAAAGCATATTTCAATTTCAGAATTGGACACCTCTCTGATTTTTTTTTTTTTTAAAGTATGCTAAGCATGGAGAGAAAACTGAGTGAGGGTGGTATTTTGATAACTTGTAGACTTTTTTTTAATTTTAGGGTAAAATTGAACTGTGTGCCAGGTTTCACACTGATGGGGAATTTTTTACTGCAGAGTTAAACTCCTGACTATAGACTTTTATGATGGAAACACGTGGCACCCATCTTCCACGTCTGAAGGCATAACTAGTGATTCATTCAACCCCTGTTCTTAACCTCTTCAGTGTGGTAAGCAAATCACACTGGCTAAGAAAACTGCAGTGGCCCTGCAGGTTTCTCTACAGTACATGCAAATTCTTCCCGTTAGTTTCATGGTAATATTGATATATGCAGATGACTATATGACTGTGTGTTTTGACTGAAAAATTAGATGCAGAGTCTCCATTGTGTTCAGGAGTTTACAGTTTAGACATAGATAAGACATTCATTGAGAGTTTCATCTTTAAAAAAGAAATCGAGCACCTGAACGATTAATTTGCTAGCTTTGATGTTATAAATATGTTTTTTCCTAAAGAATTCAGAACTAGTATTCACTTTCTTATTCTCATCTAACTGCCCCCATTGCATATTTTATACTGTGAAATTGCAAGATAAACATCATCTGGGTCATCTAAGGTGTATTAGTGGAGCTAGGCATATTAACTCTCATTATTAGTCATGTCTTACTGTAAAATAGGCTGCTTAGATAAACAGTTTCCTAGAATCAACCTGTTTATATATACTACCTCTTAAAAGCAAGTTTCTTATCCTTTCACCTCCATTTCTAATGAGAAAAATAGCTGGGGTGTTATTGGATTATAGTAATTTACTTTAAAATTGGAAATACGTAGAAGACACTTGTGGAATGTAAACTGCCTTTACCAAAAGTTTCCTATTGATAAGGTTTAGCTCTACTGTTACCTTTTGCCACTTTGACAGAGAAATTTTATACTGAGGAAAATAAAGTAGAATGTAGGGAGGATGGGAAGAGATCACCATGTTCCTCTAACGTCTTCCAAACTTTTTCTGTTAGGTCTCTCAGCTGCTGCTGGCATTGGCGTTGATGATCTTCGTCGCTTATGCATACTCAGGATGAGCTTTGTGAAAGGCTGGGGACCGGATTATCCAAGACAGAGTATCAAAGAAACGCCTTGCTGGATTGAGATCCACTTACACCGGGCCCTCCAGCTCCTAGATGAAGTACTTCACACCATGCCTATTGCAGACCCACAGCCTTTAGACTGAGGTCTCTCTCTGTGGGGGCCCTTAACATTATCAGGATGGTGGACTATAAGATACAATCCTGTTTGTAACCTGAAGATCTATTTCATTTTTGTTCTGCTTTATCTTTTCATAAAGGGTTGAAATGTGTTTGCTGCCTTGCTCCTAGCAGACAGAAACTGGATTAAAACAATTATTTTCCTATTTAGAACTTTTCAGGCATGGGGCAGACTTTGAAGATCAGGAAGAACTCATTCTTACTAAGTCTTTATCAGTTATGTATGAAGGAGTCATTCCAGTGCTGGAAAATTTAGCCCTTTAAAATGTCTTGGAACCTTTTATGTGCAGAACATTGGTATGTGTGTTATTCTACAGAATAAATTCAATATTATTGATTTTAAAGGCAGAGAAGTTCTCAAAGTTAATTCACCTATGTTATTTTTTGTGCAAATTGTTATTGTTGAACATACTTTACTCCAAAATATTGTGCCATGCAGGTGAGTTAATTTTACCGAGAGCAACTTTACTCTGTATTTTAAAAAATAAGATAGTAATGTATTATAACCTTTTATCCAAAATATTTTTTTGCAAGTTAAACTAGTGAAGATGATTTTAATTCAGATTGTCTTGCAACTTCAGTTTTATTTTTGCCAAGGCAAAACACTAATCTGTGTGTATATTGAGAATTCCTTAAAATTTACCAGACAAAGAAATGTAACAGATACTGAATTTGTTATCCCTATTGGGTGACTATTTATCAAGAAGTATACTTTTGCCCTGTTAAACAGTAGTTGTATTTTTCTGTATATCTAGGCACAAGGGTGGTTTCTAAGAAGCCTAGAAGAGGAATTTCTTTTCCTTCATTAATTCATAGGGAAAGGTTTTGTATTTAAAAAAAAAAAAAACACTAAAAGCAGTGTCACTCTACCTAATATCTCACTGTTCTATAAAGGTGCAGTGCTTAGACTAAATAATGAGTGTGTTGGAAACTGCTAAATTCTCTGTTAAATACTGTGCAGAATAATGGAAACATTGCAGTTCATAATAGGTAGTTTGGATATTTTTGTACTTGATTTGATGTGTGACTTTTTTTGGTATACCGTTTAAATCATGTATGTTATGATATTGTTTAAAATTCAGTTTTTGTATCTTGGGGCAAGACTGCAAACTTTTTTATATCTTTTGGTTATTCTAAGCCCTTTGCCATCATTGATCATTAACAATCGGCAGTGACTTTGTATAGAGAATTTAAGTAGAAAAGTTGCAGATGTATTGACTGTACCACAGACATAATATGTATGCTTTTTACCTAGTTAGTAGCATAAATAAAACTGAATCTCAACATACAAAGTTGAACTCTAGGTTTGATTTTTAAAATTTTGTTCTTTTGCACTTTGAGTCCAATCTCAGTGGCAAGACACCTTCTACTAAGTGACAGGCAACAGCCAGTTGTATTGGGCAGCTTTGGTTTTTCCTTCACACTCTACCAGGACTTTCCCATGGATGTTGTTATCATGTGTAGAGTATTTTTTTGTTTTGTTTTGTTTGCTTTGTTTTAAACTTTTACTGTGGCGCAAAAAAAAAAAAAAAAAAAAAAAAAGCCTGTTTGTCTATAGAAAATAGATTGTCTACAAGATAAAGTAGTATGAAATAAAATCAAGGATTATCTTTCAGATGTTTTTAGTTTTTGCTTAGAGGACTTCTGTAAGCTTTTAAAGATTCTTTAAGGTGTGTTGTACATTTGAGCTCTAGAAACACTTAGGCATAGTGGCCCTCCTGTATCAGCTGAAATGAACAAGTCTTTGGCCTTGCTCAGAAGGTCTTAATAAGACAGTTCTAGAAACCACTGTTTATTGCTGTGATGAAATATAGCTCTTGATCAAAATTACATGTCCTATTTTTAAAACAGCTTCTCTTGAGTATTCACAGGTACTTTTGGTAAAGACCCAATTTTCAACTGTGTAAATTTGGTGATTTTTCAGGGTTTCTTTTTGGGCAGAATTATAAAAGAATATCTTCTCTATAATTTTATCTGTAGGTCCATTTTCCTATGAATGAGGAATAGGAGTGAGAGGAGAGAGTTTTAGAATAACAGATTTTTAAAAAATCCAGATTATTTAATTAGAATCTTAACCATGCAGTGGTATAACCTGTGGCTTCCTTTTCTACTTTAAGGAAGGTTTTCATGTTTAATCATCTTCATAAAATATGTGGAAAATATTTGCTGAGAAATATCTCTTAAAAGCCAAGCTACCATTCTTGGTTTCTTTCTACTAAGAGCCATAAAATATAGAAATACTTTTAGTTATTAATTGCTTGTATTTGTACCTAGATTGTCACATGCTTTTGAGAAAATATTTAATATCTTATCAATTATTCCTGACAATGTGGCTGTTAAACTGTATTTCAATTTCTTAGAGGTGGTCATCTCTGAGTAAGACTAAAGACTCTCACTAGGCTTAAAACTTTACGTCTACTTTAGGATAAAATAGTTTCTACAGTTCTTAGAGTTTGATTGTAATGTGGGTATGGTTCTAGGTGGGTTTCTGTGGCTAATTCATATCTCAAAGACTTTCAGAATGTTGAATTTCAGTGAAAGCTGAAAGAGATGAACCAGGTACATCCAGAGAAACCCATTCTACTTTTGTCTTGTGCCTTTATGTGCATTATCAAAGGGAATTCTTAAGGGGATTGCCTTTTTTGCCAGGGAGCAGATGTTTTTGTGGGTTGAGTCTTTTTTTTTTAATAATTTACTGCCCCTGGTATACAAAGATAATGATGATAAATCACTGCCATATAACCATGTTTTTCTAGAAACATGGCTCGTTTGGATTGCTGTAACCACTAACTAGGTTGCCAATCCTATTCTTCTTGTAAATGGTACAGGGTTACAGATTGAAGGATCTGGCTTAAGTTTAACTATACCCGAACATCCAGATAAACAACACATTATTATCTGTGTTGTAAAAATAATACTTGGATTTTTAAGCAAACACCACATTATTGGCTATGTCTTATTTCAAAGTTAAAAATCCATTTTTATGGGGGAGGATGGTATGGTTTGTAATAGCAATTTTGCAGTTTTTTGGAGGAAAAGTGAAATATCCTGTCTTTCTTATGATAAATTCTTATTTTAAAAGTTTATTGTTAATTGTAGGAAGGTGAATTGCAGGTATCTTTTTGATTATGGCCATCTGGGAAACGAAAATTTACATTTTCCCCCTAATACTCCCTAAATATCTGTGGAGGCAAAATATTTTTGCTCCTGATCTGGTGGTAACTGGTTAAGAGTCACTAGCTGTTTTATGCAAAGTCAATTAAGTTCAAACCCTTTTTGAAGGAGCAGTTTTATTCTCTGAATAGGGAAGAATTCTTTTTAACTGATTCTGTAGTTTGCTTCCTTCATCAGTCATTTTATTAGCATTTGATTTAATGACAGTAAATTGGTAAAATGGTGAATTTAGGTTACTGAGGTAAATGACTACGTGAGAGCAATTACATGTGAAGTTGGCTAACAACGTTTGTAGGTGGGACCTGGCAGAGATTAGCAGCTAACACTGCATGAAGAAATGCCTTTAAAAAATTTAAAAAAAAAAAAATTTAAGGTAAAACTCATCTTGTTGCAGGTAGCAGTCTGTAAATAATCTCCTAAATCCTGCTTTGCAAGATTATTGAGAATAGGCTGGGAGGATCTTAGGCAAGTCTTTCCATTCTTTTCCTTCTGAAAACTACTTAATTTCTTCTCTTAATTAATATACTAAGAAGGATGTAAAAAGTCAGTGGCGTTATGCTTATTAGCATCCTTGGCCCAGCCTTATTCCTAGCACTTGTCCCAGTGTTGCTAGGTTGTTTATCTGGTATCACTATGGGATGAAATTTTCCACAAACTTGCCTTACTAAGCGGTAAAACTTTTTAAGCTATTTTTTTGATGGAGTTATTCAATCTGTATATCAGAGAATATACTGAATATAACATTTCTTTTGTACTTAGCTGTCTGTGTAGACTTCAGGAGCTTCTAAGATTAGACAACACTGTTTTCTCTTTACTAAATGGTCCCAGACTGCTCTGGTTTTGAATTTTCAGTCATTTTAACCCTCCTTTTCTCTTCTGGACTTTTTCCTTTCTGATAGCTGCCGTTTCCCGTGTGCCTCTCCTTAGTATTTTCTTCTTTCCTTTCTATTATTTCTAACTGCTTGAGCAAGGAAACCAGATAACCAGAATTTTTAGATCTTCCTTTAAAATGGAAGTACAAATTCTGGGACAGGACTCAAAAGATGTTTTTCTGTCAGGTGTTGGAAAGGACTTCAAGGCATTGGCGTTTGACATCAGTTTGTCTACTTCCAGTCTTCTCTGATTCTTGCTGAGTTTCAGGTGGTTGAGGTAGAGAGAAATGAGTCATATTCATATTTTCCCCCTTAGAGTAATGTTTTGAAAGGTTTTATTGCTTCCAGTTAAGTGCTGCTCATACAAAAACGGGGTTACAAAGGCTCCAAAATTAGCATCAACAGCCAGAGGCAGTACTGTTGCTTAGAGGACACCAGTAAACTAGACACACAACACAAACCTCAGAAATTAAGAGGGTCTTTTTTGTTTTGTTTCGGTGTTCTCTCAGCTCTGCCTTCCTACTCTATACTTTTGACCTACAGGTGCCTTTATGAAAATTGAGTGACTGATAACCTGCCCCAAGGAGTAACTAAAGTAACGGCTGATGTTTTCAGGGATTTTAACATCAGACTTGAATGAATGAAAGGACCCCTCCACACACACACACTCGCCCCTTAATGTAGGAAGACTAAGGAGAAAACTTGGGTGAAGACAATCATTTCTCTCTGTGGATATAGGTACTTTTCACACAGTTTATTTAAGAAGCATTTTCAGTAAGGCCAGAGTTCATGTTCATGTTCAGTCTGAAACTAATGGCTCCTGGTTAGGCCAGACATTTGCACTCTTTAGTTTGTGCTTTGCCACTAATTTGATGTGTGACCTTGGGTAAGTCATTTACCTTCTCTGGGCCTCAGTTGCCTCATCTGTAAAATGAGGGAGTTGGACTAGATTAGTTCTTCCAGCTCTGAATTCTAAGTGACCTTGCCTACCTTGCAGCAGTTTTGTATTTCTTTCTTACCTACTCTGCTGTTTGAGGTGTGTGTCGTTCCCCACTCCCCCCCCACCCCAGTTATTCAAGTAAGATTAGGCTTGCTATGTTATTACTGTTCTCCTATGGACTAGAGATTACACAATATGTTCTTAAGACTTAATTTTAACCAAAGGCCTAGCACCACCTTAGGGGCTGCAATAAATACTTTATAAGAACAAAAACCTGAGAAGGGGGAAAGCCTTCATTTTTCCATCATCTCTGTTCAAAGTTTATAAAGGCTTTTTTCTGGGTCATGACATTCTAGCTTCTAAGAGAGTATGTGCATGATACCATCCTTATAAGTGTTCTGTACTCGTAGTTTTTTTTTCCAACTAAAATGGATTGAAAACCTATTGTTAATGCCTAATGATATGAGAGGCCATTACTTTGGGTCTTTGGTTCCTTAACTCTTCTGTGCTCAAAGTGGTAATTCCTCTGAACTGCATTTGTTAAAATGGTTTATATGATTCAAATCATTACCAGTGGGTGATAATTCACTTTTATTTTGATTCTTTCTAGGTCCATTTTGGCAACTTTTGGCTGGGTCATTCATTTCTGAGTTCTCTTCCAGTTTACTCCTGGATGAGGATAGTTTATGAACTTGGCATTTTCAAGGACCTGGGAAGAATTCTTTGAGGGTGGGTTGAAGGTGGGGGGTTGGGGAGTCCTGGTAGAGACCAGCTCTGGTAGCTGGAGAGGTTGGGATGAAACCAGCTGCTATTGCTAAGGCTGCTTGCCATTGATAGAAGGACTCATGGGCTTGGATTAGTTAAATGGCTAACCATGGAGTTGGCAAACTTCCTCCAATTTGGGGTTTTGTGTAATGCATTGAATATGTGATTTAAGGAAAAAGTGTGAATGCTTATGGATGACGAAAACCTGGTGGGCTTCAGAGCCCATTTTGGAAGAAGTGACTAGGGGGTTAGGGACAGATTTGGTGATGGTATTTCCCAACTCTGTCTCCTCCTGCAAAGCCCAAGGAATACAGCTATGCCAAAACCCAGAGAAGAGCCACTCTTAGCTTCTGCTTTTGGGAAAACTGGTCAGCTGAAGCTCCAGTTAGTTCCTTTGTGGCTTTCTGTATACTTTTGCCGGGTTGAAGTCTGTGGCTAAAAAAAATAGTTGAATCTTCTTGAGAACTCTGTAACAAAGTATGTTTTTGATTAAAAGAGAAAGCCAACCAAAATCATTATGTGCTCATTCTTTTTTTTTTTTTTAAAGCTTGTGAATGTCTTGGATCTGGAAAGAGTTCCTAATCACTTTAAAAATTTTCAAACTTGAGGTGAATATTTTCCTTTATTGCTCTGTGGCTACCAGAATGGGAAATATGACATTCCAATTATGACCTTGGAATAACAGTCCCCATTCTTTTCTTATTTCTCTCTAAAGGATGAGGTAGAATTAGTGATTGGAGAAGATATAGGTGCTGGGAGATTATGAGAACCTGGTTGCTTAAAGAAGCAGAAATTGGAAACCCTGTCATTGCCTATCTGAGGATTAAGAAAAGCTGTTTCTCTCCCAGCTTGCCTCCTCTATGAGATGGGAATCACTGAGAGGTGTGTCAGGTAAGGTTCTATGGCAGTGGCTTATAAATATCATGACCACATCAATATTTCTGATCTTGCTGACATAGAGTTTCAGAGATGTTTATCAGGCCGAGAAACTCCTCACCTAAAAAGTTTGTAGTGTTTTAGGGTAGTACTTGGAGAGAATAATAGACTGGCATTCAATCACTATTTTTGAGGAAGAAAAAAATCCTTTGTGGAGTACTGCAGGAGAAAGGGAAGTTTGTATAGTCTTTATTTCTCTTTGCCCTTTGTTCTTGATCCTTAAATTGTTTTTTCCATCTCCCCTATCATTATAATTATCACAAACGACAATCCCAGAAGTTGAAAAGTTCTCAGCCCCCCTTCAAGCCTTTTTAATTCCCATTGTCTCACTGATAAATTGCAGCGCTCTCTTCCTTCAGCTCTAAAAGAGTAATTCCATTACTTTTGACCCTACTTTTGGGGTGTCTTCTAAATCTGTATTTTGATATAGTTCTGTAGGGCACTATTTATTGTCGATAGATGGATAGGATGGGTTCAGGGAGACCACAGAGTAATTGCTAGAAGATCTACCCTAAAAGAATGGTTAAAGGAACTTTTTTCTTTCTAGGCATAAAGGAAATGACAAAAGAAGGAAAGTGGAATATCAATATGAAAGAAAAAAAAAAGGGTCAGTAAAAATGTGGGCAAATAGCTTTGTGTGGTGGTGCACACCTGTAATCCCAGCAGCTTGGGAGACTGAGGCAGGAGAGTCGTGAGTTCAAAGCCAGCCTCAGCAAAAGCGAGGCACTGAGCAACTCAGTGATACCTTGTGTTTAAATAAAATAAAATATAGGGGATGTGGCTCAGTGGTTGAGTGAAGCTGAGTTCAATCCTTGGTACCCTGCCCTCCAAAATCACATACAAAAAGACATTAAAAAGACAGTGCACCACAATCCAGGGGATTTCATTCCAGGGATACAAGGTTGGTTCAACATATGGAAAGCAATAATTATAATTCACCACATAAATAGACTTAAAGACAGTAATCACATGATTATCTCAATAGATGGCAGAAAAAGCATTTGAAAAATATAAAAGCATCCATTCATGTTTAAAACATGAGAAAAATTATGGATAGTAGGAATATACATCAACATTGTAGGAGCAATATACAACAAACCTAAGGCCAACATTTTTCTAAATGAAGAAAACTAACAACTTGTTCCTCTAACAACTGGAACAAGATAGGGATGTCCTCTTTCACTACTTCTGTTCACTGTGGTCCTTGAAACTCCAGCCAGAGCATTTAGGCAAAAGAAAGAAATGAAAAGGATATGAATAGGAAAAGAAGAGCTCAAACTCTCTCTGTTTGCCCATGACACGATCCTATATTTAGAAGACCCCCAAATTATTCCACCAGAAAACTTATAGAACTTATAATTGAATTCAGCAAAATAGCAGGATTCAAAATTAACACCCATAAATCAATTGCATTCCTATATACCAGTGATGAATCAGCTAAAAGAGAAATTAGGGAAACTATCCCATTCATAATAGTAAAAAAAAAAAAAAATACTTGGGGATCAATCTAACAAGAGGTGAAATACCTCTACAATGAAAACTACAGAACCCTAAAGAAAGAAATTGAAGAAAACCTTAGAAGAGAGAAAGATCTCCAATTTTCTTGGATAGGCAGAATGAATATTGTCAAAACGGCCATAATATTAAAAGTACCATACAGATTTAATACAATTCCTATTGAAATTCCAATGACATTTTTCATAGAAATAGAAAAAGCAGTCATGAAATTCATTTGGAAAAATAAGAGGCCCAGAATAACCAAAGCAATCCTTAGCAAGAAAAGTGAAGAAGACAGTAGAATGAATTGGACATAACTTTCCTATGTTCCGACAGGAATACATGACCAGTGTAATTCCACATCATGTACAACCACAAGAATGGGAATTTATACTCCACGTATGTATAATATGTCAAAGTACATTCTACTGTTTTGTATAACTAAAAATAATGAAGAAGAAGAAGAAGAAAAAAAAAGGCCATGAAACAGGAGAAATCACAATATCAGACCTTAGATTATACTACAGAGCTGTAATAACAAAACCAGCATGGTATTGGCACCAAAACACACATGAAGGTCAATGGAATAGAAGACACAGAGAAAAACCCACATAAATAGTTATCTTCAACTAGACAAAGGCTCCAAAAACATATATTGGAGAAAAGATAGCCTCTTCAGCAAATGGTGCTGGGAAAACTGGAAATCTATATGTAATGGAATGAAGTTTAACGTCTCTCATCATGCACAAAACTCAAAGTGGATCAAAGAGCTAGTCATTAGACCAGAGGCCCTGCACCTACTAGAAGAAAATGTAGGCCCGCCACTTCAACATGTTGGCTTATGAACTGATTTCCTCAACGTGATTCCTAAAATGCAAGAAGTAAATTAAAAAATCAGTAAATGGGGTGGCATCAAATTAACAAGTTTCTTCACAGCAAAGGAAATGAGTGCGAAAAGAGAGCCTACATAATGGGAGACAATCTTTGCCACCTGCATTAATTTCTAGGGTATACAAAGAACTCAAAAAGCTTAACACCAATAACACAAATAATCCAATCAAAAATGGGCAAAGGAGGGCTGGGGATGTGGCTCAAGCAGTAGCGCACTCACCTGGCATGCGCAGGGCGCTGGGTTCAATCCTCAGCACATAAAAATAAAATAAAGATGTTGTGTCCACCGAAAACTAAAAAAATAAATATTAAAAAACTCACTCTTTTTTAAAAAAAATGGGCAAAGGAACTAAACAGACACTTCTCAAAAGAAAAAAATATGATTGGTCAGCATCTCTAGCTTAGAGAAATGTAAATTAAAAGTACATTGAGATTTTGTCTCACTCCAATCAGAATAGCAATTACCTCTTGGTAATTACAAGTAAAAATGTTGGCAAGGACTTCTGGAAAAGGGTACACTTATACATTGCTGGTGGGACTGCAAATTGATGCAACCACTATAGAAAACAGTATGGAGATTCCTCAAAACACTAGACTGGAACCATTTGACCCAATTATCCTACTCTTCAGTATGTATTTAGAGGAGATAAAATCAGCATAATACAGTGACACAGTCACATCAATGTTTATAGCAGCACAAGTCAAAATAACTAAGCTATGTAACCAGCCTACATGTCCATCAACAGATGAATGGATAAAGATTTTGTGGTATATATGCACAATGGATTATTATTCAACCATAAAGAAGAATGATTTTATGACATTCATCAGTAAATGGGTGAACCTGGATACCATCATGGTAAGTAAATAAACCAATACTCCAAAACCAAAGGGCGAATGTTCTTTCTGATAAACATTTTTTGTACAATTATAATGCACAGATAAAAATATGGAAAATATAGTCAGACAGTAAAAAGTGTGTATAATTATCCCATAAAAATATTACAATTATGTCAAAACAAAAAAAAACTAATAAAATTTTTTGCTCTGTTAAGATGATGAAGTTTGGGCTGGGGATGTGGCTCAAGCGGTAGTGCGCTCGCCTGGCATGCACGGGGCCCTGGGTTCAATCCTCAGCACCACATAAAAAAAAAAATAAAGATGTTGTGTCCACCGAAAACTAAAATATAAATATTAAAAATTTCTCTCTCTCTCTTATACAAAAAAAAAAAGATGATGAAGTTTCATACAGAGAGAAAATATTTGCAAGCTACGGATCCAATTAAGGACAAGAATCTAGAATATAAAAAATATTCTCAAAACTAACCAACAAACTCTAATTAAAATAGGCAAAAGGCATGAAGAGGCATTTCACCAAAGGATATACAGATGGTAAATAAGTACACAAAAAGACGTTCAACATCATCAGCCATTAGAGAAATACAAGTTAAAAACCACCATGAGGTATCATCACACACCTTTTGGAATGGCTAAAATGAAAAAGTGACATCATCAAACATTAGTGGGGATGCAGAGAAACTGGATCACTATACATTGCTTGTGAGGATGGAAAATTGTGCAGCCACTCTGGAAAACACTTTGGCAGTTCTTTTAAAATTACCAAACATGCACCTAACATGCAACCCACTAATTCCTGGGTAATAAAACGCAAAGACATAAAAACATGTCTGAAATGTTATAGCAATTTAACTTGTAATAGCTAAAAACTGGAAACCATTCAGATGTCATTCAACAGATGACTGCTTCAATAAACTGATATATCTGTGAAACACTATTCAGCAATAAAAAGCAAACTTTTGCTTTATTTATTTATTTATTTATTTATTTTTGTGTGTGTGTGCCGGAATCATATCCAGGGTCTCGTGAGTGCTAAGCACATATTCTTCCACTGAGCTGCATCCTCAACCCAGCATGTGTTTGAGTGTGTTTCTGGATTTTCATTGTCTGTACATATATTCATGTACAGGTACCACACTGTGTTAATAGTTGATACAGTTAATTCTCTCATTGTGCTTTTTTTCAGAATGGTACTATAGCACAGAATTAGCATCTCAACCAACAACCTGGTCACACTTCTAAAATTCCCACTTGTGGCTCTTTCTGAGTTTTCTATTCAGTTCCATTGATCTGTTTGCATGTTCTTATAAAATTACCTTACTATTTAAATTTTCATAGTGTTATAATTTAATATTATAAAGTATTTATAATATACATATATTTTAATATATATATTTAATATGTGATAATACTGTCTAGTAATGTGTAATATATAGCATTAATATATGTAATAAAATATTAAATCTCATAGGATCAGTGCAGTTTTTGGTAAAAATTTAGAGACATAGAATACAATGTTAAAGCTTTCTTTACTGATCACATCTCACCCCATTTTGCTCCCCCAAGATAATTCTTCACAGATGATTTATATCCTTAAGACTTAATCTTTTATTCATGCATTTAATATCAATACACTTATATATGTGTATCAGACACATATATAAGTGTATTGAGTTCATTTTCTGATAACACTAATGACATCATAATACAACCATTTTTTTAAATACAAAATACCATCAATAATAATATGTACCACATGCTGCCAAGAAGAGAATATACTGCCTGTTAAATATGACCCAGTGCTATCTTTTCACTAAATTTTTATTTTACACTTATTGAAAGAGTTTTAGACTCTTTCACATGTAGTTTTTTCTTTCTTTCTTTCTTTCTTTTGTGTGTGTGTGTGTTTGTGTGTGTCCTATCTCATGTTCCTGTGAGATGGAAAATATAAATGAAATCAGTTAATTGTTAATTAATAAATTTGTTAATGTTCAAAATGGTACTCTCCTGAGTGACTTCTGGCCAGAGTTGCTAAGATCCATATTTTCATACACTGTATTTTTCGCAGCACCAGGAATTTTGGGATGCAGCATTTCTTACAAGACTGCTTCACTACTATCTCCACATTGCTAATAATCATTCTGCAATTTTCTTTTTGTTGTTGTTGTTGTGCTGGGGACTGAACCCAGGCCCTTGTGCATGCCAGGCAAGCACTTTGCCATTGAGCTGTATCTCCAGTCCTTCATTCTGCCATTTTTGATTCAGGCATTTTCTTGGTCTTACAAGATATAAACAAAGTTTTCAGACAACAGATGGACCCATGTTCCTTCTTCACATTATCTTTAAATGGTTTGTTAACTAAAAATTTAAGGGATCACATATTCAGGCAATATAGCTACATTTTTGACTGGCAGTGGGCCAATAGGACTTAAAAGATGCCATTGATTGTAAGCTGCCTTCTGATTTTCAAGAGATGATGAAAAAGTAACAAAGTATGTGTCTTAGAATCCATTGATAAAATATGGATTTGCTATAAATATTGTTT
The DNA here is from genome assembly GCF_001458135.2 of Marmota marmota marmota. NCBI lineage: Eukaryota > Metazoa > Chordata > Mammalia > Rodentia > Sciuridae > Marmota > Marmota marmota. The sequence continues at coordinate 17,173,421 of NW_025999990.1, read as the reverse complement.
TGCAACTTCTTTTTCTTACCTAATGATGATACCTAATGATATGTACAGGATATGAAAAAATGCTATAATAAATATCTTTCACAGCCTTTTTGAGTTATATAGGACAGATATTTAAAAGTGAAATGTGCATGAAGGGATGTGCCCACTTAAGACTTGTCGTTGTTCCCCCAAAAGGCCTTATTTTGCAGTCCTACCACTGTGTATTAGCATGCTTATATGTTCCCTTACCATTGCCCATATTGGATATTATAAACTTAGGAGTTGGTATCAATCACATTGTGTTAAGAGTGATGTCGTACTGTTATTTTAGTTTGCATTTCCCTGAAACACTTCACATACAGAGCAGACTAAAACAACCCCCACTTACTAGCTCACCATTTCCATGTCAGGAGTCTAAACCATGGTATCTGGGTTCTCGGGGCCTTACAGGCAGAAACCCAGGTGACTGCCAGCTGCACCTCATCTGAGGGCTTGACTAGGGAGAGAATCAGCAGAATTCATTCCTTATGGTTATAGAACTGAGTCTTGATAGCTGTCAGGTGGGAACTGCTCCTAGCTTCCAGGGGTCACTCTCAAGTCCTTACCATGTGGCTCTCTCCTCAGCCTGTGTACCCTCCTACATCAAATTCCTCTCTCACTTTGAAGCTCTCAGTTTTCCCCTCTGTGACCAGCTGCTTTCAGAGGACTTGTGGGATAGGTCTGGCCCATCTCCCTGTTTTTGGAGCATTGTGCTATACAAGGTGGCTCAGTCACAGCCATAAAAATCCATCATATTCATGGACCTGGGGTTATTTCAGGGCATATACATGTGGGGTGCAGGAAATCCTGGGCTATTATAGAATTTTGCTCCTCATAGTCCCTGAAAGGAAGGCAAAAGAGAGGCCTTTTATATTGGACAGGAGGTTGTTTGAGGACTGCATGTGCTAGGCACGGGTGTGTGTGTATGTGTGTATGGAAAGAACCATCGAATCAAAAAGCCATGTATAATTTCCATAAGGAACTCACAGTCTGATAGCATCTTAGCAGTTGAAGGAAGCCTGGGGCATGTGACTCTGGAAGGTGTCACTTTTCCATGGAAATACCCCCTGCACCCTCAGCTATTTTGTCTATGAGTCTATGACTTCCTTCCATTCCTGCTTAGTAGTGGGAAGGGGAGAAGAGAAAGATAAAACTTTGAAGCATGGGCAGTGCTTATCTGAAAGTCAACTAAGGCCGCTAGTGTTCTGAGGGGTGAAGCAGGAGGATCAGGGGTGTTTCCCTGGAGGAATTGGCCTTTGAACTTAGCCTTAAGGAGGGGGGAGAATTTCAACAGGAGATACTGGATATGAAAAGGCCTTCCAGAAAGGACATAGCAAAGGCTATTTCAGGGAAGGACAAGCTGCCAATACCTGGAACCCCAGGAGTTCAAGAATGGAGGAACAGCAGGAAAAACACGTGTTGGCTAGACGGTGATGGCGCTAAAGGAACAGGCAGAGGAGGGTGGCTTCTATAAAATGCAAGGTCAGCTTGACTTATTTTGACATTAGAATGTTCTCACCACTCCCCAAGAGGGAGAGGCTATATTCTGAGTTAATATCCCATTTTAACACCTAATATGAAAAAGAGAAACATGGGCATTTAAGCCTGGGGTATACACAGTCATTATGGTGACCATAAAGAATCCCTGATGGACCAATAAAAAGGGAAAGGAGTCATAGGAGAACCAAGTACATCTCCACAGTGTGTAAAGAACCACCACCCCAGAAACGCAGTTGATCTTTCCTGTGACAAATGAAGCCTTTAAACTTGTTTTAATTGAAATTTGACCCACAGGCAAATTGCTCTTCATACTTGTTAAGGATTGAATTGTGTCTCCCCCAAAGATGTGTTGATGTTCTAACCCCAGGTACCTGAGTGTGGGAAGAGAATGTAATTAAGCAGTGGTCATCGGGGTGGGCCCTAATCCTATATGGCTGGTACCCTTAGAAGAAGAAGAGACACGGAAGACCCTGAGCTGGGCATGGTGGCCTATACCTATAATCCCCGCTACTCAGTAGGCTGAGGCAGGAGGATCACAAGTTCAAGGCCAGTGTCAGGAACTCAGTGAGGCCCTAAGCAATTTAGCAAGACCCTGTCTCAAAAAAGGGCTGAGAATTGGTTCAATGGGTAAAGTACCCTTGGGTTCAATCCCAGGTTTAAAAAACAGGGGTGGGGAAGAAGACCCGTGACGATGGAGGCAGAGATAAGAGTGCTGCAAAAAGTTGTGCTGTATATGTGTAATAAGAATTGTAATGCATTCCACTGTCATTTATTTTTTAAAAAATCAATATAAAAAAAAAGAAAAAAAATTTTTAAAAATCCTGAAAAAAAAAATAAAAAAGAGCTGCAGTTACAAGCCAAGGAACACCAAGGACTGACTACACCACCAGTCGGGGGAAAGGTAAGGAAGGATTCTCCCCTGCAGGTGCCAACACCTTGAACTTGGATGTCTGGCTTCTAAAACAGAATAAATTTCCATTGTGGAATCTATCCAGTCTGTGGCACCTTCTTATGGCTTCCCTAGACAATTAATACAACATTCATTCATTTTTCAAAAGTATAGCATATACCCTCTCTGAGAAAGCCCTATATGGGGGCTTCAGGTGACTCTCTGCTAAGGGGGATGCTGGTGGCACATAAGGACCTGAATGTGGCGGATTTGGCAGGCAGCTCTCCTCTAAGGAATTAGTATCTGGCCAGGAGAAGCATCATGTCTTGGGGAGACCGACTGAGAATGCAGAGCCTCAGGCTAGGAAATTCAATGCTGAGGGGGACATGGGGCTGGGTCAGAGTAAGCCTTTAAATACTCATGGCAGGGTTAGACAGGAGGACTTCGCTTGTCACCTCCTTGGGTCCTGGAGCTGCCTTATTGCACTGAGGAGAAACTAAAAGACTGCTCAGACAGGAGGGGGAGTAAAGGTGCTAAGTGTCCTACTTCTCAGTGAAAACACTATTGCTGCAGGAATCTTTCCGCACATTCACCTAAATCAGGAACTGTCACCTGGACAAGGTGTACAAGACACCTGGAGGTTAGAAGGTCTTGGCACTGGGTCAGCTAGAGGACCGAATGTGGCCCTGTGAATCTTTGTGTGGGACTTTTGGCGAATTCTTGAAACTTTGGTTTCTTTTTCTTTTGGAAACCAAAAGGAATACTTACCATCTTCGGTTTGGTGTTAAGAAAAATTATGTAAAATTCTTAAGGAAGGGCCTTGGGAAAGCCCAATGAAACACAGCGTGTCCATCATTAGGACACCCTTCAAGGGAAACCAGAATTTTGTTGGGATGATCCTGGCCTTTGAAAGAGATGGCCTGATTATGCACTTGGCAGAAAGGGGTCGTTTTTGTGTCCTGTTTGGGGATCGGTGGCCTCCTTCAGTCTCAGATCTGGTTTAGCTGTCCTGATCCCCCCTAGCACCATAGACACTCAGAGCTTGGACACAGGTAAACCCTTCACCAGGCAGAGGTCACCTCAGTTCCTGGAAGGCTCTAATCCACGGAGCCAATGGGACCCTGGACAGGAGCCAGGTAGGCTCACTCTGAACAGTTTGCTTCTCAGGAGGACGAGGGATCTGGGTGGGCAGCACTGTGGGTGACTGGGAAAAAGAGGCTGAAGCGCGGTTCCACGGGAAAGAGAAGCTGAAAGCCAGGGAGAAGAGTTGTGGCTTGGGAGGGTGACAGGCACCCACTGGGGTCTGAAAGCCCTTTTCCTATGTTCCTGCGGCCACCATGGGGTGTCGCTGTTGCTCCGCGAAGGGCGCGGGCGAGCGAGTACTCGGAGGCTCCTTTTTCTTTTCCTTCTGCGGCTGAGACGCGGTTCCGGGATTTGGGTGCCCGGAGAAAGCGCGGCCGGCAGCGGCTGGAGTCGCCCACCTCAATGCCCCTGAGCAGGCCCAGGCGGAGATAGGACCCGCGTCCTGCAAACCCCCGATCGCGACCGAGATGTTGCAGGGCTGCGGGGAGAAAGCCTCCGACGACTGTCCTGTGAGGTCCACGGGAGTCCTGGTCCTGGAGAGTGGCCAAGCCAGGCTTCCAGGTGCCCAGATTCTGGCCCGCGGCAGAGCAAGCCTCCCTGGGGCGCAGTCCTGCTCTCTGGGCCTGGCCCCCTGCCAAGTCTCTGGTCCCCCGGACCCCGCCCCTTCCAGGGTCCCAAGGCGGGGGCACGGCCTCCCCCACAGCTAGTGGAAAGCCGAACCTCATCCCTGTCCCATCCTAAGTCTCCTGGGACGATTAAGGCCTTTCAGCTCTTCTCGCAGGAGGTGAGGGGCGGCTCTGCCTAGTCCAGTCAGTGGGCCAGGGCGACCCTAAAGGTTGGCCTGCTCTGAAGGCGGGTAGCCTCGGGGTATGGAGACTGGACTGGGAACAGAGAGTTGCCTGACAGTTGGAAAAACATCAGAAATGCCAAGCAGAACATTTAGCCCGCGGGACCGCTCTGCGGGATGCTTCCTGTCCTCAGTTTAACTTAAACTGTGTCATTTCGGCGCTGGAATAAGCGTTGGGGTGGCTGACTGTACCGGTCTGTCCCCTAGCGGGGCATCATCTGACCTTGGGGCAGAAGCACTAAAAGCCCCGTCTCCACGAATCCTGATGGCTTGTCCGGGGATGTTAGAAAGTGGGAAGGGAGCGTCCTGTCCCTGGACCCCCTTGCTCCGGGTACCCACTCAAACCCGCTGCCACCCAGCCCGCTCCTTGATCCAGTGGGCGGCCACTTCTCAGCACCTTGGTTTCCTCCTGGAGAGAGGGCAACAGGGCTGCCTTCCCTTCTGTCAGCCCGAGAAAAGTTCCATCAGGAGGGCAAACTGGTGCCTGCAGTGAGCCAATGGGAGAAGCAGCTGGGTGAAAACAAACAATCAAACAAGAAACCAAAAAAAAAAAAAAAAAAAAGGAAAACCCCCAAAGCTTGCTTTCTTAAAAGGCGAAGTGCTTTGGCTGAAGAACAAACGATGGTGTCCTAGCCTTTCCCTAGGGACATAGGTATGAAACACTCTACCATTCAGCTCTAGGGACAGCTGGAGACCAAGTGTGTACAGTTGTGCACTACTGGGGTGGGCCACCGAGGGGAGAGGAGCCAGGGGAATGCGGGTGACATGCCAGCAGCTGCAGAGCCTAACGGGCTGCTGCCAGGCAGGATGACAAGCCTCGTGCCACCAGATCTAATATTTCAAGGAAAGGCGGAAACCTGTAATTTTTATTACAAATGTTTTAAAAATTGTCAGACATTGTGTGCCAATCCAAACAGGTCTGAGGGCCAAGATGAAACCTCGGGCTGCCAGTTGGTTGACCCCAGACCCAGACCTCGCTGGGGTGTGTGCAGTCTGCTGGCTCCTGACCAGTCGTGTCTGCAGGAGGCGGGAAAACCTCTCCACACTGCACTGGCTGCTCTCCAGCTATCACACAGCTAGAGGATGCTGACATAGTTCATTTTGAGTCTTAGATGTAGGAAGAATTTTCTGGAGAGTTGGCACCTATCTTTTCCAGTGTCTCCCAGGAACAACTTGAAATAGCTTAAGTGCCCTGCAGTGGCACAGGGGTGACTGTAAACTGGTGGCCGTTTCTCTCAAAGCCTGTTTCATAATCTAATATGAAGGGGTCCAACCAGACATTCCCAAAGAACCCTCATTGGCTCTAGGGATTTTTTTCTTCTGGCTAGGGAGTGGAAGGGAGCTTTTGCAACATGATATTAAACTGTAACAATTTCACTACTGGTTTTCACTGAATCTCTAGGGTTTCACTGTCTGAGGTGGTGCAAGCCTCAGTTGTAATTTAAAATTTTCTAGTAGTCACAGTAAAAAATTAAAGAGAAATGGGTGAAATAGATTTTAATGATGTTTTATTTAATGCAATATATTAACATCAGTTCAATATGTAACTATTAAGAAGATATTTTACATTATCTTTTATACCAAGTTTTGGAAATCCATTGTATGTTTTACACTTACATAACTTATCTTAAGTGCTCAATTGCCATGTGTTTACCATACTGGACAGTGAAACTCCAAAGCAGGAAATGCCAACAATTGTCACATTCCCAAGTGATACCTAAGCAGTAAAAGAATTCTGCATTCCTCCAGTGAGTGAAAGCAGTGTATATTCTCCCCACTCCCCCAACTTCTGAATTTTTCTTTCCAAGGAAAAAATGTCTTCATAGGGAAGGATGGGCATACTGTGTTCAGTTTAGCCAGCATGCACTGCACCTCTGCCCACCTCAGGCCATCAGATAGCATCTGTATCCGCCATGTGTCTGGCAGCTCTGGAGACAGCTTGGAGAAGGCAAGACCTGCAGGGGAGAGATGAAGAGCCTGCTCTGGCATTTTCAGCTGGCTCTGCAGAAGCATGTCCTCCAGCCTCTGCCACCCCCATCAGCCCTGAAGGGACCATGGGCAGTTGTGAGTAGGAGAAGAGGGCACTGAAGGAGAGGAATAGTGGAGTCACCCACCCAGACCCTTTTTCACAAGGCAGGCCTCCAATTGCAGCAGCCTGAGTGGGAGAGTAAACTTGAATTTGATAAGAGTTTGGAGTCCTAGATTATTCTGCTGAGTTGGACTTATTTATTAATAAACTAAGATCATTTTTCTTTTGTTTCTGAAAATAATCAAAATTTGCTTTAAAATATCCCAGTAAACACGAAGTGTGTTTGGGGGATATGGGAATTGCTAAAATGAACATCACTGATTCATTACATGAGGTTCGATTTCTGAAATAAATGTTTATAAACAGAGGACTTTTTAAAATTGGGAGTGGGCAAGAGAGGTACACAACCTGCTGGGATTCACTTCTGGCTGGAATCAGCAGGTTTTAATGGGCAAATTATGCTGAGAAATTACGAAATAATCCCATTGTGTTCTGAGTAAACCCTATGAGCTCCAGTTGTCCAACGTACTAATGACTCTTTTGTGGGTGCTTGGACTCACATGTTCCCATCTCGGGGACATGCCTTGTGGCTGAGACTCCCTGGTGCTCCTCCCAGCAGGTCCTGGAAAGATCAGTTGCTCCCTAACTTTTTTGGATGATGTTGACACAGGAGCCCCTTGCCAAGGCCACTGTGATGGATGTTCCCGGAGTGCAGAGCCCTTGAGGCACGGAAGTACAGCCTCTGTGAAAATATTGAGCATAGCAGGGGCCATCAGTCACCGAGGATCATTTGACACTTTGAAATGAGCTCCTGGTCTCTCATAAAGAGCTGGAACACTGACTCACACTAGGGTTTGGGGGCTGAGGGCCCCACAGTTTGTGAGGTGCTGTGGGAGGGCTTGGAAGAATGTCTTAGTGTGTGGACTGCGAGCAGCAGGACCATGAAGAGGAACCTCTCTGGTCAACTTGAGGTCCTTCCGTTGGAGCCACAGCCTCCCAGCAGCTGGACACAATCAAATATTGTGAGGTGAGTGATTTCAGCTACTGTTGACCTTTGGGACAAGACTTGCTGGCTCCTCTGTATGAACTTAACACTGAACGCCAGCCAAAGTCTGAGTCCTCTCCAGCCTGAGGCCTGGGCCAAAGGCCCCACAGCTGTCCTTTCTCAGTGGAGACTTACCAGTTATGTTGAGTCCATTCCTGGCACCAAAGCTCACAAGGAGGCTTCCGTGGGCTTTTCTGCTGCCCTGAGGAAAGTTCCACTCCCCCCACCAATGAGTGTGATAGCTAATACTTTATGAAGACTTTCCTAATGCTAGTCATTTGTTGCTTTGTGTAAATTAGTTAATCCTCACAGCAACTGTGTGAGGAGGGGATTATCGTATCTCTGTTGTACGGATGAGAGATGGAGAGGCTTGTGGAGGTTGCTAAGAGACTTGCCCAAGGACACTCAGCAAGTGATTTGTGACCTGGACTCGGTCTACTAGCCACAAAAGCCTGGCTGTCAACCACTGTCTGACCCTGCTCCCCCCCAGGTAGCTTGAGGAAACCAGGCTCATTATGAGAATCAACTGAGGTCCCAGAAATGCTCAGCAGCATTGCATTTTAGAGCCTCTCGGCCATGGGACATTCCAGTCCATGTGTGGACAAGGGTGGTCCTTGTCAATCAGGGGTTCTTTGGGACTTGGGTGGAGAATGGATTAAGGGCTGGGGATGTAGCTCAGTTGGTAGAGTGCTTGCCTTGCATGCACAAGGCCCTGGGGTTCAATCCCCAGCACCACACACACACACACACACACACACACACACACACAAAAGGAAAAAAAAGAATGGATTAAGAATAATTTGTGATTGTGTCCAATGTTTCCTTTGAAATGCCAGAGAATCATTTTCCAGGCTAAAAGCTTCCTTCTGCCCAGGTAGTTGTGCCCTTCATTTGTGTGGTAAAATTTTCTGGGGGTCCTTCAGAGGCTAACTGAAGAAACATGCCCCAAACCTTTGAGTTCACAAAGCACTTTTTCTATCTGACTCTCTTCCCTCTCTCCATAACTAGCAGGGGGCAATTCAGGCCCTCCACAGAGATTAGGAAGCAGAGGCCCACAGAAGGCAGAGCTTGTGCTTGGCAGCTCAGCTGGGACTCAAACCCACCACCCACGCATTCTAAATTGGATTTACCACTGGAAAGGGAAAAGACACCAAATGGTGAGAATTTGGTAAAACCAGCTGGTGCATCCCAAGGATATGAGGGGATGTTTCTCACATAGATTTCTCTTGAGCCCAGTTCCATGGTGCTTTCTTTTCCTGCAACATAACCTTCTTCTCCTGGGCCTGGTCACTCACTGGGACACCAGGACAGCATTACATCTGGGTATATCAGTTTGTGAGTGGGCTGCCGGGCCTGATGACATGTAGGCACTGCTAGGCTGGACGAAGATATGGGGCCAATTGAGCTTGAATTTTTTTCATTGAGGTACTTACATCTGTCACAGAGACATAAAATTCATGGCTGCCTTCTAACTTAAAGATTACAAGATCATCTCAGAACTTCTGGCCTACAGGAGCCCAGGGTGGCTAGAGGTCCCTCTGAGAGGCAGAACCCCCTACCTGGGCCTGTTCCATTTCTTCCATGGGTTCTTCTGCCTGGTTCCTTCCTCCTCCTTTGCTTTATCACCTGGGCATTTGCCCCGCCCACCTCCAGTCTGCAGGAAAGGCAGATGCTAATTGGCCTGTGGACTTGAGAGGTGACAAAGCTTTGGGCCAAGCCTTTGAGGTACAGAGGAGAGGAAAACTATCAGGTCTCTTTGCCCACGAGGACACGGAGCCATGGAAAGGTGGAACCCACTTCTCTAGGGTCCTACAGAACCAAGGTGTAAACCCGGCTTTTTGGCGATGAGCCCCAAGTCTGTCCAGCCCAGACACAGGAGCCGCCCTCCTTCACTGCCAGGCCCACAAAGTCTAAAACTCATTGGTCAGTAAGCCCAAGTTTGTTCACCAGGAATTCTGAGACTTCTGTTCACAAACACACCTCCCTAATTGGACCTGAAGACTTTTTGATCAATGTATTTATTATAAAACAAACCAAAAAAAGGATTAACTCTCTCCCACCCCTCCAAAACAAAACCAAAACAACCAAAATGAAACAAAAATAAAAAAAGTGCCTTCTTCTCCTCATGTAGGACGACTGATCTTAAATCTCCTGACCCCATGATGCCACCCCACTCCTGTACAGTGGCAGGGGCTTTGGGCTAGGGTTTCTATTTATGAAAGCTTTTCACTGGGGCCTAATAAGGATTTGCTTAGTTAACACTCCCAAAATTAGCTCCCCCAATCTGAGAAGTGCTCATTTGTGTGAAAAATGCATATTTTAAATAATATGCATATCTATCTATCTATCAATCATGTTAATTATATACAAAGAACAAAATCTGAAGAAATGAATACCAAATCATTAATAGTTGTAAATTGGGGTAGGGTAAAAATGTCATTATAGGCTATTTCCAGTTTTTTGCATGCTTGCAGCTTTTTTTTTAAAATACATATTTATTTATTTATTTATTTTTATGTGGTGCCAGGGATCGAACCCACTGCCTCACATATGCTAGGCAAGTGGTCTACTGCTGAGCCACAACCCTAGCCCTGCTTGCAGCTTTTTTTTGGGGGGGGGGAATAAAAGCTAAAACAAAATTCTAAGTATATGTAAAAGAGTATTAATAAAATATAAGTAAGGCATGAAGAGTTCTAACAGACAGCCACATACCTACAACCTGAGCAAAGAAATGGAGCATAGTGCTGTTCCCTTTGCGGTTCCCTACACCCCTCTCCAATGCACTCCTGCCCCTGCATTCAGAGGTAACAACTTCTTTAATTCTGTATTTATTGTTCTCCTACTTTAGTTTTAGTTTTATCAGATATATCAGCATCCCCAAAGAATATTTTGTTTTGTTTTGCATTTTACACTTTATATAAAGTGAATTGTACTGTAGGCACTTTTCTGTGACTTTGGAGATTAATCCATGCTGTCACAGGTAGCTCATTCCTTTTCAATGCTACGTAGTATTCTACTGTATGAAGGTATCATGATTTATTTAAGATCATCTTGTCCATTCCAACAAAAATGGGATTTTGATTGAGCTTGCATTGAATCTGCAGATTGGATATAGGAGAATTTGTATCTTTCCAATATTGAGTGTTTCATTTTCTGAACATGGTATAGTTATTTATTTATATGTCTCTGGTCTCTGTCTCTCGATCTCCCTCTCCCTTTCTCCCCTCTCTCTCCTCCCCCCTCTCTTTCCTCCCCTCTTTCTTTCTCTCTCATATCAGGCAAGTACTCTACCACTGAGCTGCATTCCCTTAGATCTTCACTTTTTAAAAAAAAATTTTTAGCATCGATGGACTTTTATTCATATATTTGTATGTGGTGCTGAGAATCGAACCCAGTGCCTCACACATGCTAGGCAAATGCTCTACCACTGAGCCACAACCCCAGCCCCATAGATTTTCACTTTTAAAAACGATATCTTATGGGTTTTAACATAGAGGCTTTGAGCATCTTTTGTTGGAATTTTCCAATGTAATGCCAAGGTTCACAGTTTCCCCTAATTGTCTTTGAATGTGCTTGGATCTAGACTGCCGGCTGCTTCTTCATTCGTCACATTGGTGGCTTGCACTTCACTCTTATTTACTTATTGTACCAGGGATTGACCCCAGGGGCACTTCCCCACTGACCCACATCTCCAGACCCCCCCCCTTTAAAAAATGTGTGTGTGTGTGTGTGTATTTGGACACAGTACCTTTATTTTGTTTATTTATTTTTATGTGGTTCTGAGGATCGAACCCAGGGCCTCACACGTGCAAGGCAAGTGCTCTACCCTGAGCTACAGCCCCAGCCCCTCTGTGGCCCCTGCCCACCCCCCCCCTTTTTTTTTATAAGAGACAGAGTCTCAACTTTTTTATTTAGAGAGAGAGTCTTTTTTATATTTAGAGATTTTATCTCAAACATAAAAAAATACAAAAAGGGCTGGAGATGCGGGTCTGTGGGGAAGCGCCCCTGAGGTCAATCCCTGATACAAAAAATAAATAAATATTTTTTAAAAAAGTATAAATGTCTCTCTAGGCATATATATATGGATGGATGGATATATATATATATATATCCATCCCACTGGTTTAGAGATTTATATTATATATTATTATTTGGTGCAAAATATTTTTAAGTTCTTTTGTGATTTTTGTCTTTGAAGTATTACTTAGAAGTGTAAGAGTTTTCAAACATGAAGGGCTATATTTTTTTGTTATTGATTAAAATCTTATTTCTACTGTGGTCAGGGAAAATACTCTGATTTTAATTTTTGTGAGTATGTTGTCACAACCCTTCAAATAATAATTTTGTAAGTGGTTTGTATGCCCTTAAAACAAATGTGTATTCTGCAGTTGTTTGGTGCAGTATTTTATGTTTATCAATTAGGTCAAATTTGTTAATCATGTTGTTTAAAACTTTGATTTTTAAAAACTTTTTACCTTCAGAAAATCTCATTAAATAATGTACCACCTAATGAATTTTATAACATGAACACTTCTGTAACTGCTGTGGACTAGACAGTGCCATCAAGTGCCCTTGGCTAATCAAGTCACCCCACCCTGCCGGAATAGAGTCCTCTTAATGGAATCCTGATTTTAGTGGTGATTACTTTCTTGTCTTTATAATTTTATCATTCAAGTGTAAATACCTACATACTATAGTTTAATTTTGACTTTTCTTGTTTGACCATTTTGATATATCTTTTAAATCTCATTTAACCTACAATTTTCCTCTTCTCTCTCACAATGTTTTAAACACTCTGTCCTATAGTGTTTCTCATATTCTGGATTTTGCTGATTATATTTCCAAGGCATGGGTATAATACATTCCTCTGTCCTCTGTGTTCCCTGCTAATCGGTAATCGGATCTAGAGGATGGATTGGAACCAGGTTGGGTTTTTGGTGGGGGTGGTGTTGGGCAAGACTTCATAGTTACTCATTTTATTTATCTTCAGGAAGCACACCATGTCTGGAAGGCCCTGAGATTCATCAGTTACTGGTGTCTAGGTCTAGGCACATTGAGTCATTCAGGTTGCGAAACAGCGATACAATGCAGTTCTAACAATCCTTCTCCATTCATTTGCTGGAAATAATTTCAGCAAGAGAAATTTCACCCCATTGACTATTTAGTTTCCAGTTGTCCAGTTTGATAGAAAAAACAAGAATACTTAATAATTATTTCCCTTTACTTACCAGTTATTAAAATAGAGTTATTTCTCAGAAGCCTCCCAGGAAGACCAATTAATACAGTTTTGTGTGTGTCATGAACCAATGGATGTGTGTGTGTGTGTGTGTGTGTGTGTGTGTGTCGCACTGGGGATCAAACCAGGGCTTGGCAGGTGCTAAGCAGGTGCTGTACCAAGCTACATTCCCAGCCCCTGACTGAAACATATTAGCTGTGCTTCACTCATTGCAGCAATTGTCCTCCATACTCGGATGGCCCCACATTTGGGCAGTTGGAGTGCTGCTTGGCCCCTGTGCTCTTGCGGCTTCTTTTCCATCTGATGTGACAGGGTACTCTGGGCTTATCCTGCACGATCCTTGTCTCAGACATTTATCCTTGAAGCACTGGTTTCTTTTATTGGAAATGATATACTGCTGTCCAAATCTGGTTGCTGGAAAGAGTTAAACAGATTATTTTGCATGTTCTCTCCCTGATCTTCCTCCCCCTTCTCTGGCTCCTCCTCTGGGGGGCATTCAGTTAAGACTCCTCATACTCCTTCTGTGGTACCCCTCAAGCAGCCTTACTTTAAAAAAAATTGTTCTTTTTAGGGATGCATGATAGTAGAGTGTATTTTGACATATTATACAAACATGGAGGAGAACTTATGCTAATTAGTATCCATTCTTGTGGCTGAATATGATGTGGAGTTTCACTGGGTGGTTTATAGGAACATGACAGTAATGTCTGATTCATTCTACTGTGTTTCCTGTTCCCATCCCTCCTCCCTCCCTTCGTTCCCCTTTGTGTAATCCAATGACTTTAATTCTCCCCCCACCACACACACAAGGGTTATGGAGTTTCTATTCCCTATTTTTTTTATATGTTCCAGATACAGTATTTCTGCAATATTTATATTTAAAAGTTGATTTGGGGCTGAGGACATAGTGCTTGCCTCAAATGCAGAAAACCCTGGTTTTGATTCTCTGCATTGAAAAAAAAAAAAGTTTGTTTGGCTAGATAAAACAACGACAACAATAACAACAACAACAAAGTCCTTAGCTTTCATTTTCTTTCCTTGAGTATTTAAAATATTTTACTCATTTTCCTCTGATATAAAATGTCAAAAATATTCCTGTTAAAATGATTTTTGATAATGTAACTTTTCTCCACTTCTGGCCTTACTTGATCTTTTTGTCTGGACATCCAGAGGATTTTCTTTCTTAAAAGTCTAATATTTTAGTGGATTATGGCTTGGTGTTGGCTATTTTGGGTGAATTTCTTTGGTTAAATGGTATGCCCCTGTGATTCCTTTTAGGTTGTTTTTTTTTTTTTCCCTAAGTTTCTGGGAGAAATGTGTTTATCACCTCCCATCACTGTGGATTTGTGTTTTTTAGTTACTGTCAAATTTTACATGCTGCATTTTTGAGGCTGTTATTATGCACAGGTAGATTTAGATTTGCTAGATATTCTGGTGAATAAAACCTTGTATTATAAAATACCTCTTTACGTCTAGTAATGCATCTTGCCATTTATTTTATTTTTCTGATATTAATGAACCTCCTCCAACTTCCTTTAGGTTTTCAGTTGCTATATCTTTTTCATCTTTTAACTTTAGTTTTAATAGTCTATATTTGAGTGTGTTTCCTTTATAAAGCTTATAATTAGATTTTGTTTTTATCAAGTCAATCTTTATGTTTTAATTGGAGCATTTAAACCATTTATATTTAATGTAATTATTGGTTCACCTGAGCTTAAATGCTTATTAGTTACTCTCTTTTTGTCCCAATTAGTCTATATTCTCTTGTCTTTTTTCCTTGCCTTAATTTATTTCGAATTATATAACTTTCTCCTTTCTTAATTTCATAGTTATTATTATTTGTGGTCCTGGGGATTGAACCCAGGATCACTCTTCTATATCCCCAGCCCTTTTAATTTTTTTTTTTTTTTTTAATTTTGAGACAGGTTCTCACTAAATTGATTAAGTCCTCACTAAGTTGCTGAGTCTGGCCTCAAACTTGTGATGTCCTGCCTCAGCCTCCTGAATCACTGGGATTACACGTGCACCACTGCTCCTGGCCTGTCATACTTTTTAGAAACATGATTTTTAGTGGTCAGACTTAAGGCTTACAACATATTTCTTTGAGTTATCATATTCTAAAATTAGTACTTCTATATCTTAGACAATATAAATGCCTTAGAAAAAATGAGTTCCATTTACTCCACTTCAGAGTTATGAGCGATTGTGTCGCTGTACAGAGCCTGTGCTGCTTTCCACAGCCATGCTGGTCTCTGGTCTGCCCTCTGTGTGTCCTTGCAGGCTCTAGAAGCTTACCTTATCTACCTGAATTTCTGCTCTCCAGACATCTTGGCCCAGTAATTTGTCACTGTAATGTTAACTCTGATGCCTTTGATGATCGCTGTACCTGCTCCAGCTTCTCTAGTTATCCTGGTGGAACAGTAGTTCTGACTTAGTTATCCTGTCTGTCATTAACGGAAGTGGATG
The DNA here is from genome assembly GCF_001458135.2 of Marmota marmota marmota. NCBI lineage: Eukaryota > Metazoa > Chordata > Mammalia > Rodentia > Sciuridae > Marmota > Marmota marmota. The sequence continues at coordinate 17,158,308 of NW_025999990.1, read as the reverse complement.
TTCAGTACTATTAACTATACTTGACGAAGTGCCCTTTGAACAGGCATGGAGTATTGCTGTTAACACAGGAGTCTAACTCCCAAAGCTCTGTAACATCTGGGCAAGGTGACTCGCGGACCCAGGGTGTGAGGTTGCATCCGGGGTCAGGTGTGTGTGTTAGCCAGGCCCAGGGGCTGCACATATGCTTAGCTGTCTCAATAAACAATCCAAAAAAGCACCCGAGGTGGCCTGCATTGTCTTGAGCCGATTTTGGATCAGTGCTCAAAGTTGTTGAGACCTACCTAGATTCTACGGGTCAATGAAAAAATAGTCTCTTCATTTCACTTTGAGCAAGATGATGTAGTGAGTGTTTGGTCCTGGTTCAGCAGTCTGTGATTCAAAGACAGGGGTCTGGGCGAAAGGTCAGAGTCAGCTCTTCCATGTCCAGGGCTGAGGAAAGTGAGATTTCACCATTCCTGGAGCCACTGGAGTCTGTTCACGAACATGAGAGAAGCTGCAGGTGCAGGTGGGGGCTCAGCCCAACTCTTGATGCAAGGATATAGCTTGGACCTGGGATATCAGTACCTGGCATAATGCTATTTGATTATTTTTCCTTGAAATTTGTATATTGAAGTCCTATCCTCAGGATTTGACTGTATTTGGAAATAGCACCTTTAAGGAGGCGATTAAGGTTATATTATATGGGCATAATGTTTTGGTCCTAAGGACTTGGGGTATGGCTCAGTGGTCAAGTGCTTGTCTAGCACACACAGGGGCCTGGGTTCTCCACATTACCATCAAAAAGAAAAAAAAAATCTGGCTCCTCTAGGACTCTTATAAGAAAAGGAAGAGACACCAGGGATGCACATGCATGGAGAAAAGCCCATGTGAAGACACAGCCCAAAGTTGGCCATCTGCAGGCCAAGGAAAGAAGGTTCAGGAAAAAGCCTAAGAACCATCGCCATGGGCTGGACTTCAGAGCTGTGAGGAGGTCAGTCCTGTAATTCCCCTGTGGGATCTGCTGTGGCTGCCTGAGCGCAAGAATACACTTGGGGTGGGGTCAAACAGTTGACAGGAAGCTGACAGTGAGCAGTCTGTCCTCCCTGGAAATAGCCCCCGGCTCATGTGGTCTGGAGGAGTCTTGCTTTTGTTAAGTGACTCCTGGGTGCTTCGCTTGCTGTTTTTAAGTGTGTCTAAAGAGTTTGTCTCTTATTTTGTCTTCCTTTACCTTCCTTTATGTTTCCCTGCCTTCCAAATGAGGAGATCCTAGCAGGTGCCTGTCTCAGAAGGCAGAGAGCCCAGATCTCCAGGGTTTCTGAGGGGACCTGACATCCTGGCTCAGTTGCTGGAGGTCCCAGGAGGCCGTGGTCTGGATTTGTTCCTGTGTCAGGTCCCCACACCATAGTTGGCAGGGACGGGCCTTGTAGCTTACGGACTTGTTCACTGAATTTGACCATTTCCAAATGGTGAAGCTAAGTCTTAGACCATGCTTTCTCTTGTTCTGCTCCTATAGACACTATGGCCCCTGGAAAGTGTAAAGAACAACCCAAACAGCACTGTGACCCCTGCCCTCCTGGCTGTGACAGCCCAGACCTAACCCCTGGGATCCTCCAGTCCACTTGCAAGAGAGGCCCGTGGCGCAGGAAGCTTCGCGTTTGCCTGAGCCAAGACAGTGGAACGGGCAGGAGCCAGGAAAGGAGCCACTTCCTCACTCCCAGGGCGATGACCTCACCTGCCCACGGTGCCTCCGGGTTGTCTGTAACTGCTCCCCGGGGAAACCTGTGTATGCTTGTGCTCATCCAAGTTTATCTCAACTTGTTCATAAGCCAAGGCACATACATGAAATTCACTTTGTCTTTATTGACCACAAAGTGTCAGAAACTACAGTAGCGAGCAGCCTCACCTAGGCAGGTGGCCTGGTTCTTGCCTTGGCCCCTTTCTACCCTCCTCTGTGAGATGCAGCTCCTGGTAAACACCTAAATGACAACATATGTCCCTAGTGCCCCTTCCTTCCCTAGTCCTTGGCCCTGAAAGACTTTTTAAAAATTCTTTCACCATTGACCTTCATTGATGAAAATTCTGGACATTGGCTTCAAACATATGAGTAAGGATTTTAAAATCTGAGTTACATACAAACCTCTGTTAACAAAGGAAACCCAAAGTCTTAAACTCCTTCAGGGTTGACTTAAATTACTTTATCATATCACTTAAACATAAAAATCACATAAATTCTGTAATTTCAGTAGCTCTTACATAACTCTAAAATCAAAATCAGTGTACAAATGAAATAGCGAAAGTCCCCACAAAACCACCCAGACTTAGGTCAGAACGCTTTAATGTGACCAGCATGAGATTCAAAGAAAAATGATGTGACATCCTATCTTTTGTAAGAGTTGGGGTCTCAACTGTGTTGCCCAAGCTGGCCTTGAACTTTCGATCCTCCTGCCTCAGTCTCCTGAGTAGCTGGGACTACAGGCGCGCACCAGCATGCCTGGTTCCATTCTTTTAAAAAATCAGCACCATCTGGTTGTGCACTCTCTAGAAACACTTAACCTTGAGATGATCATTCATATGATGTGGAATAAGTTTATGTTAATTTTTAAGATTTTCATTCAAATGAAAATCGAAATTCTCATGAGGGGGTCTTGGGCCTCTTGAATGTATCTGGTGGTTTTCAGGGTATCTGAGACCCCAGTTCTACAGTGCTTGGATTCGAGGTTCTAACTTTCCATGGGAGAAGCTCTTTGCTTCCTTCTGGGCTTGTCCCCAGCCACTCCCAGTGCCCTGTGGGGCCAAGGTCCCCCAAGAAGGAGCAAGGACCTGGCTTGTTTTCGTTTTTTTGCTTTTCCCGGGTGAGGCCAGGCGCACACTTCACGCATGATTGGAACCAAAACACAAGGCTGGGTAACTGCTCAGGGGACAGCTCCCTGCTCTGCTGGGGCTCACTGGGCTCCATCAATGTGTCCCCACGTGTCTGGTGGGGGCTGGCTGAGAGAGGGGCCTCTGCTACCCATCTGATCCCGGCTGACGGGTGGACCTCTTGCAGTGCCTCCACTGGAGGAAAAAAAATACCAGTTCAGTCCTTGGAAAAAACTAGCAACTCACAGCGACCAGAATAGCAACTGAAGATGTACTTAAAAACAGAAGCACCTGCTTCGGAATTGGGACAGGAAATGAGATTTCAGAAATGCCACAAGAAGCCCGTGGAGCAGCAGCCCCTCCCTCCAACTTCCCCTGCCTTTGCTCTGTGGCCCAGTGTGGCCGGCCCCATGCTGGCCCCTTGCCTCACGGGCCTCAGGCCAGACTCCACACGCCTGGGCCTGAACCTCTTAGGTGGAGAACCAGTCACAAAGAAGAGAGGGACCCCTGGACTGGGGGTTGCTGCTGTGGACTGTAGAGCCGTGGGCAAGTGCTCTCGGTGCATCTCTTGAGGGGCCTCCTCAGGGCTTTCAGGAGAAGCAGAGAGTAGGGGGCAGGCATCTCTCAAGGTGGGGGACCCACATCCCAGGGAGTGTCAAGGAGAGGAGATGGTAACAGTCTGTTTAGTGCTTCATTTCAAAACAGAAAGAGACATTGACAGCATTAATGCTGGAGGATGTGGGAGCCCAGGGCAGGAGGAGGGCCCTGAGTGCCTGTGTGTGGGGGGGAGTGTGGGGGGGAGTGTGTGGGGGAGGGTGGGGTGCAAGTTGCAACTTACATGTCCCCACTGCAGGGACTTAGAGATTCTATTAGCTATTTTTAAGTAAACGAACTCACACAAAGGACAAGTGACTCTAAAACCAGGTTGAAAAGTATGTAAAAACGTGGATGTGTAACCGATGTGATTCTGCAATCTGTATACGGGGGAAAAATGGGAGTTCATAACCCACTTGAATCAAATGTATGAAATATGATATGTCAAGAGCTATGTAATGTTTTGAACAACTAATAATAAAAAAAAAAAGAAAGAAAAGAAAGGAGACTTTGGACTGAAGATAACACTAATAGAGCAGCCCCAGGATGGCAGCCGGGCCCTCTTCCCACCCTCAGCATGAGCTCCTCTCAGCCACATACAATAAAAAGCGACTGCACTTTAACCAGCTCTGCAAACAGCCAAGACTGAAATTAAACAAAAGACTATTGAAATGTGGTTTTACCCTGCTAAAAGAAATGTGAAAGCTGACAGAATCAAAACGGAGTCCCTCAAGTTGACCCCAACAAGAAAAAATAAATAAATAAATAAAGCTATGAGGTCATGAGGGAAGAGTATTTCTGTTGTTTGTGGCACTGGGGACGAACCCGGACCTTGCTTGTGCTAGGCATTGCTGTCCCTCTCAGACACATGCCCAGCCTCAGGGAAGGGTTCTTAACACATCTGAAACTGTCACAAGACACTGCCAGAACACAAGCTTGCACAGACGCCCTCACAACCTTCCACAGAAAGTACTTCAAGAGGACATCTGTCCAGCAACTGTCTGTGCAGCCTCGGACTGACGCCACTCTTGTTATTCATCTTCATGGCCCAGGATTATTGCTTCAAAATATCTGACGTAAGCCTTCTCATCTTTGCTTTTAAAAACGCCTCCTTGCCTCATCCTCTTTGAATGCTCCCAGAGTGGACCATGGCAGGCCTAGAGCTCCGCTGCTCCCCATAAGTCTCTGTATCTCTCTGGAATTGGTCCTTTAGGTTGACACACCTGATCCCTCACGGGGAATGTTGCCTGGAGAGCCCAGGATGCTGCGAGGGACTCACAGGACATTGAGAACATTGTTAATTTCATCTTTGTCTTCCCCTCTTAACTCTTCTTTTTTGAAAAGAAAAGCTATATTTGAAAAAAAAAAAAAAGCTATACTTGGAAAGAGTTTTGTTTTTAAAAAATAATACATAGATATGATGTAAACTAATGAGATAAATATTCAGAATCTTTGGATGGTTTTCGTCTCTGGGAGGGGCAAGCGATACAATACTCGAGGACCTGATCCAGGGCAGTGGGTCTCAGGTTTTAGGCACGAGAGAGTCCTCAGGAAGCTTGTCAAACCTCCTGGCTGCTGGTTGCCCCTCAAGTTTCTGATTCAGTGTGAGAATGTGCACCTCTAACGATCTCCCAGGTGATGCTGAGGCTGCAGGGCTGGGGACCACTGGCCTATGGAAATGACCACAGCTGGAACAGAAGCAACTTTAAGTTTAAGAGCCACTGCTGCCCCTGTCAACCTTGGGTGGGAGCCCACCTAGTGGCCTCACTGCCAAGGGCCTGGTTAGGAGCCTCAGGCTCTGATGCCAGAAAGATGTAAGTGGGATTCCTGTGTAGCACCCTTGAGACTTCATATCCTAAGATGGTGGATGTACAACAGAAAAAAAAAAGCTATATTATTTTAAAATTATCTTGCTGCCTTCTAAGAAGGAGGATCTTGGTAGCTGAAGGCTTGATGAGGGCCGTGTGTGTGTGTGTGTGTGTGTGTGTGTATAGGAGCTGGGAACAGGAGTGGACAGAGCTGGACCCGTCTGTGCTGGGGAGACCCATAAGAAGGCTGTTGTGGGCTGGGGCTGCGGCTATACTGCTCTTTAGGCCCCCAAACCATCGTCTTCCTCCAAGGGCAGAACCGGGAGGCTGTGCCCCTCAATGATGGGTGCAAGCCAAGGGCTGGAGCAGAGGACACATGCCAGCAGGTAGAGTTGCCAGGGGGACCCTCCTCATCTTGTATTCTCTCCCCCACAGACTTTCCATCCATTTCTCTTTTCTTTTTTCACATATGCTTTTCTATAGGGCATTCTTGACATTCAGAAGCAGTTAACAACCCACAGGATATTGCCTTCCAGGATTTCCAGCCCAGGCTAGGCAGTGAGAGGGTTGGTGTCCTTAAATTGGGCCAGAGCACACCACATACACCTGGGCTGCTCACTTCAGAGGGAAGGCCTCCTGTGAAGTCAGTTTTTTGCACCTCTTGGATTGACTGCCAATGAAAAAGATTAGAATTGCAACCCCTTGTGAGTAGCCTGCAGGGAGTAGGGACAATCACAAACAGCTCCTGCTCGTTCCAGTGAAGCTGTGCCTGGTGCCACTGCTGGGCAGAATGGGGGGCTGGGCAGAATGGGGGGCTGGGCCGCCTCCTTTCTCAGCACTGCATCACATGGGGCCCAAGCTTTTGTCTTTAGGGTTAATTATGGAGCTCTTTACTAGCATGACTTGGTGCCTATGAAGGCCCCAGGGAGAACTGTGTGTGGACAACAGGCCACGGAGGGGCCAACCCCTCGCCTCACCACTAACCATGAGCAGGTTCCTGGATATCACTGAACTCAGTCCCTGGCTCTGCAAAGTGGGCTGATGAGGGTGCCTACCACAGATAGGCACAAGGATGCAGGAAATGTGTGTGAAGAGCCAGGCCCAACAGATGCTCTCCAGCATCCTTATTACATGCTGATCCACACTGAAACATTCTGGAAAACCCGTGTGGGTTGGTCCATGAAAGCTAAACTCAGGGAATCGTACCCAGGAATTACTGGGCATCTGAAGGCTAGAGAAATTAACTCTTTTATTTATCCATATAATGAACATATCTTAAACTCTGCCTGCATGTGTGACAATAAGCTAATAGACACATAGGAACAAAAGCCTCTTGGGGATTTATTTGTGCAAAAGGTGGTGGCTCTGGTGGGCCTCCCTGGAGACTCTGCTGATGGGCAGGTTGGGGGTGAGGGCAGGCGACAGGGACTGTCAACAGATGGAAGCCTTCTCCAACCAGGCAAAATGGCAGAAGAACCACAGAGAGGTTGCTAGGCCTGTGGGCTTGGGCAAGACAAAGCGGGAGGCTAAGGCTGGAGGCTTGGGGCAGAAGCCTCCTTGATGGAAGGGTGAAATGAGGCTGCTCCCCTGTGGAAGCCTCCTGCAGACTGACCCCCTGTCCCCCAAGCACTCCATGTGCACTGTGAGCTTGGAGTCAGGCCCCAATGCAAACCCGGCTCGCCTGCTCTACCTTGGGCAAGTCACTTTAGTACTAAGTCTTAGTCTCATCTGTAAAATGGTGATAATTACTGGGGCTGGGGATACAGCTCAATTGGTAGAGTGCTTGCCTCATATGCACAAGGCCCTGGCTGGGTTCAATCCCCAGCACCACACACACACACACACAGAACTGAGACTAAAATGGTGATAATAACATCTGCCCAAGAAAAGTGAATGAGATATAAGTTGAGTATCCCTTATCTGAAATGCTTAGAACAAGAAGTGTGTCAAGATTTCCAAGCTTTTCAGATTTTAGAATATTTGCATAGACTTAACTAGTTCTATGCCCCTAATATGAAAATCCAAAATCTGAAATATTCAAAATCCCCAAACTTTCTGAATGTTGTACCTCAAATCCCTCAAACATAACAGGAACATGGCATATCTTTCAGCCTCCTTCTGGTGAGGCAACGATTCTCACAAAAGCTGGGGTGGGGAGGTGGGATAGAAATGGAAGTGAATACTGATACAGCTGTGGTCCAGGGTGAGGCAATGTTTGGTTTCCTCTCAGCCAGCGCACACCAGCCTTGAGTCTCAGCTCTGGTGAGGTCTGACTGGCTCCATAGCTGCCCTAAATGCAGTATCTGCACAGACAGCCCAATGCACAGCTGACCCTTCTAGACGGGCTCAGGGACTGCAAAGGGCCCATTCCCTGCTTCCTTGCTGGGGGCAACTGGTGGTCGCCCGCTCACTCAGTTTCTCCACCCAATACTTTCATCTGAACTTTACCCACTTTTAAAAAGGTCAATGTCATTTACACAGAGCTTTTATATACAAAGAGTGCTTTTAGTCACTAGTAGGTCCTACACCTGTTATAACCAGGGAAAATGGCTAGCTATCCTGGGACACAGATGCCAGATATCACTGGCATAGATATCACTTAGAATTCATATGTTGGTGTCCATAAATGATTTGTTCATTTGTTATGTAGTCTATGGTTGCAAAGGCAGAATTAGCTAAGTAGTTGCCACAGAATCTTTATGACCAGCACAACCTAAAATAAGCTTTACTTAGCCCTTTGCTGATGTGAGTTAGAGAAACCTTTATTTCATTAGTATCTGCCATTAATTCAGACTCATATTTCAAGCAGAAGAGATGAAGCTCTAGTGGTGGAATTTCAGGCACATTATTTATGACAGGTGGCTTCCTTTCACTAACTTTTCCAGGGGAGAGTATGGGAAAAATTAGAGCCAGATAACAGAGATGCAAGAAGCCTGGAGCCTGGAAACAAGAATCCTGCTTCTAACTTCAGCTTCTACCAACCCATGATGTGAGTTGAGCACAGGCCTTCATGTGGTGCTCTCCTTATCCCTCCAACATCTGCCCTCTTGACCTTAAAGAGGAAGATGACAGCTGTGAAATGCTGTCAGCCCTAAAGTGTCACTTGAATGCAAGGATTAGCCAATTCTAGAGCATTGTGATAAGGTATATTGCTTCCCTTCCAGGCAAAGGAAACAAAGGCATCTGTGAATATAGTTCTCCTCAAAATCCTTGCTTTGACAAGACTATGACAGACCACTGTGAAGGGGATGCTTCTGTCATTCCCTAGCCTCTCAGAAGGTCTCTGACCTGCATATTTGTTATCTGGCTGAGGCATGAATCTGAGTTCTCATCTGCTGCCAGTGAAGCCAGTGAATGGCCTGGCATCTATGTCCCAGGATAGCTAGCCATTTTCCCTGGTTATAACAGGCGTAGGACCTATTAGTGACTAAAAGCACTCTTTGTAAATAAAAGCTCTGTGTAAATGACATTGACCTTTTTAAAAACCTCAGGAGGGAGATGAGTGACATGGGTCTACTTTGAAGTATTTATTTGCAACCAGGGACTCTGGCCTATGGTAACCATTTCAAGAAGCTAACATATCTATAAATACAGCCATGGGAAGTGGCTTCCTTTTATAGGAAATCTCAGCTTCTGGTTCCTAGGAATTGCTGACTCCAACAGTACCCATGCCCAAGAGTCACCTGAGGGGGCCTGTGACCAGGAATGAATGACAAATATACTTTATTTGGGCACAAAAGCAAATTATAGCTTGAATGGCCACCACACACTGCAATGGTCCACAGCATACAACAGAACCAGTATTGGCACGTGGTGGGTTTATTTCTGTTCCGCTAACAGAGCATGTGTACGCTGAAAAATGCAAACCCACACCGGGGCCTGTGCCAAAGACAGTTGCAATAAATTACATCACCTGGATTTTTTTTTTTGTTGTTGTTTATAATAGCCAGTCTATGTTGGCAGTGCAAATTGGCCAGTTGTGTGCTATTTTAAATCCTTCCTGCTCCTTTCCCCATTTTGTGCCAACAAAGCTGCCCAGAAGGGAGGAATTCAGTCAGCATCAGAAGAATGCATTGAAGCCCTATTTCCTAAACCCTAGGGGAGATCTGAGTGGGAGGGGAGGTCCCAGTTAGCTGAGGACAGAGTCCTTTTTATGTGTCTGTTTCCCCAGGCTGAATGCTGGGCCCAGCTGACAAATGTCAGTGGGAGGGAGCAATGAGGAGGGTGGCTGGGTGACAGGCAGAGGCCCTGGCGGAGGCCTGGGTGAGAAGTGGGTGGAAACACTTCCTGAAGATCCATCCAGGTCCAGAGTTTTCAGCTGCCACCCCAAAGCCCCATCTGTCTGCTTAGCCAGTCCAGTTGGCCCTTATATACAGGCTGCAGGTGAGGCCAATCATCACCCTGCCCCTGCCAGAACCCCATCCTTGGCCATGAACTGTATCTGGCCAAATTGTTCTCATTATTGGACCTTTCAGTCAAATATCCAGACCACTAAGCTGAAGATCACCGTTTTTCCCTGATGTTTCTCCCTACTTACTCAGAATTAATACATTTTTTCCTTTGCTAGCCCCCTTTTGAAATGACATTCGGCTTCCACTCTAAACTCACCCTGGTCTGGTCTGGTCTGGATGCCCTGCATGCTGACCCCTCCATATGACCAGCACACACGCAGCAACTCCCTAGGTTGTTTTAGAAGCTAGTGACCATAGAGCCAGACTGCCTCCCAGTTCTGAGTAGGGCCAGACCTCTAGTCCCCACTTATGCCAGCTAATCAGAATGGGTGTCATCTATGGGTTTCTGGGGACAGGTCAGTGGCCCAAGTCCCCCTTAAGGCCTTTAGGGGGTCAGGGTACAAGGTGTCTTATGGAGGCATTGGTGTAAGATCAAGGCCACCCTAAGGAGCCTCATGCTATTTTGTACCTGTAGGGGGCTGGGACTACATACTGGGGAATGGGACACAACGAGTGGCCGGGAGTTTGATACCACGAACAACACAGGACAATATTTTTTGAATGAAGTACTTCACACCCAGGAGATTGTTTCATCATAGTTAAATATAAGGGATTTAAATGCTCAAAACATTCTGAGAAAAGGTAGGTTCCAGGCTAGGACGGGCAGCAGGGCTGCCCAAACCAGGGGGGCACCTGTGACCTCAGCCTGACTCCCCCTTCCCTGCTCTGGGTCACTTTCCTAGCACCATAGCCTCCAGACCTCCTGTTGTGGCAACTGCTGAGCCTCACCCACCACTCCTCATCTGTAAAATGGATAACTGTCCTCCGCAAGGGACTGGCAGGAGTCAATGTCATACCATATGGAATTCTTTCTGGAATGAAAGGAAAAGACAATGAGGCATAACAGTGTGAGCAACAGGAGCTCTCAGGCCTGATAACTTAGGAGGGGGAGACTGTTCCTGACCTGAACCCCCCACCCCTGCTGACTGCTGGAAGGGTTCCCTTTAGTTGTGTTGTCTTATCTGGTCAAAATAGAACATCTGAGCACAGCTTTTGGTTGTTTTTGTATCTGGAATCAACTGTGACCATGTAGCTCTGGAATCCCCTGGGGAATCTGATCCAAAGGCATCCACTGATTCACAGGAGACCCTTGTGGCCAGAAGCCCCGGGGTCAGGGATCAGCGGACTGTGGTGCTGGCCAGTTTCCTTCCAGACCCAGTTGCTGGTGCTGTGCCCACCTGCCTCCAACTAAAGAGCAACACAGGAGGTATGTGATACCATCATTCTGTGCTTGGGTTTTACTCTTGAGAGGGTGTGTGGGGAGTTAAGTAATTTCAAGCAGTTAAAATGTTCAGAAAATGCCTACTGTTCATTGAGTAAAATTAAACACAAGCCTTCAGAGATATTTCGGTCTTGCAGCTTCAAGCAGTTGTCCACAATCCTGGCAGGGAAAGTTGAACACCCTACTCCCACTTCCTTTCCAGAGCCCCAGTGACAGAGGTGGGATCTCTGAGGGTGGGATTCAGTGTCAGCACGGCTAAGGGCCTCCCAGGTGACCCCAGGCAGCCTGGCTCATGGTTGTGTTCACTCTTGAAACTCAGGTAGGCATGCTCCCTGGGCACTGGTTCTGGTCCCTCTGTAGAGGAGATAGTGATTTCTTCAAGATCCGAGTGTTACAGTGACAAATCCATCAGGGAGTTTTGCTGGATCAAAGTGGTGCTGACATCAAAATCCTCGAGTATAAGTCTATCTGGTTTAGATCAAAATGGTCTTGGGCAGTGCTTCCAGCATACTGAGACTGGGTACAGATCTGGCAAAGAGGACCAAGGACTCATATTTACGTTATCCCCCATCATTTGCCAAGGTGGGTGGGGGAATAAACAAAGAGGGTCCCCTCTAAGCCCTTGAGGACTTAGCCAAGAGGAATCTCTCAAAGCCTTAAAAGAGCACTCCAGTTACTTCTGACACTGAAGGTGATGGTTCTGCCAGCTTGGTTCCTTCCTGGGAAAGGGTCAATGGGAAAACCAGAGAAAAATGAGACTTCCTAGATTTTTCCAATAAAATCTTACTTGGGACCTAAGAAAATTAGTTCTTGGGTAGCTTATTCTTCATTGTTTGTTCTATAAACATGTCATCTTTCACCAGATTCTGGGGGAACTTGATGGGGCTGCTAGGAATGGAGGCCGTTCTAGGTGAAGCACAGCTAGGGGCAGGGGTACAGGGGTGGCTCTGCAGCTCTAAGGCAGCCCTCAGGTATCTGGGCAACAGAAGGCTCTAGAATACTGGAAAGTGCTGCTTAAACATTGATGTGGCTGTGTCCCTGTAGTATGCTATTTTTAAGTCCTTTGGGTATAGACTGAGGAGAGGGATAGCTGGGTCAAATGGTGGTTCCATTCCCAGTTTTCCAAGGAATCTCCATACTGCTTTCCATATTGGCTGCACCAATTTGCAATCCCACCAGCAGTGTATGAGTGTATCTTTTCCCCCACCTCCTCGCCAACACTTGTTTTTATTCTTGATAGCTGCCATTCTGACTGGAGTGAGATGAAATCTTAGTATTGATTTGCATTTCTCTAATTGCTAGAGATGTTGAACATTTTTTCATATATTTATTGATTGATTGTATATCATCTTCTGAGAGGTGTATGTTTAGTTCCTTGGCCCATTTATTGATTGAGCTATTTTTTTTGTGTGTGTGTTTAGCTTTTTGAGTTCTTTATATACTCTAGAGATTAGTGCTCTGATGTGGGAGTGGCAAAAAATTGCTTTCAAGATGTAGGCTCTCTATTCACCTCACTGATTGTTTCTTAGGCTAAGAAGCTTTTTAGTTTGAATATATCCCATATATTGACTCTTGATTTTAATTCTTGCACTATAAGAGTCTTATTAAGGAAGTTGGGACCTAATCCGACATGCTGGATATTTGGGCCTATTTTTTCTTCTAATAAAGAAAATGTGGTGTATATATACACAATAGAATACTACTCAGCAATAAAAGAGAATAAAATCATGGCATATGCAGGTAAACGGATGAAGTTGGAGAATATAATGTTAAGTGAAGTTAGCCAATCCCTCCCCCCCAAAAAAATGCCAAATGTTTTCTGATATAAGGAGGCTGATTCATAGTGGAGTTGGGAGGAGGAACATGGGAGGATTAGATACTCTAGATAGGGTAGGGAGTGGGAAGGGAAGAAAGGGTACATGGGGGTAGAAAAGATGGTGGAATGAGATGGACATCATTACTCTAAGTACATGTATGAAGACACGAATGGTGTGAATATACTTTGTATACAACCAGAGATATGAAAAATTGTGTTCTATATGTGTAATATGAATTGTAATGCATTCTGCTGTCATATATAACAAATTAGAATAAAAAATAAATTACAAAAAAGAATACCTGGGAAGTGCAAAGAGCCAGCTTTGCAGAGGAACCTCTGCTCAAACCTCTTCATGAGAATGCAAACTGCTCGCTGGGGGAGAAAGCAGGAGAGCAGGGGTGAAGAACTTGGCATCAGAATGCTACCAATCTGGGCAGAATGCCAATTCTGTCTCTCCCTGTGACTCCAGGCAGGGCAAATCCATTCATTTCTGATTTGGTCTTTCTCTTCTGTAAGAGGACATACTATTTCCCTCTTAGAGTTTTAGGATTAAGTGTGATTATAAAACATTCAGTAACATGCTTAACTCAAGTACTAAAAATGATGGTTATCTTAGCCACTTAAAAACACTTTGATCACTTGCCTTAGTACCTAGGTTTTGTTCAAGGTGACTGGCTGTGAGGGCTTGATTTTCTATTTGACTCAAGCAGTGATTCTTCTTTTGGGGCAATTTCACCCCCCAACATATAACTGGCAACATCAAAAGGCATTTTAGATGGCTGCAACTGGGTATGTGTGTGAGCTACTGACATCTACTGGGTGGAGGCCAGGGCTGCTGGTAAACATCCTACAATGCACAGGACAGTCTCCACCCACCCGCCTCCAACAGGTTATCCAGCCTCAAATATGGAGCCCTGACCTAAATGGAGAATCTGGGCTTGGCTGACCCAGACAACAGAATTGGGAAAGAATGTAGGCTTACAGGTGTATGATCTGGTGGCACCTGAAAACTACTGCCACCATCCCAGGAGGAGAAACCCTCTTCTCAGGACCCATTTAGTAGCTGTAATTCAAGGGTTACAGCTTTGTAACTCTCCCTCTCCTTTTTTTTTTCTCTTTTGTGTTTGATTCAAGATTAAGACTCATAGGTCAAGCTGGGTATGGTGGCACATACCTGTAATCCCAGCTACTCAGGTGGCTAAGGTAGGAGGATAGCAAGTTTAAGGCCATCATTGCCAACTTGATGTGACCCTGTCTTAAAACACAATTTAAAAACAGGTTTAGGATGTAGCTCAGGATAAAGTGTGGTCTAGTGTATGGGATATCCTGGGTTCAATCCACAGTTGAGGGGGGGGGGGGAAAACAGTCAGTGGACTGTTTTAAATCAACTTTTTGTAAGATATGAAAAAGCTATAGAAATTGGAGGATCGGAATGAAAAAGCAGCTAGAGATTGAAAAGTGGTCTAAGAAAAGGGAAAAAGAAAAAAAAAGGGAGCAATACATAGTAGCCAAATGACTTGGCTCTATTCTTGATTTTGTTCCTAAAAGAAGGCAAACTATATATTAAACAGATTATAAACACCAAAAAAATGGGTATTTGCATAATTCTGGAAAAATCTTAGAAAGTCAACAAAGTTATATGGCTAGGCCACTATTTGCTCATGCCTCAGAAATTATGAAAACTTACGAAAAATACTGATTTCACCATAGTTTGGTCAATTTTGACATTTCATTTGAGTGGCAGAGCACTTTAATGCATAGTGAGCCCATCAATTCTGAAACAAGAATTGGTGCTTTAACTCAGCCCAAGCCCTTCTGTCATGAAAGTTTGAGAATACAAATTAATCCTATCATACTAAAAAGTACTACTGAAATGTTTTGATTGGCATGCCTAGGAATCACTAAGTTAAACTGGACATTTTCCATGGAATCTTCTGAAAATGCATTTAGACTTAGGATTCTTAATTTTTACTTAAAAGTCAGTTGCTTAGGCTTTCAAATTTCGGCTTTAATTCTCCATAAAACGGGGATAAGATGGATGCAGTGGCACATGTATATAATTCCAGCATCTTGGGAGGCTGGGGTAGGAGGTTCACAAGTTCAAAGCCAGCTTCAGCAATTTAGCAAAGCCCTAAGCAACTTAGTGAGACCCTGTCTTGAAATAAAAAGGGCTGTGGATATGGATGGCTCAGTGGTAAAGTGTCCCTGGGTTCAATCTCTAGGTCCAAAAGGAGAGAGGGAGGGAGGGAGAGAGGGAGGGAGAGAAATAGTTCCTGTACCCCAGAGCTGTGGTAAAGATTAAGTAAGATTATGCACCTGAGTTCATTTTGTACTAACTGGGTCACCCAACTTAAACATGGTGTTCTAAAACCTGGAGACTATTCATTTTTTACTTTACATTGCTCTTTGGGAGCACTTTAACATGGTCATGCTGACTGGGCTTAAAAAAAAAAAACAGAAAGCAAATTAGTTATTTCACCAGCATCTCTAAGTCTTAGTTTCTTGAACTTCATACAGTCCTTGGAGGTAATTATTTCCATTTCACAGATAAGGAAAATGAGATTCAAAGTACAAAATCTGCAAAATATTGAATTCGATGCCCTCTAATGAAGGCAGAAGACAAAGGAACTTGAATTGTAATGGAAGTCCAAGGCTAGAGAATCATGCAATTTTACAACTGCTGTGCCTTGGAAGATATGCAGACCTATCCCAGGGGGCAGTTTCCTAGGCTTAATTACCAGGATTTGGGAGCATATGGGAAATGACTGAAAAAAATCAGATGTGCTTCAAAAGGTGACACAACTCCCTTCAATGGTCTGTTTGGGTTTAAAGTTCTCAGAATGAGAGATATGGAGTCTAAGTGGTTCCATTTTTGCCCATCAGTTACACCTAAGTGTGTCCAAATAGTGGTGGCAGTAGAAGGGACATCAGAAGTATGCTCTTCCTGCAGAAGATTAAAAGACCAATTCCTTGGAAAGAGAATATATGAGGGGCCAGATGTGAAGTAAGATCACCTAAAAGGTTGAGGAAATGAAATAGGAACATTGAAAAAGGCTTGTTGAACGATGATAAAGTAAAGCGACCATTTCTGCAAGTCTTGACCACAAATACAATCTTTGCAGGAGGACACATTTTAAAACAACTAAGAATCTCCTGTTTGAGCAAAGGAAGTAGGACTCTGATTTGAGAGCTCTCACCACATGCTTCTAGTCAGAAGACCTTCTCATCTCACAGGTTACTTGCAGTTCTGGAAAGGCCATGGAGAGAAGGCCAGGAAAGGCACATTTTTGGAGTCTACTTTCTTAAAACCCAATGAAGATGGCAGCTCTCGAAGTATGAATTCCAAGAACCTTCTTCCATTTGCTGAAGAGATAAACCTAGAAGGTCTGCCTAGCTTCTAGATAGCTGGAGCTTCCATAAGTTTAAAAAAAAAAATAAAAATGAAATACTGGAGAAACATCATTGAATGACTTAACAAATGTGCCAAGTTTCCAAGTATAAAGTAGCATACATAATAGGCAAAAGCCCAATCATAGGTTTTTAAAAAACATATTTTTAGTTTTAGATGGACACAATACCTTTATTTTTATGTGGTCTTGAGGACTGAACCCAGTGCTTCACATGTGCTAGGCAAGAGCTCTACCACTGAGCTACAACCCTATCCCCAAGCATAGATTTTATCGGTAGCCTAGACAGAGAAATATACAGAGGAAATATAGCTGTCAAAATAGCTTTAAAAGCTATTTTCAGATACCCATTCAATTATTTTCACAAGTAAATTATTATTTCTAGCAAGTTTTTGTTGTAGTCTCTTAACATGGAAGAAATGAACTAGCTTATGTCTTCAGTTTTTCTGTGGTTTTAATGGTCTTTCAGAAAATTTTATTTCATGAATAATACCAACAATTAACAGGTATGTATTTCTTATTAGTGCTATTATATTTTGTCATTTAATAAACCTCATTTTCAATCCAGGTAATTTACAAGTGTTTATTTAATGTAAGCTAAACCCACAAGTTATCAAGTATTCCTGGAATCCTTTTTGAAATTTTAGCTTTCTATTTTAATCTTGAATTATATTTTGTCTTACACAATGCCTAGTTTTCCATATTTTGGCACATCACATTTGACTTAAGTGGATTTGAAACCACTACTCCATCCATGACTCTTGGTAATCCCCCTGAAATTGCAGGAATAGATCATGTCAAAGTTTCACTGGTTTTGACTTTGGGAAGTGTCATTAACGGATATAAACTGTGGTGCTTTAAAACAGGAATACCTAAAATTTATTTTCCTAAAGTAATTACATGCTTATAGTTCTTGGATCAACATAAGACTCAAATTCTCATTTTGATTACAAGTTTAATTATTAATTTGTTCAAGAATATTCTAATTTAACTGCCTCTGCTTCAAGGTTTTGTGCAGACTTTAAAATGGTGACTGTCTCTTCCCCTCCTGATGTTCAATATTAATATAAGCATTGAATTATGTATAATATTAGTAGAAGCCCTGGGTAAACACTGAAATGTTGCTGGTAGACACTAAGTAGACTTACATAACCTGACTCTCATTTACTATCTCTTTTTTAACAAGCTTTTTGCTACTAAGCCAGTTTTCAGTTTTATTGTGAATTCAGCTCAATAGTTAAGCCTTCTATGTTATGAAAAATGGAAGGTATCTGGGTAAATGCTCCTACAAAGATTTATAATTTTAAACACATTCTAAGCTACCAGGAAAGCATTTCTAAGTAACTCATTTAGTCATCAGTTGTGAACATCTCTTACCACGAGACATGAGTCTAAAATCACCTTGAGGACCTGGAAGCCTGTGGTTTCTCTTTAGTTGTTTCCCTCTTGCCTCCGAATCCCCATCTCTGATTAATTAACTCTATTTACTATTTTAAATATCTGACCACTTGTCCTTCCTATTGAAGTTTTCTTGCACTGTAAAAATAGTATCTTTTTTTTTTTTTTTTCCTTTCTCATTATTCAGCTACAGTTTTTACTTAGGCCCTGAAATACAGAAGAGCAATGTCTGGCTATACTTTTAAAAAAATTCTTTTTAGACATATTTGACAGTAGAGTGTATTGTGACATACATACGTGGAGTGTAACTTCCCATTCTTGTGGCTGTATATACATCATGTGGAGTTACACTGGTCATGTATTCATATATGAACATAGAAAAGTTATGTCTGACTCATTCTTTCCTAAAAATCTGGTATCCTTTAAAATGAAAAACAGATAAATGAATATGGAGGTAGCAGAAAATCTCAATAGCAGGAAAATGTAATTATTTTGCAGTTTTCAACTATTCCACATGGTTAGCTGAAGACACTTAATAGGAATAATTACATAAGATATTAAATAGGGAGGTATGCCACTCTACACAGATCAGCTATTCTTTTTATTTATGTATTTTTTTGTGTTGCTGGGAATCAAACTCAGGATTTCATGCATACTAGGCAAGTGTTCTATTGCTGAGCTATATCCCTAGCCCTATTCTTAATCTTTGTTGAATGGAATCTCATTTGGCTTTTCAATGTTGTTTCCTATATTTCACCAGTGCTCCATTGCCCAGTTACTTAATCACTAATAGTAAATGGCTGAGTTCTAAAACAGCCGCAAAATAAAGTATTACTGCAAACATCAAATTGTTGTAGTAGTATAATGACATGCAAAAGATGTTTACAATATATAATAGAACACCCCCAATCCTCATTATTATTCATAAGAAGTTTTAGAATGAGAAAAGTAGAAAGTTAAGGGAAGGGTGGGTAGTAGACTGAAAACCAGTGACTGTTTTGGGAATAACAGATCCACTGAAGAGGATAATTTTACTTGTATTAACTAATTTATCACACCTCTCCTATTGCTATTTTCTAAATCTAATTGTTCTAGCCTTTTTTAGTCTTACTAAAAACCTTTGCATAAGGATTCTTTTGATAAAATCCTTTATAGAAAGGATTACATAACTTTACAATAACCAAGCTGCTAGGCAAATCAAATATTTTCAGTTTAGCACTTATCCTCCCAGGTTGTGAAGAGAGAACATATAGCCTTCCTCAAAAAGTTGGCCAATGGGCTGGGGATGTGGCTCAAGCAGTAGCGCGCTTGCCTGGCATGCGTGCGGCCCGGGTTCGATCCTCAGCACCACATACAAACAAAGATGTTGTGTCCGCCGAAAATTTTAAAAAAATAATTAAAAAAAAAAAAAAAAGTTGGCCAAATTCCTGGTTATTCACTATGCAGATTATCCAGGTTGGTATGTCTATTACTGTTAACACAGGTGGAGTTCCTGGGGCCTCTCTTCTTCAATGCTTTATAAGCAAATTTGTACAACCACCTATGGAAAGTCAGGTGCAGACTTAGAACTGGGTAAGTGCTTATCCAAGTTTCGCTAACATGGTTCCAAAGTTTTGGTTAACCATTGCAAGGAAAGCCTTAAAACAGATTTTTCAAGGCTCTTTGGAATATCTTGACCTCAAATTAGGTAAAAGAAGTTCATTTCATAGGTCATCCAATCTAAACTGGATCTTCTACAAAAGATCTCCCAAATTTAATTTTCATACTTTTGGAGGCAAATCTCAAAACTAACAAAGTAATTCTGGCATACAGTTCGAGGTCAATGGTCTTTCCCATCATTGAATCTATATACTCCAGTCTCTAGTACAGCCTAAGAATATGCCCAAAATCTACAATGAAAATACTTTTTGATGGCTGTGTGGTACTTGTAAAGTTACTGAGTGAACAGAAATTTAATTTCTTTAAAAATGATCTTAGAAATTTCTTTTTAACCAAATGGCAACTATTTACTCCAATTAGACTCAAATCAATTTCACAGATGGAGTAATATTTTTGTCTATCACCAAACCTAGAAGGCAGTTTTAAACTGAAAATTTACAACTTGCACTCCCATATTAGAAAAAAATAGTTTTACAGATTTGTTAGTAAAAAAGACAAAATTTTGTAAATAAAAGGATATACACAGTAGAATCCTACACAAATATGTGATTAAATTTAAAACTGGCAAATATTCAATTCACTATAACGATCATTTAATAAAAAAAGCTAAACCTGGACTAGACAAGGGCGACATGTTCAACACCAAATGCATACTAAAAAATCAGTTACAAGAATGAAGAGCATGTGTTGGGGAATGGAGAAACTTGGTAAGAGGAAATTTTCAATTTTTAGTACCTCTCTTCATCTAAGATAAACTGCTAATGATTATATAAAAAACACCAAGGAGAATACATTCAAGTTAATGGAAACAAGTCTTTATTAAGTAACTTTTAATATCAGAAAAATAAAACTCTTATAATTCTCTTTACAGCAAATATATAATATCAGTGCTTTGGCCATCTTAAGTTAAAGGCCCTTTATCATAAAATATATGGTTTTAAACTTTACTCAAATTGAATTTATAATCCCTATGACTTCCCTACATATACATAACAAAAGAGTGTAGTAAAATTAGCAAATACTAAACTATATTGATAATTTATCATTCTTAGTTTGTGTTTTTTAGAAACAGTACACGCACCTAATATATGTCGATTCCTTGGCTTATTAGTTGCAGTGTACAATGCAACAAAATACAAAATACATGCTTGGTGAACATTCGTTCATATCTACAAGACGGCAGCTAGAGATTAGGTTTCAATACTGACATTTAACTATCCTACAAGCAATTAGCATTACATCATAATATGCCATCAAGGCAACTTTTTTATACTGAAAAAATCAAAATAAAAACCGTTATTTGTAAACTTTTATACGAAATGTAACTCTTCAAGTGGAAATAAAAAATAAAATTTGTCTATTTACTATTGAATACACATAGGATTTCATTTTTGTTATACTGAGAAAAAAAGTTCTTTTGTGTTGGGAAAATAACGCTTCAAAAAATAATTAGTAGAAAAACCCACCAGTATAATGTTTTGTCCTTTCAATGCCAGCACAGATTTGGGAACATACCGAGGATGAAGTTATAGACATCCATAGGTGAAATGTACAAGTGTATTTTAAAGAAATCTTTCCTTGTGATTGGAAATAGTTTTGAAATGAAGTAAACTGATTGGAGGTCGTCACAGCTGCTTTCGTGAGTTATGCCAAGGGCATTATTATCTCCCTCCCCATCCCCTACATTACTAAAAAATAAAAATATATTTATAATGTGCAAGACAAATATGGATTGAACATAAAATGTTTCACATTTTGATCTAGTCTAAAAATTAATCAATAGCTTGATCAGACTAATGAATGGAATGTTCGCATCCTCAATTATCAGCCAATGTAGATGCATCCCAAAGCCCTTCCTGAAATGGTGGCCATTTCCACATTCACTAAAGGAGGCTATGGGTAGGAATTCACAATAGAGACAATTGCATTCCTGATCCATTGATCATACCAGCCTTGAGCACTCTGGGCGAGATGAAGGTCAATGTAGCAGTTTTTGTCCCAAATTATAACCAGTGATCTAGTAAACTGCCATCAGCCCTATTATTACCAATAAGTAATCACAATGCATTAAAAAGTTACTTGCAATCCTGCAGTTAGGCATAAGTTGTTGAGAAATAAAAAACAAACAAACCTGTTTTGTCAAAACTGGCAGTGTAAAGAAGGCAGCACTGGAAGTGTCTGAGTCATCTGTAATGCCAAGTACCCTCCATAAACTCTTAATGTGGTTAGGCTTTGGGACCCACTGTTTGGAATCTCAGATGTATACCCTTTTCTCATAGGTCACACAACCTATGATCTTCGCTCAGCCAAGGTGAACTTCAGCTTTTGCAATTCTTACACAAGCTATGTCTCTGGGTCTACAGGATAGTATTAATAATTCAAACCAAACTAATAGACAAGAGACCACTTAGGTTTAGTGTTACCATAGCAGCCTTTTATAAGTTTACTAACAACTTTAGCCTAATCCCAATAAAGCCTGATAACAGTCATAAGAATTCATTAGGAAGTTTACTGGGGGTACCATTATACCCATGCCTTTACGAGTCCATATAGAGATATAGTATTTATGTATATATATATAGTTAAGAGTGAATTTGGATTGCCTGAGTAACAGCTGTCTGGCAAACTGGACATGATGGCGTTCTCTTTTCACAGATCTTGTTGGCACATTCCATGCAGAAGAGGTTGTGGCCACATGGAACTAGGGCAGCAATAACTTCATTCTCAAAGCAAATCACACAGTCGTGCTTTCTTCTTGATTCTGGAGGTGAGCTAGAGGTGGAACCACCGTTGGAAGAGGAGTAACTATTGGTACCATTAGAAAAAGCAGGGATGTATATTGGAAGGCCAACATGGTTGCCTGTGCTAGGTGGGTCGCTCCTAACCCTCCGAGCAAGTGGGTGTTCTATGCTCTCAGGAAATGTAGGAGACAGACGAGGAGTAGATGGCTGACTTCCTCTACGCTGAGTCTTCATGTTACCAGAAGGATCACTCCCAAAGCCAGAGAGTGGGTTAACTGGTTCAAATGGAGTCCAGATAGTTTGAGCTGATGTTGGTAAAGAGTCAAAGGCAGGAGAGTCAACTGCAAGATCTTCTGAGCCTACAGATGGTAGTGTATCTCCAAACCAAAAGTTTCCTGTGCTAAAGGGGCTTGTTGGACTAAAGTCAGCCAGCCTATTGCTTCCAAAGTAGGAATCTGTAGAACCACTTCCTAGAGAACTGGAACTATCATTTCGATAATTGGATATCATTCTTGCGCGGCTAGGAGGAACTGGATTGGAGGAGAGCCACGCAGAGCCAAGAGTGCCACCTTCAAAGCTGACATCAGTACCATTGTAATGGAAATCATTCTCTTCATTGAGCTCTATATAGTTTCCTGTACGCATGGCAATATGCATTTCTATTTCTTCCCGGGCTCGGTCAACATTTTCAGGCATCCCTGTCACTTCAAAGACAGGCTCCTTATCTCTGCTTGGAGTTACTATATACGTGTGGGTCTGCTGCTGAATTCTTTTAATCGTTGCTCCTTTGGGTCCAACCACTAATCCCACCACACGATAGGGGACCCTCACTTGGACGGTGGTTTGACCGGGCAGATTAGGGCTACATGACAACCCTCCCAGGGTAGGGCCATTTTTGTTTCGAGATGCACGGATCATGGAGAAGTGCTCTGCAGCTGAGAGGATTTCTCTTTTGGCCATGGCAACATCTTCTTTCCGTCCAGTGACAACAAAAATGGGCTCTTCACCACGAACAGGTGTCTTGATATATGTGTTTGTCTTGGCTCTCAGTGCTTTAATTTTACAACCTGTTTGAAAGAAAACATTTCACAAAAGTCAATACTGACTTCAAAGATATTTGATTAAATTTTTTTGATCATGTTTTTTATTGATTTCAAAGATATTTGTAAATACAAATCACAGAGAGTGCTTTCAAACTAAATGTCTGCCAATGGGCAGTTTTTATTTTCAAAAGTTTTAGAGTTTGCTCTTTGCCATAAAAACATCAAACGACAAAACTTTCCTCATTCTACTAGTGCTCCTATATCTGGAGGTGTACTTATCTGGTGGTCTTCATTTGGGCAGAGATGGTACCTCTACTGGAAGGCTGTAACTCAGAAGTCAGTCTCATTGTCTACTTCCTCTTGTCATTAGTCACTGCAAATGATGCATGAAGTTTTCTATATAGATAAGCTATACCGAGGGTTTGATTTTCAGAACACTAATAATTTACTACATTGTAGGGTGATAGTGGCAAAAAACATTAATGTGCAGGTGAGACATTAACATTAATTGTCTCATTTAATCTATATAATAACTCTATGAACCAGACTATTACTCCTTTTACTTCTAAGAACCAGATTATTATACTCTTTTAACTGCTAAGGAAGCTAAATTGAAGCTCAGAAAAATCATATAAGTTGTTGTGTTGTTATATGTGTTGTTCACACAACTAGTAAGTAGCAGAGCCAATTAAACTCAGCCTGACTTCAAAATCAATGGTCTTACTATTACTCTCTCCTTGATGACTACTGAATACTCATGGCTATCAGGTCATTTCACTTCTGCCCTCACCAGTTGAATTCCAGGCTCAATCAGTTTACTCCCATCTGGGTTATGCTAGCTGTACTCATGCTAGTAATTAAATTATCTAAATTGTTTATCTTAATTACATATACTAGAGTAGGATATAAATATGAAACTGATATTGTATTTCTATGAAAATTGAGTGGACTGTTTTTGAAAATTCTAATAAAGGTAAGTATCTTGGCGGTGGGGGGGGGGGAAGATGACGTTGAATTTCATATGTGCGAGACAACCATAAAAGCCCGGGGATAAAGAAAAAAAAAGTAATATAGAATGATTTAGCATCAACCATAAAGTTCTTGATCCATTCATAAGAAACAGATACTTGAGACTATATGAAATATGAGTATTGAATGTGGTTTTATTAAGGAAGGGCTACTCTGATTGGAAGAGCCAAACATAAAAGGCCTTGGTTTCAAATCCTAAGAGTATTAAATAAAACACTGAAGACATAATTCCTGACTTTAGCCAACTTAATTTGAATAACCATTGATTATCAGCACCAATGTAAGATTACAGGGCTTTAAACTATAACCAATGTCAAAAACACAACTAAGGCATAAAACTTTGGGGTTATACTTTTCAAAGATCTTAACATAAGCTAAGTGCTATTGAAGACAAGGAGACACAATTTGGGCAGGTCTTTTTCTTAAACCTTCCTTTCTGTTCTTTGCCCCTGAAAAATTAATAATAACAATATGGCCTACAAGGCCCCTCTTTAGCTTATATCTGAATGCCTCTAACTTCATCTTTCACCACTCCCTTTTACCCTTTCCTCATTCCTTACACTCTTCAGTATGTTTCAGCCCATATTAATGGCTAGCAGGTCATCTCACTTCTGCTCCAACCAGTTGAATTTTGGCTCAATCATGGTACATCCATGTTCCCTCATTTCCATGCCTGGAATCTTTCTTTGCCTTTTTTACTCCTAGCTCTGTTTGCTTAACTCCTGTTAATCAGGTTTTGGTATAGACACCTCATCCTCTATGAAGTTTAGCCTCTCCCAGGACTGACTGATATGACTTTTTTCAGAATTCCAAAAGTACTGGGCAGTTGAATATCCATGTATACCTCAAGACTGCCATGAAACATTTGTTGAAAGAAAATCACTGTTCTTCTATATAAGGACAGTGGGCCTTTCTTACCACATTGCATTGGATCTAAGTTTTTTTTTTTGTACCAGGCATTGAACTCAGGGGCATTCAACCATTAAGCCACATCCCCAGCCCTATTTTATATTTTATTCAGAGACAGGGTCTCACTGAGTTGCTTAGCGCCTTACTGTTGCTGAGGCTGGTATTGAACTTGTGATCCTCCTGCCTCAGCCTCCCAAATTGCTGGGATTATAGGTGTGCTGGGATTACAGGTGAGTCACCACATCCATCGTTAATCCAATTTTATTGAAGGGAGCTGATTATGCTAATTTCAATTTAGCACATCCAAGAACAACTTTATGCAACCTACTCTTGTACATCTAGATCTCAACTACAAATGAAGATTCTGTTCCTCCCTCTAACAAACTGTGGAACTTATAAAGAAACAGCTGGCTTTTCACTGCTGGATCCTAGGTATATTATCATGCAAACACTGTGTGGTCCTTTGAAAACAGAAATACACGTGGAAGCATCACCAAAGAGACATCAAGATGATGCCTCTCTTCCTCAAAGAGCTTTCCCAAGTGTCTTAATTTTCCTTCATTTTATTATACTTTCAAAAATCTCATCACTGGCTACAAAGCTAGTTTCAGAAATGGGGAACTGAAGACTGAGTTGCTAGTTAAAGAAGTAAGAAACAGTATATCAAGGTTAGAGATGTTGTAACGTTAAGGTCATATTCCTTTGAGAAGACTCAAAAAGCACTTAGCATAGGAACTGAATGAGGTATAAAAGGCTAAGGGAGAGGGTGGCTTGGGGGGTTCTCCAAGAAACATCAAATTTATGCTACTGTAAATGTGAAAACTTATAAGTTTACATCTATAATGAACTACAGGAAGTTTTTGGGTTTTTTTTTTTTGTATGGGGGATTGAACTCCAGAGCACTCTACCAATGAGCTACATCCCCAGCCCTTTTTATTTTTAAATTTGAGACAGAGTCTCACTAAATTGCCCAGACTGACATAAAACTTGTATTATTCCTGCCTCAGTCTCCCTAGTAGCTGGGATTTCAGGCATGTGCCCCCATGCCTGGCTAAACCACAGAAAGTTTAAAAAAGGGTGGCGTAACTTTTAGGTGTATACTATACTCTGCTTTTGCTCTACAACAGAATATGAGCTGGAAGATCAGAGCAACAAATCTTTCATATTTTATCATTAACATAAGCAAAACACTTAGCACAACAGATATTGCTTGAGACTAAGAATTAAAATCATATTCCACTGGCTAATCTGTGATTTATAGATGTCTTAAGAAAATCTGAAAGAAGCTGGGTGTAGTGGCACACATCTGAATCCCAGTGATTTGGGAGGCTAAGGCAGGATGATTTCAAATTTGAAGACAGTTGGGGCAATTCAGCAGTTAAAAAGGTCTGGTGATACAATTCAGTGGTAGAACGTCCCTGGGTCCAATCCCCAGTACTGCAAAAAAAAAAAAAAAAAAAGAGCAAAATCTGAAATAAGTATAAATATGCATACTACTCAAGAAGTTACAGCCATTATTCAGTTATATGAGTTTATATTCTGGGCAACAAGTTGACAAGGCAAGAAAGCTCTCTGTTAGTCACATTCCTAACAATAATCCTGATCATCTTGCAGAAAAATACTGGGCAAATTCTACGGAGGACAAAGGGCAAGTTAGTCTAAGGTTCTAGGATTGGCCCCTTTTAATTTTAACCTTTACTTGTGGAAAGTTGAACTAAGAAACCTCTCTAAACAACTTCTGAGACTATTAAGGAACTGTCAGTTACACTGTAGAATATTTCTATTTAATACTTCATAGGTATATTATTAGCAGAGAAAATATGGTTAAAGGTACACAGAACAATATCTTGCCTATGGCTGTTACTAAAAATAGGTGTTCAATACATAGTTCATTGGAAAAAGAAAAGATGAATATTTTGAACTTAAATCACTTCTAAGATGTGGAGAAAGGTCTATATCATCTAAAAGGGTCATGTGGTTAGGTTTTGCACATCAGGAGAAATATATAAGTGGAAGATAGCAAAGCCAACCCTTTTTAAGTGATTGCCAATTAAAAACAGAGGAAAGTACTGTTTTTTTTTTCCTTAAATTTTATGAGTTTTACCAAAGTACCTGAAAATCAGATTAGGATTGTTGGAAACTTCACACTTGTTTCATCCTAACACTCGTTTCTATAGGACAGTTATATTCTGACTTCCAACCAAATAACAGATGATTCCTAGAATATGAGTACACTATAAAGTTAGGGACTACTTAAACAGTGGAGTTTATAAAAGGGTGACACAACCTCAAGGATGTAGGGAAAAAGGTACACTCATACATTGCTGGTGGGACTGCAAATTGGTGTAACCGCTCTAGAAAGCAGTATGGAGATTCCTCAGAAAACTTGGAATGGAACCATCATTTGACCAGTTATCCCACTCCTCAGTATATACCCAAAGGATTTAAAATCAGCATACTATTAAGTGACACAGCCACATCAATGTTTATAGCAGCCCAATTCCTAACAGCTAAGCTATGGAACCAACCCAGGTGCCTTTCAATAGATGAATGGATTAAGAAAATGTGGTATACAGACATTATGGAATATTACTCAGCCATAAAGAAGAATGAAATTATGGTATTTGCCGGTAAATGACTATCATGCTAAGTGAAATAAACCAATCCCCAAAACCCAAAGGCTGAATGTTCTCTTTAACAGGCAGATGCTAACACACAATGGAGGGGAGGGTGTGTGGAGATTAGGGGAAGGGAGGGGGTGAAATAGAAAAGACAGTAAAATGAATCGGACATTACTTTCCTATGGTTCATATATGAATACATGACCATTGTTACGACATCATGTACAACCTCAAGAATGGGAAGTTATATTCCATGTATGTATAATGTCAAAATACACTCTATTGTCATGTGTATGTCTAAAAAGAACAAATAAAAAAAATTTTAAAATAAAAAAGAGTGACATAAACTAAATGAGAATCTGTTTTAACCTTATGGATGGAGATGGTAAGAATTTGTTTTTAAAAAAGTCTATTAGATTGAATTTGGTTGAAAATGCAAAGATATTTTTAAAAATAATGCAAGAATTTATAATCTCAGAGTTACACAAAACTCATAAGCCATAAAAGGACTGATAAATCAAAAATTAGAGCAGGCTTTAAAAAAATTAGTTGATGGCAAGTCAGAAAAACCATAGTCAAAAAAAATATATTCACAATTTAACTCACAAATGGCTAATTTCTCTCCCTTACCTCCTATTCCCTCCCTTACATATCAAAACATTAAAACCTAAGAGAAAAACAGCTAAAATAGTGCACAGTAAAGAAAGCAAAGAAGTGGCTTTGAAGATGGAAATTCCATAGGAATTATTTCCATAGGAATTGAGCTATAATTTTCTATCCACGAGATTTTCAAATATCAGAAACATTATAACACTGGAGTAAGAATGGGGAAAATGGCACTCTTATTTAGCTGTTCAGAGCATGAACTGCTTTCTCTGGAGGGCTGTTTGCAGTATCTATCAAAATTATCTTATGCCTCTACAATCCCATTTGTAGAAATGTTGGCACAGGTACAGAATACCCTCTGTATTATATTATCTACTTATTGTTTAGATTAGCATGAAGCTAGCACAGTTATAATACAGACTATTATATATTTGTAAAATTGGTTCAATGAGAGGGATAGGGTAAGGAGGAAACTTAGTTTTCACTGTATACTCAATACAAATATATAATTTTTTTAAAAAAATGTGATTAAGAAAAGTAAAACAAATGATAATTTTACTAGTCATACTAATTAGACTTTTAGTTGGTATTATTTAGGTTATTTTATATGACATGAACAGCAGGATAAATGATTTCATAATCTCAAAGTTGAACAAGGTTTTATAACTTTAAAATGTAAGGATTAACACTTGTGTTCTTACAGTTATAGACAAAAACTAACATGGCAAGTTGTATTCAAGTTTGTCAAAAGACAGGAATCTAAACCCAGTGGTTCAGAGGTCAAGGACTAGAGTAACATCAACAACTTCATAGGTATAATTTTACCTTAATTTTTTGGGGAAAAATCCCCAAATAAAAAGTCTCCAACTTGCTGGTATAAGAACCCACTTCCTCTTTCTAAATCACTGTTGCAGAGGCAAACCTCTTTAGCTGCAGCCAGAGAACTCTGATATTTTCCCCTACCTACTATATATAGCAAAGAATCCTGCCTTCCTTCTCTGGGGTGTAGAGCATCTTTCAGCCTTAACAACCTAAGAGGAAGGCCCTTTTGTTGGTGGGAAGAGAGTTAAAAGGAAGAAAAGGAACTGAAATGTAATTGTCTTTGGTGTTTTTGAAACTATGAGTTGCAATATTAACTTTGTGTTTTACAATCAGCATAAAAAAGAAAAAAACTCCAATGGGTTCCAAATGTTTCACTGAAATATGTATACAATGAACTTCAATGTAAAATGTTATTTTTTCTGTGGGTTCCAGCCACTAAAATTTAAAACCTCTAGACTAGATTAATCTTAGACCACCTTAAAGACCATTTTCTATAGTTCAACGAAACATATAATGTTCTTGCAACATACAAACCAGTGTAGTGAAGTGGAAAAGTTGTTGAGAACATATGTTAAAGATATAGGATTTTGCAGATGGAATTTGATACAGCTGAAAATGGTAATACTATAGATTTGCTCTGTAGTCACCTAAAGTATCTTTTGGAGGCCAGAGAGCCTAGACATTGATAATAGTGAAAATTAAAACAAAACAAAAAAACCAACAACTTTTCCAAGCTATCAGAAACAAGACTTGGATCCTCACAGCAAGGTTTTCCAAACTGTTTTTGTTTTTATTCTAATTCTTAAAACTGATTCACTTAGGTGTTGGCAAAAAGACCACATGGCCTATCTTTACCATTTGTTCCCACTTTCCAGAAGAAAGGGCATTACATGATAAACTGAATTTATACTTAGGCAAAAAATCCAAGGAGCTATATATCATCCACTATAAAATCCTTTAAAAAGGTACAGCCCTTTCAGTAGATATGGCAGGCAGAATTCTAAAATGCCCCCTTACCCTCATTTCTGGTATATACATACTTTCAGTCAATTACAGTCTATGTACCCTTGGAAAGGGATATTGTAGATGTAATTATGATCCAAGTTCACCTTAAAACAGGGAGGTTATCCAGATTTTCTTGGTGGGTTTGACTTAACCATGAGCCCTTTAAAAGTTTTTTTTTGCTTGTTTGTCTGCTCAGGAGGAGGTTCAGAAATGTGCTCTGGCTAAGGGGGGAGAAAGTAAACAATCTGTGGTGAATTGCCTATGGTGACCTCATGGTAGTGGCCTCTAGGAGCTGAGAATTAGAAGGAAAATGGAGGCCTCCATCCTCCAATCCTGAAGAAATGAATTCTGTCAATAAGTGAGCTTCCGTGAGACATGAACACCTAGATGAGAATGTAGTCCTGATCAATATTTTGATTTCAGCCCATTGAGACCCTGAATAAAGAATTCAGACACACCATGTCTAGACTGCTGACATACAGAAACTGAGATAATAAATCTGTGTTGTTTTAGGCCACTAAAATTTATGGTAACTCTTATGGAGCAACAAAAAACTACTACATGGTTCTTAAGCCTTTAAGAATTCCACAACAACTGCCTTAAGGGAGCAGAGAAAAAAATGTTATTTGTCTTATATTCTTATTCAGTACCCTACAGGATATTCTAGAAGGTTTTCAATCAGAAATATTCAATATTAAGCAGTAGCTTAACATTGAATATTATATTAATAACGTGTTATAGTAAATCTAGAATTGCCAGTCCAGAATTTTTTTTCTATCCTTTAATTTGCTTATTACCTGCTTTTGTTTTATGTTGTCATACCAAGTCACTAAGTGGCTTCAATTACCAAATTTATTATTTCAAGAATATAGCTCCCCTCCTCATACTCAAACCCAGCTGGGAAAAGTTTTCTGCTTTTACATACTCATGTGGATCCACCAGATGATTTGAGACACACTCCAAATAGCAAAAGGTCCATAATCCTAATTACATTTGAATAAACACTTAAAACAATCCTTTGGTATTTTCATAGATAGTTAGAAATTGTCTGCCTTCACATTATCCCTTTCCTTTCTTTCAATTTCTCCCTTTCTTCCAAGTACCCAAGCTTTTTTTGTTTTGTTTTTAAATTAATTTTTAAAAATACATGATTGCAGAATGCATTACAATTCTTATTACACATAGAGAGCACAATTTTTCATCTGTTTGTATATAAAGTATGTTCATACCAATTCGTGTCTTCATATTCAAGTACCCAGCTTTTTAAAGAAATAAAGTATTTGGTCATGAAAATTTTGAATCCCAATTCAGGAGTGAATGGCCTGCGCAGAGAACAGACATAAAATACAGTCAGGGAGAGGTGTGTGGAATCACAAAACAATGAAATAGGGTGAAGGGATAGAGGTAAAAGTTAAGCCAGGTATGGTGGCACAGTGAAGGGATAGAGGTAAAAGTTAAGCCAGGTATGGCGGCACACACCTGTAATCCCAGCAACTTAGGAGGCTGAGGGAGGATGATCCCAAATTCAAGGTCAGCCTTGGCAAATTTAATGAGAACCTACATCAAAATAAAAAAAGGTCTGGGGATATAACTCAGTGCTAAAGCACCCCTGGATTCAATCCCTAGTAGACTCCCCACACAAGAGTTATAAATTAAATAGGAAGAAAAGAAGAATACTATAAGCTAGGTGTTGAGAAGGACTTTTATAAGGTAACTGTGTTTATGTTGAGAAGTGAGTGGTTTGGTGGAAAATAAGCAGAAGCTGTTTTCTCCTTTATCCTAGGGGCTTTGCCTAGGTATTCATAGCTAAATCACTCCTTCTTGGGGCTCAAGAGCATTTTACCAATTATGAGATAAAGTTCAACCTAATGCTTTATCCATACAAATGTTAAACTTCCACTCTAAAGGTACAGATGCTACTTTCAGATAGTGTAAGGAGTTATAAGTATTTCTGACCTCAAGGAGCTCCCAGTCTAGAAAGAAAACAGTCATGCAAGCAATACCGATATAAGATAATTGCTTTAATAAAAGCAGGCATACAAGGTAGTGGGAACATATAAAGGAGAAGGCTTTACCGCTTATAGCAAATGAAAGAAGCCTTCAAAAGAATTTGAACTGAGGCCTGAAAAAAGTGATTTTTGCCAGGTGGAAATTCTAGGAGAGTAAAAGAACTACAGGTCAAAAGCAGGGAATGAAGGTTCAGAATGGCACAGTGGGGAAACTTAAGTTAGGTCAGTATTGTGAAAGCTGGCAGAATGAGGATAAGGCAGAAGTCTTCAATGCCAGACAAGGGAAATAACTTTGTAGGTGCAAAGAATTTTGTGTAGAGAAGGAACATATCAGATATGTATGTTAGACTGATGGGAATATATCAGTTAATGTTCAGAGACTGAAGGCAGAGAGACTTACCTGAATGGCCATAATAATAATCAGTAGAAAAATGCTAAGAGAATGAAAGAGAGTATGCAAGATAGAAGCCATGTATACATAATACTGTTCGGTTCTAACATCTAGTATATTTATTTCAAGTTCTTATGCTTTTGATTTTTGACAAGGAAATTTCTCAGAAATGGAACTATTGAAGTTTCCATTTACTCCATACATTTTACACACACACACACACACACACACACACACACACACACACAGAGTTATGGTTTGAATGTGAGTGTTCCCCAAAAGCTCATGTGTCAGACAATGCAAGAAAGTTTGGAGGAGAAATGACTGGGTTATAGCCTTAATCTAGTCAGTAAATTAATCCCTAAAGGGATTAATTGGGTGGTAGGGTGTGGCTGGAAGAGGTGGGAATTGGGGCATGGCTATATATATTTGTATCTAGTGAGTGGAGTCTCTCTTTGATTCCACTTCCCTCCGCCACACTCTTCCACCATGAGCACCAAGGAATGGAGCTGGCCTTCTATGGACTAAGACCTCTGAAACCATGAGCCCTCAAATAAACCTTTCCTACTCTACAGTTGTGCTGTTCAGGTCCTTTATTCACAGCAGTGAAAAAGCTGACTAAAACACACACACCTTTTGTAGTTTCCATTTACTCCATAAATTACACACACACACACACTTATTTATACATAGTGATTTAAGAAAACAACAAATACAAACATCACAATTGTACTATGGAGATGTGGCTGTAGCTCAGTGGTCCAGTGCTTGCTTTAGAAAGTTTAGTTGCTCCTGGGTTGGATCCCCAACACTGTAGAAACAACAAACTGTATGTACATTTTCACTTTTTGGTAGTCCTTTTGTTATACCTGTCTTCAAAAATCTGCCCCTCACACTTATTTAGAGGAGAAAAGGATCCTACTTGGAAATCATTACATACATTCTTTAGTAAAAATGAAGAGAAGGGAGTCAAAACTTGAACAGCTCTTTTTACCTTCAAGAAAACTGAACTCCTTGGCCTGATTTAAAACAAAACAAAAAACTACCTTCTCCCAAACTTCATCATCTCCTAAGCATGTCTTATCTATTCTCTCTCTGCTCAGATTATTTTCTTAAATAGCCTTAGAAAACCTTCCTTGCATACTCTTTCCTCCCCAAGTTACCTCAGTAACAAACATGGTCACTTGGTCACTTAGCAAAGCAGAAAATCTGTGTGTGTGTGTGTGTGTGTGTGTGTGTGTGTGAGAGAGAGAGAGAGAGAGAGGGAGGAGGGAGAGAAGGGGAGAGGCTCTATGGAAATAAAGAATAATAAAAACATGGGAATATGTTCATTATTAAATGAATCCTTTAAGGCCCAGTTCAAAGGAAACTACAAGAACTACAAGTTCAAAGGAAACTATCTGCTGAATTGGGTTGTAATCAATGCCTAGTAACCTGCTGTTTGCATATCAGGTCAGTCAACTTCCAGGTCTTTTCTAATGCTGACCTTTTTGGATCAAGTCCCTCTTTTAAGAAACACATAGTTATCTCTTCCTCTCTCTGAAGTTTAAAATGTACTTGAGACAATCACACACTACCATATTTCAAATGAATATATCCATTTATTCTTTCTTTCACAAAAGGTTGGCAGAATAATGATTAAGAACACAAGACTATTTAGCAAAGACTAGCAAACCAGCTTGGTCAATATAAGCAGGTCACTAACCTCCACCTCTCCTTCATGTGTGAATAATTATGATTAAAATATTTCGCTCATTTATTTATTTTAATGATTAAACAAATACTGTATTAAAAATGCTCATTGGGAATGTAGCTCAGTGGTAGATGAGTAAACTCATCTAGTATCTGGGAGACTGGACCTACTTTTGAAATTAAAAAAAAAAAATGCAGAACACTTTTAGTCTTCCTGGCTCTCTTCTAGATTTTCATTTAATCATCAGATTACAGTGCTTTAGAAAGGGCAGGAAAGAGCTTAATTGGATTGCTCAAATCTTCCAGATGTTTATAAGATCTCAAACCTAAATTGTCTTAATTCCACACTTTTTTCACTACTCTATACTATTTCCCTGTAAAAGCACATCATTTCAAGTTTGTGATATATTACAATTAGCAAGGGGTAGTCATTTTATTTAATGATTTTATATAAAATAAGGCCCTTTCCCCTTTATAAGTCTAGACCATTCAAAAGTTCCCTTCACTTTTCAGTAACTCAATTTCAAAATTATTGTCAAAGTCTGATAAATAACAGCTAAACCCCAGTAAAAGACTTGTTTTATTCCAATATTTAAATAATAAATAATATAGTTTAAGGATGCAATGTACCCCTAAATGTATAATATAGTATTAACAGCTTTTCTTTCTAGGGTCAAGCGTCTATTTTGTTAATTTTTTAAAAGCCAAAATTGTCTGAATTTTTAATTAGGAATACTGTTCATCTCACATGACAGCACTTCAAACAGCTCCATTTACATGATTTTAGTTTTATTATCAGTTTTCATAGGGACATTTAATGCCTTCAACCAAGTAGCATCTACTGCCCTTTAAAAGCCCCAAACAACTTCAACTTGGACTGTCTCCTTAAATAAAGAGCTAGGAATGAAAGGCAAGAGTGAAAAAGTCCTCATTACTACAGTACAGAAAGTAAAATGTAAATAATAAAATGGAAAGTCTCTAATCTAGCAACTCAATCCAATCAAATAAACTGCAAGTATCTACTTTACTTTAGGTAGTTTAACTGATATTAAGGATGCAAAGATGACTAAAATTTAGTTCTGCCTTTACTACCTTGTATCAATTTCAAGCATCAAAAGGATTTAGTGTTTGTACATGTTCATTTGTAGACAATGATCAATCATTTTCTTATGTTGTTGGTTGTTGATGGTGTTCAAATCATCTATATCTTTGCTGATTTTGTGTCTCCTGCTTCTACTGCTCATTGAGACAGGAGTATTGATTGAAGTCTCTAGTTATGTTAGCTTTAGACCTTGGGCAACTTGCTTATAACTCCTCAGACCTGTTTCCTTATCTTTGCAATGGAAATAAGAATAGATCAAATGAGCTGATACATGCAATTCTGCACAGTGTCTGACACACTTAAATGTTTGTTATTACAAAAATCAAAATGTGCTGATTTTTTTATAGGAAGTTGAAAACATTTTAAAAATCTATCTCCTAAAGAAAAAAATATATTTACATTATGAAAAACAAGTTAAGATATTATGAACTCTGCCCTTGAGAGAGGGCCTAAGTTGCTTAGGGCTTTGATGAATTGTTGAGGCTGGCCTTGAACTTGGGATCCTCCTGCCTCAACCTCCTCAGTCACAAAGATCACAGATGTGTACTTGGCTCAGAGTTCCAATTTTAAATTCTGTAAACTTAAAAAACAAGTAACTTTGGTGTGAAATCAACCAAATTGGTATTTTGAAATCTGGTTTACTTCTACATTTCAGGAACTATCTTTAGAAGGAACTCAAAATATAAGAACTTTGAGAGACCATCTCATTTTATACAAGAAAACTGAAGCTTAGAATTGCTCAAAGTTATAAACTAATGTTTCTTAAAATCACTATCATCCCAACCTGCCTTCTTTTCTTGCATTATGTTTGGAGTAGAAAAGAAATCCTTGCTCACTGAAGGTATTTTTAAGAATATGAACAAAACAAACCAAAAGTCTCCCCCTTCCTTTTTTCACTTAATTATATTAAACAAGAGGATTGGAAATTTAATGAAAAGGTTCACATTTGG